>NC_142353.1:34347500-34975000 GCF_059441175.1 Urocampus carinirostris | reverse complement strand
TAGATAGATAGATAGATAGAGAGAGAAAGAGACAGAGATAGATAGATAGATAGATAGATAGATAGATAGATAGATAGATAGATAGATAGATAGATAGATAGATAGATAGATAGATAGATAGATAGATAGATAGATAGATAGATAACGAGAGAGAGAGAGAGAGATGGATAGATAGATAGATAGATAGATAGATAGATAGATAGATAGATAGATAGATAGATAGATAGATAGATAGATAGATAGATAGATAGATAGATAGATAGATAGATAGATAGATAGATAGATAGATAGATAGATAACGAGAGAGAGAGAGAGAGATGGATAGATAGATAGATAGATAGATAGATAGATAGATAGATAGATAGATAGATAGATAGATAGATAGATAGATAGATAGATAGATAGATAGATAGATAGATAGATAGATAGATAGATAACGAGAGAGAGAGAGAGAGATGGATAGATAGATAGATAGATAGATAGATAGATAGATAGATAGATAGATAGATAGATAGATAGATAGATAGATAGATAGATAGATAGATAGATAGATAGATAGATAGATAGATAGATAGATAGATAGATAGATAGATAGATAGATAGATAGATAGATAGATAGATAGATAGATAGAGAGAGAAAGAGACAGAGATAGATAGATAGATAGATAGATAGATAGATAGATAGATAGATAGATAGATAGATAGATAGATAGATAGATAGATAGATAGATAGATAGATAGATAGATAGATAGATAGATAGAATATGCATATGCAAATGCAAATATGCTAATAAAAGACAAAATAAACTAAATATGGATAAAATGATGACTCACAACACGTGGTAAGCTTTCTCTCCTGGCTTTGATCTCTTGGATCTCCGGCAAAACGAACATAAAATGCGACAGAAACCAAATGAAAATAAATCCAAACAGCTCGCCAACATCATTTTTGCCGTTCCGTGTATTCCGTTACCCCCCAAGCCTGCACAAAATTTAGTCATTTTATTCATATTTAGTTTCTTTTGTCTTTTATTAGCGTATTTGGTATTGGCGTCATCCAAAAGTAATTGAAAGTAATCCAGTTAAAGTAACCCTACCAAACCCTGGACCCAACCCATGCCCATTGCTATTAAAACCCGACCCAGCCCAACCGATGAACTCGATTTGAGATACCAAGCCTGAAGAAAACCTCTCATCTCATCTCATTAACTGCACCGCTTATCCTCAGTAGGGTGCTGGAGCCCATCCCAGCAATCATTGGGCAGTGGGCAGGGGACACCCTGAACTGGTTGCCGGCCAATCGCAGGGCACACAGGGACAGACAACTCACTCGCTCATTCACACCTAGGGACAATTTGGAACGGCCAATTATGAAATGCATGTCTTTGGACTGTGGGAGGAAACCGGAGTGCCCGGAGGAAACCCACGCAAGCACGGGGAGAACATACAAACTCCGCACAGTAAGTCCGGTTGCTGGATTTGAACCCACACAGGAGGTTCCCAAGACCTTAGAACTGTGCCGCACACGCGCTAACCACTGCGCCGCCGTGCTGTCCCTGAAGAAAACCTGAATTTTCCTATTTCATTTGTGAGGACTTGGGAGGAAGAGTGCTGATTTTGGCCGACTCCTCCAACCCTGCTCCTTGAATTTTGATTCCGGCTCAGGCTGAAGGTCTTACCTTGAATAGGTCTCAATCTGATTATGTATTTCCCAATTGTTGGTTCTCCAAAGCTTAAACCGGTTCTCAATATTGATTTAGCAGGAAAAATGTAAGCGGCGAATGCGTTTTGGCCATTTTCCGTCCGACAGATGAATTAATCATCCGGTTTGCAGCCATTGACTAATCCGACCTATTGAATAAGTGACGAATCTTGTGCCTTAATGTTCCTCCAACTTTGCATTCCACCTGATTTATTCATAGAAGAGCCCATGCGCTACGCTAACTTGGCTACCCTTATCGCACAACAGCTAATAAAACATCACAAACTGCGAGCTATTTTATCAATTCCTATGCTAAAAAACTAAAAACAAACTATGAAAAATTAAATTAAATTGAAAAAATAAAGACGTTTTGCTTCGTCAGCAATTAATTCATTACTTAATTGATTTAAATTGATGTAATCCATTTGATTCACAAACTAATTAATTTAACGTTTTAATTTGTTTTCCTTCTCTTTATTAAAGAACATGCCGTAGAAAAATAATTACAAGTCTAAAGTACATAAAGGTAATTGGGAAATACAAAAACCCCCCAAAAAAAACAGAGGGAAAAAATGATAATAATTACTTCATGAATTCAATTGTATTTAATATAATACTAAATCGATTAATTTAATTAAATAAGTTTTAATGTGTTTGAACTATTTGTTACAGAAATTAGCTCCAAAAAGTCTAAATTTAAAATAATTACCGTATTTTCCGCACTATAAGGCGCACCTAAAAGCCTTTATTTTTTTCAAAAGCTGACCATGCGCCAGGACTCTGACGGAGAAGGCCAGACGCACAAGGACAGACATCGTGACGATGGAGATGATGGGGCTTTCCTGACACGCCCATGGGAGGAGCCGGCACACCAGCTGGCGGAGAGACGTGGGTCGAGAGAAGAACTTCAGAAGATCGAGAAGGAGAATCGAGAGAGAAGGCTTGACAGAGACTCCAGCGACACTAATTCGGCTAATTCGATGGAGTTCACTTAGTTAAATTATTTAAGAAATTAAATCTGCCCCCGTTTGAAAATCTCAGCTTTTCTTGTCCATCTTTTCGCGCATTGCTAGGTTGTGTTTGGTTAATGGAGTCGGATAACTCATTCGAACAATTTGGTAAACGGTACGTTTTAATATTTAAAACCTAAGAATGGTTTTATTAATAAATACCATCTTTCTGAGTATTTACAGTAGTTCATCTTGCACAAAATATATCCGCCAGGCAAAACTAGATTTGCCAATTATTTCGTCTTAATTGATTCTGTGTTTTATTACTTCGGTGGTGCCCTTTTAAATTGAGTGTGTTATGCACCAGAAGACGTTCAATATCAAAAGTTTTTAAAGTTTGCTAGTTCAAAGGAGTTGTTGGACAGGAGCGTACAGATACATCGTATTACCGTATTTTCCGCTCTAAAAGCCTTTATTTTTTTCAAAAGCTGACCATGCGCCTTATAATACAGTGCGCCTTATTTATGGATCAATTTTAAAGTTGCAAAGTTTTCCAACTAACTTGCAGCCGCCGACTCGATTTTCCCCCGAACGCCAAGTAGTACGCGGTGGATGCTGGGATTTATTTACCGGCGTTTCATTGGCTAACCAATGTGTCAATCATCATTTGAATCGATCACTATTGGCTAAAGTTATTCGGAGGTCAAGAGGCGGATCCTTTTTATCATTTACAGGCTGCCATTGGCTTAAACGGCAAACAAAGCCTGCAATTGGCCGAAAAAGATGTGTCAATCATCAGTTGAATCGATCACTATTGGCTAAAGTTATTCGGAGGTCAAGGGGCGGATCCTTTTTATCATTTACAGGCTGCCATTGGCTTAAACAGTGAAACAAAGCCTGCAATTGGCCGAAAAAGATGAATGCGTATAGCACGTGGCTGACGGCATAGAGAAAGCATTTTTTACTTTTCTGTATTTGTAAATATTTTATTCTCCTGGATTTACTAAACTCACGGATATAAGAGGACCATGGCTGCACATTCTTATTGAACACAACGACTTCGGTGAGCTATTCCGGGTTTTATATTTTCCCAGGATCTTGTTTCAGACTGAACTCGATGTTTCTGTGATAAGCGGTGCAGATAATGGATGGAATGCAGTGTCTATTTTTAAATTAAACTCAATTCCAAGTGTTTGTTGTCATATGCACAGTAAAGTTGCGAGCGAAAAAGAAAATAGATACTAAGGAATGGTTATCATTTCTTGAATCCCAAGACTTCAACCTTCCGAATGATATTTGAAATGACGCATTTAAGTGACATCGTACGGACACCGCATCCATACGTGTTCTCGACACGTATTTGCGTCTTTGCAAGCTTTGGGAATGTTAAGGGGGTAATAAGTTGGACTGAACTATCTGACTGTTTTGTCCACGTTCCCATTGTAGCGCCTTATAATCCGGTGCGTCTTATGTATGTCAAAAATAGGACCAAAAACTATTTTTTCGGGGTGCGCCCTATAACCCGGTGCGCCTTATAGTGCGGAAAATACGGTACATTAAAAGTGTGAAACAATATCGGGAATTTAAAATGTGAACCTTAAAACGCAATCAAAAAACAGTTTTGCTTAATCAGCAATTCATCACTTAATCCATTTTACGTTGATTTAATCCATTACTTAATGAATAAATTAAATAAACAATTAATCGTGTATGTTAATATGCATTAAAATTCCAGTTAAAAGAATTAAATTAAAAACAATTACAAAACTAAAATGAAACCGTAAAAAGCGCAAACAAATCATGAAAATAAAGATTGATCAAAGACAATGATTTGGAAAAAATGAGTGGTTCCTTCAGTCGAATTAATTTGATTTTATTTAATCCATTACTTACTTAAACCAAGCAAAAGAAAATCATGAATCGGGTAAATCATATGTTTTAATCGTTTTGATTTTTTTATTAGATCCTAGAAAAAAAATTATAAAAAATTTGAAATTAAACCAAAAAAAGGGTTAGGGGTTAGGGTGAGGGTTAGGGTTAGGGCTAGAGTTAGGGTTAGGTTTAGGGTTTAGGGTGAGGGTTAGGGTAATGGTTTAGGGTTAGGGTTCGGGTTAGGGTTTAGGATTAAGCTTAGGTTTTTGAAGCAATCTTGAAGCTTAGGGTTAGGGTCAGGGTCAGGGTTTGGGTCAGGGTGAGGGTGAGGGTTAGGGTTAGGGTTGGGGTTAGGGGTAGGGTTTACGGTTAGGGTTTACGGTTAGGGTTAGGTTTTTGAGGCAATCTTACTTTACCTCCAAAAAGATTTTTGGGGTTCTTGGGAAACCAAGTTTTATTAGCACTGGCCATTCAGGAAATTGGAGCGTTTCTTACGGTTAGGGTTAGGGTTAGGTTTTTGAAACAATATTACTTTCTCAAGGTCCCCCAAAAAAATTTTTTATGGGGGTCCTTGGGAAACCAATTTTTTAGCACTCGCCATACAGGAAAATATAGCGTTTTTTTGTGTGTCTTACCTGCGTTCGTTTAGTCCATTAGGAAAGAGAGTGTTTAGTTTTTTTATCCAGTTAGGTTAGGGTTAGGGTTAGGGTTAGGGTTAGGGTTAGGATTAAGGTTTGGGTTACGGTGTTGGTGACTTTTGCATTTGCATTAACAAACGCATTTAGGAGAATACGATCGCGCTTCATTGTTTTAATAAACGCGTTATATAGACTAGGATCGCTTAAACGAAAAAAATAAGGATTAAAAATTGAATTTGAAAAAAACCCCCAGAAAAATACAAAAGAAAGCAAACGACAGGCAATTGCCGAGTGCTAGCGTTGGCTAAGTTAGGAGGCTAACAGCTGCTGAAGAACCTCCCTGCCAGCTTCCTTATGAATATTAATAAGGTTTGGTGAGGTATATCGTGCAAGTACGCTATTGTACGTTTTTTCCATAAAACAAAAAACATGTCGCTTAAAAGTGAAAGCAGTCATCCGAGATGAACGCTTTCATAAACTCTTGACTTCACAATCTGCAGCTGCAACACTGGCTCTCAATCTCGCTAACTGTTGAACGCTTCTCCCAAGTGTTTCTCCCTCTTTCCGACCTTGTCACCGAGATTGTCTTCATCTTGAAAAACATACTATCGTCACTCCCTTTTCCTGACAGTGTGTGCTTACGTCCTGAAACTGAAGTCTGTTAGGCTTTTCTTTTTCATCTTCCGCTCGCGTATGATACACTTTGAGTTCGGCGGCTGCTTGACAGCCAGCGCCATAAATATAGGGCCCCGAAAGGCCCCGCGGCAAAATTTTGCCACCCACTCGATACCCCCCTTGACCCACCCTAGGGGGTGTGCCACTACACCCCCACTGTAATTACAGTTGCTGGAACTCGATTGCCCATCTGCGCCGCAAAGCAGTAGCCATCTTACAACGTGTATATACTGTATCTCTTCGTGTATGTCAAGTCAAGTCATGTTTATTTGTATAGCACTTAATCACAAAGAGTCTCAAAGGGCTTCACAGATCAAAGACTATTGCAAACTAAAGACTATTATGACACCATCCCATCATCTAAAACCTACATGAGGGCAAATAATACTCATTATCAACATAAAATATAGAATAGAATAGAATAGAATAGAATAGAATAGAACTTTATTGTCTTTGTTACAACATGGGATATATTGTGACAACGAAATTGGACGTGGCACTCCAGGTCCATATTTTACAGAGAGGATATAAGGAAAACAAAGGGATAAAGGAACAAAGAAGATGTTTGTACCGTCCTTGTTGTATAGGCTTTGTTTTCCTCCGGAGGTGGGTGTATGAGGGGGTGAGGGACAGACAGAGTTGGGCGGATCCAACTAGATGTTTGATCTTACTGTACACACGGTCCAGTGTTTTTTTCCCTAATTGCTCAGTCCACGTATTGAATGGATTTGGGAAGTACAGTCCGTAAACATGCCCGATTAAAGTCGCCGGCGACGATAAAAGTTCCGTTGGGGTGTGCAAGCTGCTGTTTATTGATAGCAGCGGGCAGGAGATTTAGCGCTATGCTAATGTTAGCAGCCGGTGGAACGTAAAAAGCAAGCACAATGACCATAGCTAGCTCTCTCGGTAGATAGAAGGGTCTACACGATATTGCTATAGGTTATTCATATGCTATAGAGTAGAAGTGTGTTTTATATATATATTTATATGCATACTGAAGGATTTTATACATTTGACTATAAAGGATTTTATACATTTGACTTTAAAGGATTTTATACGATTGACTCATAATGCAATGAAGATTTTCAATGAGTAGGCTTTAGTTCAATGACAGGTCAGGCTGTTCCAAATGCAGAATATTTTGTCTAGTTCTGTTGACAACAGGACTCTGACGGAGGACGGCAGGCGTTGTTTTTTAGAAACGCTTGGTGTTGTTTTGAGCACCCCAGACATCGGGACGCTCGTCTACGAGATGGTGAAGCCCAGGGGGGCTTCCTTGGCACGCCCATGGGAGGAGCCGGCCCAACATTGTGCGGGGAGAAGATGGCCAATAGAAAAAAGCTAAAGGACTTCAGTAGAAGGCTTTACACAGACGCCAACGTCACTAGTTCGGGCGTTTTCGATGGAGTACACTTAAATTGTTAGGGAAATTAAATCTGCCCCCATGTGAAAATGTCAGCTTTCCTGTTCACTTTTCCCTCAAGAAATGAGCGCGCATAAATCGTTGGGTGAATGTAGGTTGTGTTTGGTTAATGGAGTCAGATAACTAATTTGAACAATTTGGTAAACGGTACATTTTGATTTTTGATTCCAACAATACATACAATAACTACTGACAGCCTCAACACAAAAGCTGCTGACTTAAGAAAGCAAATCGTGCCCCAACTAGAAACCTGGAGCTGTCATGATTACTCAATGCACTCACCTGTGCCCGCTCGTATGGTGCCCGCGGCCTCTGGTTTCCTGATTGGTTCCCCCTCCTATTTAAGCTCAGTGCTCCCACTCGCCCTTTGTCAGTCCGTCAGCGGACCTCTGCTTACGCAAGGCAAGCACTTTGACTCTGGCTCCTGTCGGTCCTGTTTTTTCATTCGTATCCCACTCGTCTGTTTCTGATTCCCCGTTTGTCTACAGCTACGACTCGTTTTATGACCACCGGCCACGCTCTGATCCCCCGCTCCGGCTATCGACTCGTTTTTCCCGTTTGACCACGCTACGATCTCCCGCTCCGGGAGATCCACTTCCGCATACCGAACACGCTCCAATCCCGTGAGCGGCTTCCTTCCCTCGTCCAGCGAGTTTCTCCTCTATATCTCAATAAACTTGTGAGTAAATGTTACGCATCTAGGCCCTCCTCCTGTTCTGGTTTTGACAGGAGACCCTAACAAATACCGACGCTGAGTTGCTAAATACCTTCAGAAGATCTACTAGTGGATGTGAACAATTCCTACTAGAACCCTCACTGAGACCAACAAGCTGATACATAGTACAGCTTCAGTGCTAATCGAGATTTGTGGGTACAAGATGGACTTGAGATACAACAAACAGTACCCACCATAGAAGGGACAGATAGAGGTCAAGATAAATGCAGAACAGAGGGAAGATGGACGGCTAGCTGGTTTGAAGAAAGGGAACATGGCGTATAAAGTTGTAAGTACAACTCAATCTCTAGACCGGAGACACTCGAAACTGCCAAACAACGACGAACGGCTCTGGCCTCCTGGTTCAAAAAGTACACTGAGGAGGGAGAGGCCGGAAGAATAAACAAGCTGTTCTCCAGTGAAGCAGCAAAGGTGGACAATAGGTTGCAGAGCAACAGTCAAGCGTATGCACAAAAATACTAGAAAGACATATCAAAAAAAATGGGCACACTTTCACACTTGGGATTACGGTTGCTCACTGTTGTTTCAAGCGTTGCTCACCGAGTTGGTGTGAACGCTGTGACCCGTGGAAAATTACAGGGAACATTGGAGGGGGGCATGACTTTTGCAAGGCACCGTACTTGGCACACTTTTTATTCTAAACCAGGGGTGTCAAACATGCGGCCCGGGGGCCAGATCAGGCCCACTAAGGGGTTGAATCTGGCCCGCGAGACAACGCTCAGAGAAGCGCAAGAGAAAAACGAGCTGCAGGTCGAAATATGTCCACTTGATGTTGCCAAAGCCAGGTTCCTCGAACAATCACACTGTACTTGTATGTGTTTCTCTCCCTCTCTCTCTTCCTCCCTTTTCCTCTCTATTCCTGGCTCTCTCGCTATCCCTTTTCCTCTCTCTCTCGCTCTCCCTTTTCCTCTCTCTCTCTTTTCCTCCCCTTTTCTCTCTCTCTCTTTTCCTCCATTTTTCTCTCTCTCTCTTTTTCTCTTTCATTGTCCCACCCACTCTCTTTTTCTCTCCGCTTTGTCTTATTTCTTTCTCTCTTTTTCTTTCTCTCTAATATACTAGTCCGGCCCCCGACAGAATGTTTGTTCTATCGTGTGGCCCCCGAGCTAAAACGAGTTTGACACCCCTGTTCTAAACCTTATTTATGTTTATTTTTACATGCATCCTTTTTTAAAAGCCTTTTTTTTTGTTATTTGCTATCTATCGTGTCTCTTACTTCATACACGTAGGGAAAAGATAAGAATTTGACCATAAAGTTATTTGCGTGTTGTCATAAATCTAGGGCATGTCACGTGCTCGGTGAAATCTCACCAGCGAAGCAAAACTGTCCGAGTCTCTTTTACGTTTAGTCATCGGAGTTTGGCCCCCCGCTCCGAACACACCGGGCGACATGAACCGAAATCCCGTCGAGTCATAAAATCGAAAAATACCGTTTCTTTATTTTCGTGTCTAGTTTCTAAACAGCTCCGGTGTAGCATAATTAAAGAGACACACACACACCCTGCAGAGATAATGATGATTCTTCACTGGAGCGCAAACTATGATTTTAATGATGATGCTCAAGTTTGCATAGAAACATAATCCGGGAAATTAGAGGGCTTCAATGGTTGTGAAGAACATAAGGCATGTGGGCTAAATGGGGTCCTGGAATGGGTTTGACTGGGCTACTAGATATATTTTTTTTCACTCGCAAAATATTTTAGCATTGTAGCTGAGAGCTACTTCTTGTTACGGATTAGCGAAAAGAGACCCAGTTTGCGTCACGGTTGCCATGGCGCCCAACTGGCCCCGCCCGTGTGGCGCCAGCTGCAGCTTGTTGAGAGATTGGCTCCCTGTCAGTATTTAAACTCTGTCCTGTCAGTCCCCTTTGGTCGGTCTGTCTGCGAATCTTTGTTTTTACACGGCAAGCCCTTTTTCGCCTGTCCTGTTTTTTGTTCCTGTTTGTCTCCCCCTACGATCTGTTTTTGATCTCGACCACGTCTGTTCACCCGTCCTGAATTACGACCTGTTTTGATCTCGACCACGTCTACTCTCCTCTCCTGGCTTTCGACTTGTTTCCGATCCCGATCACGTTTTTGCTCTTCTATCCCGGCTACTGACCCGTTTTTTCCGTTCCCGACACCGCCATCGCTCGCCACGGAAGTCCCACTTCCGCGTTCAATATATAATAGTGAGAGAGGGGGAAAGAAAGAGAGAGAAAGAAAAATTCAGAAAGAAATAGAAAGAGAGACAGATAGAAAAGATAGAAGAGGAGAAGGAGAGAAGGGGAGAGAAAAAGAGAGAGAAAATAGAGAGAAAAGATAGAGAAAATAGAGAGAAAGGAGAGAGAAAAGAGAGAGAAAAGAGAGAGAAAAGAGAGAGAAAAGAGAGAGAACAGGAAAAAAAGAAGAGAGAGCAAAAGAAGATGAAGACATGAGAGAAAAAGAGACAAAGAGGAACAAAGAAAGAGAAAAAGAGAGAGAGAGAGAGTGAGAGAAAGGGGAGGAAGAGACAGAGAGACAGAGAGAGAGCGACAGAGAGAGGGACAGAGAGAGAGACAAAGAGAGAGAGAGAGAGAGAGGGAGAGAGAGAAAGAGAGTGAAAGACATCGAGAGACAACAAGAAAAAAGACACAAAGACAAAAACAATTAAGAAATAGGAGAGAAAGACACGGAAAATGGTACAAAATAGTGAGACAGCGAGAAAGAAACAAAATAGAGAGAGAGAGGGAGAGAGAGAGAGAAAGAGAGAGACAAAGACAAAACAACTGAGAAAAATGAGAAAAAAAACAAAGGCATAGAAAAAGATAAGAAATAGAGAAACAGTGAGAGAGAGACAAAATAGAGGGACAGAGAGAAAGAGAGAGGGGGAAATACACAAAGCGATAACAAGAAAAAAGAGATGAGGACAAAAAACTGAGAAAAATGAGAGCAAGACAAAGACATAGAAAGAGGTAAGAAATAGAGAGAGAGAGAGAGAGAGAGAGAGAGGGGGGGGGGGGGGACAGACAAAAAAGACAGCAAGAAAAAAAGACACAAAACATAAAAAATGAGAAAAAGGAGAGAATGACAAAGACATAGAAAAGAGGTAAGAAATAGAGAGACAAGGGAAGGAGCGAGAGAGAGAGAGAGAGAGAGAGAGAGAGAGAAAGAAAGTGACAACAAGAAAAAAGAGATGAGGACAAAAAACTGAGAAAAAGGAGAGCAAGACAAAGACATAGAAAGAGGTAAGAAATAGAGAGACAAAGAGAAAGAGAGAAAATAGAGAGACAGACAAAAAAAGACAGCAAGAAAAAAAGACACAAAACATAAAAAATGAGAAAAAGGAGAGAATGACAAAGACATGGAAAGAGGTAAGAAATAGACTGAGACCAAGAGAGAGAGAGAGACAAAAAAGAGAGCCAGAGAGTAAAGAGAGCAAGAGAGAGAGAGTGAGAGAGAGAGAGAGAGAGAGAGAGAGAGAGAGAGAGAGAGAACAAGAAAAATGAGACAAACACAAAAAAACTGAGAAAAAGGAGAGAATGACAAAGACATAGAAAAGAGGTAAGAAATACAGAGACAGAGAGAGGGGGAGAGAGAGAGAGAGAGAGAGAGAGAGAGAGAGAGATAGAGAGAGAAAGAGAGAGAGAGACAAAGTGACAACAAGAAAAAAGAGACGAAGACAAAAAAAACGGAGAAAAAGGAGTGAAAGACAAAGACATAGAAAGAGGTAAGAAATAGAGAGACAGAGAGAGAGAGACAAAATAGAGGGACATAGAGAAAAAATAGAGAAACAGAGAGAGAGCACAAGAGAGAGAAAAAAAGACACAAAAAGACAACAAGAAAAAGAGACAGGGTCAAAAAAACTGAAAGAAAGGAGAGAAAAATAAAGACAAAGAGGTAAGAAATACAAGCACAGCGTTTGTGAGAACCGCCTGGCTTTGGCAACACCAACATCATATCTCAAACTGCAGCTCGTTTTCCTCTTGCGCTTCTCTGAGCGTGGTCTGGCGGGCCGGCTTCAACCCCTTGGCGCGCCTGATCCGGCCCGCGGGCCCCCGCCTGTTTGGGTTAAACGCTCAACCCGTATGAAAAAAAAAAAACAAGACCCTTCTAAACAGGGGTTGGCTCCTGACGGGCAGCGTTCCGGTTTCTCCAGCCTTTTATCTCAATGGGATCCGGCACTGCCGTAGCTAAAGGGGAGTCCCATCAATCCCAGCCTGACTCTATACGCTCCCGTCCTCTTGTCTCTATTGCGTAAGCGCCTAATCCCCAGAGCGTGTTTATTCCCAGCCGCCACGAAAGCATCTTCTCTTCCTCCCCTCTGCTCACGTTTTCTAAAGCGGGGGTCTAAAAATCACGGTCCGGGGGCCGATCGCGGCCCTCGGGATGAGGATTTGAGGCCTTCGTGCGAAAGTTAAAGGGACAGTGTGGTAAATGGTAAACGGTCTGCATTTATAAAGCGCTTTTCAACTCAATGGAGACCTCCCAAAATGCTTTACAATGTGCTTCACACTTACCCATTCACACACACACACACACACACCGATAGGTAGTCGGCCTCCAAACGTTTTGAGGATAATCAAGATGCTAAATGGTAAACGGTCTGCATTTCTATAACGCTTTTCAAGTCACTGAAGACTTCCTAAAGTGCTTTACAATGTGCTTCGCACTTACCCATTCACACCCACACCCACACACCAATAGGGAGTCGGCCTCCAAACATTTTGAGGATAATCAAGATGCTAAATGGCAAACGGTCTGCATTTCTATAACGCTTTTCAAGTCACTGAAGACTTCCCAAAGTGCTTTACAATGTGCTTCGCACTTACCCATTCACACCCACACCCACACACCAATAGGGAGTCGGCCTCCAAACATTTTGAGGATAATCAAGATGCTAAATGGCAAACGGTCTGCATTTCTATAACGCTTTTCAAGTCACTGAAGACTTCCCAAAGTGCTTTACAATGTGCTTCACACTTACCCATTCACACACACTCTCACACACCAATAGGGAGTCGGCCTCCAAACGTTTTGAGGATAATCAAGATGCTAAATGGCAAATGGTCTGCATTTCTATGACGCTTTTCAAGTCACTGAAGACTTCCCAAAGTGCTTTACAATGTGCTTCACACTTACTCATTCACACACACACCCACACACCAATAGGGAGTCGGCCTCCAAACGTTTTGAGGATAATCAAGATGCTAAATGGCAAATGGTCTGCATTTCTATAACGCTTTTCAAGTCACTGAAGACTTCCCAAAGCGCCTTACAATGTGCTTCACACTTACCCATTCACACTCACACTCACACACCAATAGGGAGTCCGCCTCCAAACATTTTGAGGATAATCAAGATGCTAAATGGCAAATGGTCTGAATTTCTATAGCGCTTTTCAAGTCCCTAAAGACCTCCCAAAGCGCTTTACCATGTGCTTCACACTTACCCATTCACACTCACACTCACACACCAATAGGGAGTCGGCCTCCAAACGTTTTGAGGATAATCAAGATGCTAAATGGCAAATGGTCTGCATTTCTATAACGCTTTTCGGGTCACTGAAGACTTCCCAAAGCGCCTTACAATGTGCTTCACACTTACCCATTCACACTCACACTCACACACCAATAGGGAGTCGGCTTCCAAACGTTTTGAGGATAATCAAGATGCTAAATGGCAAAAGGTCTGCATTTCTATAACGCTTTTCAAGTCACTGAAGACTTCCCAAAGTGCTTTGCAATGTACTTCACACTTACTCATTCACACACACACCCACACACCAATAGGGAGTCAGCCTCCAAATGTTTTGAGGATAATCAAGATGCTAAATGGCAAATGGTCTGCATTTCTATGACGCTTTTCAAGTCACTGAAGACTTCCCAAAGTGCTTTACAATGTGCTTCACACTTACTCATTCACACACACACCCACACACCAATAGGGAGTCGGCCTCCAAACGTTTTGAGGATAATCAAGATGCTAAATGGCAAATGGTCTGCATTTCTATAGCGCTTTTCAAATCACTGAAGACTTCCCAAAGTGCTTTACAATGTGCTTCAAACTTACCCATTCACACCCACACCCACACACCAATAGGGAGTTGGCCTCCAAATGTTTTGAGGATAATCAAGATGCTAAATGGCAAATGGTCTGCATTTTTATAACGCTTTTCAAGTCACTGAAGACTTCCCAAAGTGCTTTACAATGTGCTTCACACTTACCCATTCACACACACACTCACACACCAATAGCGGCCATGCAGCCATGCAAGGTGCCGACCTGCATTATTTGACCACTAGAAAAAAATACCGGAAACTGCAAACTACGGGGACTCAAAGAGGCCTTAAAGCATATGTTTTTCTCATTTTTTTGCCCAATTTTTCACGAGGAAAGAATAGGGGAGAAAAGATGTAAGAAAAGAATATAAAAGGAAGAAAGAAAGAAAAGAAAGAATGAGCGAAGAAAACAATGAAAAGGAAAAAACAAAGAAGAAAAAAAGGGAAGACAGAAAAAAAGGAGAAGAAAAAAAGAAAAGAGAACATGGAAGAATGAATAGAAAGAGAATAAAGGACAAAAGAAGCAAGAAGGATGAATGCCCTACAAAAGAAACAACAGAAGAAGGAAAAAATAATAATTAAAAAAGAAGCAAAAAAAAAAAAACAACATCTAGAAAAGGATTTTTGTCCAAAGCAGGGGCTCAGAATGACATTTTATTTTCACCACCAGGGGGAAGAGAAAAATACACACTGTCCCTTTAAGTGGATCCCTCACTGATTACAGAATTATTCATTATTTATTATGTGATCTTTTTTTCTGGAAAACTTGATTGGGACCGACTTCACCAAGACCCTAGTTTGGCCCCCATGTAAAGTTTAAGACCCTATTTTAAAAGTTTGATGCATTGGCGCCTTTTGCCTCATCTTGGCTCCATCAAACCTGCGGCTCGTGGGCCGGATGAGGTCCGCATAGGATTTACATCCGTCCCGCAAAACAACACTGAGAAGCCGAGAGAAAAATTGAGCTGCAGTTTTAAATATGTCCACTTGACGTCGCCAAACCCTAGCACCACTCACTCAACTAAGCAACTGTAGCTGGATTTTACTATCTCTCTCTCTCTTTCTTTCTTTCTTTTTCCACCTCTCACGTTTGTTCTCTCCTTCTCTCTCTCCCCCTTCTCGTTTTTACACTCTCTCTCTTTTTGATCTGTTTCTCTCTCTCTCTCTCTCTCTCTCTCTCTCTCTCCCTATCTCGGTTACTCTTTCTCTTTATTTCTCTCTTTCTTTCTTAATTTATTTTGGTCATTCTTTTAATTTTCTTTCCCATTTTCAATCCCTCTGTTTTTCTTTTCTTTCTTTCTTTCTTTCTTTCTTTTCTTTCACTCTTTTTTCTACCTTTTCATTTCTCTCTTTCTCCCTTCTTCTTCCTTTATTTTTCTGGCTAGAACTCTCTTACACTCTCTTCCTTTATTTCTTGCTCGCTTTCTTATTTCTGTTTTCACTTTCTCATTCTCCTCCCTTTTCCCCCTTTCTTTTTCAATCCCTCCCTCTCTTGTTTCTCTCCCCCACTCTTTCTCTCTATCCCTTTCTTTTTCTCCACCTCCTTCTTTCATCATTTCTCTTTAATCTACTAGCTCCTGTTAGTGTTTTTTCCACTATGAGGCTAAAATGAGTTCGACACATCTGATTTACTGTACAATCCAGCAGAAGAGAGGGAGAGAGAGAGCAAGAGAGAGTGTGGCGCCAGCTGCAGCTTGTTGAGAGATTGGCTCCCTGTCAGTATTTAAACTCTGTCCTGCCAGTCCCCTTTGGTCGGTCTGTCTGCGATTCTCTGTTTTTACTCGGCAAGCACTTTTTCGCCTGTCCTGTTTTCTGATCCTGTTTGTCTCCCGCTACGATCTGTTTTTGATCTCGACCACGTCTGTTATCCCATCCAGAATTACGACCTGTTTTGATCTCGACCACGTCTGTTC
The DNA here is from genome assembly GCF_059441175.1 of Urocampus carinirostris. Classification (NCBI taxonomy): domain Eukaryota; kingdom Metazoa; phylum Chordata; class Actinopteri; order Syngnathiformes; family Syngnathidae; genus Urocampus; species Urocampus carinirostris. The sequence goes on along the minus strand of NC_142353.1, from coordinate 34,959,075 downwards.
TCCCGTCCCGTATAACGATCCGTTTTTTATCTCGACCACGTCTACTCTCCTCTCCTGGCTTTCGACCTGTTTCCGATCCCGATCACGTTTTTGCTCTTCTATCCCGGCTACTGACCCGTTTTTTCCGTTCCCGACACCGCCATCGCTCGCCACGGAAGTCCCACTTCCGCGTTCAATATATAATAGCGAGAGAGGGGGAAAGAAAGAGAGAGAAAGAAAAATTCAGAGAGAAATAAAAAGAGAGAAAGGGAAAAGGATAGAAAAGAGAGAAGAGGAGAAGGAGAGAGAAAGAGAGAGAGAAAAGAGAGAGAAAAGAGAGAAAAATGAGAGAAAAAGAGAGAAAAGGAAAAAAGGAAGAGAGAGCAAAAGAAGATGAAGACACGAGAGAAAAAGAGACAAAGAGGAACAAAAAAAGAGAAAAAGAGAGAGAGATAGAGAGTGAGAGAAAGGGGAGGAAGAGACAGAGAGACAGAGAGAGAGGGAGAGAGAGGGAGAGAGAGGGAGAGAGATAAAGATAGTGAAAGACATCGAGAGACAACAAGAAAAAAGACACAAAGACAAAAACAATTAAGAAAAAAATTGTACAAAATAGTGAGACAGCGAGAAAGAAACAAAATAGAGAGAGAGAGGGAGAGAGAGAGAGAGACAAAGACAAAACAACTGGGAAAAATGAGAAAAAAACAAAGGCATAGACCTGTTTTCTACCGAGACCGGGTCCGGGAACCACTTTTGGGTCCCGCCCCACCCGTTTAGGAACCCACTCCCGTAGCAAGTTTAACAGGAGGTCGCCTTTCGCCACCTTCTGACGGCTTCCGATTGTTCTGCAAGACTGCGGCCATAGATAATTGCATTGCATGTCATGTTTAGCGGTGTCTTGCTGAATTCCGGACACTTTGCAAAAGACAAAAGACAAAAAAATGGGAAAAGGGGGTAAAGGGGGGGTTCGGGGTTTGCTCGACGACGGACCCACCGGGCACAATGAAACCTCTGTGTGCACAAATGAAGATGATGGAATGGTGCACGCAACCAAACTGGCTGACTTTCACGGATGCGTTTTTGTATTTTATTCCAAGAAAAACAAAACAGTGGTACCCTAAAAAGCACGAGTTCATATTTTTCTTCAACAGAATATTTTAAAAACGTAATGTGAAATGAAATACTTAAATAAAAATAAATAAATAAAAAGATAAAATGAAATACAAAATACAAGAATATAAGAAATACAAAAATACAAAAACAAAACCAAAAAATGAAAAAATAAAATAAAAATTTTAAAATAAAAATAAAAAAAATAATAACAAAGAAAAAATACAAGAAAAGGTCAAAAATACAAAATTAAAAATACAAAAATAAAACAAATAAAGAATAAAAAAAATAATAAATAAAAATACCACAATACCAAAATACCAAAATACAAAAATACAAAGATACAAAAATAAAATGAAAAAAATAAAAAAATAAAAATAAAAATAAATATAACAATAAAAAATACCAGAATACCAAAACACCAAAATACCAAAATACCAAAATACATAAATACATAAATACAAAAATACAAAAATAAAAACAAAAACAAAAATACAAAAATACAAAAATTCAAAAGTATAAAAATAAAACAAATGAAAAATAAAAGTAAAACATAAAAAATGAAAAATGAAAAGAAAAAAAAACCAAGAATAAAAGATAAAAAATAGAATAAAAAAATAGAAAAGAAAACATGGAAGAGAAAAAAAATACAAAATAAAAAAATATATAAATTATTGTATAAGTAAAAACGGAAAAAAGTACAATTTATAAGAATACTAAAAATGTTAGTATTTTTTTTTTTGACTTATTTAAGAACGCTATTAATAATTTTACATATTTTTTACAGTAATTGAGTAGCCATCACCAAAATAATCCTTTACCTCCTTGAATAAAAAAGGAAAATAATAATAATTGAAAAAAATGATCCCCAAAAAAACAAGAATAACATTTACAAAACGAGTGGAATCATTTAAAAAAACTAAATGAAACACATCATAAGAATAATCATATATTCCTTTTATTTTAAAGATACAGGTTTGCATTGTAGTGTTGCAGTTTTCACCATCCAGAGAAGGAATCAAAGTTCCAAATACATAAAATCTGGGGATTTAAACGCTGGCAAATAGCATTATATGCAAATAGGAATTGCCTTTCCAGTCCTTAACTGTAGTGAAATTGAACCAATGCATATGCATACTGTACAATAATTGAAAAAAATAGATATCTAAATCAATTTAATGTATATAAATCTAATGTATTATCGTATGCGTTCCATAAATACACAATTTAAATGCATTATGAAAAAAACTTAAAATGGAATACCAATGATTAAAATATGTTTAATACAAAAATAAATAAAGAAAGAAGAGACAATAAATTAAGAAAAAGTATTGAAAATTGACTTAAAAGACTCGGAAATTTTCAAAAATGCAATGCATTGTATTGTTGCCGTTTTTCACCATCCACAGAAGGAATTCAAGCTCCGGACACTTGATAAATGGATGCGGGGGATATGAAAGATGGCAGAAAGCATCGAATATAAATCAAAGCCCTTAAAAAGTGGAAAAAAGACAGAAATTCATGTCACCTTTGTGTGGCGCGGAGGCTTTCTTCCTCCTCACATCTCTACATTGAAGAAAGAAAGAGAACGGAAAGTCCGAGTGCTGCGTTCAGGGGCGTCACGGACGCCGGAGATGCGCTCCGCTCGCCGCTCGCCACTCCGAGCGCGAGTGTGGAGCGCATCGGCGGCGCGTGGAGCCTTTTTGATGGCGTGACGTGGACTGGCGTGGGGGGAGGAGCGGGAAGAAGGGTGGGCAACGTGGGAAGGAGGGCGGGGGTGGCACGGAGATCTGTCAGAATACAGGTCACAGCTGGTGCGAGTGTGGAAGCTGCGCGTATGAAGGGAATCCGGCCTGACCGAAATAGAAATAGGTGAGAATTGATGATGTGGAAGCACAAGAGAAAAATGACTGGCGGTTTCAGATATGTCCACTGGGCTCTCTCCCGCTTTTTATTCCTCTTTTTCACTATCTTCTGTCTTTTTTATCTTGCTGTTACTCTATTTCCTTTACTCTGTCTTTCTTTCCCTCAGTCTCTCAATGTCATCTCTCTCCCTCTCTCTCTCTCTCTCTTTCTCTCTCTCTCTTTCTCTCTCTCTATCCCTCTATTATCTATCCATCTATCTATTGATCTATCTATCTATCTATCTATCTATCTATCTATCTATCTATCTATCTATCTATCTATCTATCTATCTATCTATCTATCTATCTATCTATCTATCTATCTATCTATCTATCTATCTATCTATCTATCTATCTATCGATCTATCTATCTATCTATCTATCTATCTATCTATCTCTCTCTCTCCCTCTATTATCTATCTATCTATCTATCTGTCTATCTATTGATCTATCGATCTATCTATCTATCTCTATCCCTCTCTCTCTGTCTGTCTATCTCTCTCTATCTCTCTCTCTCTCTATCTATCCATCTATCTTTCTCTCTCTCTTTCTCTCTCTCTCTCTATCCCTCTATCTATCTATCTATCTATCTATCTATCTATCTATCTATCTATCTATCTATCTATCTATCTATCTATCTATCTATCTATCTATCTATCTATCTATCTATCTATCTCTCTCTCTCTACCTGTCCGTCTATCTATCTTTGGATTTCTTTCTTCTGCTCCTTTCTTTCCCCCTCTCTTTCACGACTTTTCATCTCTTTTGTCTCTCATGCTCTCTCCCTCTCTCTCTTTCTTTGTCCCGCCCTCTCTCCTTTTCCCTCCCTCTTTCCCTTATTTTTTAATCTCTCTTTTTCTTTCTCTTTAATCTACTAGTCCGGCCCCCGACAGAATGTTTGTTCTATCGTGTGGCCCCCGAGTTGAAATGAGTTTGACACCCCTGATTTAAAGTCATGTACTCTACATAATGGTGCCCCGAGTGAGGAAACATCTGTACATTTAAAAGCAAATGTCAGAAACGTTTTCAAGAATTCCCTTTTTAACATATAAAAGGTTTTCATCTTTTTTCTGATTATTATAAATATAATAATCTAAAAAATGTTCGTTATTCTCCAGGCAGAGCGGCTTTAAAAAGGGGGGAAGTTTACCCCTCCAAACGAGAATTGATTTGATTGATTTGGTCCAAATAACGGATAAAATCTAAATTTCAAACAAATTGATTTGATAATTAATTTCGAAGTCCAGAAATGAAAAAAGTACAACAAAAATCCGCCTTTGAAGCAAAAAACACGAGATCGGGCGGCCCCATTTTGAGAGACCACATGGACCGCTGCCGTCTTGCCAAAACAACAACCCACCCCCACCCCGTTTCCCCGTGACAGACCTGGGAATTGACCAGATGTTGATTTAAAAAGAAAAACCCATGGTACTACCATCTGGGATGCGTCGAATTAGAACATTTATACTGAAGGATTTTATACTTTTGACTATAAAGGATTTTATACGATTAAATACATGTTACATTTATCGAGTGCAAAGAAGATATCTGCTGAGTGGGCTACAGGTCACGCTGATCCGAATGCAGAATGTTTTGTTTAGTTCTGTTGTTAACAGAACTCTTAATTGAGTGCAATAAAGATTTTCACCGAGCAGGCTATAGTTCAATGACAGGTTGCGCCGTTCCGAATGCAGAATATTTTGACGAGGGAATTTTGATAACAGGACTCTGACGGAGGACGGTAGGCGATGTTTTGAGAACAAGGCCCTGATGACGTAGAAACGCTCGGTGTTGTTTTGAGTTTTTCAGACATCGCGACGCCCAGGGGGGGCTTCCTTGGCACGCCCATGGGAGGAGTCGAGACGCCATCTTGCGGAGAGACGTGGGCCGAGAAGAAAGGCTAGAGGACTTCAGAGAAGGCTTGCCAGAGACTCCAACGACACTAATTCGACAAATTCGGCCATTTACAATGGAGAACCAGCTCGGTTGCCCTGGGGGTATGGCGCCCGCTCCGGGACCGGGAGTTTGAGGTTCAAGCCTCGGCCGAGTGATACCTAAGACTTAAACATTGGTACCCGTTGCCTCCCTGCTTGGCATACAGCATTAGGGGTTGGAAATGGGGGGTTTGGTCACCTAATGACTCCCAAAACCTCAGTTGGGTTGAGCAAGGGGGCTGGGAATCCCCTCCTCTGAATCAATCTCCCAAAAAGAGTCAGAAATGACTCTAGCCACCTCCCACTAGGGGGATATGGCTGTGGTATATAATATAACAATGGAGAACACTTCGCTAAATTGCTGATGAAATTAAATCTGCCCCCATGTGGTAAACGATACATTTTAAGATTAAATTCCTAACGATACTTAGATTGACATTCTTTCAAATTTTAAAGAGCCGGATTTCATCAAATTGAGTAAGTGTCGTTGATAAATTAAAAAAAACAAAGTGTGTTGGTCTTGTGCTAATAAAGAAAAACGTTTCTTGTTTATGTAGCCTATAAACTTCTAAAAAAAGGGACAAAAACCCTCCCTTTTTGAACGTAATTATACTCCATAATTTGTTACTGTTTACTAAACAGAGTTTCCGCAACATCAGAGTTTATGCCCTATTTAAATTGTGTCTCGAGTTTTGGGGTCTATTCGCGCACAGTTTCTGAACAAAATGGGCCTTGCCTTCAATGAGGGCCCCGTCCTCTTAGCCAGGGTTGGTTAGGGTTACTTTAACTGGATTACGTTCAATTACTTTTGGATTACTCCAATACCAAATATGCTAATAAAAGACAAAAGGAACTAAATATGAATAAAATGACTACATTTTGAGCAGGCTTGGAATATATGGAACGGCAAAAATGATGTTGGCAAGCTGTTTGGATTAATTTTCATTTTGTTTCAGTTTTGCCGAAGATCAAAGAGATCAAAGCCAGGAGAGAAAGCTTACCACGTGTTGCGAGTCATCATTTTATTCATATTTAGTTTCTTTTGTCTTTTATTAGCATATTTGGTATTGGAGTAATCTACTTTGGGGCGGCAGTAGCTCAGGAGGTAGAGCGCTCGTCTTGGGATCCCAGTTCGAATCCCGGCTTGTCCGTGTTACATTTCGAAGTGTCTTTGGGTAAGACACTGAACCCCTAATGCCCCCAATAAGCAGGTTAGCGTCTTACATGGCTGCAATACAAGGCCGCTATTGGGAAACGTGAAGCACACTGTAAAGCGCTTTGGGAAGTCATTGACTTGAAAAGCGCTATATAAATGCAGATTATTTCATTTTCATTTCATTTTCAAAAGTAATTGAAAGTAATCCAGTTAAAGTAACCCTACCCAACTCTGCTCTTAGCTGTAGACTGTCTTGCGGGACTGATCTTTAAAGCTCGATCTCCTCCTTCCTAGAATCATGGAGATGGCTAGCTCATAGCCCTTCCTATGCTAATATGCTAACCCACGCGATCAATTCCGGTCGAATATTAGCCTTAGCTCGTAGCCTTAGTTGCTAATGATAGCGCTGTTCCCACCTTACAGCTGCTGTAACCCAATAAGTTTATTTGCAATTAGCTTTTTCGTTTTCCCTTATGAATATAATAATGATGGCCATACTACCGAATCTTTAGCGAAGCATTGAACAAACCTAGCCTTAATGTACGAAGTTTGGATGTATCCGGGGTCGGGTTACGGAGGCAGCATCCTCAGCAGGGAAGCCCAGACCTCCCTATCCCCAGCCACTTCATCTGGCGGGATCCCGTGGCCTAGGAACCTAGTCTCTACAGTGTGTCCTGGGTCATCCCCAGGGCCTCCTACCGGTGGGACATGCCCGAAACACCTCCTGAGGGAGGCATCCATGAGGCATCCTTATCAGATGCCCGAACCACCTCAACTGGCTCCTCTCTATGCGGAGGAGCAGTGAGTCTACACTGAGTCCTTCCCTGATGATCGAGCTTCTCACCCTATCTCTAAGGGAGATCCCAGCCACCCTGCGGAGGAAACCCGTTAGAAACACATTAAATTCCAAGCATTTTTGAAGGATTTCAAGCACCCGTACGAACCCTATGCTACGTTTGAATTCTAGTCGGTGGGATTCAAGTAATCCAAGTTTGCATTTTCTTTTAGTGCCTTTGTGACTCCAGAGCAGGTGTGTTGGTCAAGCTGTTTTAAGTTTCGGTATTACTTAGACTGCAGTGTTACAGACGCATAAGCAGACACAGGCAGAAAAGGGGCAGTACGACTGTTTAGCCAATCAGGATACAGAACACAACGCGCAATGAAAATCCACAAAGTATCGAAAGAGTGTAGCTGACTTTATACAATTAAATTTTTTCGTACTTAAAAGTGACTTCAAATACCAAGACCGAAATTCGCATTCTTCAAGGTTAGCGGATTATGTTAGCATAGCGACTAGAGGACATGGAAGGAGCCTTGGGAGTAAAAACCAATATTGCCGTTATCCGTAGATGGCATGGGATTGTGGTTGCGGGATGCATTAAAAGTAGAAATCTAGAAAAAAGACAAGGAAAACATATCGAACAGGTAAAAAGTAACCCAAATTAGGCTAAAATAGCTAACCGCGGTTATGATAAAGATGGATGCTTGGTTAGTTGTACTAAGTAACCCATTATGTTAAGTAAAGATTTTTAAAATCTATAAAAATGACTAAAAGCACTGAGTTTAATTTATCGACAGGCTACTTGTCACGGTTGCCCATGGCGCCCAATTGGCCCCGCCCGTGTGGTGCCAGCTGCGGCTCGTTGACAGATTGGCTTTCCTCCTATTTAAGCTCAGTGCTCTCTTTCTTCCTTTGTCAGTCCGTCAACGAACCTCTGCACCCGCAAGACGTGGGTTTTGACTCTGTCCGGCATCCTGTTTGTGTATCCTGTCCGCAGGGTTGGGTAGGGTTACTTTAACTTGATTACTTTCAATTACTTTTGGATTACTCCAATACAAAATATGCTAATAAAAGACAAAAGAAACTAAATATGAATAAAGTAGTAACGGAATACATGGAACGGCAAAAATGATGTTGGCAAGCTGTTTGGATTTATTTTCATTTTGTTTCTGTCGCATTTTATGTTCGTTTTGCCGGAGATCAAAGAGATCAAAGCCAGGAGAGAAAGCTTACCACGTGTTGTGAGTCATCATTTTATTCATATTTAGTTTCTTTTGTCTTTTATTAGCATATTTGCTATTGGAGTAATCCAAAAGTAATTGAAAGTAATCAAGTTAAAGTAACCCTACCCAACCATGCCGGTCCGGTATCGATCGCGTCTATTTCTTCCTGTTTTGTTATCGGTTTCCGATCTCCAGTGTCTAGTATCGTTCCTGTCTATCTTGTCCTGTCTGTTATCTGTCTCCAGTCTCCTATATCTGTTATCATTCCTGTTCGTCCCGTTCTGTCTGTTATTATGGTGCATGACTGCTTGTGTGAGGAACGTTACGCTTCTGGGTCCTCCTCCTGTTCCGGTTCTTGACACTACTACAGGGTAGGCAGAATAGCTCAAAACATGATCAAACCTTTCGGAGATGAAGAGCAACAAATTAATAACCCAATCTGATGAAAAATCCACTGGCTACTAGAAACCCCTCCACCATTTTTTGATAATTGGGGCATCAACCTTAAAAAAAACTTTTGTCTAAAGACTTAAAACAGTTCGTTTAAAGGACAACCCAATTTCGATGAATGAGAAATGAGAAACTACTAGGCACCACTGATGCCAAACTGTAATGTTTTCAGAACGAATAACCCAAAAAAATAGACCACTTCCTTTTTTATCCTATACTTTACTAGATTACTAGGTTAGCAAAATAGGGGTGGTTACAATGAATCAAAATGTTACCAACCAACATTTTATGAGATGAAGAAACAACTGCCATCTTTGTCAGTGTTGACCCAATTTCATAACCCAGTTTGCTCAAAATCATCAGACAAAGGGATGGAGAGAATCAATCAACATTAACACTTCACCGACGGTTGTTTAAAACATTCTAAAATTTTGTTTGGCTGAGTTGGACCAAAAAAAACAAAAAAGAGTTATGACAACTCAATTTTGGGTAACAAGAGACAAAGAAACCACTAAGCAATGCTAACATTAACAGGAATTACCCCAAATTTTAGATCACTACTCTTTCTTTGCCACAACCCCAAAACAGGGACACGTCAACAGTGGAGAAAACTGTCCAGAGTTGCGTCCTCATTGCCCCAATAACCCAGGCGGTTGAGCGATTCAAGAACTCTTTTAATACTGTAAAACAGAAGAAAATAATAACCCAATTTGGGTTCAAAGAAGCTAACCCTTTTTACTCAACATTCTGCATGGTTTTGTTAAAAAAAGGTAAAAAAAAATAACAAAACCATCTATTAATTTCTCTTTTTCTTTTATTTCTCTTTTGTTTGGTTCTAAGTAACTGTTAGGAAATAAATATTAAAATGTACCGTTTACCAAATTGTTCAAATTAGTTATCTGACTCTATTAACCAAACACAACCTACATTCTCCTAACAATGCGCGCTCCTTTCTTGATGGAAAAATGAACAAGGGACCGGCATTTCCACACGGGGGCAGAATTAATTTCTTAAACATTTTAACTAAGTGTACTCCATCGAATTAGCCGAATTAGTGTCGCTCGAGTCTTTGACAAGCATCCTCTTTCGATCTTCTGCCTTTCTTCCTCTGCCCACGTTTTTTCCGCTGGTGTGCCAGCTCCTCCCATGGCAGCCCATGAAAGCCCCCACGTGGGATCCGCCCCCTCGCCTCGATGTCTGAAAAACTCATAACAGCAGAGCGCTTATCAAAACAACTTCAACTGTCAACGGCCCCCAGGAAACAACTGTTTCCTGGGGGCCGTCATGAACATTTTTCGAAACGGATGCTCCCTGCCAACAGCTGCCGGTGACGTCACCGAGAAGCTTCTATCCATTTTTTATGAAAGGGGTCATTAGACGTGCGAACAGTTGAAGCTCAGACTCGCAAACGCGTGCTGAAATTCCTTCGCTTTTATGCAACAAAAATTTAATGGCGGAAACGTTTTCACGTCACTGTTAGGAATTAAATATTAAAATGTAGAGTTTACCAAATTGTTCGAATTAATTATCTGACTCCATTAACCAAACACAACCTGCATTCTCCTAACAATGCGTGCTTGTTTCTTGAAGGAAAAGATGGACAACAGACCGGCATTTCTACACGGAGGAAGATTTAATTTCTTAAACAATTTAACTAAGTGAACGCCATCGAATTAGCCGAATTAGCCGAATTAGTGTCTCTCGAGTCTCCGTCAAACCTCCTCTCTCGATCTTCTGCTTCTTTCTCGGCCCACGTTTTTTCTCCTCCCATGGGCGTGCCAGGAAAGCCCTCTCGCCTCGATGTCTGGAGGGACTCAAAACAGCAGAGCGTATATCAAAACAATGCCTGACGTCCTGCGTCAGAGTTCTGTTATCAACAGAACTAAACAAAACATTCCGCATTCGGATCACCGTGACCTGTACCCCACTCAGTGAAACTCTTCATTGCACTTGATAAATGTAACTTGTATTTAATCGTATAAAATCCTTTATAGTAAAATGTATAAAATCCTTCACCATCAACAAAGCAACAAACAAATGATCAATAAACAATTGCCATCCCAAACTAGTAAACAAAAAACAAACCTCATTGGATGATGATAAGAATGATGTCCCGACTCAGTATGCTGTCCAACCAGTCCTTAACAACTTAAAATGTTCAGCGGGACCTTACCTATACGTACATAAATCCTTTTTTTTTTTTTGGATACTTTTTTTTTTTAGAAATACCTTCCAAGAGTGAAACAACCATACATGTTGTAAAAATGGAAAATAGCAGCTTGCTGTTTTCCACTGTGATGCCACAAAAAAAAGGAGCTGCAAAATATTTAAAACATAGCAAAAAGTAGCAGTTTGTAGTCCGGAAAAATGAACGAGAGACCGGGGGCAGATTTAATTTCTTAAACATTTTAACTATTTGAACTCCATCGAATATATGGCCGAATTAGCCAAATTAGTGTCGCTCGAGTCTCTGTCAAGCCTCCTCTCTCAATCTTCTGCCTCTTTTCCTCTGCCCACGATTTTTTTTTTCCGCAAGCTGGTGTGCCGGCTCCTCCTATGGGCGTGCCAATGAAAGCCCCCACGTGGCTCCACCATCTCGGAGAAGAGCGTCCCGATGTCTGAAAAACTCATAACAGCAGAGCGCTTATCAAAACAACTTCTCTAAACAATGCCTGCCCTTCTGTGTCAGAGTTCTGTTATCAACAGAACTAAACAAAACATTCCGCATTCAGATCAGCGTGACATGTTGGTTTAAGATCAGGTAATTGTGTAATCCGGTGCAGTCCTTTCAGACATTTTTGTGATTAAGGGCGTCATAAATAAATGTGACTTGACTTGACCTGTAGCCCACTCAGCAAAAATTTTCATTGCACTCGATAAATGTAACTTGTATTTAATCGTATAAAATCCTTTATAGTAAAATGTATAAAATCCTTCACAACCCAGAAAATTAAGTTTGACCTGAATTGGGTTAACTTCAGCACCGGATTAATGCCTGCTCGCTTTTAAATCTCGTTTGTCCTCTTTAAAAAAAATGCTGACGTCTTCGTTTTCTTGCCCCAATTTGGTGTTTTTAAAGCCTCATTTTGCTCCAGAAAGAAATCGTGGAGGGTGTTTCCCTACTCAACATCCAATCGGATTGGGAATGGGCGTACTCTTCGTCAACCAATCGGATTCTTTCCCAGCCTCGAGGCACCCGAGCAAGCCGACGCCTCATTAGGACGTTGTCCAAACTGACTTTCATCAGCGGTGGATTTTCCCGTCGTCATGGCGATGTAACTCTCTTGTTTCCAGTGTTGTCAGAAATCTCATTAAAAGATCCACCTGAGAAACTTTAAGACTTTAAGCTGCCTAAGCTTCTCACATTGGTTTTTCTTTCTTTGTTATTTAGGGATTTAGTGGCTTCTCATTCAAATAAAACCAAAAATAAAATCGAAGGGAGTTTGTTTGTTATTCTGTTGCCCTTTTGGTTCTAATTGATGAAGACCAGGCATGTCCAAAGTCCGGCCCGCGGGGCTGATACGGCCCGTGATCACACTTTTTGTGAAGACCAGGACAGGAAGCAGGAAGCAGAACCCACTCGCGTAACGTACTCTCAGAAGACAAATGAGCGTACACGCGATCCGGGGATCGTTGGTCGCGGAAGTAGATTGCTCGGAACGAGGAAGTGGTCAAAATCAAACAGATCGGGGCGAGAAACAAAACAGGAGCAAAACACAGGCAAAAACGTAGATTCACAGGGCTTCGCAAAACAAAAGCAAAAACACAGGAAAAACGGAGATTCTCAGGGCTTGACGTATCACAACAGAGTTTAGCAGGAGTTCCGCAGACGCTCCGACACCAGGCGACTCACAAGACAGCGTTTAAGTAGTCAGGGAGCAATCGCGTTTCAGCTGGTGTCCATGGGCGGGGCCAATTGGGCGCCATGGCAACCGTGACACTTTTATTGGCCCGCGGCCTCTGTCATAAATTAACGATATATGGCATGCCAGGAATGTTGACCGCAGTATTTAATAAATTTGTACAAAAATAAATTGTCTACATCCCCATTTCTGATGTGGCGACTTAAATAAAAAAAGGAAATTGACTGTGAGGGCCACCGCTTCCAGGAGAAGTGGAAATGGCAGTATTTTTACACCAAAATCCGAAACAAATGGGCTTCCAGAATTTCAAATGGGAGCACGCACCATTGAAGCTCATAGCAAGAGAACTTAAATCGTTAGCGTGCGTCAAGCGATGTGAAAGACCACCAGTAAGTCCTCCATTTTAATTTATCATTAATTTAGCTAAGTGAAGTCCATCAAATATATCAGTGTCGCTCGAGTCTCCGTCAAGCCTCCTCTCTCGATCTTTTGCTTCCTCCTCGGCACAAGCCGGTGTGCCAACTCCTCCCATGGGCGTGCCAATGAAAGCCCCCATGTGGGGTCCACCCCTTCGCCTCGATGTCTGGAGAAACTCAAAACAACACTGAGCGTTTATCAAAACAATGCCCGACGTCCTTCGTCAGAGTCCCGTTATCAAAATTCCCCAGCCAAAACATTCCGAATTTGGAACTGCGTGACGTGAAGCCCACTCAGGGAAAATCTTCATTGCGCTCGATAAATGTAACTTGTATTTAATCGTATACAATCCTTTATAGTAAAATGTATAAAATCCTTCAACGCGTTGTTTTTTGTTATTTAAAGCCGTTTAATATCGCTGTCTTTGTGAGCAATAGATTAGTTGAGTTTCGCGGCCTGCAGATTTTGAGACTCGGCACGGTCACATGACCGCAGTCATGCGGTACTGTGATTTATGGGTATTGGAGTTGTTCTGTTCAAACGTTTGTGGGGAATTATGATAGCGAATGTTGCTTAAAAATATATATCATTTAAATGCTTTATTGTTTATTCGGTACATCAAAAGATATTCAAGTGAATTATGTTTATTGTATTGTAGGTTTATAACCTACCTGTCTGAATGACTAAATGCTGTCAGTAAATCCTGTTAGGAATTTAAATATTAAAATGTAGCGTTTACCAAATTGTTCGAATTTGTTATCCGACTCCATTACCAAACACAACCTGCATTCCCCTAACAATGCACGCTTGTTTCTTGATGGGAAAATATGGACAAGAGACCGGCATTTCCACACGGGGGCAGATTTAATTTCTTAAATAATTTAACTAAGTGAACTCCATCGAATTAGCCGAATTAGAGTCACTTGAGTCTCCGTCAAGCCTCCTCTCTCTATCTTTTTTTTTTCGCAAGCTGGTGCGCCGGCTCCTCCCATGAGCGTGCCAGGAAAAAAAAAAAACACGTGGCCCCACCATCTCGGAGAAGAGCGTCCCGATTTCTGAAAAACCTCATGACAGCAGAGCGCTTATCCAAACAACTTCTCCAAACAATGCCAGCCGTTCTGTGTCAGAGTTCTGTTATCGAAATTCCCCAGCCAAAACACTCCCAATTTGGATCAGCATGACCTGTCATTGTCATTTGGGGCGGCAGTAGCTCAGGAGGTAGAGCGCTCGTCTTGGGATCAAGGGATCCCAGTTCGAATCCCGGCTCGTCCATGTTACATGTCGAAGTGTCCTTGGGTAAGACACTTAACCCCTAATACCCCCAATAAGCAGGTTAGCGTCCTACATGGCTGCAATACAAGGCCGCTATTGGGAAATGTGGAGAACATTGTAAAGCGCTTTGGGAAGTCATTGACTTGAAAAGCGCTATATAAATGCAGATCATTTCATTTCATTTCATTGAACTTCAGCCTACCCGAGTGAAAATCACTCGATAAATGTAACTTGTATTTAATCGTATAAAATCCTTTATAGTAAAATGTATAAAATCCTTCAATCCAATAAAGAGAATTGAACCTACAGCAAGAGTTGTAACACTAATTTTGCTAGCTTGGCCACCCTTTTGGTGGGGAGAAACCCCTCAAAAAAACAACGCGAATCAGATGAAAACACTACAAAGGCGAGCTACTTGGTTGCGACACTGTTCACCAAACACTGCTAACCTTTCACAGAGGGTTATTTTATGAAAAATGGTCCAGAAAATTACCAAATCTGGCCTGCTTTCTGAAAAGTTTGGACACCCCTGAGGTAGAATTAGCATATAGCTAATTTGTTCCGATAGCTTAAACAGGATATGTCAGTTAGCGGTCAAAATAAATGTTTTAAGAAAATTCTCTTTTAAGTAAATATTTGTTGGAATGGACAAGATTGCTCTACTAAGTCAGTCACTAACTACTTACCCAGTTGATGATAGGCATAATATGCTTAACAGTTCGACATTTTTTGAGTCAGTTTGTTTCTTTTATAAACTTATCTTTGGTTGGGTTATTAAAGTGACTGGTTGGTTATCTGGTAATATGTTGGTTCGAGACATTTTGAGTCAGTTGGTTGACTGATTAGTCAGGATTAGTTTTTGAGAAAAAATTAAGAAATTCAGTTCTTCAAATGACTTTGTTTGTTAACCTACATGAATTAAGCTCAGCAATTTAGTCAGGTTTGCTAATTCCGTTGTCTATCCATCATTCAGGCCATCATACAGTACAGTGTGTTTGTCAGTCGGTTGGTTGGTTGATTAATCGCTTTATTTGATCAATTCTATGGGTACCTTAGGTTAGTTACATGGCTTACATTTTTGTCCTGGTTAGTCAATAGGTACGTTTATCTGGTGATTGACTACTCAAGTCAGTTCAAGAGTCTAATTAGTTAAAAATGAATTGATTGCTACTTTTAACTGCTTGATTTTTTCACTTCTTCAGTAGCTTCTTTGATTAGTTAGTGATGCGTTTGGTCTGGTTGTTTGTCTTAGTCAGTGAGACAGTTGGTCAGTCAGGGCGTTGAGTTTTGAATTTTCTCTAGAGTCTAGTCAGTTAAAAGGAGTTTTTTGTCAGCTTTTAGTTTGTTTAGCTTGATTGGTCATTTTTTTAAATTACTTAGGCCTGTTTGGTTGTGCCATTGTCTTAGTTAGTTAGTTAGTTAGTTAGTTAGTTAGTTAGTTAGTTAGTTAGTTAGTTAGTTAGTTAGTTAGTTAGTTAGTTAGTTAGTTAGTTAGTTAGTTAGTACTATCTTGCTCAAAGTGGGTTAAGTTGGCTTGGGCAGTTTGGCTCGAATTAGGATTTATTGTTATTGTTAACAACTCAGAAAAAAGTTTTGTTTTGTTTTTAATTTGCATATCCTGTTGATTTGCAAAATCGTTTTTTAACTCAGGTATGTGGGTGGTTGAATTTAAAGAGCATTTTTGTCAGGAAACAAAATGAAATGATCTGCATTTCTATAGCGCTTTTCAAGTCAAGACTTCCCAAAGCGCTTTACAGTGTGCTTCACATTTCCCAATAGCGGCCGTGCAGCCATATAAGGCGCTAACCTGCTTATTGGGGGCATTAGGGGTTCAGTGTCTTACCCAAGGACACTTCGACATGTAACACGCAGGAGCCTGGTATTGAACTGCGATTTCTTGATCCCAAGACGAGCGCTCTACCTCCTGAGCCACTGCCGCCCTCAAATCAAACAAACAAATAAGCAGCTTTGCTGGACTAAACTCAATGTAAAGACAAGAGTTAACCCATATTTTACAAGCCTTTTTGTTTACTCATGTTTCCAAAATCCATGAGATTCCAAAGGCCATGGACAAAACAACTATTGATAGAATCGACTCGTGTATTGGCCTGTGCACCACTCTTACACTCCCTGCAGGCAGCCGGCGGCGTCTTTGCATCGCGGTGCAATAAAGCCGTCGCAACACCGGGCTGGGATGACGAGAGGAAGACCTCGCTTCCCAACCAGAGAAGAAACGCTCGTCTCTATGGGAACATCACATCGTCCTTGCCTTTTCCCATGTGTGCGCGTGAAACCATGTGTCTTTCTGAAGCAGAATTGGAAAGGTTTTTTTTTTTTAATACAGAGATTCGAAAGGCATTAGAAAAGCAACCTCCTTTCCTGCCTGTTCTTGTTAAGGTTGCTAGAAATTACCACACACAAAAAAAAGGATACGTGTCAGCAAGTAGATACAAGTAACTTATGAAGTGACTGACATCTGATATAAAGTGCTTGAAATAGGCAAAAAAACAAATGTTATACGTAAATATGTTAAGTAAATGTTGAGTGTTGGGCGCATTACTAAAACACAGTCATGACTAATGTTCCCTGTAATTTTCCAGGGGTCTGAGCGTTCACACAAAGTCGGTGAGCAACGCTTGAAACAACAGTGAGCTACCATAATCCCAAGTGTGGCAAGATAATCAATTATCAAACATGTCCAAAACGTGACATCAAGTTACATTTTGCTGAGTTTCCGGCAATGCAAAATCATTTTTCTCTTCTGAATGAATTGACTCATGTACTATTGCAAAGGTTGCACGGCCTACAAACGTCGTTTGTTCTTACAATTCTTTCACAAGATATCCATTTCTTTTTATTTCCTGATATATTTTGTCGCATAATACTAACATTTTGGGGGCTTATTGAGTCTCTTAAGATACAGAACTGTACTTAATCACATTTTTTAGTGGAAGTACAATGTTGGCAACAAGATTCACTTGATATAATTGGAAATTATTTGAATGCAACACAAACTTTTTCTTCTTTGTTCCGTGTTTTTTTTTTTACTTTTTTGTTACTTTTTCTTTTTGTTCTCTATTTACTTTTTTCCTGCATTTCTTTCTTTTCTTTTTTTCTAAATTTTTCCTTCTTTTTTTCTCTTCCTTTTGTTTCTTTTTTTCTCGGCTTTTCACTACTTTTTCATTTTGGTATTTTTTTCTTTTTTGTTCCATTTCCCTCCTTCCTTTAAGTCATGTTGTGCATAATTTTACATAATATTTGGTCATGTTGGGATGAAAGAAGCAAAACCAATCTGAAGAGCCGTTTAGGACCCGAAAGAGCCGGTTCATTTTAGTGAGCCGAGCCGAAGAAGCCGGTTCTCTACTAACTTTACTCAACTTCGTTCTACTTCGACTCGACTTCAAAATATCGCATTTAGGACACAACGTCAGGGGAACCCGTGTAGTTTTACCTTCATGCACTGTAACTTTGACTTGAGTCGATTCTTAATTGGTCATTTTGAGCCCTCATTTTTGTGCGCTGCCTCGATTTTCTTGTGCGCTGAGAATGTGCGAGCAGTGCGCACGCGCGCAGCTTAGAGGGAACACTGGTCATGACTTACTACAACTTACTTCATTTAACAAGTAATTCCACCCACCCCCGCATTGCTGACACCCAAAAGTAATGCGTTACTCTGAAAGTATTTATCAAGTAACAAATTACTGTATACACTCACAAAACTACTTTACAATATACTCATAATAAGAGAAATAAAATAAAACGTGTACACTAACCTGTGGAATCAGGGAACCCTTTATATTTTTTGGCTTGCGCAATGGTGAGAGTTTGCAAACGAACACTTAGCCGAGACACTCCATATCCATTTTTCTCTGAGCCTCAAACCACACGAAAATCTCCTTCTTCATTTCTGGGTACTGTCCAAGACGTTTTCTTTTTTTCTGCAGTCATGGTGTTTTGCAAAAAAGAATTTCCCCAATAAAAAGATCAAAATTAAGCACGTTTTTACTGTTTACCCATTAATTTCCCGTTGGTATGATGTTACAGCCTAAGGCACGCCCTCTCTCCACACACGGCCTACCATTTGCCACTGGTGACATGCAAACATTACATGTGCAATATATGCATATACATTGACCCCCAATTTAGGGATTTTATTTTATACTTTTCAATTCAGCTTGGATGCAAGTACATATAGTAGGGAGAGTATCTCCTTCAGGAGAAATTCAGAGTTTTTGTACCCTGAGAGACTATAACTGTACTGTACTGTAATTTGTAGGTAGATATAACAACCCGGGCAGGACAGCAGCGCAGTGGTTGGCACAGTTCTGAGGTCATGAGATCAAACCCTCCTGTGTGGAGTTTGCATGTTCTCCCCAGGCTTGTGTGGGTTTGCTCCGGGCACTCCGGTTTCCTTTACATTCCAAAAACATGCATGTCAGGTTAATTGGCCGGTCCAAATTGTCCCTAGGTGTAAATGAGCGAGCAAATCCTCTGTCTCTGTGTGCCCTGCGACTGGCTACTGCCCGAAGACGGCTGGGATGGGCTCCGGCACCCCGCGACCCTACTGAGGATAAGCGGTGCAGATAATGGATGGATGGATACAACAACCCTTCAGTAAGGCTTGTTGGCAGAATGAGGGTTGTATCTGACATTGTGAACAAATATGGAGTGATTAGTAATCAGAGGAACCTTTACTTCATGATCTGAAAGTTTTATTAATAAAATAATATTTTTTACAGCGTTTCAGTCCCAACACCGGCCACGCCTATCTCAATTTGTAAACAGAAGCAGATGGAGTCAGACGAGCCTTGGCCACACCCACCAAAATACATTTGTCCGGTGCTAAGCCCGGGTGTCCAAACTTAATCAGAAAAGGGGCCAGATTTGGTAGCTGAAAATGTGTGAGGCTGACTATCCAGCCTGGCATTCTTTGAACAGCCATTAATAAATGTGCTTGTCCGTCAGCGTCTCGACTTTGTAGCTCGCCTTTGTAGCATATTCATTTGA
Source organism: Urocampus carinirostris (assembly GCF_059441175.1). NCBI lineage: Eukaryota > Metazoa > Chordata > Actinopteri > Syngnathiformes > Syngnathidae > Urocampus > Urocampus carinirostris. The sequence goes on along the minus strand of NC_142353.1, from coordinate 34,939,982 downwards.
CTTGCTGGGTCTCTGCGGAAAAACAGCTGCTTTGCCTCTAAAACAGCTTCCGGTCGCTTTACCTTTTCACCGCGTTTGTTTCCAGTTAGCTTTTTGTAGTCAGCATATTTCGCCTGGGAATGATGAAGATAAGACCAATTTGTTGAATCGTCTCATACATGTTCAAAGAATGCAGGAATCAAATGACGTAAGATGGAGTTCTTTTTTATTGATACACAATTTCAACAAGAAACTCAGCGAATCTCAGATATGCTTGGGTCTTTATAGTTTCAACATAGCACGTGTACCCGGTTTGGCCCCGTCCCTTTTCACGCTACACCCTTTCACGTGTACATGCCCAGGGTTCCGTCCTTATTTGGAAGTGTTTTTAAGTTTATGCCAGTTTATGTCACCTTGCCCTTTGCCGTTATCTCTTGTCCTCCCTTAAGGAGGATTGTTTATGCTAATTCGTCCGCCGAGACCTTCCCGAGATGTAAGCAACATTTCTCCCAACTGTAAGCAAGTCTTTCTACATTTCTTTCTACAAATGCAAGTTTATTTTCTACAACAGGAACGCCTCTTGATATTATATTCTTTGAAAACAGCCGCAGTCCCTCTGCGAATTGTTTCGGATTTTGGTGAAAAAATACTCCAATTTCCACTTGTCCCGTAAGCGGCGGCACTCACAGTCAACTTTCCTTTTTTTATTCACAGTTGCCATGTTCGAAATAGGGTAGGCTATAATTCTCACGGGAATTCAGGGGCATCTGGTGAAATTGTGATTTTAATGTGTACAAATGTTTTTAATACTGCGGTCAACCTTACTGGCGGGCCACATATAATTCATTTTATGACAGAGGCCGCAGGCAACTATAAATGAGATCACGGGACATAACTAGCCCCCGAGTTGGGTTTTGTTGTTTGTTGTTCCAAGTGGAGTTCGTAAAAACGATATAATACATAATCAGAATCAGAATCGCCTTTGTTATCATTGTGTTGCTACGACGTGAAGTGTAGGAGACATAATAAAAAGCTTATGAATAAAGATGTTAGGGTCTGGTGCGCCTCCTTCAACCAGGGGGCGCCGAGAGTGTTTGGGAGCTGAAAAAAAGAGTTGGAATTATACTTGTATTCCTACTAAACCTGAAGGCCTTCTCCTAACTGCAAACGAAAAACACCACTTGAAACAATGTAAAGACTGTATAACAACTGAATAAATGGATATAACAAGTCAAAAATGATATCAGGAAGTAAATCATTTCACTCAAAAAAATAATCATGAAGTGAATTAATTGAGACTTAATAAGAGAAGAAATAATAAATGACTAGAATGATAAAAATATTGTCACGGTTGCCATGGCGCCCAATTGGCCCCGCCCGTGTGGCGCCCGTGTGGCGCCAGCTGCGGCTCGTTGACGGATTGGCTCTCCGTCTATTTAAGCTCAGTGTTCTCACTCTTCCTTTGTCAGTCCGTCAACGAACCTCAAGCAAGACGTGGGTTTTGACTCAGTCCTGTTTACCTGTCGGGATTCTCTGTCCGGTATTGTGCCCGTTTATTTTTGTCTTGTTTAATATCGGTTTCCAGTTCGTTCTCATATATTTTTGTCCTGTTTATTATTCCCTCCAGTTTTTGTTTCTGTCTGTTCCGTTCGGTCCGGTATCGACCCCATCCGTCCGATATCAACTGGGGCAATTGGAATCGATCTTGTCGGTCTCTGGATTCCTGTCTTTCCACGCCAGACCGCTGCCTAACGTGCACGACTCCCCATTTCTTGTAAAATAAAAGGCTAGTGTGAGAACGTCACGCGTTTAGGTCCTGATCCTGTTCTGGTTCATGACAAATATAATAAATGACGCAATAATACTATCATGACTATATAAATGCAGAGCAGATTTCAATATTATATCACAACTGCACCTGAGCCACGGTAAACTCCACTGAATTCCAATTCATCCGTCCTAAAACGTGCTTTCTACCCTTGACTTAAGTCGACAGGCAGAAAATCGATTCAGAGGATAATGTCCTCCTACCTTCGGTAAATCGGTGACCGATTTACTGGTCACCGACTGCCATCTTGGCTAAGAAGATCACTTCAAGGTCATTGACTGAAGAGGAATAACTTTTCTTATTTTGGTCGATCAAACGCCTAGTTGTTTTTCATATAGCTGGGACATATGGACAGCTGTGTCAGTTAGTTAGTCATTTAGTCAGTTAGTCAGTTAGTCAGTTAGTCAGTTTGTCAGTTAGTCAGTTAGTCAAGTCAAGTCAAATTTATTTATATAGCCCTTAATCACAAAAATGCCTCAAAGGACTGCACAGGATTACAATGACACAATAACCTGATCTTAAACCAACATGCGGGCAAGGAACAACTCAAAACCTCAGCTTGAGGAAAAAGAGAAACCTTGTGAAGGGACCTCACAAGAGGTATCCCCCTTTCAGGATGACCAGGGTGATTTACATTTAGCGTTACAGTACGCAAACTTCCATTGAGGTTGTAGATTTTATCTCCGTAGGCAGGTCATTCCATAGCACCAGGGCCCGGATGGAGAACTCTCCCAAGCCTGCAGACTTCTTGGCTCTCAGAGTCGCAAGTGGACAGGCATTTTCCGAGCGCAGACTCCGTGCAGGAACATAGGGGGAAATCAAATCAGAGAGATAAGAGGGTGAAAGTCGATGCAAACATTTATATGTTAATAAGAGAACCTTAAAGTCACATCTTAAGTGGACTGGGAGCCAGTGCAAGTTGGCCAATACAGGAGTAATATGCTCAAACTTTTTGGTCTTAGTCAAAAGTCTAGCTGCCGCATTCTGAACCAGCTGCAAACTTTTGATGCTAGACATCGGGAGACCAGAAAGCAATACATTACAGTAATCAAGCCAAGAAGTAATAAACGCATGGATTAAAACCTCTGCATCTGATTGGGACAGCATCGAACGAATCTTTGCAATATTACGGAGGTGGTAGAAAGCGTGTGACTGAAACGAAAGATTAGGATCAAATATAAAATCCAAATTTTTGACCGATTCACTCTGGGTGATATTACATTTGTCTGGGTTCAGGGTAGTGTTTGAAAACAACTCACGACAGTGAGCTGGACCAATAATCAACATTTCAGTTTTTTCTAGTCAGTTAGTCAGTTAGTCAATTAGTCAGTTAGGTAGTTGTGAAACGGGTAAAAACAAGCTCTCACAATACAATGACAAACATCTATCCATCCATTCATTATCTGCACCGCTTATACTCAGTAGGGTCGCGGGGGTGTTGGAGCCCATATTTGTGTAGTGGCCCACCCTGAACTGGTTGCCAGCCAATCAGAGGGCACACAGAGACTCGCTCAGTCACACATAGGGACAATTTGGACCGGCCAATTAACCTGACATGCATATTTTTGGAATGTGGGAGGAAACCGGAGTGCCCGGAGGAAACCAACGCAAGCACGGGGAGAACATGCAAACTCCACACAGGAGGTTCGATTTCAATGACAGTGGTCAAATATCACGCAGTGTCCCTTTAACATCTGGGTTACGACTTGGGTAGGACATGAGCTGGAGTTGAGCAGTTTCGTTGAGTTGTTTAATACAGAATATTCCGGGCACAAATGAAGTACAAAATAAAAGCTGTTTGTTTCACAGGTGCGCCTTCGAAAAGGATGACAATCTGTCAAAACCAGAACAGGAGAAGGACCCAGATGCGTAACGTTTCTCACACAAGCTTTATTTTACGGGAAAGGGAGCAGTCATGCACGTTTACCCAAACGCCAGTGATTCGGCGAACGCTGGGCGGAAGAAGTAAGGCAGCAGTCTGGCGTGGAACGACAGGAAGCCAGAGGCCGACGATATCGATACCAGTTACACGAGCAGATACCGGACAGATGGGGTCGATACCGGACAGGACGGGACAGACAGGATTGATATCAGACATCGGAGACTGGAGTCCGATAACAAGCAGGACGAGATAGACGGGAACGATACCGGACACTTGAGATCGATATCAAACAGGACAAAATAGATGGGAATGATACCAGACACTGGAGATCGATATCAAACAGGTCAAAATAGACAAGAACGATACCAGACACTGGAGATCGATATCAAACAGGTCAAAATAGACAAGAACGATACCAGACACTGGAGATCGATATCAAACAGGACAAAATAGACGGGAACGATACCAGACACTGGAGATCGATATCAAACAGGGAAAAATAGATGGGAATGATACCAGACACTGGAGATTGATATCAAACAGGACAAAATAGACGTGAACAATACCAGACACTGGAGATCGATATCAAACAGGACGAAATAGACGGGAATGATACCAGACACTGGAGATCGATATCAAACAGGACAACATAGACGTGAACAATACCAGACACTTGAGATCGATATCAAACAGGACAAAATAGATGGGAATGATACCAGACACTAGAGATTGATATCAAACAGGACAAAATAGACAGGAACAATTACCGGAAAGGAAACACAAGCAGGAAACCGGACAAAGTCAAAACAGACGTCTTGCGGGTGCAGAGGTTCGTTGACGGACTGACAAAGGGTGAGTCAGAGCACTGAGCTCAAATAGGAGGGAAGCCAATCAGTCAACAAGCTGCAGCTGGCACCAAACGGGCGGGGCCAATTGGCAACCGTGACAACAATTGCTTTTATACGAGAACGGCTGGCTATGACAAAAAGCTGTAATGGGAAAGTCTCTCCTTCTCACTGGCCCTTTGTTTTCAATTTCAATGAATAAAACATTTAAATGCAGTGGAAAGTGGGACCTGGCATTAACGTTTTTAATGTTATTGTTGGTGGACAAGAAAGAAATTGCGGCTCCATTTTGTTCACAGAGAAAAAAAAATAACTTTTGATTCCCGTTTTGGCATATCGGTTGAAAGTCTCTCACTTTTTCCTTAGTTACGATAAAGAAAGTCATCAGGATCTGACGTCAAAAAAATAGATTTGTCGCATTATGCTCTTGTCTTATCCGGGATTAGGATTTTATCTGATCCTTTCTTTTGTGCTCCGACTTTAACATTCCTCTTTTATTTTTACCCGTTCTGTTTTCATTCTCTTGCTTTTTGTCCTTCCCTCCTCTTTTCATCCTCTATTCTCATTCCATCTTTACTCTAAAGCAGGGGTGTCAAACTCATTTTAATTCGGGGGCCACACGATAGAACAAACATTCTGTCGGGGGCCGGACGAGTGGACTAAAGAGAAAGAAAAAGAGAGATAAAGAAATAAGAGAAAGAGGGAGAGAAAAGAAGAGAGAGGGTGGGACAGAGAAAGAGAGAGAGGGAGAGAGCGTGAGAAACAAAAGAGATAAAAAGAGAAGTCGTGAGAGAGGGGGAAAGAAAGGGAGAGGAAGAAAGAAATCCAAAGAGAAACAGAAAGACAGAAGGAGAGAAAAGAGAAAAAAAAGTGCAAAGGGTATGAAGAGAGAAAGAGAAAAGAGAGAAAAGGAAAAAAGGAAATTAGAGCAAAAGAAGTTAAAAAGACACAGAGAGAGAAAGAGACCAAGAGCAACAAAGGAAGAGAAAAAGAGGGACACAGAGAGTGAAAGAGACAGAGTGGGAGAAAAGGTGTGGAAGAGAGAGAGAAAGAGAGAGAGAGAAAGAGAGACAGAGAAAGAGAAATAAATACAAGTACAGTGTCTTTGTGAGAGGCACCTGGTTTTGGCGACATCAAGTTGACATATTTCAACCTGCAGCTTGTTTTTCTCTTGTGCCTCTCTGAGTGTTGTCTCGCGGGCCGAATTCAATCCCTTGGCGGGCCTAATCTGGCCCGCGGGGCGCCTGTTTGACACCTGTGCTCTAAAGCTTAGGTAATTACAGACCTGTGTCAAACCTACTGTTTCTTTCCAAAGTACTTAAAAAAGTCGTGTCACAAGATTTTATATCTGAGAATAATCTTTTTGAATCTATGCAATCAGGATTCAGGGCTAATCACTCTACTGAGACAGCCCTGATTAAAGTAACCAATGATCTTCTACCGGCAATGGACTCCGGCGTTTCATCACTCTTGCTGCTGCAGGGCCCTAGGGCTGTCTTTGACACTGTGGACCATAATATCTTACGTTGGAAAAATGGATTGGTCTCTCAGGAACCGTCCTCTTATGGTTCAGATCCTACCTCTCAGATAGGACGCACTGTGTTAAATATGGTGAAATGACATCTGAGCCCTTTAGTGTTACCCGTGGTGTTCCGCAGGGTTCAGTACTTGGCCCCCTTCTTTTCAGCTTCCATTTCTCTTCACTAACTCTTGATTTTTCTTCTCTTTTTTCTTCTTTTTTATTATTATCCTTTTCCCTCTCTGTCTTTTCCTTGTATCCTCTTTTTGCTTCTCTATTAATCATTTCTCTTTTCATCCTGTCTTCACTTCCATTTTCATCCTCTCTTCCATCTTTTTTTGTATCATTTTTATAACTGTTTTGATCCTCTTCTTCTGCTTTTCTTTTCTTGTTTTCTCTTTTCTTCTTTCCCTTTCCCTTTCATTCTCTTCTCTTCTTCTTCACTTTGCTTTTTATTCTCTTCTATTTTCTTGTCTTTTATTGTCTTTTTTTGTTTCTCTTGTCTTGTATTCCCTCTCTTTTTCTTGTTTTCCTTCCTCATTTATCCATTTTCTTCTTTGTTGTTCCCTACCATCTCTTTTCTTGTTTTGCATTGCCCTCTCTTTCCCTCTACTCTACTCTACTCTACTCTACTCTACTCTACTCTACTCTTCTCCATCCCTTTCCTTTCTTTTCCTATCCTTTCCTTTCTTTTACTTTCTTTCTCGCTTCTTTCTTTTAGTTTCTTTCTCTTTCTTTTATTTTCTTTCTTCTTTCGTATTGCTTTCTGGGTTTTTTTCTTCCCCTTTTTCTTCACTTCTCTTTTCTTAGTCTTTTCTTTTCTTTCCTTGTTTTGTATTGCCTTCTCTTTTTCCCTTTTCTTCACTTGTCTTTTCTTCATATCCTCTATTTTACCTTCTCTTCTCTTGCACCCCCCCCCCCAACATTTATGATCAAAGTTTTTGCCTAGCGACAGACAGCTGAGCGCAAACCCGTCGAGTGTTTTTTTTTTTATGTAATAAATGATGCAAAATGAAATCTAGAGGGACCCTGTCATATCTATTTGTCAGCAATTTAACTCCGGCAGCCGCACGGGCCGGATGTTGATGCAACGGACTGATGTTCGCTCCCCGCGGAGCTCTTTTTCTTTTTTTTTCCACCATGTCGCAAAGAGTTGGAAAAGGAGAAACAGGCCCAAAACTAAGAATTCAAAACAAAGGTTTACACAATATAACTGAAGGACGACGTGCCAGGTCGGGAAAATGGCAGGCCTGCCGGGAGGAGAGCCAAAAAGCAACGTTTGTCCTTGCTCGACATTTCTTACACTCGTTTTCTCGCGGGGACAAAATATTGACAGTAGTGGGAGTTTTTATGAGACCTTTTAAATCGAACGTTTTGCATTATAAATGCGGCTGGCTCTTTTTGCCTTTGCTCACTATAGTACAATTTATCAGCATTAGATTGCTAAGCATTGGGGAAACAAAAAACAAACACTCACTAGTGGACTCATTTGTTTATATCACAAAATGTCTCAAAGGGCTGCACAGGTTACAATGACACTATCCCCTGATCAGGGTTGGGTAGGGTTACTTTAACTGGATTACTTTCAATTACTTTTGGATTACTCCAATACCAAAAATGCTAATAAAGACAAAAGAAACTAAATATGAATACAATTATTAAATTTTGTGCAGGCTTGGGGAGTAACGGAATACATGGAACGGTAAAAATGATGTTGGCAAGCTGTTTGGATTTAGTTTCATTTTGTTTCCGTCGCATTTTATTTTCGTTTTGCCGGAGATCAAAGAGATCAAAGCCAGTTTGCTGTGTTTTACGGAAACGCATCCCGGACGCTAACGTGGAACTACCCAGCTTCAGCGCTGATAGGGCTGACAGAGACACAAAAGCCTGCCGGAAGCGGAGAGGATGTGGACTCGCTATCTACGTGAACTCGCGGTGGTGTAACCCTGGGCTCAAAGATTCCTATCTGCTGCAGGGACGTCGAACTTTTGGCCTAGCCTGAGACGTCATCCACTCCGCTGTTGCTAAACTACAACACAGCACCCCGAGGCTATCCTGTTCATCTGTTAATAAACAACAAAAGGATACTGCTGGAAGTGTGAATTTCCCTACGGGGATGAACAAAGTATCTATCTATCTATGTATCTATCCATCTATCTACCTGTATCTATCTATCTATCTATCTATCTATATATGTATCTATCTATCTATCTATATATGTATCTATCCATCTATCTATCCATCTATGTATCTATCTATCCATCTATGTATCTATCTATCTATCTATCTATCTATCTATCTATCTATCTATCTATCCATCTATCTATGTATCTATCCATCTATCTACCTGTATCTATCTATCTATCTATGTATCTATGTATCTATCTATCCATCTATCTATCTATCTATCCATCTATCCATCTATCCATCTATGTATCTATCTATCTATCTATCTATCCATCTATGTATCTATCTATCTATGTATCTATCTATCTATCTATGTATCTATCTATCTATCTATCTATCTATCTATCTATCTATCTATCCATCTATCCATCCATGTATCTATCTATCCATCTATCTATCTATCTATCCATCTATCCATCTATGTATCTATCTATCTATCTATCTATCTATCTATCTATCTATCTATGTATCCATCTATGTATCTATCTATCCATCTATCTATCTATCTATCTATCTATCTATCTATCTATCTATCTATCTATCTATCTATCTATCTATCTTAATAAAGCATTGTGTGAAACGTTACGCATTTGGGTCCCCTGCTTGTACCGGTCGTGACAGAAATAAAAAGGATGACTAGGTTGCAATGGATGTAGTATCATCAAACAATACACAGACCTCGTCAACATGAAACATAAGTCATTCATAAGAGAATATAAGTGTGTTTTAAGCCAGGATTCAAACAGTTCCACTCAGGATGCAGATCGAATCTCAGAGGGCAAAGTAGTCCACATCACAAGGGCCCAAACCTCTTTTCTTTGCTAAAACACAAAAAGGTTGTTTAGAAAGGATTCATTTTGCAGCTGCACTTTTCAGAATCAAACAGCCTTCACTCGCTTCATCCTTTCAGACTTGTTTTGAAAATAATCGAAATAAACAGCTCTCGGAGCGGATGGCTGGACTACGATTGGCTGCCGGCGCACAGACGTCCCATCAAAATCGACGGGTTTCGCTTTGTGTTTCAAAGCGTCGCCCCAGAAAGTGGCCAGAACTCCGACTTGTTAAACATCGGATAGTTCCTTCAGCTATTTTTACCAAAGTACAAGCCTGGAGGTGCTGGATAGATATGTGGAGTGGACTTTGCAGACAGGAGCAGACTCCAAATGCACAAGCAGGACTTTGAAAAAAGAAAGAGGCGAAGAGTCGGGGACAGACGATGATTGGCCGAGACGTAGAGACGCCATTCGGGGCGATTCTTTGTGACATTTCGGCCTCTTTCTTCACCTGATGGATGTTTTCTGCCCGGAGGGGGCAGAAAAGGACCACGGGGGTGGTGTTTCTTCATCAGCATTGCAAATTTTTCGGATTCTACCTGCTCAAAATTCGTGAGACGACAGTTCGGACGTTTCTTCTGACACACTTCATTGCTCTCGGGGTTTTTTTTCTAAGAATTTTTCAATCTATGGATTTTAAGTTGAGGTTGTCTTCATAGTTTGGCCAGGGGTGAGACTTATGTGGCCATCCTTTTTATTTCTTTTTTTTAATTATTTTATATTTTACTATATTTTACTTTTACAGTGGAACCTCGGTTTTCGAACGCCTATCAGTTCGAACCAATCGGTTCTAGACCCAAAATTTTGAGAAATTCACCGCCGGTACACTAGGGTGCGATGCTGAGCGGCGTACGGGTGTAGATTGCCCTCACCCCTCGTGAAGAAATGTTATGACGTGCGCGCGCATTTCTTTTTGCTTTCGCTTTAGATATCGGTGAACGGAGTGTTTTAGCCCCTAATTATGACTCCGAAGAAGGTCGTGGCAAGCAGGACAGGTGAAAAAAAAAAAAAAGTTGTTCGTCCAACTATTGCCTTTAAGAAAGACATAATAGCTAAATATGAAAGAGGTGTACGAATTTCCGATCTTGCTAGTGAATACAGCACGGCTAAATCTACTATCGGTACGATAGTAAAGAATAGGGAGGCTGTGAAATCGAGTGATGCGGCTAAGGAAGTTAGCGCTATAAGCAAGCAACTGCCGCAAGTTTTGGATGAGGTTGAAAAACTTTTGATGATTTTTCTCTCCCCACCGTCCACCACAAAGGTAAGAAATCCTATTCATAATTTTTTTTTTTTTTTTGACACGTTCATGTTAGCGTAATCTTTCGTACGGAAGATTACGCTAACGCGAACGTACGATTAGCCTGGGTTAGCTTCACGCTTACGTTCTTGCTAAACATTCACGGTGTTGGAACAGATTAAAACGGTTTTACGTTACTTTTAATGGGAAAAACGATTTTCCGTGATCGAACAAATCGATTTTCGAACAGGGTTCTGGAACGGATTATGGTCGAGAACCGAGGTTCCACTGTATTTTCATTGTTTTTTAATGCACTATCACGGTTGCCATGGCGCCCAATTGGCACCAGCTGCAGCTCGTTGAGATTGGCTTCACTTCAATTTAAGCTCAGTACTCTCACTCACCCTTTGTCAGTCCGTCAACAAACCTCTGCACCCGCTAGACATGGGTTTTGATTCTGTCCGGTTTCCTGTTTGTGTATCCTGTCCGGTTTCGATCCCGTCTGTTTCGTCCTGTTTTGATTTCGGTCTCCGGTCTCCAGTGTCTGGTATCGTGGCCGTCATTATTGTCCGGTCTGATATCTGTCTCCAGTCTCCTAAATCTGTTTTCAATCTTTTCAGTCCCATTTGGTCCGGTATCGGCTCGTGTAACAGGTATCGATCTCGTTGATCTCTTTCTTTCTGTTGTTCCATGCCAGACTTCTGTCTTTCTTCTTTCGCCCAGCGAACGCCGAATCCCTGGCGTTTTGTATTAACATGCATGCATGACTGCCCCATTTCCCCGTAAAATAAAGGCTTGTGTGCGGCATTTGGGTTCTGCTCCAGTTCCGGTTCTTGACACTTGCGTGCGGTCCCTTCATTTTCCTCATGTTGAGGTTTTTGAGTTTTTCCTTGCCCTCATGTAGGTTTTAGATCAGGGAGGGTGTAATAATAGTATGTAGTTTGCAGTCATCTGCAACTCTGAAAAGTTGCCTGCCCAGCCATAAAGTTGCCTGACCCATTTTTCCCAACTTAAAACACATTAAGACGACTACTTGCAAAAAAAAAAACATTGTTGCAAAGTATTAAGGATTAATCATCAGAGTATATAACAGAAGAACACTTTAAAATTACCGTATTTTCTGCACTATAAGGCGCACCGGGTTATAGGGCGCACCCCGAAAAAATAGTTTTTGGTCCTATATTTGACATACATAAGTCGCACCGGATTATAAGGCGCTACAATGGGAACGTCGACAAAACAGTCAGATGGTTCAGTCCAACTGATTACCCCCTTAACATTCCCAAAGCTTGCAAAGACGTAAATACGTGTCGAGAACACGTGCGGATGCGGTGTCCGTACGATGTCACTCAAATGCATCGTTCCATCATTCGGAGGGTTAAAGTCTTGGGATTCAAGAAATGCCAACCATTCCTGAGTTTCTATTTTCTTTTTCGCTCGCAACTTTACTGTGCATATGACAATAAACACTTGGAATTGAGTTTAATTTAAAAATAGACACTCCATTCCATCCATTATCTGCACCGCTTATCACAGAAACATCGAGTTCAGTCTGAAACAAGATACAGGGACAATATAAAACCCGAAGTAGCTCACCGAAGTCGTTGTGTTCATAATAATGTGCAGCCAATGTCCTCTTATATCCGTGAGGGTAGTAAATCCAGGAGAATGAAATAATTTCAAATACAGAATAGAAAAAAATGCTTTCTCTATGCCGTCAGCCACGAGCCATAAACATTCATCTTTTTTGGCCAATTGCAGGCTTTGTGTTGCCGTTTAAGCCAATGCCAGCCTGTAAATGATAAAAAGGATCCGCCCCTTGACCTCCGAATAACTTTAGCCAACAGTGATTGATTCAAATGATGATTGACACATTGGTTAGCCAATGAAACGCCGGTAAATAAATCCCAGCATACACCGCGTACTACTTGGCGTTCGGGGGAAAATCGAGTCGGCGGCTGCAAGTTAGTTGGAAAACTTTGCAATTTTAAAATTGATCCATAAATAAGGCGCACTGTATTATAAGGCGCATGGTCAGCTTTTGAAAAAAATAAAGGCTTTTAGGTGCGCCTTATAGTGCGGAAAATACGGTAAGTTGATTATAAATCTACTTGGGCAGCACGGCGGCGCAATGATTAGCGCATGTGCGGCACAGTTCATGTCATGGGAACCTCCTGCGTGGGTTCAAATCCAGCTCCAGACTTCCTGTGCGGAGTTTGTATGTTCTCTCCGTGCTTGCGTGGGTTTCTTCCGGGCACTCCGGTTTCCTCCCACAATCCAAAAACATGCGTTTCGGGTGAATTGGCCGGTCCAAATTGTCCCTAGGTGTGAATGAGCGAGTGAGTTGTCTGTCCCTGTGTGCCCTGTGATTGGCTGGTAACCAGTTCAAGTGTCCCCTGCCCACTGCCCGGAGATGGCTGGGATGGGCTCCAGCCCCCCGCGACCCTAATAAGGATAAGCGGTACAGCTGATGAGATGAGATGAGATAAATCTACTCATAACATCGCCGTTTTCCATCAGCCATCAGTATGTACCTGTAATTACTCATCTTCATTCATGCAATGTTTGCGTTGCGTCGTCTGCTACAAGCCACGTGAACTCCTCTTTCCACCATGCTTTTAAAGTATGTTTACATCTTGTAGCGTCATCAATTTTGGTAGCTTCTTTTGAATCTTCTGGAGCTTAGGTTTTGGCTTGATTCCTAACCACTTATTGATTTCTCTTGTGTTCTCTGTGCGTCTACTTTGGAAAAATGATATGCAAATGTGCGACCTTATGATGCTCGGGAAAGTCCGGAAGCATGAAGTTATTCGACGCGGGCTTCTGATCAGCTGCCGAATATGCAAATTGCTAAACGAACCGAAATTCAGAAATTTCCAAACCAAATGAAGAAATTGAAATAAAACAAAAAAAAAGATGAAAGATGCATGCCCAGGGCATCCAGGCAGACATTATTTCAAACACTGCTTCTTGTCATGTCTTTGTTTATTCTTTTAGTGTCCCGAACACTTGCCTTTTTTCTCAACTACGCCGGCGCCCTTTCTGGTGATCAAGCTACTGCCTCGATGCCTGATTTCCCGTGAGCCCAACCCTGCTCGAAATAAAAACTATTGTTCTATTTGTGCTTCTGTATTGTGCTTCCACGCCATGGCAAAAAAATCAAATTTGCCAGTAAAAACAGACTTATTTAACATCTGCATTAGAAATAAATTAAAAACCATTGATTTTTGTGGGGAGAAAAACATGCAGAAAAACATTGCAATGAAAGTAAGTTAGCTGTGTACTGCCAGCCTTAAGTCTTGGATTTATTTGAATTAAATTAAACTGAATTGAAACGCTTTATTGTCATTGATATGAAAGTGAAACATTGAGTCATGGTACTCTACGGTAAACGTAAAAAAAGATAAACGGGTACCATGATCTTAGGCAGACAAAAAAATTACAAGTGTCGCCAGTGATCCGGCGGAAGAAGACAGACAGAAGTCTGACGTGGAACAACAGAAAGCAAGAGACCACCGAGATCGATACCAGTTACACGAGCCGATACGGGACAGATGATGTCGATACCGGACAGAACGGGATTGAAAGGATTGCTAACAGATATAGAAGACTGGAGACAGATATCAGACAGGACGAGAATGACGGGCACGATACCAGACACTGGAGACCGGAGACTGAAATCAAAACAGGACGAAACAGACAGGATCGAAACCGGACAGGATTTACAAATGGGAAACCGGACAGAGTCAAAACCCACGTCTACCCGGTGCAGGTTTGTTGACGGACTGACAAAGGGTGAGTATGAGCACTGAGCTTAAATAGAAGGGAAGCCAATCCGTCAACGAGCCGCAGCTGCGCGCCAATTGGGCACCATGGCAACCGTGACACTGCTCTAAACCTAGACAGATGTAATATCACCCATAGTGGTCAAAAATCTAGGTCTTCTATTTGATCCTAATCCGTCGTTTCAGTCACACATGAAAAATATTACTAGAATAGCTTTCTACCACCTCCGTAATATTGCGAAGATTCGTTCGACGCTGTCCCAATCAGATGCAGAAGTTCATGCGTTTATTACTTCTCGGCTTGATTTCTGTAAAGTTTTGCTTTCTGGTCTCCCAATGTCCAGCCTCAAAAGTTTGCAGCTGGTCCAGAATGCGGCAGCGAGACTCTTGACTAAGACGATAAAGTCACTGATGTGCTCAGCAAAGACTGTCTTGAAGGAGTATATTACTCCTGCATTGGCCAACTTGCACTGGCTCCCGATCCACTTAAGATGTGACTTTAAGGTTCTCTTACTAACATACAAATGTTTGCATGGACTTGCGCACTCTTATCTCTCAGATTTGATATCCCCCTATGTTCCTGCACAGAGTATTCGCTCTAAAAATGCCCGTCTACTTGTGACTCCAAGAGCCAAGAAGAAGTCTTGGGTAGCGTTCGCCATCCGGGCCCTGGTGCTGTGGAATGCTCTGTCTTCGGAGATAAGATCTGCAACCTCAGTGGAAGTTTTTAAATCCAAACTTAAGACACACTTCTATTCAAAAGCTTATGATTGACGCCCACCTCATATTTTGTATTGTCCTGTCGTTTTCCGACTGCCTGGCTGGTGGTGATACGAAGGAGAAGGACGATTTGAGATGAGTCAGCGGACCAGCGTCTGGAACTGAAGCATGTCAACGCCAGCAGAAGATGGGAAGCTGCGTTGTTGCTGTTATGAACTTTCTGAACAAATTTTAACAAACCTCGTGCTCTCTTTTATTGATGTTTACTATGTTTGTGTACCGTTACCTAATGCATGTTGGTTTAAGATCAGGCGATGGTGTAATTGTAATCCTGTGCAGTCCTTGGAGACATTTTTGTGATTAAGGCCTATATAAATAGATAGTCAGAACCAGAACGGAAACAGGATCCAATTGCGTTACGTTTCTCACAAGTTTTATTAAAGGAAAGAGGAAGGGCTGCGCCCACGATCCGGTGTTCACTAGGCGCAGGAAGCAAGTCGCTCTCGTACTTGGATTGTGATCCGAACACAGAAGTGGATCACCCATAGCAAGTGATGGCGGTGTCAAGGATGGAAAAACAGGTCGATAGGAGAGCAAAAACGTGGTCAGGATCAAAACAGGTCGTAGCCGGAGACAGACGGGACCAAAAACGGGACAGGTGGGAGTCAGGGTCGAAAAAAGCTTGCCTAGTATACACCGAGGTGCGCAGACGGACTGACAACAGGGTCAGAGTTCAAATAGTGTCAGGGAGCCAATCAGATATCACATGTGTATGTGTATCGCAGTGCTGAGCACATTGCATAAAGACGATATTGCACATAGATAACATGTCTCATAATTACAATATCAAGTTCTTGTAATTACCAGAAAATATCTCGTATCTTATTCGAAAAATCTGATAAATGAAAAAAAAAAACTGTTATCTTCTGTAATCAGCAATGATGGCGCTATCGAAACGACACTGGGAAATACTGATGTTTATAAAGACGTGCTATTAATATAGAGTTATCAGAGTTTAGAGTAAAGTATAATAATCAGTTGGTGAGGCAAATTCCCATTTCAAGTTACTATTACTGCTTTTCAAGTCAAGACTTCCCAAAGCGCTTTACAGTGTGCTTCACATTTCCCAATGGCGGCCGTGCAGCCGTGTAAGGCGCTAACCTGCTTATTGGGGGTATTAGGGGTTCAGTGTCTTACCCAAGGACACTTCGACATGTAACACGGAGGAGCCGGGATTCGAACTGCGATCTCTTGATCCCAAGACGAGCGCTCTACCTCCTGAGCCACTGCCGCCCCTATATCACAGCCATTATACATAGTTCCTGCAGGCCACGTGAGCCCTCCGGGGCGGCCATCTTTAATGGCAAAAGAGCTATGTTCACACCACTTTACTGGCAAATTTCAACCAGTGGCTAATACTTTTGAAGCCATCATGAGAAGACAAGGTGACCCATATTATGAAGATACTCTCACAAAAAGAGAAAGAGGCATACATGACGCGAAAATTTCAGTTATTAATGCGGTTGAGCTATATGAATTCAGGAAAGTAAGATTAGGCAGATATGCCTACAATACAGTACTGTCATGAACTAGAACAGGATCAGGACCCAAACACGTGATGTTACTCACACAAGCCTTTTATTTTACGGGAAATGGGGAGTCATGCACGTTAGGAAGCAGTCTGGCGTGAAATGATAGGAAGCCAGAGGCTGACGAGATCCATACCAATTGCCCGCGTTGATATCGGACAAACGGAGTCGATACTGAACAGGACGGGACAGACAGGATAGATAATAAAACATGATATTGAAAATAAACAGGACAAACTAAATGGGAACGAAAACTGGAGAGGATAATAAATAGGACAAAAATAGAAGGAAATAAAACTGGAAACCGGAATTAAACAGGACAAAATAATCGGGAAAAATACCGGACAGGAAATAACAACAGGAACAGGACCGAGTCGAAACCCACATCTTGCGGGGCAGGAGTTCGTTGACGGACTGACAAAAGGAGAGTGACAGGACTGGGTTTAAATAGCAGGGAAGCCAATCCATCAACGAGCCGCAGCTGGTGCCACACGGGCGGGGCCAATTGGGCGCCATGGCAACCGTGACACTATCGTGTGTACCAGTATCTCGTACTGGTTTTTACACATGTTCCACAGGCTTTGTGCATATTTGGTGAGCTTGTACAAAAAAAAATTACAAGTAATAATTTGAAAAAATAATTTGGCAAAGTCACTGAGGTCATTATTTGTAAAAACTTTATTTTATATATATATATATATATATATATATATATATATATATTTATCCCCGCGACCCTAATAAGGATAAGCGGTACGGCTAATGAGATGAGATGAGATATATATTTATATACAGGGTTGGGTAGGGTTACTTTAACTGGATTACTTTCAATTACTTTTGGATTACTCCAATACCAAATATGTTAATAAAAGACAAAAGAAACTAAATATGAATAAAATGACTCAATTTTGTGCAGGCTTGGGGAGTAACGGAATTCATGGAACGGCAAGCTGTTTGGATTTATTTTCATTTTGTTTCTGTCGCATTTTATGTTAGTTTTGCCGGAGATCAAAGAGATCAAAGCCAGGAGAGAAAGCTTACCACGCGTTGTGAGTCATCATTTTATTCATATTTAGTTTCTTTTGTCTTTTATTAGCATATTTGGTATTGGAGTCATCCAAAAGTAATTGAAAGTAATCAAGTTAAAGTAACCCTACCCAACCCTGCCTGTCCGGTATCGATCCCGTCTATTTCTTCCTGTTTTGTTATCGGTTTCCGATCTCCAGTGTCTGGTATCGTTCCTGTCTATCTCGTCCTGTCTGTTATCTGTCTCCAGTCTCCTATATCTGTTATCGTTCCTGTTAGTCCCATTCTGTCCGTTGTCGACACCATCTGTCCGGTATCGGCTCGTGTAACTGGTATCGATCTTAAAGGTCTCTAGCTTCCTGTTGTTCCACGCCAGACTGCTGTCTTTCTTCTTCTGCCAAAGATCGCCGAATCACTGGCGTTTGGGTTAATGTGCATGACTGCTTGTGTGAGAAACGTTACGCTTCTCGGTCCTCCTCCTGTTCCGGTTCTTGACACTACTACAGGGTAGGCAGAATAGCTCAAAATATGATCAAACCTTTCGGAGATGAAGAGCAACAAATTAATAACCCAATCTGATGAAAAATCCCCTGGCTACTAGAAAACCCCCCACCATTTTTTGATAATTGGGGCGTCAACCAAAGTCATTGAAAGTAATCCAGTTAAACTAACCCTACCCAACCCTGTAATATACAGTGGAACCTCGGTTCTCGACCATAATCCGTTCCAGAACCCTGTTCGAAAACCGATTTGGTCGTTCACGGAAAATTGTTTTTCCCATTAAAAGTAATGTAAAATCGTTTTAATCCGTTCCGACACCCTGAATGTTTAGCAAGAACGTAAACATAAAGCTAACCCAGGCTAACCGTACGTTCGCGTTAGCGTAATCTTCCGTACGAAAGGTTACGCTAACATGAACGTGTAAAAATTTAAAAAAAGGATTATGAATAGGATTTCTTACCTTTGTGGTGGACGGTGGGGAGAGAAAAATCCTCAAAAGTTTTTCAACCTCTTCCAAAACTTGCGTCAGTTGCTTGCTTATAGCGCTAACTTCCTTAGCCGCATCACTCGATTTCACAGCCTCCTTATTTGTCATGATTACCTAATTGGAGCCACCTGGGGTAATCATCTGACGCGCTGGAATGTGCTCCCTGATTGGTTTATGTTCCCTTTTTAAGCACGCTACGCGGAGACCTCTTCGTCTGAGGATACTTTTTACCCCGTTTGACTCGCCTGATTTTCCTGTGTCTTTTTGACTTGTTTACCTGATTCTGCCTGCCTCCGATCCGACCTGCTTCCGTTCCACGCTACGATCTTCTCTCCAGTCCCGGTAAACTCGACCTGCTTCCGTCCCACGTTACGATTGGCTACGTGTCCCGAAGTTGTCTTCACGGCGTTGCTGCTGACGTTCGACGGTCATCGCGCCTCCCGCTAACCCTGTACGCTTCCCCAAATAAAAGACTTGTAACGAACGCTCTGGGGTCTCCTGCTCTGTTCTGGTCCGCCCTGACATTATTCTTTACTATCGTACCGATAGTAGATTTAGCCGTGCTGTATTCACTAGCAAGATCGGAAATTCGTACACCTCTTTCATATTTACCTATTATGTCTTTCTTAAAGGCAATAGTTGGACGAACAACTTGTCTTTTTTCACCTGTCCTGCTTGCACCGACCTTCTTCGGAGGCATAATTAGGGGCTAAAACACCCGTACGCCGCTCAGCATCGCACCCTAGCGTACCGGGGTTCGAACTCCGATTTTTTTGAACGAACAGCGAAGAGAGAATTTCTCGAAATCTTTGGTCGAACAGCGATTTGTCCGAACTGAGAGGCGTTCGACAACCGAGGTTCCACTGTATGTATATATATATATGTATTCAAAATGAATTACCGTATACGAAGTACATTTTCTGTACATTAGGTCAATAATGAAGGAAGCATATTGTTAGGAGGAGTGTGGTCCTATGCGACCGCCACACACAGGCTCCATTATTTAGCTTCCCCATCTCTAGAGTACCATATTTATTATTCATGTACAATCACCACATCCAGTAATGTGCATCTCACATTGTAAAGATGAATAGAAAGCCGCACAGTTCGCTTCTATTTCTATAATTCCGCACGGCCGCCGCTACACGGAATGAAACCGAGGCTTAGTCCCCGCCATCTTTCGGAATCCTAATAAGCGCCCTGACCGGCCCTAAAAGTTGCGTATCTGATCCGGGGGGCCCGGGTGGGTTTTTATTAAGAATTCCTAGCAGGTGGCAAGCTCTTTTGATGTGGAGATGCTGTCCAAGTGAAACGCAGAAGGCCAATTAAAAGGAAGCGTGAGGCTTTTTCGAAAAAGCGGGAGCTTCGAGAAAAACGCCAAGGTCGGAGATTATAATGTAAATAATAAATACCGTAAATTCCGGACTATAGAGCGCACCTGATTATAAGCCGCACCCACCACATTTTAAGAGGAAAACCGATTGTGTACGTACACAAGCCGCACCTGTATATAAGCCGCAAGCGCCCACATAAACACAAAATTAACCCAAACCCGACTTTAAGTCCCGCGATTGAAACTAAATTGGTTTGAACAATTTTATTGACACTATTAACAGCAAATAAACAATGTGAGGTTTGAACAAATTTTCTCGACAATCTTAACAGCAATTAAGCATATTCGCAATCTCGTTATTCACAATTTCGTTATATCTGACAATAAGACGTTTTAACAATTTTTTTCGACATTTTTAACAGCAATTAAACACACTATTTCATTATATCATATCCCAACAGCAATTAAATACTTCTTGGTTTGTTTTTGTTTTTTAGCAAATAAACAAGGTGAGGTTTGAACAATTTTTCTGTCCTTCATTAAAGTACACAGTCCAAAAAATCACAGCCGGCAAAATGAACGGAAAATGATACTGGTACTTAAGGTTTGATGCAGACCAGCAGAGTCCGGGTCCCGTTGAAAGTAATCAAAGGAAAAAAAGGGTATATTTCCAAAGGTAAGGGTGGGAAAAATATATATCCACTATTGTCCACCGCGTCCCCAAACAGGTCTCACCTTTACCCCACTTTCCGTCACCCCGCGTTTGTTCCGCCCCTTCTTTCTCATTCGCCCGTGCAAAACATATCAGAATAAGTGTCTCAAATAAATACATTACAAAAATATACAGTTGCAAATACATATTATACATGGGTTACACATATTTACAAAGAGAGAAACTTGCATGATGAGAGTATGTTTACGTTAATTTAATTTATGCACAAGCCAAGAAGTTGCAGTTTTCCTCACCGCATATATTCCACCGGTCTAAATCTTACCTTTTGTACTCAAGCGCCGCTGGCGGCCGTTAGAAAAGTTACATCAATTGGCCGCATCACTGAATAAGCCGCAGGGTTGAAAGTTTGGGAAAAAAGTAGCGGCTTATGGTCCGGAATTTACGGTAGATTGAGGCTGTGGAAAGCACGCCTGTCACAGACCAGAAACGGACACAGGACTCAATAGCGCTCGTTTTCTCAGTTTTTATTGATAAAGAGGGAGAGTAAAGCTTGTTTCCACGATCCGATGGCTGACGGACAAGAGGAGCGGGCAGTGCGGAAGTGGCACTTCCGTGTTTGGCGAGGAGGATCGGAGACAGGCGTTGGCCGGGACTGGAGATCAAAGGCGGTGTCGAGTTCGTAGGTGAGGTCAGTAGCAGGAGGCAGGCGGGTAACGAGGCAAAACAGGTCAGGTAACAGGCACGCAGAACGGGGCGTAGTCAGGTCCAGAAACAGGTTGGCAACAAAGATCAGGCAGAAAAAAGCAGGGCAGGGACGGAGTCGGACGAAAAGGCTTACTGAGCTGGAGGCAACAGTTTGCATAACGATCTGATTCCTCTTGTTCTCCTATCAGCACAAAACGACCTATTTTTGTTCCCTCACACACAAAAGATTATCATGCCTCTCTATTTATGGGGCTCGCTACATGCTAGGGTGCTAATTCAGCGCTTAAACTTAGCCGCGTCCTTAAATGAAGACTGAAGGGTTAAATGTGGCCCACGGGCCATGGTTTGCTCACCCCTACTTGAAAATATATTCCCTTCAGATTTCGACTCCAACTAGTTGATGTCCTCCAAAAATGGACGGAAAACAACATTAGTCCTCTTTATTTACCGCGCTCGCTACATGCTAGGGCGCTAATGAAGCCGCTTCTTCGAATGAAAAAGCCTGACAGGCCGCATGTGACCCACGAGCCGTAGTTTGCCCAACCCTACTTGAAAATATATTCTCTTCAGATTTTGTCTCCAACAAGTCGACGTCCTCCAAATATGGATGGACAAAATAATCATTCCTCTTTATTTACCGCGCTTGCTACATGCTAGGGCGCTAATGCAGCCGCTTCTTCGGATGAAAAAGCCTGACAGGCCGCATGTGACCCACGAGCCGTAGTTTGCCCAACCCTACTTGAAAATATATTCTCTTCAGATTTTGTCTCCAACAAGTCGACGTCCTCCAAAGATGGACGGAAAAAAACATAATTCCTCTCTAATTACCGCACTCGCTACATGCTAGGGCACTAATTTAGCCGTGTCCTTAAATGAGAAAGCCTTAAGGGTTGAATGTGGCCCACGGGCCTTGGTTTGGTCACCCCTACTTTGAAATAATTTCCCTTCAGAATTCAACTCCAACAAGTTAACGTCCTCCAACGATGGACGGAAAACAACATCATTCCTCTCTATTTACCGCGCCGGCTACATGCTAGGGCGCTAATGCAGCGTCTAAACTTGGCGTCGTCTTCTTTATTACGGACACAAATGGAAAATTCTAAGACTCGTGTCCAAACGGCGAGCAAATCCAATCAGCGGCACCCCAAAAAAACGCTCCCGATTCTATGAAAGGATAGATTTCTATACGTGTCCCGAGAAGCTTAATGGGTGCGGAATTGAAGGAGGCGTGGGTTTGGCCCCGGCTCCATTTGGCCCCTGAGAGCCCAGCGCGCTCTTGCATCACGTCCGTTGCCGCCAAAATAAAAGCTCATTGGGATGATTTCAGAGGAGACAATCGAAACCATGTCACGCTGCTTGGAAATGGCTCCTAGATGTTGACCGAGGGTTTCATCATCAGCA
The DNA here is from genome assembly GCF_059441175.1 of Urocampus carinirostris. NCBI lineage: Eukaryota > Metazoa > Chordata > Actinopteri > Syngnathiformes > Syngnathidae > Urocampus > Urocampus carinirostris. The sequence goes on along the minus strand of NC_142353.1, from coordinate 34,917,449 downwards.
TTGACGATGATCTTCTTCTCTATTGACCCTTTAGCGCAAAGGTGTCAAACTCGTTTTAGCTGGGGGCCACAAATGCTATAAAAAAATCTCACGGGGGCCGGACTAGTAAGTTTAAGAGAAAGAGAGAGGGAGAAAAAGAGAGAGAAAGAGAGGGAGGGAAAGAGAGAGCAATAAAAAACAGATAGGGAGAACAAGGGAGACAGAGTAACAGTGAGAGAAAAAGAGAGAGCAGAATAGAGATATGAATGGAGAAGAAGGGGGAAAGGAATATAGAGAGAAAAAGAAAGTGAAAAAGGAGAAAGATAAAAAGAATAAGAGAAGTGAAACGACAGAAAGAAAAAGAGTCAGCAGGAGAAAAAGAGACAAAGTGAGAGAGAGAGAGAGAGAGAGAGGTTGAAAAAGGGAAAGAAAGAAAAATAGAAAGAAAGAGAATTAAAGTGTAAATTAGAGAGAGAAAATGAAAAGAGAGCAAGACAGAGAAAAAGAAAGAGTTAGAGAGTGAGAGAGAAATAGAGAAAAGAGAAAAAGAGAGAGAAAGAGAGAGTGAACAGGAGAAAGAAAAAGAGGGAGGAATAAATAAAAAAGAAGTGAGTCAGAGAGAGAGGGAGGAAAAGAGAGAGCGATAAACAGATAGGGAGAACAAGTGAGAAGGGTAACAGAGAGAGAAAGAGAGAGAGCAGAATAGAGATATGAATGGAGAAGAAGGGGGAAATGAATATAGAGAGAAAAAGAAAGTGAAAAAAGAGAAAGATAAAAGGAATAAGAGAAGTAAAATAACAGAAAGAAAAAGATTCAGCAGGAGAAAAAGAGATAAAGTGAGGCGAGAGAGAGAGAGAGAGAGAGAGAGAGAGAGAGTTATTAATGTGTGTCCTGGACGTAACGATGCCATATTTGCGGGTGAAGGATTTTATACATTTTACTATAAAGGATTTTATTAAATACAAGTTAAATTTTTTGAGTGCTATGAAGATTTTCACGGAGTGAGCTTCAGGTCACGCCGTTCCAAATGCGTAATGTTTTGGTTGGGGAATTTTGAAAACAGGACTCTGACGGAGAAGGCCAGACGCACAAGGACAGACATCGTGACGATGGAGATGATGGAGCTTTCCTGACAAGCACATGGGAGGAGCCGGCACACCAGCTGGCGGAGAGACGTGGGTCGAGAGAAGAACTTCAGAAGATCGAGAAGGAGAATCGAGAGAGAAGGCTTGACAGAGACTCCAGCGACACTAATTCGGCTAATTCGATGGCGTTCACTTAGTTAAATTATTTAAGAAATTAAATCTGCCCCCGTGTGAAAATGTCGTCTTTTCTTGTCCATCTTTTCGCGCATTGTTAGGTTGTGTTTGGTTAATGGAGTCGGATAACTAATTCGAACAATTTGGTAAACGCTACATTTTATATATTAAATTCCTAACACGGGGAATCCTGTAATCAGCTGACTATGAGAGTGTTTGGTGAGCGATGCCGGCCTTATAATTTTCCAGGATCTTGTTTCTGACTGATGGTGATCATTGTTCTCTCATTGTGCCTCATTTTTACTGGGGACGCATCGTGTCAAATCAACGTGCGTCCCCGGGACGCAACCTTTTTGACACAAAATTGTCATTATTACCCGATTTTTTTACAAAGATTTACCGCACTCCAAACTTTTCGTCAGGCAGATCCGCCATTGTTGTTTTGGTCTCGCGCCAATCTCTGCAAACGAGATCTCGTTGCTTCGAGATGACGCCGTTGTTGTGGTGCTTGTTGTCGAGTGAAGGTCAAGTATGCCTCTGAAATAACAGCATTATGTAAAAATGAACACAAAATTGGTAATTCATTCAGTGTCGGTAATAAGTTGAAACATAACACAGAAAGTGGTAACAACGGCAATAATTCCGGCACGAAAAAACAGTGGAGAAATTCTTCGGAAGATCGCGAAGGCAAGGAAAACACGTGTGTTGAAGCGAACGATTCGACGAAAGAAAATAAACAAAATAATACTCCTAAGGAAGTTAAGGACTTTTCTGCCAAAATAGACTTAATTACAATAGAATAGAATAGAATATACCTTTATTGTCATTGTTACAAATGGGCTAACATATTGTGACAACGAAATTGGGCATGACACTCCAGTTTTACACATTCATAGTGAGGTATGAGCAAGAAGATAAAGGAACAGAGAAGATAATGTTATAAGACAAGGGGGATAAGGCTATAGTTATAATTTACATGGTATTTACACAAGAAATGTCGGCATGTGGGATGTTACATACAGGGTTGTCGTGATAACGTTGGTATCGTAACGGTTGTGCAATATTGCATTTGGTGCAAAGTCATCATAGTGCAAAAATAGTCAGCATGAAACAGGAAATGGTCAGACATTGTGCAATTTGAGCATTAAACGTAGTGCAGTCGACATGTGCAAGAACGAGACATGAGTAACATTATATTCGTATGAGGTAGTGTTGGCACGAGTTTTCAGGTTTTTTTTTTTTTTTTTTGTGCGGTGTCTGTTTGAGCAGTGAACAAACATAGTGCAGACAGCATGTACGTGAGTACCATTTTACATACGTGTGAGGTAGTTTTTTTGCAACAGTTTTCAGTTTTTTTGTCCGGTGTCTGTTTAGGGTGGTAATGGCTGTGGGGAAGAAACTGTCTCTGAGTCTGTTCGTTTTTGCTTTGTGTGACCTGTAGCGCTTGCCGGAAGGCAGCAGGTCGAAGAGATGGTGGCCGGGGTGAGAAAAGTCCTTGATGATGTTTTCTGCTCTGCTGAGGTAGCGAGAGCAGGCAATGTCCTCCAGACTGGGCAGAGAGCAGCCGACGATTCTCTGGGCTGTTTTGATGATCCTCTGGAGCTTTTTCCTGTCTGCTGCTGTGCACCCAGCATACCACACCGTGATGCAGTATGTTAGGATGCTCTCCACTGTGGCTTTGTAGAAGGACACCTGCAGCTGCTGTTTTAGGTTATTTTTCCTGAGCAATCTCAGGAAGTGCAGTCGCTGCTGGGCCTTCCCTACCACCGCTCTGGTGTTTGCAGACCAGGAGAGGTCGTCGGAGATGTGCACGCCCAGGATTATTAATTATATTCCTGGTGACACTATAAGGAGGATAATAATGGATTGGACCTTGAGAAGGCATCACAACTATGGCGGGACAGCAAACCACGAAGAATATATGAACTGAAAAATCTGAAGTGATAACTTGCTTTGTATTACCGATTAACTTTGATGATTAAAACTGAATGAATATATAGATTTATATTATATATTTCTCGCCGATTTACAATTTTAACCACGATAACACAAAATTTTGGGGCCCCATAGATCTCTGTTGGGACCCATAGATTTTTGAGCATGCGAGTCCCCGGGACCCATCAATTTTCACAGGTCAAATGAACACTGGGTGATGTTCCTGTGACAAGTACATATTTGTTAATCAACATTTCGGGGCTTAGTTAAGGATCCTTGCGCACATAACAAAGTGATAGAGAGGAGACCAAGTATTGCTACTACTACTACATATAAAAAAATATATATATATTTTTTAACGAGGCAACAGATTATCCCACCTAAAAGCCTTTATTTTTTTCAAAAGCTGACCACGCGCCTTATAATACAGTGCGCCTTATATATGGATCAATATTAAGTCGCAAAGTCTTGCAACTAAAGCTAGCAGCCGCCGACTCGATTTTCCCCCGAACGGGAAGTAGTCCGCGGTGTATGCTGGGATTCATATACCGGCGTTTCATTGGCTAACCAATGTGTCAATCATCATTTGAATCGATCACTATTGGCTAAAGTTATTCAGAGGTAAAGAGGGCGGATCCTTTTTATCATTTACAGGCTCGCATAGGCTAAAGGGGCGAAACAAAGCCTGCAATTGGCCGAAAAAGATGTGTCAATCAACAGTTGAATCGATCACTATTGGCTAAAGTTATTCAGAGGTAAAGGGGCGGATCCTTTTTATCATTTACAGGCTCGCATAGGCTACAGGGACAAAACAAAGCCTGCAATTGGCCGAAAAAGATGAATGTGAATGGCATGTTGGGTAGAACTACGCCATAGAGAAAATAGTATTTTACTATTCTGTACTGTATTTGTAAATATTTTACTCTCCTGGGTTTACGACACTCACGGATATAAGAGGACCATGGTCGCACATTATTATTGAACACAACGACTTCAATGAGCTACTCCGGCTATATATTTTCCCAGTATCTTGTTTCAGATTGATCTCGATGTTTCCTTGATATCTATTTTTAAATTAAACTCAATTCCAAGTGTTTATTATCATATGCACAGTAAAGTTGCGAGCGAAAAAGAAAATAGAAACTAAGGAATGGTTGGCATTTCTTGAATCCCAAGACTTTAACCTTCCGAATGATATTTGGAACGATGCGTTTGAGTGACATCGTACAGACACTGTTTCCGTACATGTCTGAGACACGTATTTGCTTCTTTGCAAGCTTTCGGAATGTTAAGGGGGGAATGAGTTTGACTCAACCATCCGACTGTTTTGTCCACGTTCCCATTGTAGCGCCTTATAATCCGGTGCGCCTTATGTATGGAAAATATAGGACCAAAAACTATTTTTGGGGGGTGCGCCCTGTAACCCGGTGTACCGGAAAATACGGTACATGAATGCTTGGAATCCCTCTAACAAGTAATGTCGGATGATGGAATATTTTGTGGCAATCACCCAACCTGGATCCACATTTACCAGCGATACGGCCGCCAACTCGGATGTAAATTCGATCTGTCCTTTTTCAATTTGAACAGGATTTACGAAATAAGTACGATCGGTCGCCTGGCATGAAGCGGCAGGGGATTTTTGCCAGTCGACCCACAAAAGCATGGCGGAATAATGAAGCGGGGCTCCATCTGCGTCCGGCCTGCAAGCTCAAACGCGTCCAGTTGTGCTCAGTGGCGGTCGAGCTTGTCAAAAGGAAATCAGGTAGCAGGAGACAAAGGATCGTTGCACTCATGACGAGCCAACTTCATTTGCTTTTTCACCTTTTTTCTTCTTTCCTTGCTCTCAAGTGCCTTTGACGTTTTGTTTTGTTGTTCTTATGTTTATTGTCAAATCTATCTATCTATCTATCTACCTTGGTCATATCCAGCGTTCCCTCTAAGCTGCACGCGTGCGCAATTGCGCACTGCTCGCACATTGTCAGCGCACAAGAAAATCTAGCCGGCGCACAAAAATCAGGGCTCAAAATTACTCATTAAGAAGCGACTTAAGTCAAAGTTACAGTGCATGAAGGTCAAAATACACGGGTTCCCCTGACGTTGTGTCCTAAATGCAGTATTTTGAAGTCGAGTCAAAGGAGAATGAAGTTGAGTAAAGTTAGTAGAATTTGTCGAGAACCGGCTTCTTCGGCTCGGCTCACTAAAAGGAACCGGCTCTTTCGGGTCATAAACGGCTATTCAGGTTGTTTTTGCTTCTTTAATCCCAACACGACCAAATATTATGTAAAATTATGCGCAAAATGACTTCAAGGAAGGGGGGAATAGAACTGTCACGGGACCGGACCAGATCGGAGGCAGGAAGGGTGAACTCATTCGCGTTAACGATCATTTACTTTTATTAAGGAAATAAACGTCGTCCAACTCTCAGGGACATAAACAAAAACGGGCTTACAGGCAAACAGGAACTCAGACTAGGAATACTCACAAAACAGGCTTTTACTCAGAACGGGCAAGTACAGGTTTCCTCAAGTCAAACAGAACAGAATAATGCAAAGTAATGCAATGAACCCGCAACCGGCAATCGCCAAAACCCGCCTTTAAGAAGCACACACCCAAATTAGAAAATCCGCTACAGCCGGTGCCAAGGGGGCGGGGCCTTGACATGACATGACAAGAACAAAAAAGAACAAAAATACCAAAATGAAAAAGTAGTGAAAAGCTGAGAAAAAAAGAAACAGGAAGAGAAAAAAGAAGGAAAAATTTAGAAATGTCTTCCCGTATGAGTTGAATCTTCTTATTAAAGAAGACCATAAAGTCATGGGCTGAATAGGTAGAACTATCTGGGATAATCTGTTGCCTACAGTGTTGAAAAGGATTTTGGGGTTATTCTTTTGTGCCGCAGTCACCTTGGAATAATAGGCTGATTTTGCAGAGGCAAGGGCTGCTTTATACTTGAACAAGTTGTCACAACACCAGATTTCCTGCATTCTTGTTTAAGGGATCTAGTTTTATCAGTAAACCAAGGCGTGCATCTTTTAGGTCACATGTGTCAAACAGGCGGCCCGCGGGCCCGATTAGGCTCGCTAAGGGATTGAATCCGGCCCGTGAGACAAAGCTGAGGGAAGCGCAAGAGAAAAACAAGCTGCAGTTTGAAATATGTCCACTTGATGTTACCAAAGCCAGGCGCCTCTCATAAACGCTGTTCTTTCTCTCTCTCTCTCTCTCTCTCTCTCTTTCACTCTCTCTCTCTCTCTCGTCCTCCCTTTTCTCTGACCATCTATCTCTCTCTCTCTCTTTTCACTTGATCTGTCTTTCATTCTCTGTTCCTCTTCTTCTCTTTCTCTCTCTGTGTCTTTACCTTATTTTGCTCCCCCTTCCTTTTTTCCTCTTCTCTGTCTTATCTCTCTCTCTTGCATCAACCTCCTCTTTCTCCCCTTCTCTCTTTCACTCCTTCTCTCTTTCTCTCTTTCTATTTGGGTTTCTTTTTCTCTTTCTTTCTTTCCCCCTCTCTCACTATTTCTCTTTTTAATCTCTTTTGTTTAACATTCTCTGTCTCTCGCTCTCCTTTATCTCTCTCTCTCTTTCTCTCTTTCTTTGTCCTACCCTTGCTCTTGTTCTCTCCCTCTCTTTCTCTCATTTCTTTCTCTCTTTTTCTTTCTCCTCAATCTACTAGTCTTTCTTTCTTTTTCTTTCTTTCGTTGTTTCTTTTTTCTTTCTTTCTTTGTTTATGTCTGTCTGTCTTTCTTTCTTTCTTTCTTTCCCTCCATCTTTTCTTTTCATTCTTCCTTTCTTTCTTTTTTTCTTCCCTTTTTCTTTCTGTCTTTCTTTCTTTCTGTCTTTCTTTCTGTATTTATTTGTCTTTCTTTCTTTCCCTCCATCTTTTCTTTTCATTCTTCCTTTCTTTCTTTTTTTCTTCCCTTTTTCTTTCTGTCTTTCTTTCTTTCTGTCTTTCTTTCTGTATTTATTTGTCTTTCTTTCTTTCTCTCCATCTTTTCTTTTCATTCTTCATTTTTTCTTTCTTTCTGTATTTCTTTGTCTTTCTTTCTTTCTCTGCATCTTTCTTTTCATTCTTCTTTTTTTCTTTCTTTCTGTCTTTATTTCTGTCCATCTCTCCTTTTCATTCTTTCTACCTCATTAATCCGGCCCCTGAGATATTTTTTTTTCTATCTTGTGGCCCCCCCGAGTTAAAAAGAGTTTGAGACCCCAGCTTTAACGACCCCCGCAAACGACAGACCCCGCCGCCATTTTTGAATCCCGGCCAGAAACGGGTCGTCATTGCTTTGGCACCTAAAGTCCGCTTTGACGTCAGCGTGTGAAATTGTTTCAACTCGTTTGCTAATTAAGCGGAAAATGTTCCCGGTTTCGCGGCCAGATCAGATGCGCTGACATCAACGGCGACCGACATTGGCAGCTTTGACTTCAAGTAATGACATGGAAATGATATGATTTCGATCGGAATTGCCAGCCGATTTCGCGTCACGCATGCGTCACGGGAATTGCTCAACACATACGGTGTACATGTGAAGCACATACAGTATCAGTATACAGTATACCAGGGTTGCCCAACTCATTTGAACTCGGGGGGCCGGGTGGTAGAAAAACACGAGGGCCGGACCAGGAGATTAAAGAGAAAGAAAAATGGAGAGAGACAGAGAAAAAGAGAGAAAAGAGAGAGAAAGTAGGAAAGAAAGAGAAAAAGTAGGAAAGAAAGAAAGTGCTAGAGACAGAGAGAAAGAGAGTGAAACTGAGAAAACGAGAGAGTGAAAGAAAGAGATAGAAGAGAAGGAGAGAAGAGAGAGATAAAGAGAGACAAAGAGCAAAAAGGAGGAAGAAGGAGAGAGGAAATGAAGGAAAGAAGAGAGAGACAAACAGATACAAAGGAAGGGAGAGAAAGTGAGAAAGGAATGGTGATAGGGGGTGGGATACCAAGAAAGAGAGAAAAGGAGAAAGACAGAGAAAGAGAAATAAAAAAAGAAAAAAGTAAAAAAGGGTAAAAGGGAGGGATAAAAGAGGCAGAAAGAAAGGGAAAAGAGATAGCGCTAGAAATAAAAAGAGAAAGGGAGAGAGAAAACAAGAAAGAAAGAGAAAAAAGAAATGGAGAGAAGAGAAAGAGAGAGACAAAGAGTTAAAAAGCGAAAAAGGAGAAAGGGGGGGAGAAAGAGCAAAAAAGCTGAGAAAGATAGAGGGAAAAGGGAGCGAGAGTGTGAGCTAAAGAAAGAAACAAAATGAGAGAAAAGTAGAGAGAGAGAAAGAGAGAGAAAAGGAGAGAAAAGAGGGAGAAAAGAGAAAGAAAAAGAAAGAGAAAGAAAGAGAGAAAGAGAGAGAGAAAGAGAAAGAGAAAAAGAAAGAGAAAGAGAAAGAGAGAGAAAGAGAGAGAAAGAAAAAGAGAGAGAAAGAGAAAGAGAAAGAAAGAAAAAGAGAGAGAGAAAGAGAAAGAGAGAGAAAGAGAAAGAGAGTGGGCGGCAGTAGCTCAGGAGGTAGAGCGCTCGTCTTGGGATCAAGGGATCCCAGTTCGAATCCCAGCTCGTCCGTGTTACATGTCGAAGTGTCCTTGGGTAAGACACTGAACCCCTAATGCCCCCAATAGGCAGGTTAGCGCCTTGCATGGCTGCAAGGCCGCTATTGGGAAATGTGGAGCACATTGTAAAGTGCTTTGGGAAGTCACTGACTTGAAAAGCGCTATAGAAATGCAGATCATTAGAAAGAGAAAGCGAGAGAAAGAAAGAAAGAAAAAAGAACGAGCGAGAGAAAGAGAGAAAGAAAGAAAGAAAGAAAGAAAGAAAAAAGAACGAGCGAGAGAAAGAGAGAAAGAAAGAAAGAAAGAAAGCCACTACAGCTTCAATTTCTTCATGAGTGGCCCCTTCCTTTAGTGACATCAAGTGGACAAATTTGCAACTGCATCCCGGCACTTCTCCCAGTCTTCTCACAGAGCCGGATTCTATCTCTTGGCGGGCCTGATCCGGCCCACAAACCGCATAATTGACACCACTGACTTCTACGTGTGCCCCATATTTCATTCGTTTTTTCAACTATTTCAAATTGCGTATCACAATTTTTGTAAAGTGCATTATATTCCAATTCAAATATAAATCATTTTAAAGCCCCTGATGTGTCATTATATCAAAAATTATGTAGTAATGTGAGAATTTAAAACAAAAGAAAAAAAACAATATTAGTTTTATGATCACATGAAATAATCCTATAACAATATACTGTAAGTCCTTATTTTAGAGCAGGGGTGTCAAACTCATTTTACCTCGGGGGCCACACGATAGAACAAACATTCTCTCGGGGCCGAACTAGTAGATTAGAGAGAAAGAAAAAGAGAGAAAGAAATAAGACAAAGCGAAGGAGAGAAAAGAGAGAGGGTGGGACAATGAAAGAGAGGAAGGGAGAAAAAGAGAGAGAGAGAGAGAAGAGAGAGGGAGAGAGAATGTGAGAAACAAAAAAGATATAAAGACAAATAGTGAGAGAGGGGGAAAGAAATAGAGAGAAAGAATGATATCCAAAGAGAAATAGAAAGAGAGAAAGGGGGAAGGAGAGAAAAGAGAAGGAGAGAAAGAGAGAATGGGAGAAGGAGAGAAGGGGAAAGCAGGAGAGAGCGAAAGAGAGAAAAGGAAAAATGGAAGAGAGAGCAAAAGAAGGTAAAAAGACACAGAGAGAGAAAGAGACAAAGAGAAACAAAGAAAAAGAGAGAGACACAGAAAGTGAAAGAGAGAGAGAGAGAGAGAGAGAGAGAGAGAGAGAGAGAGAGAGAGAGAGAGAGAGAGAGAGAGAGAGAGAGAGAGAGAGAGAGAGAGAGAGAGAGAGAGAGAGAGAGAGAGAGAGAGAGAGAGAAAAAGAAAGAAATACAAGTACACCGTCTTTGTGAGAGGCACCTGTCTTTGGCAACATCAAGTGGACATATTTAGACCTGCAGCTCGTTTTTCTCTTGCGCTTCTCTGAGCGTTGTCTCGCGGGCCGGATTCAATCCCTTAGCGGGCCTGATCTGGCCCCCGGGCCGCACGTTTGACACCCCTGTTTTAGAGGATCATTTTTATTTTCATTTGCAAAAATTTTACCACAAAATATGCGGAAGAAGAATAAATAGGTTACATTTCAATGTAAATAAAGGAATTTTGGGTGGACCTTAACTATAAGTATAAAGAATACAGTCAAATAATGAAATATATGGTGCTATTTTTAATCATGATAAAGAAAGTTACAACTGTCAGGACCCAAACGCGTGACGTTCTCACACAAGCCTTTTATTTTACGGGAAATGGGGAGTCATGCACGTTAGGTAGCGGTCTGGCGTGGAAAGACAGGAAGCCAGAGACCGACGGGATCGATTCCAATTGCCCGACTTGATGTCAGACAGATGGGGTCGATACCGGACAGGACAGGACAGACAGGATAGATATCGAAACAGGATATCGAAATCAAACCGAACAATCTAGACGGGAACGAAAACTGGAGGTGATAATAAAAAGGACAAAAATAGACGGGAACGATACCAGACAGGAAACCGTACAAAGTCAAAACCCACGATTCCAATCGCCCGACTTGATGTCAGACAGATGGGGTCGATACCGGACAGGACGGGACAGACAGGATAGATATCGGAACAGGATATCGAAATCAAACCCGGACAAACTCGACGGGAACGAAAACTGGAGGTAATAATAAAAACGACAAAAATAGACGGGAACGATACCAGACAGGAAACGCAGGCATGAAACCGGACAGAGTCAAAACCCATGATTCCAATTGCCCGACTTGATGTCAGACAGATGGGGTCGATACAGGACAGGACAGGACAGATTGGATAGATAATGAAACAGGATATCGAAAATAAACAGGACAAACTAGACGGGAACGAAAACTGGAGATAATAATAAAAAGGACAAAAATGGACGGGAACGATACCAGGCAGGAAACCGTACAGAGTCAAAACCCACGATTCCAATTGCCCAACTTGATGTCAGACAGATAGGGTCGATACAGGACAGGACGGGACAGACAGGATAGATGATGAAACAGGATATTGAAAATAAACAGGACAAACTAGACGGGAACGAAAGCTGGACATAATAATAAAAAGGACAAAAATAGACGGGAACGATACAAGGCAGGAAACCGTACAGAGTCAAAACCCACGATTCCAATTGCCCGACTTGATGTCAGACAGATGGGGTCGATACCGGACAGGACGGGACAGACAGGATAGATAATGAAACAGGATATCGAAAATAAACAGGACAAACTAGACGGGAACTAAGGCTGGAGATAATAATAAACAGGAAAAAAAAAAACAGAAACTAAACTGAAAACTGATATGAAACAGGACCAAATAAAGAGGAACAATACCGTGCAGGAAATACCAACAGGAAACAGGACCGAGTCGAAACCCACGTCTTGCATGGCAGAGGTTCGTTGACGGGCTTACAGAGGAAGCGTGAGAGCTTAAATAGGAGGGAAGCCAATCTCTCAACGAGCTGCAGCTGGCGCCACACGGGCGGGGCCAATTGGGCGCCATGGTAACCGTGACAATAACTATTTTAAAATAATTGAGAAATATTTACCTGGAAAATATTTATTTTGATTTGCAAATGATTTAATTTGACTCCAATTTTGTCGTCAAATAATTATATAATAATGAGAATTCAATTAAGCATAAAGGGATAATGTGTATTATTTAGCGCCCCCTAGTTGTAAAAAACGCAATTCATTAAAAAGATGTTATGGATTTAAACAAAAGGCAAAAACATATGTACTATCATATAAGCCTGCGTGTTTTACGAGCCACACCTAGAGGGCGCTGGCATTATTGTCGGGTGCCCAAAAATTGAAATAAATATTTTGAGAAAGACTGAACAATAAAATGAGAAGAAAAAAAATATGCTTTTTGGTCACTTTGAGCTTCCATAGTTTGTATTCTCCCTTGTGCTACTGTTTAGTTGCATTATACATACCGAGACATTTACCGGTCAAATTACGCACACTGTCCCTTTAAAATAATAATAAAGGTGTTACTAGTTAAAACTAAGCTAAATTTTACAGTAGATTTTGATTTTCAATTGCTAACTTTGAAATGATAAGCACAAATTCTGAATAAGGATAAATATAATCCGATGAAATAAAAAACGAAGGGATCTAAACTCTTTTTTACAGGGGAAAAAAGCAAAAAGGTTGTTTTTATCATGTTGAATGACTCAAATCTTCAAGAACAATAAAAACTAAATATTTTATTATTATTCCACCTTTTAACATTTCGAAAATTCGATCCCAAAATTAGCCTCCATCGCCCGCAATACCGCATAATGACCACAAGAGGGGACTGCGGTGTCATCCAACGCCAATGATGCTGCGCATGCGCTTTGACTGTTGCATTCAATCACACACAAGGAACTCGCGTCACTTTGTGTTTTAATAACTTTTTTTATTTCCAATATAGATTTCATTTGAAAAATAGAATTTCTAGCGCACGCTATCTACTCTATAAAGTCACATCAAAAAGTTAATCATATCCATTTCCCTAAAAAAAAAAAAAAACAAGGAAAACAAAACAAAACAAAAATAACCACGTAAAATGGTCGTTGTCCAGTGTCAATTGGAACAAAGGACACAAAATATATTTTCTTTCAATCCAAAACTAGCTAAAGGTAGTTAAAGGGTATTTCCCCCCAAGAACTATAAAGGGGAATTTTCTAAACTGAAAATAAAAACAATTATATGTCAGGGGTGGGCAACTATTTGATCCAAAAATGTGTCCAAGGGGACATTAATGGAGACCTCATCATCATCTCATTAGCTGCACCGCTTATCCTCAGTAGGGTCGCGGGGGTGCTGGAGCCCATCCCAGCAATCATCGGGCAGTGGGCAGGGGACACCCTCAACTGGTTGCCAGCCAATTGCAGTAATGGAGACTTATTGAATAGTTAATGGGCTGCATTTTATATATAGCGCTTTACAATATATTCCACACTTATTTGCTCGTGAGATAGTACAGCATATTTAATGACTTATTTTGTTTGGTGAAGATATTTATACAAAAAATACATTAGTAGATCAGGAGGTAGAGAGCTCATCCTAGGACAGAGAGGTTGCAGGTTTGATTCCTGGCTCCTCTGTGTTAAATGTGGAAGTGTCCTTGGGCAAGACACTGAACCCCTAATGCAGCAGATAGGCGCCTTGCAGGAAAGTATGAATAAGTCTAATCTACATGTTATATATTTTTGATATTTGTTTTTAAATAGCTTTATCAAAGGGGGTTTGAAACGCCCACAATCAAAGCAAAATATAATATTTGATTTTTTTTGTAGTATTACTGTACTTTTATTTGTATTTCTGCAGTTGGATTTTCGTAGTTTTTCCGTAGTATTATTTTAGTTGCATTTATTCGCATTTTTGTAGTATTTCAGCAGTCGGATTTTTGTAATATTGCCATTGTATAATTTTTTTTAGTATTCCTTTTGTACTTTTGTGGTATTCCCATGGTACTATTTTGTTTGTATATCCGTAGAGTTTTTGTAGTATTACTGTAGATGTATTTTGAGTATTTCTGTCATAATATTTCTATGGTAGTGTTTCTGTATTTTAGTTTTACTGTAGTGGTATTTTCCAAGTATTTCCATATTAGTATTTTATAGTATTTTTGCAGTAGTACTGGTGTATTTCTGTAGTATAACCACGGGAGTATTTTTGTTGGATATCATTAGTATTTTGTAGTTGTATTTTTGTGATATTTATGTTGTAATATTTCTGTAGTAGTATTTTTGGAGTATAGTATTACTAACATTGGATTTTTGTCGTATTTCTATAGTATCTTTGAAAGCAACATCATATATTGGGTCCCCTGTTTTAAGCACAGATATATATATAGTTTTTTAGCAATTTTATAGTATTTTTGTAGTAGTATTTTTGTCGTAGACACACAAAGGGACAATAGGGGCAAAGTTGGGACCGAAGGACATTCTTTATAAGTAGTAATATTTAACTATTTAAACCTTTTAAACTATCAAAAGTGTAAATATATATAAATATGTGTAGTGATTATTTTTTGAACGCTGTCGCTTGGCAGGCAGAATAACATGTGTCCCGCGGGCCTTAGGTTGCCTACCTCTGTTATACATATTGTCTTGTGAGTTTTGGGGGTAAAAAGAAAGAATGTTACTGACTAAATATGTCAGTTCCAATATTGTATTATGAATGAAGGACATTTAAACATGCCAACATTTTGACATTAAAAATCATTTGATTTTATCGCTCACTCCATTTTTATGCATGGAACACAATCTGTCTTCAGATAATATTATTTTTTTTTAAAAAGAGTGCCAAACTTATACCAAAATGGAAGTCTTATGCAATCATTGGAGCGGTTTATTTTTGCTTACAAAATAAAACAGCCGACGATTAAAATACTCGTCTTGAGTCGAGACTTTTGTTTTGAAAAAGCGGTATCGGTAGTTTTTTTCAGGGGGAAAAGCGGTAGTCTGATTCGTAAAGCGTAATATAAGCCACTTGAAAGTATCCTATTTTTTGTTGAGGTGATAACACTCGCAGCAGAAGAAATTTCAATATCTAACAAAGATACCAACACACACAATCGTTAAAAAAAAAAAAGAAATAAAACAAAAGTCCTGATTTAATGTAGTAAGAAAACCGAATCAAAAACATAAGCCTCGTTCATTTGTTAAGCAACCATGGATAACTATTCATACCTGTCAACTTAGAAGTTTCCCGCCTATTTTCTGCGTTTTTTGATCGATTTATATTGTGTGCGCCCTTTAACAATTTTTGTACAGGTAAAAAAATGAAAGGAATTGTTTTAGGATGTTTGTTTTTTTTGTTAGTCCGATCTCATCTTGTGCATTTTGGTTCTAATCCGGATCGTCTCAATCAAACGTATAGATATAAAACTCTACTTAAACTATTTTCTAAGAATCAACAACATGTGAGACATAGTCGTGAAGTGGAACCGAATTCATATTGTGCTAAAAAATAAAAAAATGAGTAGGCGTTGCAAAAATATTGTCCCCCTTTGAGTTATATTTGTGTACAACCTCATTTTGCTGCGTTCACAGCCATAAGTCTTTTGGGGTTTGCCTCTAGAAGTTTTTTACATCTTGAAAAAGAAATATTTGCCTGTTCTTTCTTGCAAAAGAGCTGAAGTTCCTTGTGGACAATATCTCTGTATTATTTGTAATTGTAACATCCTTTGCAGTCGTGTAATCCGGAAAGGGGGATACCACATGTGCGGTCCCTTTTCAAGATTTCTTCATTTTCCTCATGTTGAGGTTTTTGAGTTTTTCCTTGCCCTCATGTTGGTTCCAGATCAGGGGATGGTGTAATAACAGTCTGAAATAATAGTCTGTGCAATAACATGTGCTCTTTGTGATTAAGGGCTATACAAATAAATACAACTAAAAAAAATGACTTGACTTGATGGTGATCGTTTGTGCGCAGTATTTTTCAGATCTTTTCCACAAATATAGGATTAAGGTCTGGACTTGGCTTACTCTAGTTGTGTAAATGTTATAAAATCTTCTTGTATCCCATTACTGTTCTGAACTTGCATAACATTATCCTGGACCTGCCTGGTCTGTTCTTTGGTCTTCACGATGCAGTGTCTGCTTTCACAGACCTCTGAAAACCATCACAGAGCAGGTGCATTCAAACTGAGACTTAATGCACTTTGTTTGTCAATACAGTGATGCCTCTACTTTCAAATTTACAGTATATTTTTCTGAGAGTAGCTTAGTAACCTGAAAACTTTGTAAGTAAAGACGCATTTTGTAAGTAAATTCCCTAATCCGTTCCAAGCCCCGCAAAAGTACAGGATGACATTTTTCTAATAAATCATAAAAGAGCATCGGAACGTGAAACAAATACATGATCAAATTAGATTACCGCACAATAAACATAAAACGAGAGGCACATCATGTACAAAAAACGAACAATAAAGGAAATAATAAAAATATTAATTTACCCTTTTGCCTCGCGTCTATTGAAAAACGGATCCAATGACGTCTGCTTTTGCCAGCTTTTAACAATCTGTCGAAAAAGCGCGATCCAGACATCATCATGAACGATAGCCCGACTTGTCAACACTTTTTCCAGGTGATTCCTTCCCACAAATTTTTATGGACTTTTGCTAAAATATCTGTAATTTGGGCTATTTGAATGATGGCTGCGTCCTCCTCCCCGCCTACTATCTTGCCAGAAACCCTCTTCCTCTTCGTCAGTGAACGAAGACGGTGACACGAAGAGCATGGTGGGAGCACGCATGCGCACTTGGTTGCCAGGCAGATTTTAAGCGATAGCTAGTTTGTACTGTACTGTATTTCTTAATTCCATAACTAGAAGCAATTTTCGTAGCTAAAGCAATATTTTCCTATTCAGGTACTTTGTAACCTGAAACCTTCCTATGTAGAGACATTCGAAAGTAGAGGTACTAATGTATTAGTCTTTTAGGTAGACATTGGATCAGGGGGGCACTATTTTTGCAACATCTACTTTTCCTTTTTGCGATGTAAAAAGAATAAATGTTGAAATCATATGGTCCCAGTTCACAATGATGTCTCACATGTTGTTGATTCTTAGAAAATATTTGGTTGAAACCTGAAATCTGGCAAAATGACAAAAGGTTCTTGGGGGGGGCAATACTTTCGCGAGGCACTGAAGGTGCCGTGTGGTGTTTGTAAGGTTATTATCTCTTAATAAAAAGAATTTCAATCATTATCAAGTGGAACATTTGTCTGAGGTTGACAGGTATGACTATATAATCACATAATCACACCTTTGAGACACCCCCCGCCATCGAATCGAGGTAGACTATAAAAAATGTACATTTCCTGCTACAGGAAAATGTTATTATAATATATATGAGATTGTTTTTGTTTTTTTTTCCTCATTTTTACACATTTTAATATACAAAAGTATAGACGAATGATCGATAGAAAAGGAAGCAAGGAGGGAACTCCATGCCCCGGTAAGACAGAGCAGCAGTTGCATAGAAGAAGTAGTGGCGTTAGCTTGCTTGTTCTGATTTGTAGTAGAAGAAGAAGAGTTGGGGGCGGGGTTTTCCTTGGGCCCCGCCCACCCGGCGAGGCGGATCGGCGGATCTATAGGGACGTTTCGGATCCTCGGCCCCGCCAGTAGAAAGAGTTGTCGTCATCCGGGTCCATGTCTATTCTAATTTGAGGCACCGGCTTGAGAGGACGCATCTCGGGGCTGTGAAGGCAATGGAAACGATTATTCGATCTGTTTTTGATTATGGTACTGCTGAAAGGGGCGGACAACACTGGGGATTTTGGTATCGATCCGATAAGTAAATGTATGAATTGATACCGGTTCGATACGAATACTTTCAGCTTGAAAATGTCATGATCGTTAAATAATTGACCCATAGACTCCTGAGTGTGTATTTATCCATCCATCCATCCATTATCTGCACCACTTATCCTCAGTAGGGTCGCGGGGGTGCTGGAGCCCATCCCAGCTATCTTTGGGCAATGGGCAGGGGACACCCTCAACTGGTTGCCAGCCAGAGACAGACAACTCACTCGCTCATTCACACCTAGGGACAATTTGGACCGGCCGATTAATCTGACATCTTTTTGGAATGTAGCAGGAAACCGGAGTACCCTGAGAAAACCCACACAGGCACGGTGTGAACCTGCAAACTCCACATGGGGAGGCTGCGGTCGCTGGACTTGAACCCCGAACCTCTGCAACATTGGGCTGCACGCTAACCACCCAGCTGCGGTGCCAACTTTGTGTTTATATTTAAAAAAAATACTAAAACACTAAAAAATTTTCATCTTTTGTAATAAAGAACTACACTTTCAACTTTAACAGTATACAAAAATAGAACTATTTCGACTACAACTGTTTAAGAACAAAAGCCAAGAGAGTCAAACCAAAAAAAGCAGCTATGACATGAGAATACAAACCCCAACAATATCAACAACTATGCTTCCTATTGCAAAATATTCTAAAAAAATAAGGCCAAAAAGTGTAAATAGTGTAACATTCCAATGTAAAAACCTTGAACATCTACTAAAACAACAGTTTCAGAGCAAAAGTCAGGAGATTGGTGAATGGTCTGCAATTCTATAGCGCTTTTCAAGTCAATGAAGACCTCCCAAAGCGCTTTACAATGTGCTTCACACTTACCCATTCACACACACACTCACACCACAATAGCGGCCATGCAGCCATGCAAGGCGCCAACCTGCTTATTGGGGGCATTAGGGATTCAGTGTCTTGCCCAAGGACACTTTGACATATAACACGGAGGAGCCGGGAATCGAACCTGCGATCTCTTGATCCCAAGACAAGCGCACTACCTCCTGAGTCAGACTACGCTTGGAGGGGGGCCAGGGAGTAATTTAGTATAGAACCGCCACCGAACAGGGTTGTTCAAACTTAATCAGAAAGTGGGCCAGATGTATATAAGGGCCTTTGTAGCATTTTCATTTGACTCTTAGGGTCTCGGGAAAAAGCGCTCCCGTACTGTTATAACAGCTTCCGATTGCTTCACCTTTTCACACCGGTCCTTCCCAGTAAGCTTTTTATAGTCGACATAGCAGTTCTGAGTTCACTTGTCCTGGAAGCGGCGGCCCTCACAGTCAACTTTCCTTCTTTCTTTTTTTTTAAATTTACAGTCGCCATGTCGGAAATGGGCTGGGCTAAAATTCGTACAGAAAGCCAAGGGGAGATGGACAAAGGGCTGCTGCCATCATCTGGTAAAATGGTGACTTTTTTATTTTTGTACAGATGTATTTTATACTGCGGGCCACATATAAATTTTAAGACAGAGACCACAGGCCAGTAAAAATCTGATCACGGGCCCGTAAATGGCCCCTGGGACGGATTTTGGACATACCCTGCCCATAAGACAACTTTACAAGTAGGCGGGAGGGGGGGTGGAATGTTTTCATTGCTAATGCTAGCTTAAGTCTTACCACTGCTGCTATTTTATTGGAACAGTTTGAATGCCTGAGGGGAGGTCATTTAAGTACAAAGCAATTTCTCTTCGGTGGGACGGGATTAGGTTTTGGGAGGGTTGTGATGTCATCACGGAGTTACATCATCAAACTCCGGACGATTTCCCCCTCAAAACTGCATATTTTCATCAAGCTGGCAATGCGAGAAATGTTGTTTTTTTGTTTTTTGCAGAGTCGGCAGCTGTGTGGATGTTGAAAAGGACATCAGACATGTTTGTTGACGCCACAGATGCACTGTTAGCACAGCTGCTTTTCACGTTGGAGTCTTCCTGAAAGGGTTTTGGAGACTAAGGTGCACTTAAAGCCCCAGTGTGTGATATTTGACCACTCGGTGGCACTGTTGTCTAATGCCAACGAAAATCAATGCTACAAGCGACAAGTTGGAAAACAAACATGGCGGAGACCTAAGCGTGGACTGCACTATGAAAATGAAATACACATTTCTCAACTTGTGATTTTTATTACCGTATTTTCCGCACTATAAGGCACACCTTAAAGCCTTTATTTTTTTCAAAAGCTGACCATGCGCCTTATAATACAGTGCGCCTTATTTATGGATCAATATTAAGTCGCAAAGTCTTGCAACTAATGCAGCAGCCGCGAACTAGATTTTCCCCGAACGCAAAGTAGTCCGCAGTGTATGCTGGGATTTATTTACCGGCATTTCATTGGCTAACCAATGTGTCAATCATCATTTGAATCGATCACTATTGGCTAAAGTTATTCGGAGGTAAAGGGGGCGGATCCTTTTTATCATTTACAGGCTCGCATAGGCTAAAGGTGTAAAACAAAGCCTGCAATTGGCCGAAAAAGATGTGTCAATCATCAGTTAAATCGATCACTATTGGCTAAAGTTATTCGGAGGTAAAGGGGGCGGATCCTTTTTATCATTTACAGGCTGACATAGGCTAAAGGGGCAAAACAAAGCCTGCAATTGGCCGAAAAAGATGAATGTGAATAGCAAGTTGGGTTGACGACATAGAGAAAACAGTATTTTACTATTCTGTACTGTATTTGTAAATATTTTACTCTCCTGGGTTTACTACACTCACGGATATAAGAGGACCATGGTTGCACATTATTCATGAACACAACGACTTCGGTGAGCTACTCCGGCTATATATTTTCCCTGTATCTTGTTTCAGACTGAACTCGATGTTTCTGTGATAAGCGGTGCAGATAATGGATGGAATAGAGTGTCTATTTTTAAATTAAACTCCAAGTGTTTATTGTCATATGCACAGTAAAGTTGCGAGCGAAAAAGAAAATAGAAACCAAGAAATGGTTGGCATTTCTTGAATCCCAAGACTTTAACCTTCCGAATGATATTCAGAACGATGCATTTGAGTGATTGGTGACATCGTACGGACACCGCATCCGCACGTGTCTACGACACGTATTTGCGTCTTAGCAAGCTTTGGGAATGTTAAGGGGGTAATAAGTTGGACTGAACTATCTGACTGTTTTGTCCACGTTCCCATTGTAGCGCCTTATAATCCGGTGCGTCTTATGTATGTCAAATATAGGACCAAAAACTATTTTTTTTGAGTGCGCCCTATAACCCGGTGCGCCTTATAGTGCGGAAAATACGGTAATATAAAAATCAACATTGGTATGACTATTGGCTAGTATTCACATACATTTTTGCTTTATTTACACTGAATGTTTTTTGTACCACTAGGAGGCACTAGATATAATACACTGTCCCTTTGAGTATAAGATTTTAGAAAACTCATGCTACGAGTAGCAATTTTTATTTTCACAATTGCTCTGGTCCTGCAACTTCGTTCAAATTATTAGTATTTTTATCCGTAAAACAGGTCCAAATCTATTACCGCATTCTAAGGCCACTTAAGCCACCTTGGAATAATTATTTTGAAACATTGTTTATTTTTAGTTTCCTAAACCGTAAAATACTAACTGTCCAGGTTTATTAACACATTGAAGGCCGATAGATGTCAAAATTGTGTAATTGTTGAGTGGCTCCTGCTGCTAGCATTAGCGACGCTAGGGGCCTGCAATGTTAGCGACCTGAAACACATAGCAAAATTCTGTAGCCAAGACTTGAATTTTGAAACCTAAATATAGTTCAAGTCTAAGGTTATTAACACACTAAGGGCCACTGGCGGCTATAAATGCCAAAAATATTGTGTTTTTGTTGAGCAGCACTTGCTAACGTTAGCAACGGTACCCACTTTCAGTATTAGATAGATAGATAGATAGATAGATAGATAGATAGATAGATAGATAGATAGAGAGACAGAGACAGAGAGAGAGAGAGAGAGAGAGAGAGAGAGAGAGAGAGAAATAGAGAAAAAGAGAAATAGAGAAAGAGAGAAAGAGAGAAAGAGAGAAAGAGATAGATAGATAGATAGATAGATAGATAGATAGATAGATAGATAGATAGATAGATAGATAGATAGATAGATAGATAGATAGATAGATAGATAGATAGATAGATAGATAGATAGATAGATAGATAGATAGATAGATAGATAGATAGATAGATAGATAGATGTATAGTTGGATAGATACATACTGTATAGAGAAAAAGATAGAATGTGATAGAGATAGTATAGAGATAGTATAGATAGATGTAAAGATAGATAGATGTAAAGATAGACAGACAGACAGACAGACAGACAGACAGACAGACAGACAGACAGACAGACAGACAGACAGATAGATAGATAGATAGATAGATAGATAGATAGATAAATGTATAGAAAGATATAGATGTATAGTTGGATAGATAGAGAGACATACTGTATAGAGAAAAAGATAGAAAGTGATAGATAGAGATAGTATAGAGATAGTATAGATAGATGTAAAGATAGATAGATGTAAAGACAGACAGACAGACAGACAGACAGACAGACAGACAGACAGACAGACAGACAGACAGACAGACAGACAGACAGACAGATCTCCTCAGTCTGTCCGTGTAGCAGGGCAGCAGGACATTACAAACTTAAGACACCGTAGAATAACTCTTTTGACAAACTGATTTTTTATTTTTCCAAACTGTAAACTACTTAACGTCCAGGCGCTTGCTGCTTCCTTTAGCGACGCTAACTGCTTGCAACGTTAGAAACGTTGATAACATTAAACGAAATTCTGTTGCCGAATTTGGAAATTTTGAATCTAAAATATAGTTCATGTCCAAGTTCATTAACACATTTAGGGCCACTAGCAACGTTATGAACTTTAGCCACATTAGCATTAAAGATGGTGGAGCTGCCATTTTAAATGCTGGAAATAAGTACCGTAAAATATTGCACCAGTGCACTCAAGTCGTCCTTTTTCAAGTTTCGATTGTGCTCGATTTTAATTTGATGCTAATATCAGCGACGAGTCATGAAGTCGTAACGCAGAGATACCGACTGTTCAATTGACTGTTGAAACATCCCGAGACCTTCATATCCATTAATGGTAAGGCTTATTTTCATCCCAAGTATGGCATACAAAAATGCTTTTAAAAGCTAAAAATATGGTACTTTCTTGTTTTTTTTTAAACCAAATCTTGTTGCTCAAATATTTTTATAACATACGACAAAATCACATTCGTGCGAATCTCACCTGGACGAGCAGTTGGCCTGGTAGTAGTAAGGTCGCTCAGCACGAGGTCTGTCGCTCAGAAAGTGAAGCGGATTTATCTTCTATAGAGTAAACACATGACCAGACATTTATTTTAATATGTGCAAAACATTGAATGTTAGAGCAGCGTTTATGAAGTGTTAGTCGGTATCAATAATACAGAAAGCACAAAACAATGATTACGTTTATATGCAGTAAATAGTCCGACTGGGATCAGAAAGCAGATTTTTGGAGCAATAACCACATAAATCGTTTACATGCCTAAGGACAGACATATAACCCCATAGACATGCCGTTTGCAATTATCCCGATCACCAAGGTGAAGTGAAAGCAACGTCATTACGCAAATAGATGTCGTTTCTGTAACAATTCTGCACTCTGAGCTCTTTTTCTCTCGCACTCTTGGCCTAACCTTATTTGGTCACTCACTTCCGAGTTCTATTTTCCTCCATATTGACGTGACTTGATTTCCCCGTGGATTTTCCTCCTATCGAGACTCGCCCTCTTTCCTCTATCAGTACGCCATCCCCTTGGTTCCTTGCTAGTTAGTTGTGTTTCTCGTTACCTTATAAGCACCCGTCACAGCGCTCTACGAAAACCACCTGATGGACTTTTTGGACTTTCCTGCTTGAACCTTTTGCCTGTCTATTTGAACACTTGATTGTTTCTGGTGTTCTGGATATTGTTGCCTCGCTACCTGCCTTTCCTTGCAACAAACCCTGTCCTAATAAAGGACAACCATTGAATTGTATTAATCCGTGCTTTTGCATTGTGCTTCCACACCTTCCGAAAAGAAAAACCATGACAGTTTCTGCATTTAACTGTTGAAATTTAACTCATGACACTCACCAAATTCAATTAAGAACCATGCTAGTTTCCTCCAAGCTCCAAATTAAGCTTCATTGCTACGTCCCATACGTTAACAAAATGTGCTCATACATTTGTTGCCAAAAGAAAAGACTTATACTATATATGGATGGATACAACTGTGGCATTTTCTATATCTGGACCGTAGGGCAGAAAACGAAACAGAAATAATCCCATAGAAATCAACCAATACAATTTTGGTTGTTTAGCAACAAAACCAGAGTTTGCAGGTATCATTCATCTGTATACTGAAGGAGTGATTTGTGGCATAAAAATATCTCAGATGAGGGAAACTGCATGTGCGCACCAGCATTCAGATTACTCGTGCATGAATACATGGAAAATGAAAGGACCAACCCAACTATTGCAATCGAAATATTCGTAGTCGGACAAAGAACTTTATCATATTTCTATGTACGTTTGTATGACTTTAGAAAATCGGAATAATGACGATGGTCTGTTTTCAATCGGATTGTTAACTGCATGTAAACGTAGCCAATGATTATCAATTTCAGACGGTGAAATTAAAAAGGTTTTCTGCGTGAATACATAAAAAAAACACAAATAATAACTGTAAACAAACAAAAATGTGTTAATTCACCCAAGAGAAAACTGATTCACAAGCAAAAACAGAGACATACAATAATTGGGAAAAAAAACAAAATCCGTTAAGTGTTAAAAAGTACAAAATCCAGACGCCCAACATCATGCAGTGCCATGCAGAGGAAAAAAAGCAGAAGATGAAGACGGAGGTGGAAGAAGAAAGCTGTTAGCATGTGCCACTGCTTGGTTATCTACTCACTGTTCGCCGCCTGACCACCTAAGAAGGGTTCCTGCTCCATCATGTCCATGGGAATTTTAATGCTGGGAACTTTATCATTGTAAGGATAGTCAGACTGTTGGAGAGACCACACACACACACACGCAAAGTCTTCAAGATCTGATCTTCACCCAAGTTGGAAGGACCTTACCACGTAGCACCAGACGTTGGACTTTGGGGTATATCTGATCTGGTCTGTTTTACACACGATTAAGTCCAAAAAAGAGTCATTATTGTCTTTATATTGTCTCGTTCGGTCCAAATCAAGAATCCAATATTTTTTTGCGTCTTTTTAATCATAATTTAATGTATTTTCAACCAGTTCTTGAAGTGGGGGTTGGGACAAGCATGTGTCCTTTGTGATAATTGCATTTCCACCTAGCAACTCACATTTGGGGTAATCCGGTTTGGTCGTTTTTTTGTCCAAAAATCAACCAAAATTGGGATGGTGGAAATTTACTCTGAAAGTAATCGTTTTCATTGTGATTGGATTGTCTAATGCGGTCCAAATTTAGCTCCTAAAACTTTTCTTCACATCGCTTTGAAAATGATGCTTCTTTAACTTTCCCTTTTTGGCCAAATAAAGAAACTTTTGGCGTCTTTCCACCCCATTTTCGACATTGTTTCAAACAGGTTGTGCTGGGTGAGTTCTTACATGTATGTCTCTTTTGTGATAAATGCATTACAGATGCTGCCCTACTTACGAATGAGATCGGACGATCGTAAGTTAAATTAGTTCGGAAGTTGCTTCAGTGCTATATTTTGTATGTTTAAGGTTTATATAAGGATATTTGAGGCTTGTAGTGTATTGTTTTGTACTAAAATATAAACATTTCATGTAATAATATGCTATATCTATAAAGATAAATATAGTTCAGTTTAACAAACTTTTGGAAGATGAGCTTCAAGAGGTCCTCCACCGTGGTAACAAAGTGTCCAAAAAAAGCATTCCGACCATTTTCTCAACCGCATCAAGCTTTCTTATTCCACTTTTATTTTAAGAGAAACGGCTCGCCTCTTCTTTTCACTTTACACCAACCATATTGAATGGATGCACGAGATATTAAATAATAAAAACATCAAAGTTCTTAGCGAGCAAGATACAGTACACGTAGTACTGTATATTTACAAACGAACTAGGAAGTAGAAGCCAGATTTCTTCTTCGGGGTGGGTGCTGGGTGACCTCTCACAGCGCCACCACATGCTGGAGGCACCACAGTTATGTCCTGTACTCGGAAAAAGGTGCACAATACAAAATCTAACTTACAGCAATGTCCAGATATTTTTCTACATCCCAATTTTTTTTTTGTTTTCGTATCTACTATTTTACGTAAGTCCAATGGTCGTAAGTAGGGGAGCGTCTGTTGGAGGGACCCTCCTACCTAGCACCAGACCCGAAAATATAGAGGTAAAACCCGGTCTGGTCTGTTTTAGACATGTTTTTTTTTTCGTTTTTTTTTCGAAAATGGACAAAAATTGGGATAACACAAAAAGAATTTGTTACTGTGTTTATATTGTCTCATTCGGTTCAGATTTCTCCCCCCAATAGTCTTCTTTTCAACCTCCTAGAAAAGAAGTTGTATTTTACTTTTTCACATCTCAATAAAATGAAGGACCATTGGTGTCTGGTCAACCTCTTTTCATCGTCTTTTCAACCAGTTGTTGCTGGTTGGATTCGAACACGCATGTGTCCTTGGTGATAAATGCATTTCCACTAAGTTGAAGGGACCTTCCCACCTAGCATCAGATCTTGGAAATAGAAAATCCGGTCTGGTCCCTTTTAGACATGATTTAGTCCAAAAATATATCCAAATTGGGTTGGGCCCAAATTACTCTGAATATAATCATAATTGTGTTAATTTTGCCCCATGCAGCCCAAACTCAGCCCCAAAAACAGTCTTCATCTCAACGTCTTGAAAAATACCTTTTTCACATTCACTTAGAAAGAAACAAATTAACAAACTTTGGTGTCATTTTAACCTATTTTCAATGTCGTTTTAACCAGATGTTTCTATGTGAATTGTGACCTTTGAGATCATCACATTTCTACCAAAAGGGTTCTAAAAACTAGTTGCTCAGTGCAGAAGGGAATGAAAAAAATCCAAAGCTATTTCATTGAAACAAAATAATTTTGGAAAAATACCTAAAATTAGTTAAATCCACCTAAATTGTCAGGTAACTGACCCTTCTAGAGTCACACTTCCTCTGTGATTCTTTTCTTGCTTTTTAAAAGTAGTAAAAATCAAACGAAAATAATCAGAGTAATTAAATGATTACATTTCAAAAAAATAAACACAAAAAACAATAATTAATAGATTAAAAACTTCCCCAGGCCGACCCGTGATTGTTTATCCAATTCTTTGAATAATCAAAGAAAAAAACAAAACTAAGCTCAATTCAATTCTAAAATAAGGGTTCATTGCAGACTCGCTGACAATAAATTTTGAATCTCTTACATCCTCGACGTCGCTGTCTTCTCTGTTTTGTTTCTTCTTCTCGTCCTCCTTCTTCTTCTTGTCCTTCTCGGGGATGACGTCATCCAGGAAACTCAGGTCCTGCTGTGAGAAGACGCAATCCATGGCTTTCCTCACAGCCACGAGAGCCAGGATCTAAAAAAGGGACAGGTCTCAAGAATCAGGTGGCAAACATTTCTCGAGCACAATACTCGAGTATTGAAAAATGGTAAGGTACATAACCCGCATACTTTAGCAAACTTGTTTAATAAACCTTAACACCCACTGTGATATTTTGACCCTACCCCGCTTCACATTCCCGCATGAACCATCTCCTATGTTCCATTAAAAAAAAAAAAACATATACAAGATGTGGACTTTTCCTGTGTCGGGATTCCTTTGTGACCTTTCAAAAAATAAATAACAACAACGAGTGCATGTTTCTGCAAGGGCCTGAGGAAATGTGGAGGAAAGACAGACAGTTCTCTGAACTTTTTCACAGTCCCGTATTAACCTGGTGTACTTAGGGGTACAAAGACATGTTCTACTGTCTTCCGATCCCAAAAGACCCTTTCAAAGGCTAAAAAGTCCGAGAACAGGAAGTTGGCAAGCATTATTTTGAGCATTATAATGACTCTCCTATAGAAAACACGTTTAATACATTGATTTCAGCTTCACAGTTTTCAAATTCCCACCATAATACCCCCCATATTATATTTCTTACGTAAGTAAAAATGATCGGAGGGTATATTCGTTTAAGGGTTATTTTTGTTTTTTCCTTAATTTTTTTAAACAATTACTATTATTATTACCAGCTCGGTGGCCTTGGGGGTAGGGCGCCCGCCCCAAGACTGGGAGGTTGTTGGTTTGAACCTCGGGCAGGTAATACCTAAGACTTACAACATTGGTATTAGGGGTTGGAATCGGGGGGTTAGGGTTAGGATTAGACTCCCAACGAGATGTTGCAACGCATCAGTTGGGTTAAGCGAGGGGGCTGGGAATCCCCTCCTCAGTATCAATCTCCCAGAAAGAGTCAAAAATGTGAATGTGTTTTCGACTCCAGCCACTTCCTACTAGGGGGTTATGGCTTCGGTATATATATATATATATACTATAAGGCGCACCTAAAAGTCTTAATTTTTTTTAAAAGCTGACCATGCGCCTTATAATACTGTGCGCCTTATATGTGGATCAATATTAAGTCGCAAAGTCTTGCAACTAATGCAAAGCAGCCGCCGACTAGATTTTCCCCCCAACACGAAGTAGTCCGCGGTGTATGCTGGGATTTATATACCGGTGTTTCATTGGCTAACCAATGTGTCACACATCATTTGAATCGATCACTATTGGCTAAAGTTATTCGGAGGTAAAGGGGGCGGATCCTTTTTATCATTTACAGGCTGGCATAGGCTAAAGGGGCAAAACAAAGCCTGCAATTGGCCGAAAAAGATGAATGTGAATAGCATGTTGGGTTGACGGCATAGAGAAAACAGTATTTTACTTTTCTGTACTGTATTTGTAAATATTTTACTCTCCTAGATTTACGACACTCACGGATATAAGAGGACCATGGTTGCACATTATTATTGAACACAACGACTTCGGTGAGCTACTCCGGCTATATATTTTCCCTGTATCTTGTTTCAGAGTGATATCGATGTTTCTGTGATGGGGCTTTTTTTAAATTAAACTCAATTCCAAGTGTTTATTGTCATATGCACAGTAAAGTTGCGAGCGAAAAAGAAAATAGAAACTAAGAAATGGTTTGCATTTCTTGAATCCCAAGAGTTTAACCTTCCGAAGGATATTTGGAACGATGCATTTGAGTAACATCGTACGGACACCGCATCCACACGTGTCTACGACACGTATTTGCTTCTTAGCAAGCTTTCGGAATGTTAAGGGGGTAATAAGTTGGACTGAACTATCTGACTGTTTTGTCGACGTTCCCATTGTAGCGCCTTATAATCCAATGCGCCTTATGTATGGAAGATATAGGACCAAAAACTATTTTTTGGGGGTGTGCCCTATAACCCGGTGCGCCCTATAGTGCGGAAAATAGGGTATATATATATATATATATATATATATATATATATATATATATATATATATATATATATATATATATATATATATATATATATATATATATATATATATATATATATATATATATATATACATATATATGTTATTAATATATATATATCTAATCTATCTTTTGTAAAAATTTGTAAAATAGGTAATAGAATCTCAATAATGCTTAAAATTTGCTGAATATTCTTTTTTTTACTACAGATGAGACAAAAAAAACTAAAACTAGAGAAAATTATCTAACATTTACGTTACCGCAGGATTCTTTAAATACCAAGTACTATTTTTCAAATTTGAAAAAGTAAGGAGTAAGTTGAAACAAAAGTCCAAACAAAAAAATATTAAAAAGTAAATTGAATGAAGTTATGTGCCGATTTGTGCCGGAGAATAACAAAATTTCCCCCCAAAATTTCGTCATCTCAAATCAACAAATTATTTAATTCTAAGTATTATTTTTCTCATTAAAAAAGTTAGAAAAATGATTTAAAAAAAAGTAAAAGAGCATAATTATCTGCCAATTACATTATATATTTGTTTAACTATGGATGAGAAGAGCAAAACTTTAAACTAAACAAAATATAGCATATTTTCTAAATCAAAGCATAGATGTTTTATTTTTTTTAACAAAAGTAAAATAAAAAATAATTAAATCAATGTTTAAAAAAATTTACCGTATTTTCCACACTATAAGGCGCACCTAAAAGTCATAATTTTTTTCAAAAGCTGACCATGCGCCTTATAATACAGTGCGCCTTATTTATGGATCAATATTAAATCGCAAAGTCTTCCAACTAACTTGCAGCCGCCGACTAGATTTTCCCCCGAACGCCAAGTAGTCCGCGGTGTATGCTGGTATTTATTTACCGGCATTTCATTGGCTAACCAATGTGTCAATCATCATTTGAATCGATTACTATTGGCTAAAGTTATTCGGAGGTCAATGGGCGGATCCTTTTTATCATTTACAGGCTGGCATTGGCTTAAACGGCAAACAAAGCCTGCAATTGGCCAAAAAAGATGTGTCAATCATCATTTGAATCGATCACTATTGGCTAAAGTTATTCGGAGGTCAATGGGCGGATCCTTTTTATCATTTACAGGCTGGCATTGGCTTAAACGGCAAAACAAAGCCTGCAATTGGCCGAAAAAGATGAATGTGTATAGCACGTGGTTGACGGCATTCAGAAAGCATTTTTTATTATACTGTATTTGTAAATATTTTATTCTCCTGGATTTACTACACTCACGGATATAAGAGGACATTGGCTACACATTATTATGAACACAACGACTTCGGTGAGCTACTCCGGCTATATATTATCCCTGTATCTTGTTTCAGACTGAACTCGATGTTTCTGTGATAAGTGGTGCAGATAATGGATGGAATGGAGTGTCTATTTTTAAATTAAACTCAATTCCAAGTGTTTATTGTCATTTGCACAGTAAAGTTGCGAGCGAAAATAGAAAATAAGGAATGGCATTTCTTGAATTCCAAGACTTTAACCTTCCGAATGATGGAACGATGCATTTGAGTGACATCGTACGGACACCGCATCCGAACGTGGACCAAAAACTATTTTTTCGGGGTGCGCCCTATAACACGGTGCGCCTTATAGTGCGGAAAATACGGTAAATTAAAGAAGTGAGAAAAAAATTCTGATTATTTTACTTATTTTATACTACTTTTGAGAAGAAATAATTGTAAATTAGCTCAAATGAAAGCTTTCTTTTTTTGTTTTATAAAGAAGAGGAATAACAAATCTTAAACCAAATACAATTACCTGTCATCAGCATTAGTCACATTTTTTCTGATTTTAAGTATTATTTTTCTAATAATAAACAAGCTAAAAAAGTTTGTAGAAATATATAAAAAAATAAACCTAATGAGCAAGATTATGGGCTGTCTGCAATATCGGGGAATGGTATTCGTATAATTTTAGTAGAAAAATAACGATGGAAATAATAATGCACTGAAAAAGATCTTATGTGGCAAAATCGTGTTTATATTTTTTTTGCAGTTCACTGCCAAATCCAAAATCTATAACCACTAGATGCCGGCCTTACCATAACAGGGAAAATGATGGCCGCCACCGTGGATTTGAGGATCCAAAGCAAGGCCAAGCAGATGGCTTGAAGAAATGTGAAGAGGTGCACCTTCCGTAGTGGCACGTGTCTTAAATAAATCAGATCGGGCTGGTGCTTAGCAGGCATCAGCAGCAGCTTCAGGCGGTCCATAAACTACATGCAAATATATGTCATTTTAACCAGGATATTAACAGAAGTCTAAATATATCAAAGGCGGTGAATTAATTGAAAATACTTGTTATTATTGTGAGAAAAACTGACCTGAACTCCATTGAGAGAGGCCACTCCCATGTACAGGAAGACGCCATACAGCACCGGCATGGGGATGAACTAATGGAGACGTTGCATGAATATTAGTGACTTTAAAAAACACTACGAGTAAATTAGCGTATTTTCCGGCCTAAAATGTTAAAGTGCACCTCATATGCACCACAGAATATGATAAGATTGGAAATGCATTCAGTAATTATAGGTATGCATTACCATACAAGATTTTCTAGTAGTACCTAATTGGAGCAATGAATGTGCAACGATTGATCAATCGATAATCATCACTGACCTAAATCGCAAAACATTGTATTCAACGGGAATCGAACCTGAGTAGTTGCGGTGAGGGCGCCGACATTTTACCTCAAGTCCACCAGTGGTACAGGTGACACACAAAATTGCGCAGGTATTATGTCATTATGGGCAGCACAGTAGATGAGTGGTTTGCACGTCAGCGCCACCGTTCTGAGGTCATGGGATCAAACCTTCCTGTGTGGAATTTGCATGTTCTCCCTGTGCCTGCGTGGGTTTCCTCCGGGCACTGCGGTTTCCTCCCACATTACAGAAACATGCAGTTCAGGTTAATTGGCCTGTCCAAATTGTCCCTAGGTGTGAATGAGCAAGTGAGTTGTCTGTTTCTGTGTGCCCTGCGATTGTCTGGTAACCAGTTCAGGGTGTCCCCTGCCCATTGCCCAAAAATAGCTGGGATGGGCTCCAGCACCCCCGTGACCCTACTGAGGATAAGCGGTGCAGATAATGGATGGATTGTCTCATTATCACACTATTTTCTCTCACTGTGGCTGTGGGAATGCAGACACTTTACTATTAGACCATGAGTGGTACGAATGACATACAAAAAGGCATTAGAGCTTGTCTCATTATTTCACTATTTTTACTCACAATGCCAAAAACACTAATTTGCAGAGTTCATTCTGATAGATTAAACAGTCTCTCCACCCTTTCACCAACGAACGTTAGAGAATGGAGAAAACAAAAAGTCTTTCAACAAAATACTTTTTTACGTACGTATACATTTTAAACTGCAACATCATTGACACACAGGTGAAGAAGCGGAGAGACTGTTCAACCTATTAGAATGCACTATGCAAATCAGTTAGTCTAGTGGTAAAGTGCCGGCACTCTCACCTTAACTACCCCGGAATCAGTTGCATTCAATGTTTTGCAATTTGGGTTAGCAACATTCATCTGATCCAATCATTGCATTTTTTTACACAAATACACAAAGTAGCTCCTACTGCAATCACAATTTCATGCGCCTTATAATGAGGTGCGCCTTAGAGTATATGAGCATTTACCTTTAAAATGGGAGCCATGAAAACGGACAATCCGGTCAGGATGAAAACAAATACGCCGGTGACCCTCTGCTCCCTAAAATAGATGAAATAATTACAACATCGTCGATGTCTTGACAATGAATTTTCCTCCATTTTCTCCGGTCCGTTCTCAGTCCCTGCAGGACGTTCCGTTTGTGTTTTTGTTTTCTCAGCTCGCAGCTGTCACAGCACGTGTGAGTGCAAAGCGGTCCGAATGAAAGGGAAACAAAATCAATTAGGACCAGTGTTGGGAGTAACGCATCACTGAGGAACATGTTCCTGGAACGCGATTGCTTTACTCTGTAACGAGCATCGTAACACGATTTTAATAACATTTTGTAACTCATCTGTCATGGTGCGTTACACTGCTATCAATTATAAGCAAACCATGATTTAGGTTCCTCCTTTCGTTGATGAAGTCATATCTAACCTTTGATGTGCCTGCAACATGACGCTAAAAACAACATTCCGGAAAATACAACTGAGTTTTAGAGTACTAGGACACTGAATTTCACCCTACTGATATTCTGATATTCTCCCTATTGTATATACTAATAATAATAATAATAATAATAATAATTTCCTTGTATTGTCATTCTGTGTAACAATGTACACAGAACGAAATGTCGATTGCACCTGACCCGTTGTAGCGAGCCGATGCAGCCGCAGCCAACAGAGGGCGCCGCCGACCACTTTTTAAGTCTTAGGAATGACTCGGCCGGGGCGCGAACCACCGACCTCCCAGTCTCAAAGCGGGCGCCTTACCATCACACCCAAGCCGCATTCACAACTATAAAAAAAATTACTGAAATCAGGAGATCAGTTTTGATGAGAGTATTTGATTGTGTGTCGCCAGTAGCGATTGGTAGGCAGCTCCTGTGGCAGTGGGCGTGGCTTATACAGGCACAGAGAAATCAGTTCGGCAAACGTGAGCACAAAATTTACGGTTAGAAATGCTGACATTTGACCTTTTTTAGAATTATTTTTGCAATACACCATGCCTGGATAAAAAAAGAAACTGCTTGGACATTACCCAAGAGTGGAGAAGGAAATTTTCGAGTGGTTGGAAGACAGAAGACAAAATGGATATGGAGTGTCTCGGGGGTGTTTGTTTGCAAGGTTTCAAGATCGCACAAGCCAAGGGTTTCTCCGCTTCCACAGGTTGGTGTACAAGTTTTATCTTATTTCTTTTATAATGTGGCTCTCTTTAAGCAATTTCAGGGGGTCGGCTTAAATGTGAGTATATACAGTAAATTGTAACTAGAAAGGTACTTTAAGAGCAACGTGCTAGTTTCGGTTGTCAGTAATCTGGAGCTCTGTTTCTCAACTAGTGGGTTGGGACCCAAGAGTGAGTTGCGGACCCGTTTTCAGTGGGTTGCAAGTCTTTTCATTGACCAAATTATGCTAAGTACAAGAAAACATATGAAGGGACAAATACGCCCTGCTCAATCTCATCCTCTTCACCTCGTTTAAGAGGGACCACATCTCATTTTATAGTGCTTCTGTTGGTTTTATTTCCTTTTTCTGCCCATATTAAATGGGTTCTAAGTAAGTGGGAGTAAAGTAAGGGGAGAAAAAATTGGAAAACAGTAACAAAGATAAAGTCGAGGAAGGAAACGATTGCGAAATATGAAACTGGTCTACGGGTGCCTTTGAAGCGCTGCTTGAAGGTACAGTAAATTGATTAAATTTTCTATGTTTTTAGCTTGCTACTAGCTTTTATTAACTACATAAACAAATAACTATTGGTGTTTAAGTACACGGTTTATTCATATTTTGAAATTCTTTTAGTAGTTGGCTATTTTCAAAGCGGGGACGCTTACATGCAATGTAGTGGGTACTGAAGTCAAAGGGGTTATTGAGAGGATAAGGCAATTACATTCAGGATGACGTAACAAGTAACTGTAACACAGGACTGCTTAGCAGTGATGTTTTTTTTAACAAAGTAAATTTGGACTTACCTGACTCCCAAGAATTTGGGCTGCTCTCCGGGCGCGGACGTTTCCGTTTCCATCTTCAAACTGTCGATGTGAGCGATGGAGATGACGGTGGCCGCCACGTACCAGGGCAAGCCCAGGAAGGAGCACACCACCATCAACACTGCCACCCAGAACAGATCCAGGTGGTAACCCGCACCTTTCTGAAACATGGAAAAACGGCAAACGTCACAGAAAGAACTACAAAGACAAGAATAATATTAATAATTCCAGCTATATTATAAATGAGTTTAAACTTTAGCAGACACTCAAAATAAAGTGAGAAGACATCAATGGATTTTGAACTTGCAAGGAGAACCCCATCCTGTCCTATAGCCTTCCCCTTAGCCCCTTCTTTTTATCAAATCTTCAAGGTTACAAAATAAAGATCAGCCCTAAAGGGTAATTTCCATTTATTAAGGCACGAAAAAAAAAAAATATATATATATATAAATATACACACAATATGTTGTAATGAGTCTTTCACAACACTGTGGATGAATTGTGTCCCACTCTTCTTTGCAAACTTGTTTCAAATCTGCCGTATTGGAGGGTTTTCTAGCATGAACTGCACGTTTAAGGTAACACCACAGCATTTGAAATCCGGACTTTGACTTGGCCACTCCAGGACCTTCGTTTTGCATTATTTAGCCATTCTGAGGTGGACTTTCTGGTGTTTCAGATCTTGATAATGCTGCATGATGCAGGAGTGCTTAAGATTGAGGACACAAACTGATGGTCAATATTCTGGTAAACGCCATCATCAATTATTCCGTCAACTACAGCAAATTGCCCTGGTACTGAGGCAGTAAAGCAGCCCCAGACAATGACACTGCCACCACCATGCTTTACAGTTGGCATCATGTTCTTCTTGTTGGATGCTGTCTAATTTTTACGCCAGATGTAATGGGCTGAACACCCTTCTTCATCAGTCCATAGAATGTTTCTCCAAATGTCTTGAGAATAATCAAGATGCTTTTTAACTAATGTGAGACGACTCTATGTGCACTTTTGTGACAGCAATTTTGGCCTGGAAACTCTACCATCTAAGGCGTTTTAGGCCAGTCTCTTTCTTATAGTGGAGTTATGAACATTGACTTTAACAGAGGCAAATGAGGCCTACAGTTCCTTGGATGTTTTTCGAGGTTCTTTTGTAATCTCCTGTATGAGCCGTCACACTCTTGGAGTAACATCAGTTGTTCGACCACTCCTGGGAAGGTTTACCACTGTTCCCATTTTTCTCCATTTGTGGATAATTGCCAGTGGTTTGCTGGAGCTCTACAGTCCTACAGCAATTGTGTTCTTAAGATTTTGTAACATTAATTTTGTCTGACAGATTTAATTCAACACAGGTAGTGGCAATTGATTTGGGGTTTGGCCTGTGGTTAGTCACAGTAACATTGTGATTTGAAAATAATATTCGATGAATCAATGATCAAAATACTTGCAGACAAATTGTACACTCCATTATTTGTGGACGACTTGCTTCATGGCATGACTAGGATATCTAAAGCTAATTGGAGGTGTTCCCTCACCGGCACGAAACATGCCTCACAGGCACGAGAGGAATGCCACATTTGGTGAGAGTGCAAGGTTTCACCAGGGCAGGTTGCTCACCTTCAGCTTGTGCTCCTTCCTGTTGACGATCACGGCCGTGATCTGCTGGTCCATGAAGATCAAGATGGTGACCAGCAGGGCGGGCAGTGCCGAAGCCAGGTACACCCACCAGGGGTTGCCCCCGAACGGAGGCACGAACCAGCCTCGCAGGGGGCTTGTCGGCTAAGAGATGGGGATGGGATTTAAGGATTGCTTAAACAGGGCCGTGCTAAAATCAACAGCGTTGTAATTGATACAATAAAAAAAATCAACAAATAAAAAGAAATGTCTTGTCCTACGAGATATTTCTTGTATTTCTCCTTATTTTTCAAATCAATATTGTTTTGTTTTTTCATCTTAAATCAAGATTGTAATTTGTTTTGAAAAAATTGTTCGATGATATTT
This sequence comes from Urocampus carinirostris, assembly GCF_059441175.1. Taxonomy (NCBI): domain Eukaryota; kingdom Metazoa; phylum Chordata; class Actinopteri; order Syngnathiformes; family Syngnathidae; genus Urocampus; species Urocampus carinirostris. The sequence continues at coordinate 34,880,786 of NC_142353.1, read as the reverse complement.
AAGCAATATTGCCCACCCCATTTTTTAGTAATAAAAACTCATGATTACCAATGTGAATCACCTGTGCCCGCTCATTTGGCGCCAACTGCTGTGGGTTCTGATTGGTTCCCTGTCCTTATTTAAACCCAGTCCTGTTACTTCCCTGTTGTCAGTCCGTCTGCAAACCTCTGATTGTACAAGGCAAGCCATTTTTGACCCTGACTCCCGCCTGTCTCGTTTTTGCTCCCGTTTGTCTCTGGCTACGACCTGTTTTGATCCCGTCCCGGCTTACGACCCATTTTTGATTCTGACTACGTCTACTTTCTCGTCCTGGCTTACGACTCGTTTCTGACCCCGACCACGCTTTTGCTCTCCCTGTCCCGGCTACCGACCAGTTTTTCCATCCCTGACACCGCCATCGCTCGCTACGGAAGATCCATTTCCGTATTTGGATCAGATTTCGAGTATGAGAGCGACTTACGTACCGCGTCCAGCGAACATCGGATCGTGGGCACAGCCCTTCCTCTTTCTTTCAAAAAAACTTGTGTTAAACGTTACGCAATTGGGTCCTGTTTCCGTTCAGGTCCTGACAAAAAATACGTTACACCGTGTCATGTAACTGCATGTTACATTAGATCATTTGTGTCAATCGGGGCAGCACGGCAGCGCAGTGGTTAGCGCTTGTGCGGCACAGTTCATGTCATGGGAACCTGTCGTGGGTTCAAATCCAGCTCCAGACTTCCTGTGCGGAGTTTGCATGTTCTCCCCGTGCTTGCGTGGGTTTCCTCCGGGCACTCCGGTTTCCTCCCACAGTCCAAAGACATGCATTTCAGGTGGATTGGCCGGTCCAAATTGTCCCTAGGTGTGAATGAGCGAATGCGTTGTCTGTCCCTGTATGCCCTGCGATTGGCTGGCAACCAGTTCAGGGTGTCCCCTGCCCACTGCCCGGAGATGGCTGGGATGGGCTCCAGCCCCCCCCGCGACCCTAATGAGGATAAGCGGTACGGCTGATGAGATGAGATGAGATTTGTGTCAATCACAAGGGCTGCGGGTCAATTTATGTGGCCCGTGAGAGCTTGAAAATTTTAAGTGTCTAAAAACAAATGGCAAATATAAATTAAGAGCTTGCTTTGACAAAAAAAAAAACATTTTAAATAAATAAATAAATAAAAGACAACAAAAATGTTTCAAATCAATGAATGTTTTTTTTTCTTTTCTTACTTGGAACAATTGATCCTTCATCAATGGTGTTATATGGGTTTTCATACACTGATAATATTTAAAGGGATTTATGTTAGAGCGACAAGAAAACTTGAGTACGTTATAATAAATAATGGGTTATATGACATTAATGAGAAGTGACATTTATTTCACAAAACGTAAATATTTGAATTTAGTAACATTTAAAAATTACATCAAGCCCTTTGAGGACAGTCAATTTAAAATGAGTAAGACACCGCTGGATTAGATTATCTTAAATTACACACTTCTATTCTATAGCATATGAATAACCTCTATTTTATGTTGACATGTCTGTGTATTATTTGCCCTCATGTTGGTTTTAGATCAGGGGATGGTGTAATAATAGTCTGTGGTTTGCAATAATCTGTGGTCTGTGCAGCCCTTTGAGACTCTTTGTGATTAAGGGCGTCACAAATAAACATGACTTGACTTAAATTGTGGTATGTTTGTTAACATACATAGACTTGCAAAATGGGACTTATAATCCTACTCACCTTGAATTCAGTGGGTACTATAAGTTTGGGCGTGTCCACGCCAACCATCGCGTCAACACCGCAGAAGATAAGAATAGTCAGGATGATGGCAAAGTCACTTATGAGTTTACGGACCTGCACAACAGAAAAAGCACGTATCAAAGACCCTGAAACGCATCAGCAAGACTTCAATATGGACTCACGGTGGTGGGGAAGAAGGGGCTGAACTTGAACTTCTTCAGTGCCATGGAGCAGGAGTAGGTGCCAAAGAAGAGGATGATGGACATAAGTGCGATATCTGGGACGAAGTGGCAGGCCTTGCCCACCAGCTCGCCGTTGTACTTCAGGCAGTCGGTACGGCTCAGAGACGACCATGTGGCGTTTATGGGCTGGACATATAAATGCAACGTTCAGTAGTATATGCTTTGTAAAATGGCGGCGCCCTCTGTTGGCTGCGGCTGCATCGGCTCGCTACAACGGGTCAGGTGTATCGACATTTCGTTCTAACAAAGAATGACAATACAAAGGAAATTATTATTATCATTATTATTGTGTGTCACATTCATGACATTATATCCAAGTTATCAATGCAAATATGACTTCATATTAGTTTTCTGTTAACTAATGGACCATACTTACGAATGTAATTGACATTTTTCCGTATTTAATCAAGTATGTAAAATTAAAACAAACAAACAAAATCAATTTGTGCCTTTTCAGACCCCTTATATAATCTAAATACGATTTTATTTCGGTGCAGTGAAGCTAACATTAGCATTAGCACTGGCAGTGGCACTAGCATCATGCACCTCCTACGCTTTTGGTTTATAACAATGATCAGGTTATAAATTAAAAATTAAACTATTAAAGGAATGATGTAAACAATAACATTAGATAATATAGTGGATGAGTTAGTGTCTAGTGTACAACAAAAACGCTGCATTAAGACCACAACATGAACCAGAATCTGGTATGGATTGAGATGGGTGCCTAGTTACGCTATAGGATGAGATATTTGATTGTACAGCATGTTGTTTTTGTACCAGTATGTCATTTTTAGTAATTGTTACACAGAAGGAAATGTAATAAAAATATGATCCTAGGCAGCCAAAAGAATTTACTGATTGTGTTAGCATTAACAATATTAGCACGGTGAGTCAAGCGCTATAATACACAAATTGTCAACTCTTTTGGATTAAGACAGAAAACTGAAAAAATAAAAATAAAGAGTGAGTCAAGGTTGAGCTATAGCGGGGTTCAAGAACCTATGGCTCATGTTGCCTTTTTTTGCTCTTTTTAAGAGTAATTATGGCTCAAGATAACATTATATTTATGCAAATTTCATCAACATCATTCCAGTTCCGATAGGCGCAAAGTCGAGTCTATTGCACACATAGCTGACATAGCGCTAATAGTATAAATGGCTTGGTCCAGTTTATAAAATGCATACTTCCCACTACTCCTTGTCACTGTGTCACACCAACAGACCCCATTTTGCCTGTACATTGCGAGGAATACTTTGTATGGAAGCTATAAAACAATTTAAGTTCACTGTTGAGACATTTCATATTGAAAACCCAGAGAAAAAACTGTAAACAGCCAGAAACACCAGCATAGCACAAAGAGCAAGTTGATTGGGTGAGCGGTATGGATGGGCGGAGCCATGCATGCAACTCTCTGCCGGGAGTAATCTGCACCACAGCTAAATAAGTCAGTATCCTCGTTTGCAGTATTCTGTTACATTTTTACAAAAGAACTCCTCTTGCACCTTGTTTTGAAACTATTATTTATGAAATAAATGAAGGTCAAAATGAGCCTCAACGATCTTATGCAATAGAAAACTCGTTTATTTTGTTAGACTGATCTCGTCTTGCTCATTTCGGCTCTGATCTGGATCGTCTCGGTCACTGGTAGAGGACGACAATGTCATTGTAGATTGCTAAAATTGTTGCGGCATTCTACATAGTCTGTCCTGCTGAGAGTAAATAGGTCTCGCGTTGTGTTTGTAAGGTTTATTATCGCTTAACAAGGGGAATTGCTTTCATATAGGTTGATACGTTTGCAATATGTTTCTTTATCCAGAAAAATAATTAAATCCCAATATAAATGTTCCAACCTGTAGCATATCAACAATTGCATTCGACCCCCTCGTAGCTGTTTCATGAATATTAATCAAGTGTGCTGTTGGAATAGTTTAGCAGCTTAACTTACCAGATCTGTGTTGTTCCAGAACCAGATGGAAGTGCCCTCTAAGGGGTCGCCCGTGAACTCAGAGTTGTTTTCTAACCCAATGAGATGAATATGAAAATTACTCCAATGTCCTAGTTCAGATTTGGAGGAACCAGGACCCCCAAAGCTCTCCCTCACCTAGGACGGTGGGTGCCATGCACAAGCAATCATACTGCGTGACGTCCTCCTCGTGGAAGTCTGAGTTGATGGGGTAGTGGTGCGCAAGCTTGATCATCTTCTTGAAAGCATCGTAGATGAAGATGAAGCTGATGAGGGCAGAGAAACCTTCCTCGGTGAAGCGCGTGAAGTATTTGACCAGGTAGCTGGCATCGGTGGCCACCAACACCAGGCACAAGAACGCCGACCACAGGCCGATCCATAAGCGGAACTCCAGATAGTTGAATTCGTTGTCCCTGGTTTTTAGGCGAATCATAAAAAAATATATCATTTTCAAATGTTTTTATACTGCTTAAAACAGTTTTGTAGAGGAAAAACTGACTTGCTGAAGTTGAAAAGAAGACGTTCAAAGACAAGGACGGGTCCCGTGCTGCTGAGGATGGTGAGCGGCTGACCAGCTAGCAGGCAGAAGACACCGCCAGCGATTGCCGTCCCCAGGAAACTCTCCAGTACACCCTGAAATTAATATTGCTGCCATTAGTAATAGGGTGCTGGAACTATATGAGCACAAAAACGTTATTTGAGTACTCAAGTTCAATGTTCATGCACAGTATTCCCTTGTTCTACTCCAAACAACTGTGGGACTTGTGTACAGAGACAAAAACTACATGCGAACTATGGTTTACTTGCTAAAAAAAGCCTTGATTCTCCAGGACATTTCTTTTATTTTCTGCTCCCACAGTAAAAATGCTTTTGTTCATATATTAACAGTTGTATCCATCATTTTGGAGGTAGAGTAAACAAGCACTTTACTTTGTTGATTTTGGTGATGGACATGAATTTAATCATCCTTGAATTTGAAGTTCAATGACGTCTAATTTAGTAAAGACGTCATTCAGGTCTGCCCCCCTTGTCAGACTGCTCACAAATGGGATATATAAATGTTTTTTCATCTGCCACTAGTCATGTTAACGTTTAGTTTGGATTGCTCCAATTAGCACCCAGAAAACAGAAGGCTGTTACCTGATTGGTTTGAGTGTACTGGTGCTTTTAAATTGACGCGGAAATTCCTCAATACAGACGCTTACCTACTTACGAACGAGATTCCCGGTTGAATTTGTTTGTAAGTTGCTTCAGTGCTATATTTTGTATGGTTAAGGTTTATATAAGTATGTTTAAGGCTTGTATAAGTAACCTGTATTGTTTTGTACTAAAAAATAAACATTTCACAAAACAATTTGCTCTACAAAAATAAATAAAGTTGAGTTTAACTTACTTTTGGAGAGAGTGGCTGAAAAAAAGCGCTTCAACCATTTTCTCAACCGCATCAAGGTTTCTTATTCCACTTTCATTTCAAAAGAAATGGCTCACCTCTTCTTTACACTTTACACCAACCATATTGAATGGATGCACAAGATATAAACAATAAAAATGTCAAAGTTCTTAGCGCGCTAGAGATACAGTATAGAATGTTTACACACAAACTAGGAAGAGGAAGCGGATTTCTTTTTCAGTGTGGATGCTTGATGAGCTCTCACAGGGCCACATGCCGGTAGTGGCGGAAAGAAGCACTACAGTACTGTCCTGTACTTGGTAAAAGGTGCACACAATACAAAATCTAACTTACAGCAATGTCTGGATATTTATCGCCATCCCGAAAAAATGTTTTTCGGGATGGAAGCATATGTTCCGGGTAGACATGCGCGTCGTCTATGGTCGTAGGTAGAGGAGCGTCTGTATACGTAAATGAAATGAAATGAAATGATCTGCATTTATATAGCGCTTTTCAAGTCAAGACTTCCCAAAGCGCTTTACAGTGTGCTTCACATTTCCCAATAGCGGCCGTGCAGCCATGTAAGGCGCTAACCTGCTTATTGGGGGCATTAGGAGTTCAGTGTCTTACCCAAGGACACTTCGACATGTAACACGGAGGAGCCGGGATTCGAACTGCGATCTCTTGATCCCAAGACGAGCGCTCTACCTCCTGAGCCACTACCGCCCCCAACGTAAAAATCCGCAGAACTAATTAATGGAAAAAAATCCCAAATGCACTGAGGACGCGGAAGTCGAACCACTATACAGTGGAACCTTCGCTGTTCGGTCAAAAAATCGGAGTTCGAACACCGGTACGCTAGGGTGCGATGCTGAGCGGCGTACGGGTGTTTTAGCCCCTAATTATGCCTCCGAAGAAGGTCGGTGCATGCAGGACAGGTGAAAAAAAAAAAAAAAGTTGTTTGTCCAACTATTGCCTTTAAGAAAGACATAATAGCTAAATATGAAAGAGGTGTACGAATTTCCGATCTTGCTGGTGAATATAGCATGGCTAAATCTACTATCGGTACGATAGTAAAGAATAAGGAGGCTGTGAAATCGAGTGATGCGGCTAAGGAAGTTAGCACTATAAGCAAGCAACTGACGCAAGTTTTAGAAGAGGTTGAAAAACTTTTGAGGATTTTTCTCTCCCCACCGTCCACCACAAAGGTAAGAAATCCTATTCATAATCCTTTTTTTTTATTTTTACACGTTCATATTAGCATAATCTTTCGTACGGAAGATCACGCTAACGCGAACGTATGATTAGCCTGGGTTAGCTTCATGGTTACGTTCATGTTAAACATTCAGGGTGTTGGAACGGATTAAAACGATTTTACATTACTTTTAATGGGAAAAACGATTTTCGGTGATCGACCAAATGGGTTTTCGAACAGGGTTCTGGAACGGATTATGGTAGAGAACCAAGGTTCCACTGTATGTCGACAGAAGACATCTGAATTTCCTGCACGTTTAAAATTTTACCTGACCCCCATGTAAATTGATTTTTTTTTTTGTATTTTTTTTCTACTTGATTTTGTAACGGCGGTCTTACCTGCATGTTCTCCGTAGCATCTCCCAGGAGTCCCCCGAAGGTGATGGCATTGGTGACGGTACCCAGATAGATGAACAAAATAGCCGACAGGGCTTGAATGTGGAAGGCGTCGGTGATGTCGCTGAGCAAGAAAGGCGCTTTTCTCTTGATGTCCAGTAGAAGGCCGCCGCAAAATCTGAAATGGGTAAAAATTAATTTCGGATCTTTTCGGGTCTACTTTGTGAGGGGTCTGCGGTGTAGAATGATGCCGCACCTTCCTGTTTTCTCCAGTTCCTCCCCCACGGCGTGTCCACCTCCTCCGTCCCCGCCATCGTGAGGCATGTCTCCATTCATTTGGGGGTCTGCTCCAGCGTACAAGTTTTTCCTGAAAAAAACAAGTCAAAAAGGGCAAATAGCGCCCAAATTAGATATTGATATTAAAACTGGCAAGAACAACAATAATATGGGACAAAATTTGTGAAAATAATAAAAAATAATAAAATATATATAATCATTAGATATGTTTATTCCAATTTCTTGTTCCACTATCCGGTATTATTTCTCATTTTGAATATCATTTTACAAGATTTACTTTAAGAATAAGTTTTGGTAGAATATCTATCCATTCAACAATTATCTGCACCTCTCATCCTCAGTAGGGTCGCGGGGGAGCTGGAGCCCATCCCAGCTGTCTGCGTTGAACTGGCCAATTAACCTGACATGCATGTTTTTAGAATATGGGTGGAAACCGGAGTGCCCTGAGGAAACCCAAGCAGGCACGGGGAGAACATGCAAACTCCACATGGGGAGGCTGCGGTAGCTGGACTTGAACTCTGAACCTCTGCACCGTGGGGCTGCGCGCTAACCACCCCGCGCCGCCTGTTATTACAAAATAATATTATTCTTTTCATTTAAATTATTCATTAATAATTATTTAAGTGTAACAAATTAATCTTCCAAAAATATATATTTGTTTTAAATTGGGAAAAAGATATTTTGACTTGGAAGGATACTTTTTTCCACTCATTCAACCTCATACATGGTGTCACAGTACTCAAATGTTGAAAAATTGGGAGGATGTTTTAAGACACAAAAAGGTTAAAAGAACACGGTTATATAATCACAAAAAGTATTATTTTAATTTCCAAGAAAAATAAATTAAAAGGGTTGTGACTCTCAAGCTTGAAAATTTCAACCTCTTGACAAGCGAAAGGAATTTCAAATGACCTTTTGTGCTGCCATTCGTTTATTAATATCTTTCAGAATTAACAAATTACTTAAATGTGCAGTCCTGAGAGACATTTTGTGTTTAAGCCCTTTACAACTGAATGTGACTTGAGATGACTTGACTTCCCACAATGCCTTTATCTTCATTTAGTTGAAAACAACCGAATTACTTCCCATGGTGCCTTTCTCCTCATTCAGTTCAGAATCTCGTGCGCTTCACGAAGAATTTGCGACTTGACGATACAATACTGTATTGCAGTGGTCCCCAACCTTTTCTCTACCACGGACCAATTGAGTGTTTGACAATATTCTCGCGGCCCTGACCAATAAGAATATCAACAATTTGGTACTGTGACTAAAAATAGTGTGATGATGAGATAAAACCTAATGCCTAATGCAAGTGGTCTAGTAGATATATGCTCCTCATCGCGATCTAGGTTCAAATCCCGTTTGATCCAATGTTATGCAATTGAGATCCGTGGCAGATTACTTGACTGATCAATGCAGGTACTCAAGTCCTAAAATTTCATCCTAGGGACAAGCAAAAGGAATTTCGAATGACCTTTTGTCGGCGGACGGCAGAGTTTTAGGTGGTTCGATCCGGATGGCCGGGTCCCACTCGCCGGGAGGCAAAACGATCACCTCGTCCAAGAACTCGTCGATGCCGGCAAGGAGGTCCTGCCGGTCTTTCGCCTTGTACGCGATGTCGTGAAACACCTGCAATAAAACACAGTAACTATCATTGTTATGTATTTTCATTACCGTAATTGATATAGATTGTAGATACAGTACCTTGCCAAAGTATTGGTCCCCCAGGAATTTAATTACAAATTGCTACATTTTAGGCTTGAAACTATTTTCTAAGAATCAACAAAATGTGACACACAATCATGAAAAAGTAAGTAAATGTAGTCAACATTTGATATTGTGCTGACAAATTAAAAATTAAAAAGTAAGCGTTGAAAAAAAATTGGCCCCCTTTGAGTTAATACTTTGTACAACCTTCTTTTGCTGCGATCACAGCCACAAGTCTTTTTGGGTATGTCTCTATAGGTTTTACACATCTTGAAACGGAAATATTTGCCCATTTTTCCTTAGCAAAACAGCTCAAGTTCCTTAAGGTTTTATGATAATCGTTTTTGCACTGCAATTTTCAGATTTTTCAAAAGACTCCATTCGTACACCTTCATATTGTTAGTTTTATACCATTCCATTGTAGATTTTGCTTTAAGCTTAGGGTCGTGAACCTGCGCTCCTTTATTATGTCTCTTGCAGACTCAAACAGATTATCTGCCCGAATCGCCCTGTTTTCTGCCTCATTCATCTTCCCATCAACTCTAACAATCTTACAAGTCCCTCCAAAAGAAAAGCAACCACAGAGCTTGATGCTGCCACCACCACGTTTGACAGTGGGCATGGTGTGCTCAGGGTTATGTGCAGTTGTCTTATGCAGATTCTACCATCTCAGGTGTGTATGCCAGCAGGTCATCCAATGTGATAAGGGTCCTCTTGGTTGCTTCTCTGCTTAGTTTTTTTCTTGTTTGGCGCCAAGGTTTGGAGGGACAGCCAGGTCTTAGTAAGTTTACATTAGTTTTATGATGGTATTATTGCTCACACAGTGCATAGGAAATGAGGAAATGTGGTGAAATCTTCTTCTATCCCATTCCAGTAATGAACTTTTACCAAACCTTCCAATAGGCCTGCCTGGTGTGTTCGTTGGTCTCCATAATGCTATCTGTTGTTCTATGAGTCTATCGAAGAGCATGTACATTCAAACAGAGACTGAAGTGCACTCTGTTTGTCATTGTTAGTCATTTAGGTCGACATTGGATCATTCTGAAATAAACAGTTACTTTTGGACTCAGTTGGCAATATGTTTGCAATACTTTTAAGTTTTTCATTGTAAATATCATTCAAAAAGTTATAATAATTTGGTTCTACTTCACGATTGTGTCTCACACTGCTTTCTTCCATCTTCGTAACATTGCTAAAATACGTTCAATACTGTCTCAGTCTGATGCGGAAATTATAATTCATGCATTTGTTACCTCCCGTCTCGATTACTGTAATGCACGACTCTCTGGTCTCCCGAAGTCTAGAATCAAGTCTCTTCAGCTGGTACAAAATGCGGCAGCGAGGCTTTTAACTAGGACAAAAAAGTACGATCACATAACACCGATTTTGGCTAACCTGCATTGGCTCCCAGTTAGCCATAGATGTGACTTCAAGGTTCTCTTAGTATTGTACAAAATCATACATGGACTTGCTCCCTCTTATCTTTCAGATCTGATTTGCCCCTATGTCCCGGTCCGGAGCCTACGATCTGAGAGTGCCGGTCTTCTGGTGATCCCAAGAGCAAAGAAGTGTTCTGCTGGTTCGAGAGCGTTCTCCATCCGGGCACCGGTGCTGTGGAATGCTCTTCCCCCTGAGATCCGATCTGCAACCTCAGTGGAAATGTTTAAATCTAAACTTAAAACTCACTTCTACTCCATAGCATATGAATAACCTACTCTTCTCGTCGGCTGAAAAATAGTCTGTGTAATATAGTGTAATAATCTGTGAAGCCCTTTAAGACTCTTCGTGATTTAGGGCTATACAAATAAAGATGACTTGACTTGACTTGACACATGTTATTGATTCCTAGAAAATATTTTCATGTTTTTATGTTTTTAGCTTTTAAGTTTGGAGCCTGAAATGTGGATATATGACAAAAAGTTCTTGAGGGGACAATGCTTTTGCACTGTACATAGTAAATGAACACCAATCAACATTTCCATTGGAATTAATAAAAAAACGCTATCTTGGGCCCTATTTCAGGTGATCCTTTTTGTATCAAATCTCACCTCATCCGTCATGAGAGTAGCGATGGCTCGTCCGATCTCATGATACGACTTGGCTTTACCTTTGGGCCCCAGCAGGACAAATAAAAACCTTGAAACACAGACAGCATAAATGATTACATATTGCACAAACAATTTACCCTATATTCTTGGCTACAGAGCGCAGCTGATCAAAAAACGCATGTGCACATTTAAGGAAGACTCTCAACTTTGTTTTTGTACAAGCTACTCTGGATTTTGAGTCACATTCCCATCTATTCCAGAGGGGAAATGTCTACTACAGAAAAGTAACATATCGTGCCGCGATTAAGAAACTCAATGTGAGTTCAAATTGCGTAACATTTGCGCAGAAGTGCAATAAAAATAATTATGCGTACGTATTTGGACTCTCTCTAACAAGTTGTGTTGTCTGATGGAATATTTCAGTGTGGCAGCAGGCGACTAATTATTAAATATATTTTTCCTATCGGGCCGAAAACCATACCGTCATATTAGGATGTAATCAGTCTGATAACTCTCAGCCTGAAAATTATTGTAAGCAATGGCCTATATAAGGATGTTTTTTATGTAGAAGTAATAATACTTGGTCTCCTCTCTCTCATTTTGTCATGTGTACAAGAGAGCTTGAGATGAGTTGCATGGCACAGCAATGTACAAGCTTCTGAATTTTAGTCACTACAATACATTGTACACAAGATCAGTCTCATGCAAGCACTTGTTACTCCAGTCTTCTTCTACACTTGCGAGATATGGACTCTCACAGCAAAAATGGAAAAGAAAACCCAGGACTTAGAGATGCGATGCTACAGAAACCTTCAAGGCATCAGCAACTTAGCCCATGTGACAGACGAAACGGTGCGCAACACCATCAGAGGGCACATTGGACCCTACGAAGTGCTGTTAACTGACGAAAGCTTCAGTTAAAAGATCATCAGGACTGACCAAGATAATTCTCCAGGGCATAGTCCAAGGGGACAGGAGGAGAGGAAGACCGAAAAAGAACTGGGCAGACAACATTAAGGAATGGACTGGTGACAAATTTGCCACGACCCAAGAACAGGCCAGGGACTTTTAACAGTGGAGAAGGTTGTCCAGAGTTGCGTCCTCATTGGTGCCTTGACGAACAATACATTGAGTTGAATTGTGGGGGATATTTTTGTCCCACTCCTGCGTGTATAGAAACGCCAATTTTGTGGACGTAGTCTGCAGATGAGAGTCTAATCGCGGCAAAAAATCGCAATATTTTTCTGTAGGGACAGTGGGAATCTCGTTTATCCAATCATGCGCGTCACTAATTACTGTAGATGACAAGCCATTTGGCTACCAAAGGGAGTCATAGTTACTTCTGCCATTTACTGGCGCTAGATTTTATTTCTTGATTTTGACATTGAAAACACTGAAAAGTAAACACATTGCATCATAATATGCCACGTGCCCACGCGATGCTTTGTTTTAATTACACAGTCAGATTCCTCTGGTCCCCACCAGTTCTGAGCCAGCTGCCAGCCGAGGCGACCCGTCAGGATTGCCTTCAGTGAGTGTTTAAAATGTATAAAAATAGTAATGGCTTGTAGTCCGGATTTTACAGTCATCTCTGATAAATTCTCAATTATGCTCAAATTAGCTGGTGTGCACGAATTAGCCTAATGCTGTTAGGACCTGAGATGTATTCCAGTTTTTTTTTCAAGGTCTTAAAAGTAGACTATGCACCTTGTGGGAACAGGGACTTCAGTCAAGGCGCCGAGCATGACAGCCCGCTGAAGACGTACGAAGGCTACGAAGGGCGTGTCCAGGAAGTCCACCTCTCCAACCAGAACGTTGGAGGCTTCTGCATTACTGGGCAACTTCTTCATGAACTTGTTCCTCAGCTACGAAACAAACAATAAATGCATTTGGTGTCCAATTAAGAAAGGAGTAAGCAACAAGGGGCTCTGGAGCCGCATGGGGCTCTTTGGCGCTCCCTAGTGGCTATTTTGCACGTGTTTGATAATGGAAAATGATAGGGTTTCTGTAAGAGGACCAACATTCTTAACATTTTCCAATGAATAAAGCTTTATACAGTATATACACTACCGTTCAAAAGTTTGGGCTCACCCAGACCTTAATGCGTTTTTCTTCTGAAATGGAAAGTATCGTGGGGACATTTAAAAGTTCAAATAATTACCCGTAAACTAAGACTACATTAAATCTCTCTTTTGGTTAAAATATCCCGAAAAGCTCCAGCTTCTTCCTGCCAGCCCTTTTATTCTTTCTGTTTTCCTCGCTTGTTCATAGAGTTGTTGATTTTGATTTCCTTATTAGCTTGTATGTGCATGAACAGAGGGAAAAAGTTAAAAAGTGAATCGATCAATGAATCATATCATGAAAAAAGGCATTTGGCATCAAGAGATTCATAGGAACACACATATAGTTCTTTTGTTTCGTTTTGATTTATAGTAACAATATTCCATAAGATAACGAGTAATGATGTGGTGAGAGCAAGGTTTATGATGGCAATTTATCTTGTAATGTGAGTAAACGATAAATAAGAGCAGTTGCTTACTCACTGATTAACAAAGGTGGGGACATGAACATAGCCCACGTGTGCTTTTCATTCATTGTTGAGATTTTATGTTCCTCGAAATAAGAGCAGAGCATTATTAAGTCCAAGGTTGACAGACAGGTTGATTACCCTTTTACTAAGGGTGAACGGAACGATCCAAATATCTATATTATTTATACTGAGCAGGTACTTGGGTTGGATCGATACTGTTGTTCTGGGATCAATACCGTCTTCCCGTTTTAACTAACACTTGATAATGTTGTTAGTGGATCCTAAGATTATACATGAAACATTTCAAATTGGACCCGGTTGATTTAATCTTTGCAATTTGGTGTCACGGTTGCCAATTGGCCCCGCCCGTTTGGTAACCAGCTGTGGCTCGTTGGCTTCTCTCCTATTTAAGCTCAGTGCTCTCACTCACCCTTTGTCAGTCCGTCAACGAACCTCTGCACCCGCAAAACGTGTGTTTTGACTCTGTCTGGTTTCCTGCTTGTGTTTCCTGTCCGGTGTTGTTCCCGTCCGTTTTGTCCTGTTTGATATCGATCTCCATTGTCTGGTATCGTTCCCGTCTATTTTGTCCTGTTTGATATCAATCTCCAGTGTCTGGTGTCGTTCCCGTCTATCTCGTCCTGCTTGTTATCGGACTCCAGTCTCCAGTGTATGATATCAATCCTGTCTGTCCCGTCCTGTCCAGTGTTGACCCCGTCTGTCCAGTGTCTGCTAGTGTAACTGGAATTGATCTTGTCGGCCTCTGGCTTCCTGTTGTTCCACGCCAGACTGCTGCCTTACTTCTTCCGCCCAGCGATCGCCGAATCACTGGTGTTTGTGTTAACGGGCATGACTGCCCCATTTCCCGTAAAATAAAGCTTGTGTGAGAAAAGTTACGCATCTGGGTCCTCCTCCTGTTCTGGTTTTGACATTTGGACTTTATTTTCAAACTGTTGGTATTTTTGGTTTGACTTTTGTTCTGAATCAGTTGATTTTGTCCTAAATCAGTTGATCAGTCAAAGTATTATATTTATTATAGTGATCAAGGTGTTTTATTTTACATTACATCGTTTACACTTTTTTTACTTCATTTCCAAAATATTGTGCAATGGATGGTGTTGGGTGTTACTTTGTATAGCTGTGATGTCGGCATTGTTCTATTTATATTTAGTTTGAATCTCTTGACTTTTGTTTTGAAATTTTTGTAATAAAAATATTTATATTTATTATTTAATGGGCATTACATTTCCAAGCAAAAAGTACCCGTATGCGATCAGAATCAATCAATGATACACCATATTCACTTGGATCAAATCGATACACACATTTTCAGTATCGCCCACCCGTACCTTCCAATACAGCTTGAAACTATCAAGACTGAGACAGTGTTATCAGTGTCACGATGTGACATAGTTTTGTGAGCTTATCTTCAAAACCTAGATTTCTTTGACCTCCAAGTGATACTCACAATAAATCACAGCTCCTATTAGCATTGCAATATCAAATGTTAGCATGTTAGCGCTGTATCTAAGGAAATAAATTCTGGACGGACGCCTGGACTTTATAGTCCGTATGCAATTTAGCAGCCGGCCGCTAACACGCAGTCACACTCACCTGGTCCTTCTCAGGCTTGTCAGAGATGTCATTGAGGCTGCTGGAGGTCAAGTTCCGGTGGGTGGTGGTGGGACTATCTGTTTAAAGCACACGTGGATTGTGAAGAGTCCGCTTGACAGAAGTTGCACCAGTGAGAAGGACAAACTAGCCCCCAAAACGCACCAGTAAACCGCCACCAACATCATGCGCTTACCAGATTTTCCGGACAATAAGGCGCACCCAAAACCCCAAAATCAGAAGTAGTATTTCTGCAATTATTGATCAGTTAAAAAATGTTATCGGTGACCACAATTATATAACAATGATAGTAACGGGGATGTACCCAGACAGTAATGGTAAGAGCACCGAATCCTAACCACCTAGGCATAGTAATAGTGTTTCCGCTAACCGCAAAGTGTGGTGTGATGTTCACAAATAGGAAGTGACACTCCAACAGTGTTGAATGATCGTTAAAGACTTAAATTAAAATTTAAAAAAAAGGTTTTAACCAGCCAGATATTTCGGTCGCTCAGCACCTCCAAAGCTCTGAACCTGAAATCGCCCCTGATTTTTACACTGTAGGCTAATTTGCAGTTTAGCTTAGCATTACTCTTGGAATAAACATGAAACCGATTCTTTTTTCACTGCACTGTCATGCCCGATCTACTTCGTTGCTCTTCAGGGGCAGGTGATTGACACCACGCTGACTTAAGCTTCTTAGCCGACCTCCGCACGCTGTCATTGCACACATCATCATTGTGGGTAATACCGTCTTTGTCAGTGCGATGCAGCCTCGGGGGGGAAATTCCTCGCAGATGCTAAGTGTTGGCTGTCGGGCTGCCAGGATGCACCATGGAAGGGTTATTAACACAATCTAACTAGGAAGCTGAAACGGATGTTAAAATGCTGTCTATCATACAGAGAAGAAAATATGTATTTAAACACCCTACTATTTTGCTATTTCTCCCACTTAGAAATCATGGAGGGGTCTGAAATATTCAACATAAGTGCATGTCCACTATGAGAGAGATAAACTAAAGAGAAAAATCCAGAAATTAAAATGCATGATTTTTTTTTAACGATTTATTTGTGTGATATAGCTGCAAATAAGTATTTGAACACATGAGAAAATGAATGTTAATGTTTGTTACAGTAGCCTTTGTTTGCTATTACAGAGGTCATACGTTTCCTGTAGTCTTTTACCAGGTTTGCGCACACTGCAGGAGGGATTTCGGCCCACTTCTCCACACAGATCTTCTCTAGATCAGTCAGGTTTCTGGGCTGCCGCTGAGCTCCCTCCAAAGATTTTCGATTGGGTTCAGGTCTGGAGACTGGCTGGGCCATGCTAGAACCTCAATGTGCTTCTTTCACTCCTTTCCCTTTTCCTGGCTGTGTATCGGGTCATTATCGTGTTGGAAGACCCAGCCACGACCCATCTCCAATGCTCTGACTGAGGGAAGGAGTTTGTTCCCCAAAATCTCACAATACACGGCCCCAGTCATCCTCTCTTTAATGCAGTGCACTCGTCCTGTCCCATGTGCAGAAAAACACCCCCAAAGCATGATGCTACTACCCCCATGCTTCAGGGTCAGAATTCTAGATGATACAGAGGTGTTCGAATACTTATTTGCGGCTATATCACAAACAAATCGTTAGAAAATCATGTATTGTGATTTCTGGATTTTTCTTTTTAGTTCATCTCTCTCACAGTGGACATGCACCTACGATGAAAATTTCAGACCCCTCCGTGATTTCAAAGTGGGAGAAATAGAAAAATAGCAGGTGATCAAATACTCTTTTTCTTCACTGTGAATCCAAATGTTATTTTTAGTAATCATGCATGTTTATGTCAGTGACAGTGGATATGGCTTTGCAAATTTTAGAACAAAATATTTTGTGGATCTCTGCTAAGGCCTCATGATTCTAAACAGATCAAACACTTCCAAGGGTGGGCGGATTGTTCCAAATGCCGATATTATCAAAACTGTGCAAGTACTTACTGTAGATAAGAGCGATCCTATTGACCTGGGATCGATACTGTCTTCCTATTTAAACTACCACTATGAAAATGTTGAAAGTGGATTGTAACATATATTATAACTTTCAAAATCGATCCAATTGTGTTTACACTTTATTTGCACGACTGACTTTATTTTCAAAATACTGTGTAATGGAAGATATTTT
The DNA here is from genome assembly GCF_059441175.1 of Urocampus carinirostris. Taxonomy (NCBI): domain Eukaryota; kingdom Metazoa; phylum Chordata; class Actinopteri; order Syngnathiformes; family Syngnathidae; genus Urocampus; species Urocampus carinirostris. Next base: position 34,863,527 of record NC_142353.1, on the reverse strand, counting down.
AGTTATCTGTTTACATTGTTATACAGTATTCGTTTTCCATTAGATATCTGATTTGAGAGGTTTTTGACTCTCTTGACTTTTGTTCTGAAATAGTTGTAGTAGAAGTATTTTATTATTTATGCAGTTTCACTATTTACAATATCTGACTTGATTTGCAAAATATTATGTAATGGAATGTATAGATGTCATGTTGATATTAGTATTTTTATTTTTGTCTTCAAATTTGTAGTAAAATTAAAATTCAATATCAACCAATCAATGCCAAGTGAATTTGTGTGGAAAATTTACACAAACACACGAAAAACGTTCACCTGATGGAGAGCAACGAGCTGCAAACAAAAATGTCAAATGTTACTGTTACTGAACAAAAATGTGAATCTGTTTTCTTTTAATGCAACAGATCCAAAAAGGCTACTTTGATACATTGCTGATTTTTGTTTTGTTTGATTCTCTTGGCTTTTACTCAGTTGTTATACTGTACAGTATATTAAAAAATCAACTTTTTTTTAATGCTTGTCAAGTTTAAACTGTTGTTGTTATATCAAAAAATTAAACATTTTTAGAGGTTAAAATATTTGAGTTGTGTTTATCTAAAACATAAACTAAATCAGGGAGGCAGGGTTCAATGATTCAATGTTCATGACATTTTGAAAAAAAGTATCGGTATTCGATTGTATATACTTGGATTGGATCGATACCAAAAATATTAGTAAGGCCCACCTGAGATTTTTAGAAACATACTTTTTTCAAATAAATAAAAAACCTCGGCTAGTGTGAATGACAGGTAGGAAACAAGAAAGACACGATTTTAAGCCTGAAATATATCCAACTACATGACAAGAGGGCCTTCGTCTAGTTAAATTGTCACTATTTTAAGTGTTGCGGCCGAACCAGAACTCCGATCTGATCCACGGACGTTGTGATCCTGTTCGTGTTTTCCACGTGTGAGAGGTGAACTTACTGAGCCAATCCATGCTGGCGCTCCTTTGACTCTGCAAGTCCTCCATTGAGATGCCGCTCGACAGGCACGTCACGGAGGTCTCCAGAGGACTACGGGCTTCATTTAGTACGTGTGATTGTTTTAGTAGCAGGTTAGAGATCCGGTCCAACAGAGATGACGGACGGGGAGGGAGGAGAAAGAGAAAAGGGAGAAGCCACTCACCCAGAAAGTGAAAGGCGAACCCAGAAAACCACAAGGAGTTATTGACGTTTACCCAAATCAATCAAGTTTAGATGATCATGATACAGTGAAACCTCCAGTCCACATTAAAATCAAAATAGGTTCTGTTTTTATCTCCTGGTACGGAGAATAAAATGTTCCTGCCACTCAGTGCTGGAATTCTTGTGGGCAGTGAAGGTTTTAATATCAGAAGTGTAAATAGCGGAATGACTCGTCTTCAGAAAAAAAACCCATCTACAAGCTCAAATTACTCATTTCCACACTAATAATTTAGCTTAAAAAACCAAAAACAACGTTGGCCATATATTATGATAAAATTGTAAGATTGCGCTTGATTATTTGTTTCAACAGTGGTGGGCCGTCACGAACTAAAGGGCCTTCTCTGCTGGCCTAAAAAAAATCTGATTCATGTGATGTTATTTATATTTTGTCCACGAATGGGTTCCCTTAACCACTAGGGTCGAAGGGACACCATTTCCTGCGGTCTGTCTTGGGCAAGTACAACCTGGTGGCGCCCATCCCTCTCCAGCCCGACAAATGTCCATGATTATTTATTAAATACTTACAAATTGTCTGTCAGTACCATATACATATCATATTATGCAAGAAATAGGACAGGGCAAGCTCAACTTTCACTATTAGCTTTAATAGAAATAGAAAATAACTTGATGGAACTGTATTGCACAAATCTGGTTATTGAAATATTCTTGAGGAAAGAAAGGAGTATGGATTTTGTGCATGGATAAAGAGGATTTTTTGATGAGTAAAAGGTAGCCATCTTTTTGCAATATTATTTAGGAATAATAATGCAATGTTATGATGTCATAGCTGTAGGTGCAGTGATGTGTTATAAGCCATAAAATAGTCATTTAGGGTTGGTTGGATTTAGAGGTAGGCCTAGGTGTGAAATACACAGTCCGCTACTGTTTTAATATTCTAAATCGGTGTAATTGGTTATGTTTTATATCTTTTAGAGCAGGGGTGTCAAACTCATTTGAGCTCGTGAGCAACTTGGGTGCCAAGGTGCTTAACTTGTTTGGGTGTTTGGGGATTTGCATTGGCCATGATCAATTTTTTTTGTCTTTTTCGCTACTTTTTTCTTTTTTCTTTTCTTTGTTTTTGTGTATGTGTTTGTCAGTCCCCCTCTTAAAGGGATACGACTAGGGTAGATAGATAGATTTAAGACAATACAATACAAAAGTGAAAAAACAGATGCTGAAATGGCAGAAAGTGGCACAGAAGTGTATAAGTGTAACCCATAATGTGAGGCACATTTAAAAATACAAATGTGCAAACCCATGACGTCATTCTCTTACATTTGTTGTCCGCTCGTTTGTTTATATCTGAAGTCAACTTTTTGTCTAAAATAACAACAGATAAGGTAGTTTCAATTGATTAAACTGGGAAATTTTGGAGCATGTTGTTATATGGCTGGGAGGTTCCACTGTAGTTTATTAGAGAGCACAGACGCACATAGTACACTGTAAGTCTTTGAAAAGAAGCACATTTATCCTTGAAGTAATCACTAAGAAGTAATCATTGTCATGTAATCACAATGGCGGCATGATAAGAGCTCATCCTGGGACATTGAGTCATAAATGATTGAGATAAAATGTGCCTTTTGGTCATAAATACTTTTCCAAAGACTTGACAGCTTTGCAGGGTAACTACTACTAGGTTGCATTATACACAGGGCCTTTTCACTTTTCACAAGGTAACATACAGTGCATCCAGAAAGTATTCACAGCGCTTCACTTTTTCCACATTTTGTTATGTTACAGCCTCTTTCCAAACTGTATTAATTTAAGCTCTTATCTCAAAATTCTACACAAAATACTCCATTATGACAATGTGAAAAAGTTTTTTTTTAACTTTTTTTGAATTTATTAAAAATAGAAAACTAAGAAATCACATTTACATAAGTATTCACAGCCTTTGCTTAATACTTTGTTGATCCACCTTTGGCAGCAAATACAGCCTCAAGTCTTTTTGAATATGATCCCACAAGTTTAGCACACCTATCTTTAGGCAGTTTTGCCCATTCTTCTTTGCAATAAGTCTCAAGCTCAATCAGGTCGGATGGGAGACGTTTGTGGACAGCCATTTTCAGATCTCTCCAGAGATGTGCGATCGGATTCAAGTCTGGACTCTGGCTGGGCCACTCCAGGACATTCACGGAGTGGTTCTGAAGCCAATCTTTTGAGATCTTGGCTGTGTGCTTTGGGTCGTTGTCCTGCTGAAAAATGAACCTTCGCCCCAGCCTGAGGTCAAGAGCGCTCTGGAGCAGGTTTTCATCCAGGATATCTCTATATATTGTTGCATTAATTTTTCCTTCTATCCTGACTAGTCTGCCAGTTCCTGTTGCTGAAAAACATCCCCACAGCATGATGCTGCCACCACCATGCTTCACTGTAGGGATGGTATTGGCCTGGTGATGAGCAGTGCCTGGTTTCCTCCAAACATGGCGCCTGGCATTCACACCAAAGAGTTCAATCTTTGTCTCATCAGACCAGAGAATTTTGTTTCTAATGGTCTGAGAGTCATTCAGGTGCTTTTTGGCAAATTCCAGACGGGCTTCCATGTTCCTTTTACTAAGGAGTGGCCTTCGTCTGGCCACTCTACCATACAGGCCTGATTGGTGGATTGCTGCAGAGATGGTTGTCCTTCTGGAAGGCTCTCCTCTCTCCACAGAGGAATGCTTGAGCTCTGACAGAGTGACTATCGGGTTCTTGGTCACCTCCCTGACTAAGGCCCTTCTTCCCCGATCGCTCAGTTTAGAAGGCCGGCCAGCTCTAGGAAGAGTCCTGGTGGTTCCAAATGTCTTCCATTTACGAATAATGGAGGCCACTGTGCTCATTGGGACCTTCAAAGCAGCAGAATTTTTTCTGTATCCTTCCACAGATTTGTGCCTCAAGACAATCCTGTCTCGCAGGTCTACAGACAGTTCTTTTGACTTCATGCTTGGTGTTTGTGCTCTGACATGCACACTCAACTGTGGGACCTTATATAGACAGGTGTGTGCCTTTCCAAATCATGTCCAATCAACTGAATTTACTGCAGGTGGACTCCAATTAAGCTGTAGAAAGATCTTAAGGATGATCAGTGGAATAAAGATGCACCTGAGCTCAATTTTGAGCTTCATGGCAAAGGCGGTGAATACTTATGTAAATGTGATTTCTTAGTTTTCTATTTTTAATAAATTCAAAAAAAGTTAAAAAAAAAAACTTTTTCACATTGTCATAATGGAGTATTTTGTGTAGAATTTTGAGATAAGAAATTAAATTAATACAATTTGGAATGAAGCTGTAACATAACAAAATGTGGAAAAAGTGAAGCGCTGTGAATACTTTCCGGATGCACTGGGGTAACTTAGATGGACTAAACCTCTCAAACTTTTAGGATAATATATTAAAAGCATAGAACGAAATGGATGTGAAAAGTGAAAGCTCATGCTGTTTACTAAAATACGACATCCTCAATTAAACACATTAAAAGCTACTCAGTGTAAACAGTTAGAAAACACACTGTTGTACCTCCACTTGCAAGTGAAGTGACGAGTAACACAAGTAGTCACTCTTTGTTTTAACCGGGTACACTTGATTAGGTAACAAGTTTAATGAAATGAAGTTGGATTTAAGTTAGCGGAATACCCAACTTTAACTGTGAGGCTAGACAAAAAGAAAATGACACTTCTTTGTCAAATGAACTTTGTGCAAAAACTAATAGAATAAATCAAACCATGACATTTACTTACAAGTGAAGCTACAACTGTATGTCAAGATGAACTCAACTGTTCAATCTTTGAAAAATATAGAACCAATGATAAAACGTTAGCTTACAATTTAGTATCATATATAAAGAAAGTTAAAGTGCAACTACGATGACTAAGAAAAGCCTTTAAGTGCCTTGTTAGTCATTGCACACAATGTGGACTGGATAAAGAATGCATTTATTGCATTTATGGTGATCCTGAGTGGCTTTTAAGCAACGTGTAGAGGACCCCTGGGGGAGACTGCAGCAGACTGGCACGAGTGAGTATTACCGTTTTCCTGGTTGGAAAACAGCCTACTTGCACTGGAGACCGTCTTGCCGATGTCGGCCAACGAACGCAAGTTGGACTTCTTGGTCTGGTGGCGGTGCCTGCGCAGAAGCGTGTACATCACTTTGTCCTTCAGCTCCGGCTTTAACTGGCCGCTCTCGATCTGGTTGTCCGTGATCAGCTCTGAAATGAAAGGGTCCGATTGCGATTTGAGAGAAAAATCAGGACGAAAATACATTTTCTATTTTCAGGCATGAAAATGGGTCAGTGGTTAAAAGGGTGAAAAGGGTGTGAAGGAAATATGTTCCTGTACACTGTACAACCCAACAAAATGTAATAATTTTATTATCTTGGCTGAATTTAGATTCAAGTCAGTTGCATGAAAGCAGGTTACATTTTCCTCAGCTGTTTCTGTGATTACTACCGTAAATTCCGGACTATAAGCCGCTACTTTTTTCCCAAACGTTCAACCCTGCGGCTTATTCAGTGATGCGGCCAATTTATGTCATTTTTCTAACGGCCGCCAGCGGCGCTCGAGTACAAAAGGTAAGATTTAGACCGCTGGAATATATGCGCCGAGGAAGACTGCAACTTCTTAGCTTGTGCACAAATTAAATTAGCTTAAACTTACTCATCATGCAAATTGCAAAAAGAAATGCACGTGACGCAGCTTTCAAGCCAGTTTCTTTCCGATACTGAGGAAAACGAATTTGATGGCGTCAGTTACAAGGAGGAAGATGAGGACGGTTTACCGTGATTTTTAAAAGTACGGTATATTTTTTTAACAGACCCGTTTACTGTTTTGCGAGCGTGTTGCTAGTAGCGTGTTGCTACCTGTCACAGTCACGGTTTGGGATGAAAGTTATATTATTATTATTAAAGCTTTGAAAACTCTCTCGGTGTACCGTCTTTCTTTGTAAATATGTGTAACCGTGTATAATATGTATTTGCAACTGTATATTTTTGTAATGTATTTATTTTAGAGACTTATTCTGATGTTTTTTGTACTGGCGAATAAAAGAGAAGGGGCGAAAACCACGGGGGCTGACGGGAAGTGGAGTAAAAGTGAGACGTGTTTGTGGACGCGGCGGACAATAGTGGATATATATTATTCCCACCCTCACCTTTGGAAATATAGACTTTTTTTCCTTGGATTACTTTCAACGGGACCCGGACTCTGCAGGTCTGCATCAAACCTTAAGTATCATTTTCCGTTCATTAAGCCGACTGTGTTTTTTTGGACTGTGTACTTTATATTCAGTTACAATCGCGGGACATAGAGTCAGGTTTGGGTTACTTTTATGATTGTGTTACATGTTTTAATGTGGGCGCATGCGGCTTATTTACAGGTGCGGCTTGTGTATGTTTAAAAACGGTTTTCCTCTTAAAATGTGGTGGGTGCGGCTTATAATCAGGTGCGCTCTATAGTCCGGAATTTACGGTAGTTCTAAATAGCTAGCTTGCTCCTGAACAGGCTAACAACTAGGCTAGGATTTTCCCCAGATATACATTTGGCCTTTCTTCTGTCTTAAGTGTGAAGAATTAATGAGTTTGATAAAATAATACTACAGTAATACTACAAAAATACTATAATCATAAAACTACTGTACAGTAATAATACAAAGGTACTACGAAAATACTGCAGATATACAACAAAAATCTACTGTCAAACTCCAACAAAAGTACAACGGTAATACAAAAAAAATACTACCATGGGAATACTACATAGAAATTACTTCAGAAATATTACAAAAATAGTACAAAAATAAAACTACTGTAACACAACAAAAAACTACAGAACTTGAATAAAAATCAGACTTCAGAAATACTAAAAAAAACTGAAAAAACCTAAACTTCAAAACTAAAAAACAAATGAAGTGCTTAAAACAGGAACCCAATACACTATTTTGTTATGATTGTGGTTGTTTTAAAACCAATTTGATGAAACTAAAGAAGTACAACACGTCACATTCGGCCCCCGACTCCAAATAGTTGCCCACCCCTGGAGTAGAACATAGAATGAGTTCTAGTAGTAAGAAATTATCAAGTAATAAGGGGCCCCAAATCTAATTTCGCTCAGGGCCCCATGAAGGCATGGAAACTTGAAAAACTACCGTAAACCCAGCAGAATGTAACTTGATTTTGATCTTTTGGACATGTTTGATAATTATCCGGCTTGAAGGACCAAATTTTAAGTTTAAACTTTAATAGACACTCAAAATAAGGCCGGTCACACAGCCGTTTGCGGCTGAATCACGGCTAAAATTTTGCGTTTTTTTTTTTGCCCGTGGTTGCCCGGGATGGAAAATGCGCAAAATTGGCCAACCCGCTGTTCATCGGTGGTATGCCCGCAAAACAGACGCCGGCGACTGTTCCGCTTCCTCATCGTGTCATTTCTGCGTCATTTTCTCGTGTGGACCACGGGTATAAAAGCCCCCGAGCCGGTGTTGTGCCCAAATCCGACTCCTACGCAACACCCACACCGCCCCACCCCCTCGCGTGACTTTTTCATCCACGTTAACAAACGCATTTTGTAGAATACGATCGCACTTTATTGTTTAAATAAACGCGCTATATAGACTAGGATCTCCCAATTGTTATAATTAGCTCGCTTTATAGTTTTAATAAGCGTTTTATATAGAATACGATCGCTTTCGTTGGAAGCGCAGCAGAATGCGCGTTCACGCAAGGGGGGGGAGGATTTACCGTTCGATTAAGTTCACAACAAAAACAAAGACGGAATGGTTTAAGTTGTATTACATTTCCAACAAATGCAAGACGAAGTGGTTTTGGTTATATGTTCGCCATCACATTCCCTAAAAGTGAGATAAAACGAGGTAAAAGTGGTTGAAGTAGCGAGGGGATGCTAATCTCGGCACCGGGCTGTAGAAATCATAACCGCACAAGACACAGTCCCGTGAAGATCAAGATTCCAAGCTATGGAATCATTTTTATTTTATTATCTTGAAAAGAAATGTCAAGAAATAAAAATGGATTAAGACGAGGTCACTACGCTGACGGGGGGGGGGGGTTTAAAGGTTATTGGTCTATCTTCTTTATTCATTATCCATTATCGATCAGTTCATAATACGCTACAAAGCTTAGGAGCCGTGACTCTTACTCTCAGCTAAAAGGCCAAGCTAAGGTCCTAGCATTAAAGCCTTGCTGCAATCATTGCGAAAGCACCGAAAGATTTATTTGAAATGAAGAGAAACTACGCTGACGGGGATCCATGTTCACCCCCTTGACGTCACGAGCACAACTGACGTGTGCTCGGCATTCGCGCTGTTTATACGCGGAGAAAGGCGTTTGACTGTCACACGCGTTACACGCTAATTTCACGTAATAACACCACGATACAGGCGCAGAACATGCTATTACCATGCTCCACCCACGATTACCCGCTGAAATTTCCCGTCCTACCCATGTGTAAGCACGCCCTGGCCGCGGCCAGAGCACGTCGTTCCGCGTCATTTCCGCGTCATTTCCTCGTGTTGACCACGTGTGCGGCACGCGGTTTAAACACGTGCTCAAACTTTTGAGCAGCTCAAAAGTTTTGAGCGCGGCCAACCACGTGAAAATTTCCGACCGCGAGTAAAGCACTGCTCTATCTCGTCTATATTGCGGTCTCAAAACGTCCAACAGCGCCCAACAGCATCTGCTTCACGGCCAGAAAATTCTGGACGTGGTTCAGCCTTGATACGCTCGTGAAAGGCGGTGTACCCGCGCTCTGAAGAATTGAGCAGCGCCAAATAGTTTCGCGCTGCCACCCGCGCGCGAATTTCCGACCTCGTGTTAAGCACCGCTGTATCTCGTCTGAGTGGCGATCTCAATGCGTCCTATAGCGTCCGCCTCAAAGGCAGAAATTTCTGGCCGTGATTCAGCCGCAAATGTCTGTGTGACCGGCCCCTTAGAAGACATACATGGATTTTGAACTTGCAAGGGGGGCTGGGAGAAAAGCTCTCAGATAAGAAAAATCCATTCCTTCCTAAAGCCCTCTTCCGAATCCCCTATTTTTATTACATTTTCAAGGTTATGAAAAACAGATCATCCCTAAAGGCAACATGATTGGCCGATAGCAAAAAATAATGCAATAGTCAATCCAACAAACAACAGTGAGACCAAATAAAGACCCATGAAATGTCCTTTGCACTCATCCAATAGTAACAAACGTAATGGAGTTTTAGGAAAAGAAAGTGTTTTACGAGAAAATTGTTTTTTTATTTTTTTATCTACAGTGGTACGTCTATACGAGAACCTCTAGACACGAGAATTTCATTTCGATAAACACTGGTATTTCTTCTTAAAAGCTTCAATTGTTCCGGGATAGCACTCGTAGCCCGAATTGCTGATGTAACGAGGGAAATTTCCCAATATGAAAAAACTAAAATCGAATTGGTTCTCTCCCGTCCTCCCGAAAGCATCCAAGCGAACTCTCGATAGCTATGAAACTCATCCTCCTGATCACTAAGCCACACACAAAAAGTAAACATATAATATTAAGATAAATAAGACGATATTAATGAAAACAAATGTCAGTTTATTATGAGAGCCGTAACAATTGTGTGCATGCTCTGTGGTGGAAGAAAGAGTGACGAAACTTGTACAGCTGTCAACTTGTACATTTTCGCCGTTTTTATGTTATTTGTTCATTTCCCATCGAGTCACCCTATTACAGTTTTTAATCGTGATCACCTTTTTTTAAAAAGACTGATCTCATCTGGCCCATTTCGGTTCTAATCTGGATCGTTTTTGTCACTGGTGTCAGACGACGTCATAGGGGATTGCTAATATTATCATAATCTGCCAATTGTCCTCACCTGTGCTCACTCGTTCAGCCCCAGCTGCCACTCGCTCCCTAATTAGTCCTCCTCCAATTTAAACACGTCATTCTCATTCACTCCTGGTCAGTCCGTCTGCAAACCTCAGCGCATGCAAGGCAAGCACTTTTGACTCTGGCTCCCGTTTTGATCCCGACCTGTTTCCTGTATCAATCCCCGATCCAAGCTCTGTTCTCCTAACCCGGCTACTCGTATCCCGATTCAGTTTCCTGTATCAATCCCTGATCCAAGCTCCGTTCTCCGGTCCCGGCTACCCGTATCCTGATTCTGTTTCCTGTATCGATACCCGATCCAAGCTCCGTGTTCCTGTCCCTGCTGCCCGTATCCTGATTCTGTTTCCTGTATCAATTCCCAATCCCTGATTTTCAGTTGCAGGAAGTTCTTCCCATTACAATTTACCATGGCTCATAATAAATGTCCATGTATGATACAATATCCTTGCACTGATACAAATTTCATAGTGCAATACTCCCTAACACCGGCTGCCGTTAATCACAAGGGAAGAAATGCAATGACAAAACAAGCCACCAGAAAGCGGTGTCGGCGTCATTTTTAAGTAGAATTGCTGTGAAACATGGGAACAAGTTCAAGCATTTACAAGGCCTTCACGCAAAATTCCTGATCTTTTCAATCCTTCAAATACAACATTAAAATTCAAGCATTTTCAAAGATTTCAAGCACCCATACGAACCTTGCTTATAGTGCGGAAACTACGTTAAGTTGCTATATGTTGAACTGTTACAAAAAACCTGCAAACACACACGGCAATCAAGCAATGTGTTAATTGCAATTAGTACATGTTCTTTGGCCTCAATGAAAAGACGAGTGCTACCTTGAAACAACAAGGCTGACAGAAAAGAGAGAAGCCTCAGGCGAATGGGGTCACAGGCTACTCTGGTTAATGGGCTCAAAGCAAGAGGCCCTTGCAGTGCACTCGATTGCTTCACATTAATCACTTTGAGTGGAGGTCTTCCTCCTTTCTTGCTCCCTCAAGCAATATTGGGCAGTGGCCTGGCGTGAGGACGTCACTTTCCCTTCGAAACCGCCAAGTTATCACCATCGTGGAGACCTTTCCTGGGCTTTTAAAACAAAAAGAAAGCGTGCACCAAATACTAGAATGCTGCACGCAGGGGCTAGTTGGAGGCTTGATCAAACTCGAAAGCCCTTTGCTTGTCACACGTTTACTGCGGAGTACAAGATTTTCCATCCGTCCATTCATTATCCGCTTAAACCTCAGTAGGGCCGCGGGGGTGCTGGAGCCCACCCCAGCTATCTCTGGGCAGTGGGCAGGGGACACCCTTAACTGGTTGCCAGCCAGTCGCAGGGCACACGGAGACAGACAACTCACTCGCTCATCCAACCCGGCCAATTAACCGGACATGCATGTTTTTGGAATGTGGGAGGAAACCGGAGTGCCGGGAGGAAGCACAGGGAGAACATGCAAACTCCACACGGGGAGGCTGCGTTAGCTGGACTTGAACCGTGAACCTCCGCGCTGTGTGGCTGGGCGTTAACCACTCACCCGCCGTGCCGCCCAACACAACATTTTGTGTCACATATTTATGCATTGTTGCATTCCATATGTTATACTTTTTTATGTACGGTATGTAAACTATTTTTTAGGAGGTTAAAAAAAAATCAGGCTTCGTACACCCTTTTTAATGACCAAATTAAAGCATTTTTAAAAGACTTTCAAATCATATTTTCCAATTCATCCAGTACCATTAAAATATCCACAAATCCACAAATATATCTGCTATTCACCTGTCCTCTAAGGCGCAACCTTGTAGGAGGCAATGACGCTTTAGAGGACAATACCATACAAACTAATGCCAGCTGTCGTTAATCACTAGGAAAGAAACGCAGTGGTAAAGCAGAGCCGCCAGAGAGCAGTGTCTGCATCATTTTTTGGCAAACCTATTATAAAACATAGCAACAATTTCAAGCATTTACAAGTATTTCATGGTGTGTATTTGTGCTACTTATCTGTCATTCAAATCCCAAACCAGACCGCCTGAGACAGGGGGTCTTAAACTCAATCTACTTTGGGGCTTCTGGAGCGAGGTTTAGGGTGAAACTGGGCCAAATTGGGTCTTTCACATGAAAAGCTCTGATACACACATTCCAGTATTTTCAAATATCTTTTATAAAATTTGCTACACAAAAAAACATTAAAAATTAATGTACAATTATAAATGAAATCATGTGAAAAAGTATAAATGATACCTCGTTTGCATGAGATTTGCTTACATCACAAGGACAATGTGTATTATTTGACCACTAGATGTCAGTGTATTGTGTAGAGCAACCAAAAACGAGTCCAAGGAAGAATACGAACTATGCAGACTCAAAGTGACCAAAATGTACAATTTAACCTCACATTTTCTTGCCCAGCCTTTTTTTTTTGGTGTTTGGATACCCGAAGAAGCAAGATGGCTGACAATTAGATTATGTCAAGTCAAATGAATGCAAATTTCTCAAGTATTTTTTCTAAATGTTAGAGGAGTTATTATTTTTTTAAATGCACGTTTGCATGATAGTTTGTGTATTTGGGATTCATTTTTAAATCAATATTGTTCTCTTTAATGAATACGTTTTATCTACCACTAGGAGACGCTTAATAATACCACTGTCCCTTTAAAATTTCATATTAAGGTGGGGGCCTCAAACCATCACCCTGCAGGCAGCATTTGAGACCCCTGCACTAAACTCTCCGCCCACCAGGGTCTTATTAAATTCTATGGGAAACACTACAATTAGTTACATATTAACCACATTACACTGTATTATGTTATGTTATGTTATGTTATGCATGGATACTTTGAAGTTATTCATCCACTCACCGACCACCTGAGGCAAAGTGGACGCCTCCAGGTCCAGCATGATGGTGCCTTTCTCGATGCAAGTGCGCAGCTCAAACAGGCTGTGCAGGGACAAGGTGGCCACGTGAGGTTTGCTCCAACGTTCTCCGCCTTTCTCCACCTTTTCCTCAAATTTGATCCACCTGAAGACATCAAGAGTAGAGATATTTTTAAAACAACATTGAACGGCTCCTCTGAATCCAGATGTTCTCTTCCTGAGGCAAGTGCCCTAAGTACCGTATTTTCTAGACCATAAGGGAGACCTAAAAACCCCAAACTGGCCAGGAATTTGAAGGTCCACCTTATAAACTGCTGAGTACAGTGGATAAGATTGGAACTGCATCCTGTGTTACTACACGAGGTTTATTTGAGTAATGATTGATCAATCGATAATCCTCACTGGCCCAAAAAGCAAAACATTGAATGTAATGGGATTCGAACCCAGGTTAATAAAGGATCCCCTTCCACTTGAGTGGTGGGGGCATCACTTCGGTGGTGTATGTTGGGCGAGTACAGCATGGTGGCGCCCGTTTCTCTCCAGGCCTTCTTTTGTGTAGGAGTTTGCTCCCTCATGTGAAACAGATGGTAATGGTTTCAATGGTTATCAGTAGCAGGAGAAGCCTCCTGGTCTGACTCAAATGCAACATCTTTAACATCTGGTCCCCGTTGTTTATCAGTGTTAAGCGTCGACCTGCTCTTCGGAGATGAGCCAGACCTTGGCTTTTTGTGTGGAGTTTGTATAGTATTTTGTTGAAAACATTCTGTTTTCTGGTTCTGTCTTTCACAATGTTATTACAGGTGAACAAATCGAGGGGTCGGGGACATATGGCTCACAACCCGTGCACTAAACTCTCCACCAGGCACTTTCACAAGCCACATGTGGCTCTTTTTATGAGTACGTATGACTCAGAGACAAAATTGATTCCCTCAAATGTTCGCCATGTCGTTCCAAATTTGCATGAGCAATGCTTATTGTAGTGCAAACGATCACCAAGATTTTTTTTCGGTACTGTCGAGTAAATATCGGGCACATTCTTAACTACAGTTTCCAGTGAAGTTGTCACTCCAAAGAAACTTGTTTTGGCTATACATCGCTAAAATCCTTTATATGGAAGCTCAGTTAACGATCCATGTTTACTGTTGAGACACCAAATGATGGAAATCCACAGAACAAACTGTGAATACGTCAAAAGACCACCAAGAGCAATTTGATTGGGTGAGTGGTAGGGTTGGGTGGAGCTATGTTGAGAGCGCAAGCACTCCCATTGTCACTCGTCCAGTGTCATCTGCGCTGAAGGCAAATACGTTGGGATCCGTGTTTGCAGAATTTAGTGACATTTTTAGTAAAGAACTGTGCTTTCACCTTGTTTTGAAACCATTTAGGGAAAAAATAAAGAGCAAAATGAGCTTCGACGATCTTAAGTAATTGCGAGTGGGAGACAAGTTTAAAGTGGTATATTTTTTGACATTTGGAACCCAGACACTGGCATTCATATTTAATAAACTTCATCAAATTATCAAATGGCATATAGTGAAATAAAAGGGGGTGAAGAATAAGCTTTTGTCTGGGGAGCGAGTTTAGGGTTTTTGTTGAATTTTGTCTCAAAATATATAGTGTGGCTCTTTGCACCCTCACGCCCCCCCAAAAAAATCAAACAGTTTTGCTTTTATGGCTCTATGATTCAAAAAGGTTCCTGAAACCTGGTTTAACCTATCAGAATGCACTATAGGAAATCACTGTTCCTGGTACTGCTGGAAAAATAGTGTGAGAGTAATGCCGCCCTCTTCTATGCGGCAGCGTGTTGGGGAGGCAGCGTCAAGAAGAAGGATGCCTCTCGTCTCAATAAACTGGCTAGGAAAGCGAGCTCTGTTGTGGGCAAAGAGCTGGACAGCCTAACAACAGTAGCTGAGAGACGAGCAATGAAAAAGCTGAGGTCAATCATGGACAATCCATCGCATCCACTACACAGCATTATCTCCAGACAGAAGAGCAGTTTCAGCGACAGACTCCTGTCACTGTCTTGTACTACGGACAGACTGAAGAGATCTTTTCTTCCTCATGCCATGAGGCTCTTTAACTCCACCCGGCAGAGTAAAGGCCCACATTAAACCACACCACCTACATTGGATATTACCGAATCTTACTGCAATATGTATTCTGTGTAGCACTATTTAGTTACTCTATATAACACGCTACAGTGGGCATTTGCATGTCACACTGGGTATTTGTATATTGTATTCTTTTGGCTTTATTATTGTACTGTTCTCAGCTCAGGGATGCTGCTGGAAATATGAATTTCCCTTAGGGGATGAATAAAGTATCTATCTATCTATCTATCTATCTATCTATCTTTTCATTTGCCATCTGTACAACTTGTGGTCTAGTGATAAAGTGTCGGCACTCTTACTGCCACGATCTGGGTTTGATTCCTGTTGCAATCAATGTTTAGTAATTTCATTGAGCGATACTTATCTGATTACCCGTAATCGTTGCATGGTAAACATGGTAGCTCTTACTGCAGTCTCAATTTCATGCAGTTCGGTGCGCTTTATCGATGAATAATACAGGACAAAATACTATTTTTGGGGAAGTGCCCCTTGTAATTTGGTGTGCCTTGTATAGTTTGGAAAATACGGTGTGTGCGTTTGTATTAGCTGCATATTGGCAGTGAGTTAAAAGTTGCATGTGGAGCTCAGCCAGCTAGCAACAGCTCACAGTCTGCACATCTTTTGTGCATCTGCTATGAGAGTGTACTTGATCCCGCAATAAGAACTCAAGGGGGGGATAAAAACAATAATTGATCAACGTCTTCATTCTAAACTGACTTTCTCACACCAAAATGTTTCTTTTCCTATTTAGAAATGGTGTCAAACCTTGTAATAAAGATAGGCCGAGAAAGTTAAACAAACTTTCAGGTTCGAAAGAGAAAGTTTCCCCTCCGAAGAGCAAGAATTTGTGTTTTTTTCCCCCATAATATACTCCTTATGGTTCTGTAAGATTTCCCTGGGGCTCAATAGTTTTCAATAACTATCAGATTAAATCTCTCTTACCCCCATTTTTGTATTATAAACAGGGTTGGGTAGGGTTACTTTAACTGGATTACTTTCAATTACTTTTGGATTACTCCAATACCAAATATGCTAATAAAAGACAAAAGAAACTAAATATGAATAAAATTATGACTCACAACACGTGGTAAGCTTTCTCTCCTGGCTTTGATCTCTTTGATCTCCAGCAAAACTAACATAAAATGCGACAGAAACAAATGAAAATAAATCCAAACATCTTGCCAACATCATTTTTGTTCCATGTATTCCGTTACTCCCCAAGCCTGCACAAAATTTTGTAATTTTATTCATATTTAGTTTCTTTTGTCTTTTATTAGCATGTTAGCAAAAGTAAATGAAAGTAATCAGGTTAAAGTAACCCTACCCAACCCTGATTATAAATTGAATGTGTGATTACTTTTCCGAAGTCATTTTCGGTTATTAATATACATTTATCCTTGGTAAGGTTGATGCTCAAATAAAGGCTCGTGCACCATGAATAAGATGCGTGGGAAAGGTTTTTGAGTTGTGAGCCGTGTTGGGTTCAAATGTTTTGGTACTAAGGCCAAAAGATTTGTTTTTTGTACCTGCCGATAAATGTTTTGAATCTGATACCGTGGCAATACATGAGAAAAAAGGAAAAGCTATTCAATTTCTTCATTTGCATGTACGGATGAATATACAGTACATGTAGACATCTACATGTATATGTTATATTTCTTTTCATATATTTTTATATGAAAGGAATGATCTCATCAAATTAGTTTTGAAACACTCTGAATTAAAGCTAGATAATATATTAGGTCTCTTTTTTAAACCAGGGATATTAAACTCGCGGCCGGGGGGCTGACAGCTGCACCCGGGATTATATTTTAAGCTTAATGTGAGTACAGCCCATGCAACATATGAAAACATGTATTACAGATTAATTGATTGATTTTAATAGGAATAGGAATATAGTTTGTCATTGAAACATTTATAATGGACAGTGAAATTAAAAAGTGCCATTCTGAAGTGCAAGATAATGTACGATAAGATAAATATCACATTAATTCATTTTTTTAATATTATTGAGACATTATTCTTAAAAAATATTTGAGAACATTAGAATGTTTTTTATCAGAGCTTTTCTCGTAGAAAAGCACGATTTGGCCCACATCACCTAGAGTTAGCTCAGGTGGCCCACCTAGAAATTTGAGTCTGAGAACCATATTCTGAGAACAAAATTTTATAATGTGCATTGAAAAACTCAATAGCTATTTTGTTAGTAATCCCTCATTTATCATTGTATATATTGTTATTGTATTTTTATCTTTTTCATTAAACCTGGAAGGCAGCATATAGCCTGCAGAACCTAGTTTGCGCATCCCTGGTTTAGTCTATTCCATGGGTGTCAAACCCATTCAGCTCGGGGGCCACGAGGTAGAAAAACATTCACACCGGGGCCGGACTACTAAGTGTATAGTGTAAAAAGTGCTTTAGCTGCAGGACTGGGGCGCTTTTAGGAGGTCTTACACTTAAATTGTGATTCAGGTAGGTAAGATTTGATTTTTGTGGGGGGAGGTTTCTCAAAAAAAAATGTATGGTTCAATAACAGTTAATCTCTTGTAGTGTATTAATAAACTGTGCATTTTTGAAAAAAAGAAAAACAATGATTGAATTCATTTCCCCTGCAGTTTAGGGGGAACTCATGCAGACTGAAAAGTGGCAAAAATGCTTAAAAACACTAAGTCAAAATGATTAATTTTATGATTTTAAAGTATTTTTATCTTTTATTTTTTTTATCAAAATGCTTATGTGAATATGGGATCTTGGCTGATAGATGTCATATCTATTATAGTAAGGAGCTAAAACTTTTTAAAACTTCTGCAGAGACACCCAGGTGCTATTTTTTGTTTTAATTTTTCTAATTTTTGTATTGCCTTAAACAGTGCATGTGTGACTTTTCAAGTTAAATACCATAGAATGGGTTTCCTCAATGTTCTCTGGTTGATTAATGGAACCCAGCAAATACAGCTACAGTGGGTGCTTTTCGAGTGACGCCTGGCATTGGCGACGTCCAGTGGACATATTCAAAACTGCAGCCCATTTTCTCTTGTCTCTTCTCTTTCCTCAACCCAAGGAAAGGAGTTAAGAAACAAAAAACATCTTTCACAGGGAGTCAGGTAGGTTGCTCCAGGTGTGAAAATGCCCAAAAAAGCTAACTCAGCACTTTCCTACTCCCATTTCAGAACCTCATTCTCACTCTAGACTCACTCTCACTCTTTGGGTCTTCTATTCTTATGTGCCAATGACCCTGCCGAAAATGGTTTCGCATCTGAACGCGGGTGATGCTCTAATTGCGCACAACCGTTCTAGTTTCACCTGGAAAATCCCCGCCCCTCAAACATACCTGGCTGTTTCCTTCCATTCCATCTCCTGGCCGTCCACCGAAAGAAGCTCGTCCAATTCGGTAAAGAGTTGAGGGGGTGGCGGCCCGTCATCGTCCTCGCCGAGGATGAAGCGGATCCTCTCGGCTGCCGGCGAGACTGCAGAGACGGGAAAGATACTCCGAGTCAGGGGTCGTATTGGGCTCTCCAGCTCAAACTCTGGGGGAGGCGGAGGAGGTGGTAGCATAGGTATGACAACCAAGGTCAACTCCTCGTTCTTCTCCTCCAACTCCTCATCTTTCTCCTCCTGGTTATTATTGTTGGACATTTTTTTTAAATAAATAAAAACCCTCCCCTTTTATCCCGGGGTTTGATTCTTCAGGTGCGAGTCGTAAGCAGAGCACTCATGAGAGACCCTGGAAGTGACAGAGCCTCTCAGCTGCTTTGTGAAACAGGTAGGAAGAGGAGGGGGGGAGTTTTTGTGGCGAAAGCGCGTCAGTGCCAGGGTACCCCCCCCTCACTGTTAGCCATTGGCTTGGCCGGCTGCCCCCGGGAGCCCCTCGGTGACAATTAGGAAAAGCTTCGCAAACTTGCCCATTCTTCAGGCCCGGCTTAGGCTTCGTCTCCTCCTCCCAACTTGTTCTCATTTGAATATTTAGCAAAGGGACGAGGTGACAAACTCAACAGGGTCGAACCTAAATAATCGTTTTCATGAACTTCAGAGCCGTCAGTAAACATTACGTGCAGGGTTAGGGGGGTTACCTTTAAAATGTAATCCGATAAAGTTACTAGTTACCTGTTGAAAAATGTAATCAGTAACGTAATCCGAACACCATAATAGTGCACATATGTAACTTGATTACTTTCAATTAATTTTGGATTAATACCAAATATGCTAATATAACACAAAATAAATATTATACAAAAAAATCCTAAATACTGTCTAAAACAAATGAACAATGTCACCCTGAAAAAGAATTGGAGGAAACCTAGGTCAGGTAGTTGCTTCAAGCAGAGGTAAAGTCTAGAGTCCCCGCCGAACCCAAATTTCGGCCTGAAATCAGTCAATATACGTGCGGGTCAGGCCAGGCTTCTCTCTAGCTGCCTTTCTTTTATTATCCACCTGTCATTGTTCTTCTTTGTGTCTCTGATTCTCTCTCGTTTAAAGTGCTGCGCTACATTCTTAAGAACGTATTGCTGCTGTGGTTTACGGCCCAATTTTCAACCCCTCAAAATGAAGGATGGCCTTAAAATTTTAGTGTCAACTCTTTAAAAAAATCCATCAATGATGGAAAATTGATGGTTAATGTTACCTCTTCAGACACTGTTTTGGGCATTTACCCTATGTTACTGAGTTAATAGTACCCACAGAGCTAAAAAAAATATCAACAAAAACAAAGCAAAAACTTCTTGCATTAGTAGATGTTTGCATGTATCACTGTTTAAAAGTTTGGGGTCGCTTAGTAATGTCCTTATTTTTGAAAGGAAAAGCATGTTGTTGTTGTTTTTCAATGGCATGAAACTAATAAGAAACACAGCCCATATATTGTTAACGTGGCAAATGTTTGTTTTTAATGCAATTTCTTCACAGGTGTATGGAGACCCATTTCTAGAAACCAGCACTCCAGTGTTCTAATAGTACATTGTGTTAAGATCTCCTACAACGGTGTGGACTATTCCTTTTATAAAAAAGCACCAACAGGCTCTAACCAGAGTAGAGAAGAGAAGTGCCAAGTTGACAAATACACTAGAGTCTTTAATTTGCGAAATAAACACCTTACAGGTCCGAAACTAGCAGTTGGGTTAAATAATACCCGCAGAATGCCAGTGTCAATATCTACAGTAAAGATCCTGGGCTTCAAGGCAGAGTGGCAAGGAAAAAGCATTATCTGAAACAGGCAAACAGAAGGAATGGAGCAACATAGGCAAAAGAACAGACGTTGAACTACTCATTTGTGTGACTTTTTCATGGAGAACGCAACATTGTCTTGGTGATCCCAACATTTTGAACGGTAGTGTGTACAGGCTGACAAATGAAAATATTTGTATTTGTTTATTAATGTTTATGTGTGGATGACAACGACAGACTCTTAAGCAGCCACACCAGCCTAATAAAAATGCTATTTGCTAGATATGAAAATGAAATGAAATGAAATGATCTGCATTTATATAGCGCTTATCAAGTCAATGACTTCCCAAAGCACTTTACAATGTGCTCCACATTTCCCAATAGCAGCCTTGCAGCCATGTAAGGCGCTAACCTGCTTATTGGGGGTATTAGGGGTTCAGTGTCTTACCCAAGGACACTTCAACATGTAACACGGACGAGTCGGGATTCGAACTGGGATCCCTTGATCCCAGAACGAGCGCTCTACCTCCTGAGCTACTGCCGCCCAGATATGATGATTTGTTTTTTTGTTTTTTCAGGAGGATTTTGCGTCAAACAATGAGACACTCCAAAGTTGCCACATCAGCAAGCTAAAGTGAAAGGAAGATGCATTTTGCGGAAAAAAATCACTGCTCAGAAGCAAAATAAGATAAGAAATGGTCAACTACCTTGATATGTAGCAATTAATTAGACCGGAGGTGAGCAACGCGGGGCTCTTTAGCGCAGCCAACCGGCTTGCTGGCGCTTTTCCAAGAATGTTTACAAATTAAAAGGATTGGGAAGGTAAATATATTTTTATTTTAATATGGTTTCTAAGTGGGACAAAATGACACAAAACACTTTAAAATGCAGTGAAAATCACTAGAATAAATATTACATTTCAACTAGGGGTGTAACTGTAAGACCAAAGGGAAGATCAGTTGGTTTCGAGATCATGGGTGGAAGTCATAGGTTTGACTACCGCTCTTTCACTGGTATCGGTTTGTAAAAACACCGGATACAGGTTGTTGCCTCGAACGCAGCAAAATCATATATTGTGACATGAAGTCTTGGCTCTCAGGCTTGAACTCCTGCCTGGAGAACTTAGCTGCAATGCAAGACTAAGAGGAATTTCTACGTGGATTATTTTTCGCTCTCTCTCCTGTCACCTGTGTTAGAGCTGAGCTGTGCGGACTGCCTTTCAAAGGGGCAGTGTCACAATGTAGCTCTGCTTCTGGCTACACCCCTAATTTCAAAAGAAGTCACATTAAATGGATAAAAACACAAAAATATCATAGGCACCTATTTGGTATTTTCTGATTTTTGTCAGTATATATTTGAAATGATTCTTAAGGATATTTTTGTGTTTTGTTGTTCAGGCCCGAGGATGGGTGCATTGATTTGGTATTAAAAGAGAGAGAGAAAAGGACGCTGCTACCTTTTACCCCTGCACTGAGTTGTTTGACATTTGCACAGAAATCAATTTGTATAAATTTCATTGTATTTATCTTATCTGCTGCTTTATTTTTATAAATGCATTCTGCCATTTATTGCAGTGTTTGTGTTGTCCAGATAAGGGGCACCTTATGCAAGTCAATTTTGTTGTTTTTTCAAATCCTCAAAATAAAAATGACATTAAAGATTGGCTTTCTTCGTCACATTTATTTCAATTTATTAAAGCAATTAAAGACTGTTATTCATTAATATAGAAACTAATGTCAACTTGAGGTGGAATAGTACAACAGAGTAGTCATGTGGTGCAACATTTTCCACATGCGCTGCATCCAATTTAGTCATTCTAATAGTAGGCTAATATGGGCTAATATGAAATAGCAAGGGCAGCACGGCGGCGCAGTGGTTAGCACGTGTGCGGCACAGTTCTGAGGTCATGACATCGAACCTCCTGTGTGAAGTTTGAATGTTCTCCCCGTGCTTGTGTGGGTTTCCTCCGGGCCCTCCGGTTTCTTGCCACGTTCCAAAAACATGCATGTCAGGTTAATTGGCCGGTCCAAATTGTCCTTAGGTGTGAATGAGCAAGCGAATTGTCAGTCCCTGTGTGCCATGCGACTGGCTGGCAACCAGTTCAGGGTGTCCCCTGCCCACTGCCCGAAGAAAGCTGGGATGGGCTCCAGCACCCCCGCGACCCTACTGAGGATAAGCGGTGCAGATAATGGATGGATGGATGGATAAAATAGCTAAGATACATACAGCATGTGTTTCAATTACTATAAAGCTAATGGAAAGGCTTTCAATTTAGTTTTTGTGGCTCCAGACAAATTTTCATTTCGTTTTGGTTTTCTTGGTCCAATATGACTCTTTCAACATTTTGGGTTGCCGACCCCTGGGTTAGACCAATTCGGTCTGTTTCCAAACTCATCAGGAGCCCTCACTGGCATCCATGAGAAAATGAGGCAGCAAAGACCCCAGGGTGCTATGCGGGACAGTTACACTGTCCCGGTCCAGCAGTTGCTAAGAGCAAACTGGGCGCAGAGGGGGAGGAAGTGGTGGGTGAGGAGGGTGAGATCCAGGGCAGGGTGAAAGCAAAGAGGGGTGAGAGCACAAGCACCGAGAGGCGGAGGGGATAGAAATGAAAATCCCATCGTTCAAACGCAATTTCAAAGCCGTGTGTGCGCTCTCGCCGAGAGCCACTGGGCGCACAAAGAGCACTTTGTCCGGGGCAGCGAAGCATCATGGGATACGAGATGCGGGGAGAATTGGCCCCGTCGGTGCGGACCTTTCGCCAAAAGGCCCCGTTTGCTCTTGACATGCATCCTGCACAAACGGACCTTCGGTAAAGCCACAGAGAGCGATTGGAAAAATGGATACTGTGCAGTTATCGTATTTATTTGTCTATAATGCGCACTCATGTATTCAAAATCAATAACATTCTATTTCACTTTTTCTCAGCTCAAACTAAGCATTGCGAGTAGCAAACGTTGTTGAATACGTGCGGCCATGATTAAAATCATTCATGAACAACATTAACTATGAAAAGAATACCATTATAAAATTTTCAATGTATTGGTTTAATGACCTTCAAAACCGGATTTGTCATCAGATACACCAAAGAGTTGTTTCCCTCATCGTGCTATTTCTGCGCTTTTTTTATATCTTTAAGGACAATCTTTTGTTTCATCCATTCTCAAGCATTCGTGTCTCTGGTACTGTGACTGAAAATAGTGTGATTATTAGATAAAATGGAATGCCTTTTTGTGTGTCATCTATATCGGTGTTTACCAACTTTTGGGTTGGGACACAAAGGTGGGTAACGGAACCAGTTTTAGTTAAATTACACTCCCTAAAAATAGATGGTGATAATGGCCTGCCCCATCTCCTCTACCATTTCAGTCAATCGGCCGTTTGAGAAGGACCACATCTCATTTTATTGTGATTTTGTTGGTTATATTCCCTTTTCCTTCCCAGGATAATAGTTCTTAAGAATGTTAGTGATGAGGGGAAAGAAAAGTGGAAAACACTGACTACAGCGAACGAGTCGGAGGAAAAAACGATTGCAAATTATGAAAATGGAGTACGAAGGTACACTAAATGTTTCAAAAATGTTAGATTTTGATCTTTTTACCAGTATACTAGTCTTTATTAACTACATAAATAATCATCCATGTTCAAGCACACACTTTATTAATATTTTGAATTCATTTTAGTATGTGGCTATTCTAAAGCAGTTATAGGGGTTGCTTAAATGAGAGTATATACGGTACTTGAAGTTGTTTTGGTTTTAATGGTCATTTTGTTTTTTGATTTAGGTCCCAGCTTGTCATCAAGGTGGAAAAGTGGGTTCTGAAGTCAGACCCATTGAGAACCAACGATTTAAATCACTGGTGGTCTAGTATTTAGGATTTGGCGCTCTCACCCCACGACCCGGTTCAATTAAAGTTGCATCCAATGTTTTGCATATATGGTCAGTGTTGTTTTTTTTAGTTTTTATTCCCAACGAAAAGGGGCGATATTTTTTGACTGATCAATCATTGCACAAATATGGTAATATAATACAGTAAAACCTTGTGTACAACAGGCATACAAACTTTAAGTTCATTTCAGGTGAAAAAATATGTGTTATTAAGTGGCATTAAAGGTGTTTTTGCATATTGATCACTCACAAATGTTTCAGGTCATTAAACCAATTTTAATATCACACAAAGACAAGGAGATACAAAATGTTGATTCCATTTATTAAAGCACAAAAGAAAATTAAAACCTATGTGACCCTATATGGAAAAGTAATTGCCCCCTGAACCTATTAGCGAGTTGGGTCACCTTTGGCAGCAATAACTGAAATCATTTTTTTATGATAATTGGTAATAACTATCTCATATCGCTGTGGACGAATTTTGTCCCACTCTACATTTGAACAGTAATGTATATGAGTCGATATTTGTTTACCAATTTAAATGTGCCATGATATGCAAAATGTTATTCTTTATCATCTTGTTCGAGGCAAGCACGTGGGAAATGTTCAGTATGCAGGGCAGCAAGCATTGTCAAGCAGAACGGCTTGAATACTGTGAGACACCCCAAGGGAGACTCATTGAAAGCAAAGAGACCCCGGTTCTAGTTCTAGATATTATATTACTAAAGAACTATACCGTCTACGGTAATAAGAAGGAAAAGTTTCTGATCACACGCAGACAAAAGGGCAAAAAAACTACGAGTGATTTTGGAATAGAAGTTGAAATATTCTTTTCCCCAAAAAAAAACATTTTAAAATATTATCATTTCAAGTTTATAAGAAGTGTTTTTAACACGAATATATAAGAAAATAGTTTGAAAACAAGGAAAACATTTTAGAGAGATATGTGCTATTAATGTAATTAAGTCTAGTTAAAACAGAGCAAATGTGATTTTATGACAGTTCTGTACTAGTATAACATGCATTTGAAAAAAGTATTTTTTGAAAATAAACAATAGTTGTACAACATTATAGAAGTTTTGTTATCGTTGTTGTACTTGAAAAGTAGTATATGTCACAATTTGGGGGGGAAGAAAAAAAAAGAATATTAAAAATAATTCATATTTTCTTTAAGCATGTGTAAACAATGCCCAACTGAGTTCAACGATCCCTTGTGATTTTCCACCGCACCTATCTGCTTTTATTGTACTTCTAGCAAAGCTGTTCGGGCTGAGGAATTAGGTGAAAAAAAGTGACGGTAAGAAAAGGCCTGTTTCAAATCCAGTCCAAATGCCAACCCAAACAAGATAATAAGCTTTTTTCGAGTGCCCTAAGAAATGCATGTACTTTCACGCGCGACATAAGGAGTTTGACAGAGGCTGCAGTGATGACATGAGCAGAAGATGGCATAAACGGGTAGGAAAGTTCCAAATTCCGTTATGCAAAATGTGCCAACTACAGTATCATGCCAAATTGCCTACCTACTAATTCTGTCTTTACCTCCTATATTTTTATCATTTTTTGCAAAACCGCGCTGTCTGCTTTCAAATAAACCAACCCTGAACCGGTAAAAAAAAAAACATAAAAAAATATTGACGATTATTAAAAAAAGAAAAAGGGGGAGGGGGAAAGAAACCGCAGTCGTAGGAGCAACTTTGATCGAGGCAACAGCATCAAGACTCACTATTGATATTTCCACCAAGTCGATTTTTTACTGTTAAAACAGTTATAGCTCCCACAGTTAAATGCCAACCAAGATGAAGAACAGTGACCTTTGCTTTATTTCGTCAGCTTTGAAAACCATCTCTATCATATCAACAAAATATATTACCAAATAAAAAGTCAAATTCAATTTCAAAAGAAATAATCCACAAAGACTGCAGGCTGCAGACTGCATTGCGTGGTCCTTTCAATAAGACTGATAAATGATATGAAGCAAACGACATGTGACCCGTTCGACCTATACAGGGTGCAGCCAGACGTTTGTTGCCTGTTAACATTTTCTTCGCTGTTGGCGTGAAAACAAAAAACTTGCGTCATCGCCACCATGTCGTTCTTCGAAAGTTGAATGAGCACGTGCAAGATCATATTACTACGACACACGAGTCAGAATTGAAGACCTCCCTTCTAAGAGATGGCATGTGGTTGTCTATGAGTGTCTAATTCAGCATTTCCAAACCTTTTTAGAGACAGGGGAGACTATTTTTCATTAAAAATTCTCAAGGCGAAAATGTTTAATAATTAATTCCTGGCATCAGTTTCATGTTGTTGTTTTTTGTTTTATTATTTTACGCTTAAATGATCACATTACCTAAATTGACAGTGTAAATAAAGCAGGTATGCCAAACATACCATGGATTATTCAATCAGGCCCGTCATCTTCTTCTGATTATGTCAAAACGAAAGGAGCTATTCTCTAGGGTCATTTTTGTTTTTAAATCAAAAGTTGTGATTTTTAAATAAATGCAAACCAAATGTTCTCTCCGGTTGTTAAAGGGCAACATTGGAAATACTCTCTAATCGTCTTTTATTTTTTGTTTCTTTTTTATTTATTTCAAAGCACTACGGCAATTAAAGCAAAAATTAAAATATTTTAAAAACTCCACCTTGAGTTTGTATAGTGTGGTGAGTTGGTTCAGGTGTAAAACTTCAATCAACTGTTAAAATAAACCTGTTAGCGCATTCAGTGCCAAACATGGAAATCATTTTTGACTATTGTTTGAGAACAAATCCCTTGTCATCCTAGATTATAATGCATAGAGTAGGCTACTAGATTAATCTGAGCGATAAATTGTAATACTGAAAAACAAAGCTTAAAATTTTTAGTTGGCCTCCTTTATAGCTAGCCATCTTGTTTTGGGTCTGGCTATTTAGATGTCTTTTACTCTTTTAGCGAGCTGGCTAGCTCCCTCTAGTAGGAACTTGACACCAAGATATGATTATCATTGATATTATCATATTTGGCATTAGGATTCCATATTTTTTGCTTAAAATATTAACGTTCTTCCAAAAATATTTTTAATAGCTGATATTATATTCTACTAGTTGTTGTTTTTGTACTCTGTACAGCCCTTCGAGACTTTTTGTGATAAAGGGCTATAGAAATATATATGACTTGGCTTGACTTTTACTGAGCTGGCCCTCCAGACAAAAGAAAGTCTGGATCAGGACCCAGAGAAAAAACTGAGTTAGACATCCTTGATGTAAAGATTTTTTTTTATTTGTCGTCACAATGGCTCAGGAGGTAGATATTTTTGGTGTAATTTTGGATATAATTTTATTTTAACCTGTTTTATATATTTTATGTATCTTTTTCTAGAAAAAAAATAATTAAACTGAGCAACAATAATTTGGCAGTGAAACAATTCTTTTTCCTACATTCAAACTTTTTGTTTTTCTAAAAAATCAGACTTTTACTGAATTTATTTTATTTTCTACAGTGCAGTTTTCAAGAAGCAGTCCTTCACTTAAAGCAGAAGAATCCAAAATAAAATCAATGCACGAAAGTCAGCGTCATCAAGCAGATGGGTTTCCTCTAATCTATTCCGTGATTGGATTTCTGTCCTGAAGAAAATCCCCAAACACACACAAATGCGCACACGCGCGTTTTAAGATACATGTACACATTGTCAAATCCAGTTGTTGTCACACTATGATGTGCAATCGGACACCATTTGCTAGAAATGGTCTCAAACGACAACGCAATCACAGAAACAGATCCAAATCTTGTGCCAGAAATTGGCCTCATGTCATTTCAATGTTAACATTTGATCTTTGCGTCATCCTGGGATTAACATAGTTTCTTGACACGTTTTGAAAATGTCTACAGTGTCACCTCCACATACGAGTTGCTCTGGTTATGAGAAATGTCAGATACCAGTAGTTTTTTGAGCAAAAATCTTGCCCGACATACGAGAAGAAAATCCAGAGAATTTCCAGATGCTACCCTTAGAGGGCCGCTAACCCCTCACTGCCAGGGTCAGCTAGTCCCAGTTAGCACGTGCGTTTCCCGCCAAACAGACCTGATCCCAAACCCTTGTGTTGTTTTTGTCATTATCGTTATCTATTGTGCTCCCTCACTCCTCCCGCACCTGTCTCCTTCACTCTTCCACCGCAGTGTATACACCTTTGTTAGTAACAACTAACTTCTTCCATGGTAAGTGCTTATGCTAAACTGGCCTTTTATTACATAAAAGGGTCTGTCAGCAATTTGGACTATTTTTATTTGCTTCCGCCATCTCCTTGCTTGTGTCATCATTGCAGCCTCTGCGAGGTCATTCATGATGCATGGAAGTACATGCATTTTTTTAGACTCGTCCAAATAAACTCCTTTTTCATCTTAGGGTTAACTTTGGAAACTGCAAAGCCTTCCAAATCATTTGATGTGTAGTATTGTCTATCCATCAGTACTTATTAAATAATTCCAAGTTGTTTTTCAGCTTCCTTTAATTGCTTCTCCCTGGTTGTGATGCTTCCAGATGCGTGCATATTTAAGCTTTTAACCAATCACATTTCAGCAATTAGTTGTTGCTAGGTTTGGAAATGTACCCGGAGGCCTTCACAAAAAATCCTGAAGGCGCTGAGGTATAATATCGTTTTTTTAAGAAAGATGTTGGTTTAGCCAAGCAAATTCCGAGTTGGAGTCTGAGATTCTTTTACAGGGCTATAAAAAATGTTACCAGTTTCACAAACCATGATTGTTTGGTGGCGGTAACCCACCAAAGCAACGAGGCGTTAGAGCTGCTCAAGTAAATAATACTGTTGCGTTGATTTAATAGCGAAAGGTCGGACAACTCCTAAGCGAGCAAAACTTTCGCAAGTGGAAAATGTTTTGTCTGCTATTTTCAACCAAGAGGTAGAATCTGGAACTCAAGCATGACTCAGACTAAATTTCAGGCCGGTCATGCCCAAAATGTCATACATTGGGGTTGGGCTGAGATTCTCTTTTCGCTGCCTTGTTTAGTATTATTACCCCGTCATTGTTTTCATGTTTATAGAGTCTTGTTTAACTTGGATTTTGTTACAGAAGACAGGCTTTATGTGTCGCGTGCCCTTTGCATCCACCCCCAACCCCTCGCTTGCCGAGCAGACGGCGGTCCCCGAGCAGACTCAGAAAACCCGGCATGCTGTGGGGGCCCAAATCACTTCCACTCCACCCGAGTCCTAACAAATAAAATAGAAAATGTCACTACCAAGAGCCGGTTCATAGAGCCAGTTCGTCGGCCAACGATGCATTCCTGATCAAGACTGGAGCTGAAAGCCTAAGTGTACATTTTTACGAAGGATAGATCGGCAGAACTACAGTATGAAAGGCCATTTTAAAAAACTGTCATATCTTTCTCCTTTGATTTGACATGACCTAACCTTGGCTCGCTCTTTCCTCTACCACAGAACCTCCCAACGTCACAATTTTTCCCGAGGGCCGAATAGCGGACTCTCGTGCTGACAAAGCGACGGCGGACCAACATGTGCAGCTGCACACATAGCACGCACACTGGGGTGGTTTTTCAGGGCGACCAAGGGCGATCCGAGAGGCCATTACCGACAGCGCATTGTCGACTCATCAGTCAGCTGGACACGAAAAATCAACTCAGCATTGCCGGGCAGGGGCGAGGCTCAGTGTTGGTAGTAACGAGTTACAAAGGAACCCGTTACTGAAAAGCAATTACCGTAAATTCCGGACTATAAGCCGCTACTTTTTCCCCAAACTTTCAACCCTGCAACTTATTCAGTGATGCGGCCAATTTATGTAAATTTTCTAACAGCCGTCAGCGGCGCTCAAGTACAAAAGGTAAGATTTAGACTGCATCTTCTTAGTTTGTGCACAAATTAATTAAGCGTAGACATATCCTCATCATGCAAATTGCAAAAAGAAAGGCACATGACGCAACTTTTAAGCCAAACACAATCAAGCAGTCCGACATAGAAGGAAACAGAGCTACCGCACGTAAGCTTTACTTTGCGAGCGTGATGCTAGCGTATTTTTTAGTAAGGGAGCGTGGGACAACGCCTATCTGACAATGTCTCTTTTCCATACTGAAGGAATACGACTTTGGTGACCTCATTTATAAGGAGGAACATGAGGACGGTTAACCGTGCTTACTTCAAGCACGGTATATTTTCTTAACAGAGCTGTTTACTGTATTGCGAGCGTGTTCCTAGTAGCGTTTTGCTACCCTTCACAGGCACGGTTTGGGATGAAAGTTATAATATTATTATTAAAGCTTTGAAAACTCTCTCGTGTACCGTCTTTCTTTGTAAATATGTGTAACCATGTGTAATTTGTATTTGCAACGGTATATATTTGCAAGGTATTTATTTTAGAAACGTATTCTGATATGTTTTGTACGAGCAAATGAGAAAGAAGGGGCGGGGCAAACGCGGGCTGACGGGAAGTGGAGTAAAGGTGAGACGTGTTTGAGGACGCGGCCGACAATAGTGGATATATATTTTTCCCACCCTTACCTTTTTTTCCTTGGATTACTTTCAACGGGCACCCGGACTCTGCAGGTCTGCATTACATCTTAAGGACCGGTATCATTTTCCGTTTATTTCGCCGGCTGTGTTTTTTGGACTGTATCCGGTATGGGTAAATGTCGTGTTTGTATTGCGTTTTTCAATGCGGGCGCATGCGGCTAATATACAGCGGCTTATGTATGTACAAAATCAGTTTTCCTCCCGAAATGTGGTGGGTGCGGCTTATAATCAGGTGCGCTCTAAAGTCCGGGATTTATGGTACTCTTCTCTGTAAGAACTACTGTAACGCATTAGCAATACGAATTGTGTAACTCGACTGTTGCTACAACATGGGGCCTTCCTCCGCTACTTTTTAAAATCATATCACGGATCACACTTTTTCCTGTTCTTTAACCATTCCTTCTTTTCTCTCCAAGTAACACATAACCCTCAATGCGCCAGCAACACAATTCTGATCACAACATTTTAAAAGGGTGGGCATTTTTATATATACGTACATAATACAACTAAATAAAGATTTGTGGCGCTGTCTTAAGCACAGAGTACAAGGGCGAATAAATTATCTCCCTAATGATATTCTCTCTATTGTATATACTCATGTCCAAGTCGTATTTACAACTATAAATAAAATTCTGGGCGTCAGTTTTGATGCAAATATTTGGTTGTGTCATCAGTAGCGAATGGTAAGCTGCATGTAGGGAGGTGGTGTGGTTTATAAAGGAACAATAAAATCAATGAGGCAAATGAGAGCACATCATTGACAGTAAAAATGATTAATGCTCTTTTTATTTGTCAAATTATTTTTGCAATGCACTATGCCTAAAGAAAAAAAAGAAAGAAAACATCTTGGACATGACGCAGAAATGGAGAAAGAAATCTTAAAGTGGTTTGAAAACAAACGACAAAATGGATATGGAGTGTCTCAGCTGTGTTAGTTTGCAAGCTCTCAAAATTGCACAACGCAAGAATTATAAAAGGTTCACCACTATCACAGGTTGGTGTAGACTAGGCATGTCAAAGATACAGGAAGAATCCAGCCCGTTGAATGATTTAATTCTGTGGTGTGACCACTTAATGCTAAAATACCTTCCAATATGGCAGATTTGAAACAATTTTTTCAAGAAAAGTGGACCGAAAATCTTCCATAGCAAGACTCATCACTAATTATCGTAAAAAATTGATTTCTGTTACTGCTGCCAAAAGGTGGCCCTACTTGCTGTTAGGCTCAGGGGGTAATTTTTCACATAAATGGAATCCACATTTTAAAACTGTATTTTGTTTTCCTTAAGTTGTTTCTGTGTGATATTAAAGTTGGTTTGATGATCTGAAACCCTGGAGAGTGATAAATATGCAAAAAAACACAGATTAAAGAAAAGGGCGAATACTTTTTCATAACACTGTAGTTACTTTCAGAGTAGTAGTAGTAATTTTGTTGTGAGTAATGTGTGTCATTGAATTACTTTTTAAATGCAGTAATTTCGTTTATTCAGTAAGGCACCCGACACTGACAAGGCCTGATGTGTTTTGACGCGAGGCGGAAACTCACTGAGGGGTTTGAGGATGCTGTTGCCCGCTTCCTCGTTATTTTCGTTGTCTGATCGCTCGGTATCCGACGCACGTTCCTTTCTATCCTTGTGGCCAGGCGTCCGACGACGGTGGCGCCGTCTTCGCCGGTAACTCTTAGGCACCCGCACGCCGATGTAAACGGTGTGGTGACCTGAAGGCAAACGGGAAGAAAAGAGTGACATCACGGAGGAGGAGAGAAAATTGCAGCCATTTGCCAGGCTTTGACTTTCGAAACTTTGCAAATGGACTTGGAAGAGCTGAGGACCAAATGACACAGAGTTCACACTGTGACCTGCGCAAAACCTTGAGCGAGACTGATTTAAAACCTAATATTTGATGGTAATACCATATTATCACAATGATACATATTCTACATTCTGAAATGTTCATGTGGAAATCAGAATGTTAATTTTAGCAGAATAATGTTGTAGACTCGAACAAATTTGATTCAGTCAGCTGCAAGACAGTTAAATCATTTTTACCTATTTATCCTATTTTCTCTTTGAATTCTTCATTAGATGTTCATCCTGCGGTGCCATGTCTAATCCCGTGCTTACAAAGTGTCACAATGTTGATATCAATGGTAAATAGTAAATGGTTTGGATTTATATAGCGCTTTTCAAGTCACAGAAGACATCCCAAAGAACTTTACAATGTGCTTCACACTAATGAAGAAATAAAAACATCAAAGACCAGAGAATAGTAAAGCTCAAGAATAACCGATAAACAACAGATTACAGAAATCCTTAAAGCGACAGGTCCAAAACCTAGGAGTGGGTGAGACTGGGAATTTCGGTATGGTAAATGGTCTGCATTTAGATAGCGGTTTTCAAGTCACTGAAGACCTCCCGAATCGCTTTACAATGTGCTTCACACTAGGGCTGCACGATTCAATTCAAAACAAATTTTACTCACAGAAATTGGATGGATGGATGGATGGATGGATGGATAGATGATTTTTCAAGACAATTTATTTGTAATATAAATAATGCTAAGCCATTTTATAAGAATAAAAGCAACCATTGCTCTGCAATTTTATGAGAACACGGTCATTAATTTAGAAAATACAGATCAAAGGTAAAAAATAAACATAAATATAATGAAAAAATAAATATGGTAATGAAAATAAATATTAAAAACAAAGATGTATATCTTTTTTCAATGAATGTGAAAAACATACAAATAACTATAAAAAATATATACCGGTACAATAAATTTAAAAAGTTATAAAAAATAATGACAGACAGACAGACACAGTTGTTGTGGATACGCAAAAAGGACTTAGCAGGAAATACCGGCACAGAGAGCAGAAGTCGCTGTCTATCTACAAGGACTGAAAACTTGAGGGAGCGTCGGGTACCGGAATGGATTTTGAGGCAGGCCATGGCTGGTTTGAGAAATTCAGGAAGAGGACTAGCTCTGTGACTCTGTGGTTTGGAGTTGGTTACAAATCAGCGGACGAGTTCTTGCAGCACTTCGCTTCATTAAAATGAAATAAAAAAATAGTTACTATAACTGCAGGAAATGTTTCTGTATACCTTCATTTGCAGCTTAAAGTAACTTTCATTTTAAATACACAGTGAGTGCGTACATATCACCCATAGTACTCCATGTCTCTTCTCGCACCCCCCAAAATCCACTTACTCCACGCATTATGCATACACCTTACATTACCAACCGCCAAAACCCCTCATGGTAGTTTAATAATAAAATTGCATTTTATTTAGTTAATATCATTGTTATCTCATTACTGTATCCTTATGTTTAATTACAATTTTAATGTGGTTTTAGTGATCTGGAAGATGTGTTGCATGGCTATTTAGGGTTAACCCAGATGCTTTTGGGGAACCGGAACAGATTAATTAGTTTTAGTTATTTAATATTGGGAAAATGTGCTCATTAATTACACGAGTAATTCGAGGTGCGAGCACTATCCTGGAATGAATTAGGCTCGTATGTAGAGGTACCATCGTATTATTATAATTTAATTTACAATAAGAAATGTTCCAAATAATAAAACATAGAAAAAGTGATTCAATAATAGAGTTGGAATTACACAGTATAAAATAAATATACGAATCATGTATCACGGTTCACTGATCCGTTAATTGCGAGGGTCGTCGGGGAACCCCGTCCCGTGGTGTGTCTTGGGCAAGTACAGCCTGGCGGTGCCCATTCGTATGCTTTTCCTCAAAAGTTCAGGGAAAAAGAGTAAAACAAGATCTAAAAATAACCTTGAGCGGCCTTGAACGAGGAATCTTCTTTCTGGCGTGGCGCGCAAGGAATGCGAGGGAGGTACAGTAAAGTGTCAGTGCAAATGTTTGCTATGCAAAAGAAGTAGCACACACCGGGGAATCCAGACTAAATAGCGGCTCGTCGCGTCGCGTACTCTTTTTACGCAAGTTGCGTTCACGCTCAAATAAGCACGAAGAACAAAATTGTTTGCTCAAAGCACTCCATTTAAGAGGCCTTGAATGCCATCGGCCGAACCAATAATATTTACCGCACATGGCGTAGACATCAAGACACCAGGTATTCTTTATGTATTCATTTGTATATTGGAATACCCTCACCCCAACTAACCTTAAGCAACTTTAGTGGCATCTCACAATACTTACTATAAATGCAGCATCCATCCAGACAAAATTTTGTATAAAGAACGAACCACCTGATGGAATTCAACACCCACTGATAAAATTTACACCAAATTAAACAAAAAAATGGAATCCCTTTATACATGGCATCATTTCACTGTCCAATTTTTTACAACATCTAACACTAATTGACCACTAAAACTCACCACCTCAACCTGAAACACTAGTCATTAATACTACCTTATGCATTAAACAAATAATAGAATATATTTTTAATAAATCTTTCTGTTTTCCTCATAAAATAGGAAATGTTTTAGTATTTCAATCATTTTACTATATTATAACCTTTTTATTTAATTAAAAAACAAAATTATATAACATATTTTATATATATATATTTTCCATCCATCCATTATCTGCGCCGCTTATGCTCAGTAGGATCGCGGGGGTACTGGAGCCCATCCCAGCTATCTTCGGGCAGTGGGCAGGGGACACCCTGAACTGAATTGATTCCCAGCCAGAGACAACTCACTCGCTCATTCAAACCGAGGGACGATTTGGACCTGCCAATTAACATGA
The DNA here is from genome assembly GCF_059441175.1 of Urocampus carinirostris. NCBI lineage: Eukaryota > Metazoa > Chordata > Actinopteri > Syngnathiformes > Syngnathidae > Urocampus > Urocampus carinirostris. The sequence goes on along the minus strand of NC_142353.1, from coordinate 34,828,199 downwards.
CATGCATGTTTTTGGAATGTGGGAGGAAACCGGAGTGCACGGAGGAAACCCATACAGGCACGGCGAGAACATGTAAACTCTGACCCTGAACCTCTGCACCGTATATATATATATATATATATATATATATATATGAGCGAATGAGTTGTCTGTCCCTGTGTGCCCTCCAATTGGCTGGCAACCAGTTCAGGGTGTCCCCTGCACACTGCCCGGAGATGGCTGGGATGGGCTCCAGCCCCCCCGCGACCCTAATGAGGATAAGCGGTACGGCTAATGAGATGAGATGAGATGAGATAGATTATATATATATATATATATATATATATATATATATATATATATTATTTTTATTTCTATTTATTATTTTTTTTCTAGATAGAGATAGAGAGATAGATAGATTGCATACTTTATTCATCCAGACGTATCTTCATGTTAAAAAATAAAATAATATAAGCGATATAGAATACAAATACAAATATATATATATATATATATATATATATATATATATATATATATATATATTATTATATATATATATTATAAATATATATATTTTATTCATTTTTTTGATTGTTCTTTTCTTGCTCGCACCTTGTTTCAAAACCCTTATTTAGGACAATATATATATATATATATATATATATATATATATGCATATATATATTTTTTTTTTTTTTTTTGTCTTGTGACATAATACATCAAATTCTCATTTAAAAAAAAAAAGCTTCAGCAATATATATGATGTAAGATCCACTTGCCTAGTACCTCCTCCCCACAACCAAAAATAGGATCATTGGAAGCCTATAATAACTCAAAGTAAAACAGAATATGAAAATGAAATTCAAGATGATGACATATTTACCTCATTGCAAACATAAAAACAACCAAAAGTCAATTGAGCAACAACCCATTGGTACAAAAATAAAAAACAAAGGCTCTTCGGGATATCTCTTTCTGAGCCGCATGCCTTACCAGAAAAAAATCGGACAATGGTTTGGTTTTTTTTGTGCACAAAGGCATTATTCACCCCCACAACAATCCATTGTGTTTCTAAGGGTTTTGTGAAAGGATTTAATCTTGTGACATCCAACCTTTTCCTCCGCCAATTGTAATCATTTAAGTCTCAGGTGGGCTGTAACCCACCAGAGATGACTTCAGGAGAGAAGCTGAATCCATCCTGGAAAGGTCAGCAGACAATTACAAGGTGCAAACTACACACAATCACCATCATACCAATCGAGAGTTTAAGAAATGGGCAGGGGTTGAGAACCTTTTCGACCTAAAGAGCCACCATGAAAGCAAAATGTTTCGTTTTTTTGAGAGAGAGTCACACCATATGTTTTAAGACAACATTCAACAAAATCAACAAACCCGCTTCCCAGACAAAAGCTAATTCTTCAGCACATTTTATTTCACTGTGTGAGGTTTGAGGATTTGAATAAATTTGTGAAAAAATAATGCCATAGTCTGTGTCCTATTCAATATAAATACATCACTTAAAATGTATCACTCTCATTTAGACCGTCATTTTTGTCCTAAATAAGTGTCTCAAAACAAGGTGCAAGCAAAGTGTTTTCATAGAATGTCAAAAAATTCTGCAAATGAGGAGGATACTGTCAAATTTACCTTCGGCGCGGGCGGCACGGGGCGAGAGAGCGAAGGGAGTGCGTGCACTAAGTGTGCAGAGATCTACCCACCATTACCAATAACCCAATAAATTTGCTCTAAGTGCTTGGTTGGCGTTACCAGGTGATTTAAGTTTGTTGTGTGGGTTTTCATCATTAAGTATCTCAACAGTGAACATAAATTGTTTGATGAGCTTCGATATAAAGGATGCTTTAGTGATGTACAGGCAAAACAAGGTCCATTTGTGTGACACCCAGGCCCAACAGTAGTTGAGACTGTGCCCTACATATCCTGGATTTGTAAACTCAGTGTTGCCTCGCATACACTAAAATTGTAGAATATTTGCATAACCCTAATTTTGTCTCCCAGCCAGGCATACTCATGAGAAGAGCCATATCTAGCTCGCGGGCCAAAGGTTCCCTACCCCTGGGCTATGGTCTCATGCGAGATATTTCTGGCCCTTGGGCATGCAAATCTACATAAGCCTGGAAAGTTTTTGATGTTTCAGGCCTCGATTGCAAGCCAGCATGACCCGCATTCGGGCTGCTGACCTCAACAAGGTTGGCACCTTGTTCTTGTTTATGGGACAACACTGTAACTCCAGATCAATGCAAGTCCCGCCTGCGGTCTTCACGTTACGATAGGACCGCAAAAAAAAATAGCTGAGTCGGCATATCTCAAAACTTGCAAAGACGTACAACTACTTTGGTGCTCGAAAGCGCATTTACGTTTACTTTTCAAAAAATTTAAATATAAATTGATGTGAACAAGATTAAGAGAGAGTGAGGACTTTTGTTTTAATTTTGGTGAGTGCAAAAAGTGTAAATCCAACATAATAAATATTACAAAACAATTTTGTTTTAATATTTTTTAGTCATCCCAGGTGAAGTACAATCAAACTTTGACTTTGAGAGCCATTGAAGACTGTGGATGAGTTAATACAGAAAGAAAACTCAATAGGGAAATCTTGAAAATATGTTCATGCTAAATGATGAGTTCAACTGTACTGTATAAAAGGTTCGCACACCATTTTCATGGCCAAATTCAAAATATTTTTAAGGACTTTTAAAACCAATTTTCAAATTTCTCCAGTACCATTAAAAGAAAAAAATCCAGTGTAAATCTTCTGGTTTGCATCGCCACAAATAAAACTCCGATTTACGAATGCGATTTTTAAATTTGTATGTGCATTTATGTAAACGTATTACTTTAGATATTGAGTAAATCGCAAATATATTTGTTTTTGAGACAAATCTCTCTCTGTAGCTTACATTTTCAGTTGCGGGAAGTTCTTCCCACAATATACTACTGGGAAATGCTACTTTATTTTTGGCATGTCCCTAATTGATATGCACATTTCATAGTGCCCTGTTTAGGTGTAGCATGGACCTGTGCACTTGGGCGCAACCCCTAAGGGTTGATGACCCTTCATAGGACAGTGCCATACAAACTAATGCCAGTTTCCGTTATTATCAGTTTTGCAAAGTTTTTGGCCATTTAATTATGTTTTGTACTCGGGCACCTCGAGAAGCTGTGGCAGGAACCTGAGAGTGAGCGCAACGGTGCCTGTGACCTTGTGTGTGGAATGAATGAGACTTCTGCCAGAGACAGATGTGCGACCAGACATGGGGAAAGAAAACAAAACAAATACGAACGAGGAAACAAATAAAAAGAGTTAAAACCAATGCACACATCATTGTCCCCTAAAGTTTTCGACATAAATACTTTTAAATACAATTGTAATCCTGCAAAGTAATCCTTATTTTTACAAAATAAACCTGTAATTTTAAGTTGTTTTTTTCTGTAACTGTAACGGAATAAGCGGCACGGCGGATGGGTGGTTAGCATACAGCCCCACGGTGCAGAGGTTCAACTACCGCAACCTCCCCGTGTGGATTTTACACGTTCTCCCTGTACCTGTGTGGGTTTCTTCCGGGCACTCCAGTTTCCTCCCACATTCCAAAAACATGTCAGGTTGATTGGCCGGTCCAAATTGTCCATAGGAGTGATATAGCGAATGAGTTGTCTGGCTGTCTGTGGCTGGCAACCAGTTCAGGGTGTCTCCTGCCCACTGCCCAAAGATAGCTGGGATGGGCCCCAGCACCCCCGGGACCCTACTGAGGAAAAGCGGTGCAGATAATGGATGGATATATGTAATAGAATAGAATTACATTTTTTTGGTATTCTAACCACATACGCCGTTACGCGTATTCTGTCCCCAAGCCTAGCTACAGGCCAATGAAAATAAGTTGGCAGACCACAAATGGACCCTAGGCCGTAGTTTGGACAACCCTGTGTTTGATACAGCCAAAAGTGAAATCACACGAAAGGGCAGCGCTTTCACTTGTCATTACGGTAAGAAGAGACCAATTGTGATTGCTCCCAACGCAAAATTTTGCAGATCGACGAGAGGAGTAAGTCAGGTGGTCGGAAAGGAAGATTTGCATCGCGCCATAGCCGCTTTGTGCGGCTACTTCCTCTTCATTCTCTTATTTGGAGAGCTGAATGAAGTCTAAGCGCTGGCCCCGGCCAGGAGGTTTGTTCAACGCAATGGATTTCTGAGCGAAAGCAACGGCTAGCGCCCGTCGCCCGCAGCAACCGGCATCGGGACTAGCCCGGGGATGATATTGGAAGGTAGCCACGGAACCTGAAGCGCATGCTAATTTTGTAGGCTGCACTGTAAATATTATACTTTTGTCGATAGACTCGGTTGTGCTACATTTTTAAGTTTCAAAAGAAACTTTTTTCAAAAATAATAAAACAACACAACGGTATACTACAAGACAAGCTTGCATTCAATTCTGTAATTTATCAATCATATTAAGGTTGGTGAGTAGAGTTTAGAAGAAAAAAAAAAGACAATTGATCGGTATGAAAAAAAAAAATCACCTAATCCAAGGGTCGGCATACCAAAACGTTAAAAGAGCCATATTGGACCCCAAAAAACATGTTTGGAGACGGAATATATATATATATATTTCTCCTGCTAATTCTCCCACTTAGAAATCATGGAGGGGTATGAAATTTTCATCGTAGGTCCATTGTGAGAGAAAATAATCATTCATTGTGATTTCTGAATTTTTCTTTTTAGTTTATCCCTCTCACAGTGGACATGCACCAAGGATGACAATTACGGACCTATATATATATATATATATATATATATATATATATATATATATATATATGAATGCATATATCATTTGTATATATATATCTATATTCATTCTATATTCATTGAAAAATGTTAAGAATGTTTATGTCGAGTTTTATCCTCCAACAGAAACCATATCATTTTCCATTATCAAACATTTTTAAAAAGCCCCAGGGAGTTGCAGAAGCGCCAAAGGGTCCAACATTGGTTCATAAAACTATAAAAGGAAATATTTTAGGGCAATAAATTAATCAGAAAATGTCACTTTAAATTGCCAACTGTTTTGTGAATTGTTTTTCATTTAGAATGTTTGTAATTCATAATTATTTCATGAAAGGAGTATCAAACATTGACTTATTTGAATAATTCCATTGTTTTTTAACTTCCTTAATATTCAAAAACATATTTCCATTGATATTACTAACAATTGATAAATAAACAAATTAATTTAATAAATAAATTAATTAATTAAATAAACACTTGCAAATCGGAATTGAATCGCTGATCTTGCATATTTTTTCCTTGATTTATTGATGGATTAAACTTTGTATATTTTGCTTCATTGTTTTTTTTTTTAAGCAAAAGAGTTTAATTTGTTTGTTTTATGATTTTGTGACGATTAAGACATTTTCATTGTATTGTTAAATTTGATTTCAAGTTAACAGTTTTTGACTTGGTACTCCGTAGCAACAAGTAATAATACCAGTGTCTGAAACTCATGACAAAAAGTTCCCGGACACAAGGGCAGACAACTCTGAAAAGTTGCCCTCCCAGCCATAAAGTTGCCTGCCCTATTTTTCTCAATTTGAAACACAATAAGACGAATAATCGCAAAAAAAAAACATTGTTGCAAAGTATTAAGGATTGATAATCAGAATATATAACAGAACAACATTTTAAAATTAAGTTCATTATAAATCTACTTATAACATTGCATGTGTAGGACACCGCTGTTGTCCATCTGCCATCAGTATGTACCTGGATTTACTCATCTTCATTCATGCAATGTTTGTGTTGCATCTTCTGCAAGCCACGTGAACTCCTCTTTCCACGATGCTCTTAATGTACGTTTATGTTTTGTAACGTCACACATTTTGTTCGCTTCTTTTGAATATTTCTTCTGAGGTGAAGGTTTTGGCTTGATTCCTAACCACTTATCCATTTTTCTTGTGTTCTCTGTGCGTCTACTTTGGAAAATGATATGCAAAGGCACGACCTTATAATGCTCGGGAAAGTCCGCAAGCAGGAGGTTATTCAATGCAGCCTTCTGATTGGCTGCTGAGTATGCAAATTGCCAAACGAACCGATATTCCGAAATTTCCAAACCGAACAAAGATTTCAAAATCGGAATAAAGCAAACGTTTAAATTTAAAAAAAAACCTTTCCTTTTTTTTTCCTTGAAAAAGTTGTCAGCCACCCGGGCGGAGACATTTTTTAAGTTGTACGTAAAAGATGCACGCCCCGGGCGTCCGGGCAGACATTATTTCAGACACTGATAATACAAATATAATTCTACCAAACGTTTCAAATCAATGTATTATTTTAATCTGAACCTTATTTTTTCTTGTAGCAAATGTCAATATTTGCCCGTCTATTTCCCAGAAAGCACCTTTTAATGAGGCAATTAACTGAATCTTATCTTCTTCACCGCAACAAGACACACTCTCTTTATCCTAAGTTGATACATTTCAATAAAGGAACGTCAAAATTCTTCAAATCAAAGCGAAGGTCAGAACTGCACTTTTTATCTTTAACTTTCACACTGTGACATGACGTTGAGATATTCACTCAACTTAATCAGAGTTCTGATGAGATAAAACCGTCCTCTTAAGCGTCTGCCAAGGCCCATGGAGTTTCAAATGTCATGCTGCCATTTTTTCAATATCGGTAGAACTTTAACAAATTTAAGTTTGGTGCAAATGATTATTCCAGCAGAGAATCAACACAGGAAGTGCAAGTGGGTTCAAGTTGAGGTGACAGCTGACAAAACTCAAGTGGGAATTCAACAAAGACTGTTGCTTAGAAGAATCTGCACGGCTAGACGAGTCACTTTTTTGTACTTCCCTTTCAGGGAATCAAATTAGGAGATAACACCACTCCAGCCAATGGAAATTTGTAGTGTCCTACAGCAGCGGCGTTACCAGAAGGGGAATGGGTGTCCAGTGCCCACCCTCGGACACGCTCTGCCCTCCTAAAGAAAAGTGAATGTAGTACTGACGGCAGTCTGGGCAGCACATATCGTATAATTACTATCCCATTTTATAATATCGTGTATTTAAGAGGGCACTATTGTGGGCTCTCCCACGTCATACAGTACACATTGTCAGCCCAGTCACCATATAACGTGCTCTCATTTACCTATGTGAGTATGTCACCATGCAAGCTACTGTGCAGGTTACAGTGCATTTTGCAGTTTGGTCAGCATGGAAGAGGGATTGGCACTTGTGTGGCCCCTTCGCAAGGTTTGCTATTTTTCTCATGTTGAGGTTTTGAGTTTTTCCTTGCCTGCAAGTCGGTGTCAGATCAGTGGAGGGTGTAATTGTGGCCTCTGCAGTCCTTTGAGAAGGTTTGTGATTAAGGGCTGTACAAATAAATGTGACTTGACTTGGAATAAAATGAATAAATCTCTGAGAGAGAGTGAGCGTTTTTGCTAGCTTTATTTTATTTTAAACAATGGATATACATAAGTGGTTTAAAAAATACTGTCAGACTTGGTCACCAGCCCATATGTTGTCAGTCGAACAAGAGTAGGAAGAAAAGAGTCCGAACTGGAGGACAGTGAGGCCTCCACTCAAAATAGGTGCCACCTATTGTAGTGATGGAAATTCTGTCTCTTTTTCGAGGCGTGGCTCTTTTGGCTCGGCTCTCTACAAGCTTACTAGCTACGACCTTGTGTGAAAGTGGAGAGTGAACTGAGTGAGTGGTTTTCAGTAAGAATGGGGTTGAGCAAGGGTGTGTTATTTCATCTTGGCTGTTCGATTTGGATATGGATGTAGTGGTGCATGAGATGCGCGTAAGAGCAGGGAGAGCAGGTATAGTGTGTGAGCAAAGGTTGCATGTAAGTCAGTTGTCGTTATTAGATGACACTGCTTTGGTGGCTGACTGCAGCAGGACGGAGTTCTTTGGTAGTTGAGTTTGATGGAGTAAGAGAAGGAAGTTTTAGGTGAATGCAGACAAGAGTAAGGTAATTGGATGTTTGAGAGGTGATGAGGTAGGTGGATTAGAGATTTTGTTGAATGGTGTAAAGTTCCAGGAGGTAGATGGTTTTAAGCATTTGGGTTCGTGTGCGGCAGCAGGTGGTGGTTTGAAGGAGGCTGTGAGAAAAAGGGTAGATAAAGGGTACAAGACAGTAGGTGTGCTGCAGGAATTGTTCAAATGTAGGGATGAGCAAATGGATGCAAACCGAGGATTGCATGAGGTGGTACCAGCAGTAATGTATGGCTCAGAGGCGTGGGTTTGAGAGTAAATAAACGTAATAGGTTCAATGTCTTTGAAATGAGACATTTGCGTCGTATGTGTGAAGTGACACGACTGGATTAGGTTAAGGAATGAGGACATAAGATAAATAACTGGTGTGAGGGGTTGTAAAAATGTTTTGTGATGGTTTGGACATATGGAAAAAAATCATGAAGGCCATTTGACTAAAAGAGTATGTAGTCCAGAAGTGGTGGAAGATTGATTGAGAGGATAGCCCAAATAAGGTTGGATGGATGGGGCGAAACACGCTCTGGATGTGAGGTCAGTTAATTGAACGGATGCAAGAATTTGTGCTAGGGATGAAGTAAACGGCAAAGGATATTTAAGAATGACTGATATCGACCCATATGATGCAGAGGGGGTAAACCAGTGTATGCTGTCGAGCTTCTCTGCTGATGAGGGGTTGCATGGCATAGCAACTCACGCCTTGTTGTACTGTGGCCTAATGTGGAATGAATGTTTGGTGAATGTGAATGTGTTTGACTCTAGCCACCTCCCACTAGGAGATATGGCTTGAGTATGAAGATAGATAGACACATCTAAAAAAAGGATAAAATAAAAAACAATTTTAACCTTTTAAATACCCAACAAATTTTAAATGAACCACAAAGAATCAATGGAAAAATGCATTTTATTGAACGGGAAAACTAAATGTTTCCACAGTAGATCTCAGGGCATATTGTTGAAGTTCAAATAAAATAAACTTGAGCAAATTTTTAATTGAAATGCCCAAATTTATGTGAAGTACTAAATGCATTTTAATGAATGGGAAAACTAAATGTTTCCACAGTAGATCTCAGGGCATACTGTTGAAGTTCAAATAAAATAAACTTGAGCAAATTTCCAATTGAAATGCCCAAAGATATGTGCAGTACTATCAGTCTTTATCATACTATGTGGTACAATGTCTTACCAGGTTAACAGTTATACTAACAAACCCCAAAATAAAAAGGGCATTATAATATTGCCCATCTTGGCTTAGTTTATCGTTCTTTGAGTGTTAATACAACTGAGGGTGCGGAAACAGGTGCCTGATGTTGGGAGGCCATGCGCAAACTGGAATAAACTAAAAGCGGTGAATGGTCAAGAGTGGTGAGTGGTCTTGAGCCGTCCCTAGTGGTACCCTCATTCATACCTAGGAACAATTTTGAATGTGGGAAGAAACGAAAGGAAACACATGCAAGCACAGGGAGAACATTCAAACTCTGTACAGGGCGGCGGTTTTGAACCCGGGACTTCTGTGGATCTGATGCACTAACCACTCAGCCGCCGTGCCGCGGTTTGATTCCAATATCAGCCATATGCTTATAGCCATACTAGAGAACACACCATCTCGACCAATCTAGGAACAGGGTTGGGCCTGGTTATTTCTTGGATGGGCGAATTGCTTGAGAATATCAGGTGCAGTAAATAATATTCTTACTGTTAATATTAAGCCAGTTAGCCTTGCTCATGCATGTCAGCGTAGCATCTGTGTTTTTGTCTTGTCTCGTGGATTAGTGAGCTACACACACAACCGCCCCCTTTAAACAGGGGAGGGTAAAAAGGCGGCATCGAACATACCTTCCACTTCCTCCTGATCGCAGATGTGCTTGACCAGGGACGCCCCGCGGTCCAGCACGGCCTCGTCCTCCATCCTATAGTAGTAAAAAAGGAAAAAAGACTGCTCACATCTCTCCTCCAAAGACTGCGTGGAGCCATAGCGTCTAGGCTCGTTCACCTGCAGCAGGTTGGGACTAGGGCTAGGGGTTAGCCGGGTGCTGCTGGTGGCGCTCATGTCACCCGGTTAAACCCCCAACCCAACCCAACTTGCAGCCCCCTCAATGAGAGAACCCAAAAAAAAAGGAATTCCCAAAGGGCAAAGTGCACAACCGTCCGGTGCGCCACAACTTGTGTAGTGGATTTAATCCAGTGGGTGGGAGGTGAAGGCAAGGACAGGAAGTGTCTGCTAATAGGGTTAGCTCACGCCTTCATGTAAACAAACAAGGGACATTTGAACTCAGCCTAGTGACCAAAATGTGAGAGGTGCCCACTGGGATACGTACCAAAGCCATATACTATCCAACACAAATATGACGGAGAGTGATAATAGAATTAAAACAATTTGGCGGAGGGAAAGAATTCCCAGTGTACATATTAAATGTGCATAAGCGATCTAATGCAACAATAGAAAAGAAAAAGAGTCATATTAGGGCTGGCTAATAGACAGAAGTCAATTATTCGTTTTATTTAAATAACACAAATCGAAATTGTAGGCAGAGGATTAAAGAGTTTAATTGAATTCTCTCAAAACTGCGGATTAAAAAGTTTTTGGAAGTTTTTGTTTATGAGGATGACAAGTTATCAAAAAAATTAAATAAGTGTTTATTGGGTAGTTTGTATTAAATCGAATTAAAGTGTAATCGCCTAAAATAAATGGTAACATCAATATAATCGCCCTGTTCTTAATCATTTCACATTTTTATATTGTTTTTCTACCTTCCAAAGTATTTTGGTATCAAAATGATCTAAATTGTCCATAAATGGTTTATTAAATAGTTATTTAACGATTAATCTTTCTTCTAAATATTTTAATATCAAATGTATCATTACATTGAAAAAAAGAAATCTGGAGTATACAATATTACATTATTATTATTATTATTAATATTATTCTTGTTTTTCATCCTCCTGAAAAAAACACAACAGGTACAGTATGTTAATATGATATGAAAAATGTTATGCTTTTAAATGACAATTTTCCCTTATTTAAACGATAACGTTTAATGCTTGTCAATTTTCATGTAAAAGTGTGCAAGCTAGCAGTCAAAAAATCTTGTTCTTACAAACTATTAAAAAAATGTTAACAATTAAAATAGTGAAAATTTGATAACATGAAAAGCATACCATGAAATATATGTAACAATATGGAAAAATAACGTGTAAAAAAGAGAAAATAATCAGCGAAACAAGAAAATTTTATCAAATTTGTATCAACACTGTACAGCCCAGATTTATTGTTTATTAGTTGTAAGTCTCTGCAGATTTTTCACGCATCTGATACAAACAATATGAATTTACTTTGAACCTAACTTAAAGAGACAGCAAGTATTATTTGACTACAAGATGTCGGTCTATTGTTTTGTGCACACAAAAACTAATGCTGAAAACCACGAGAAAGAAGACGAACTACGGAAATCCAAAGTGATCTATACTATGTCGGCGGCAGTGGCTCAGGGGGTAGAGCACTCATCTTGGGATCAAGAGATCGCAGTTCGAATCCCAGCTCCTCTGTGTTACATTTCGAAGTGTCCTTGGGTAAGACACTGAACCCCTAATACCCCCAATAAGCAGGTTAGCGCCTTACATGGCTGCACGCCCGCTATTGGGAAATGTGAAGCACACTGTAAAGCGCTTTGGGAAGTCTTGACTTGAAAAGCGCAATATAAATGCAGATCATTTCATTTTATTTTCTTCAGAATTTTTTGCCCAGGCTTTTTTTACAGTTTTTTTGGGTTTGGAGTACCCATAGCAGCAAGCTTTCAGACAATTAAGTCACCTCCCTCTCGGTGAGGCTCATGTTGTCCAAAAGAATCAAACATTTCTCAATCTATAAGTATTCCAAAAAATACACGTTTGTGTGTTAGTTCATGTATTTTTGCTTGTTATTTAAATCAGAATTGTATAGATTTTTTCATGGCCAAATTTAAGCACTTTTTAAGGACTTTAGAGGCAATTTTTCATGTTCTCAATTCAATCGCAAATATATTTGTGGATCTGAACAATGTGTGTGTACATATTTTTGAGACAAACTTCTCCTCATAAAAGTGTGAAATAATGGTAATATGTAACATACATTTAAATTTCAAACTGGGAAATTCTACCTTAATTTTTTGCATGGCCCATAATAATTGTCTATAATTTATATGTAATCCTTGCACTAATACACATTTCATAGAGCCCTGTTTAGGTGAAGCATGCACCTATGTTATTGGGCGCAACCCGTAGAGAGAGAGATAACACTTCTTAAGACATTGTCATACAAACTAGTGTCAGCAGCAGTTAATCACAATGGAAGAAATGCAATGGCAAAGCAAAACCACCAGAGAGTAGTTTCTGTGTCACTTTTAAGCAGACTTGTTGTGAAATTTGGCAACGATTTCAGGCATTTACAAGCACTTCACCCACAACTCAAGCCCTTTTGAATCCTTGAAAACACATGGTAAAAATCAAGCATTTTCAAGTATTTAAAGCACGCGTACAAACCCTGCACACTATCTCTTTAAAAACTGAGTCAAGTCTGGGAGCCAGGCTAGGATCCAATTTTAGAATTGAAATTGGCTCGAGTCAAGTTATGTGACCCATAGTAAAACGGCATTAAATAAAAGCACTTATTATCTAATACTACACATACGTATGCAAAGACTCAAATCACACACACACACTACAAAGCCAGTCCATATGCTCGGTAATGCCCGTCCACTTCCTGATTCTAGCCCCTCCTCCAAGACACAAACAAGTGGGACATCTCCCGTCTGTCTACTCATCCGTCCTTACAGGATTACGACGGCTTTTCTTAAACGACAAGCGTGACGTAACGCTCACCGCGACAAACCCGCCGCTCGGTTAATTAACGCCAAAATTAGGAAGGAGTGTGAGTCAGCGGGATTAAAGCCAAATGACATTATTCGGAATTTGTGTTAATACAGGGCTATAAAGGGAATGATCAATCATATTTGATTCGGTCCAATTGTATCTTTTTGTTGAAACTTTCCATTTATGGAGACATAAAAAAAGAGATGGACGGTCTGAGAACTAATAATAGGGATTGTATCAGACCGATACTGGCGTTTTTTAGGTATCTGGTCCTCCTTGTGGGTTGCAATACTTGAGTTGAAGGAAATTTGAACTCAAAGACATATTGTGTAATATTTGACCACTATATGGCACTGAACGCAAACAGAAACCAGTGCCAAAAGAGCACAGCGTAGCAGCAAGATGACAGACAAACATGGCGGCGACTACTGTGCATGGATTCCGCTAACTAAAAGAAATACAAATTTTTCGACCTCTTGAATATTATGTAACTCAATGCTAAATCTATTCCACCCTGGTCATCCTGGAAGGGGCATTACCACTTGTGAGGCCCCTTCTCAAGGTTTCCTTTTTCCTCGCGCTGAGGTTTTGAGTTTTTCCTTGCCCGCATGTTGGTTTAAGATCAGGCGATCGTGTAATTGTAATCCTGTGCAGTCCTTTGAGACATTTTTGTGATTAAAAGCTATACAACTATATGTGACTTGACTTGACTTGTAAAAATGAACATTTTTATGATGGTTCATGTATTTTTGCCTATTATTCAAACAATTTTTTTTTACAGAAAGAACGTTTTTTGTACCACTAGAGGAACTAAACATTGCAAACTGTCCCTTTAAGTAATCTTCCTAAGCAACAGTTTGTGCTTGACGAATCAAAAATCTATATACCGTACTAATAAGTTTATAAAGCGTTTTTTGTATTACTTTAAAAAGAACTCAAAGTTAGGGTGCTCGTTATACCCAAGGTTTAACGGTAGGATGTTACCGTATTTGTGCAAAAATGAATCAGTCGAAATATACCACTGACCACTATCACAGCAGAAATCGGACCTAAGTCCCTGAACCCTGACCACAAGTCCACCAGTGGTACACCAGTTTTGGCCGTAAAGCACTAAATAAACCTTTACATGGAAGCTCATTAAACAATCTACGTTCATTTTTAAGATACTTTATGATGATGGGTCAAAAAGGTCCCCAACCCCTGAGCTAGAGGTAAGTTTAGGCCTAAAAAAATTGAGCCGGACCCGGCCCGCAGGTATTAAAGACAAACCTGCCCGTGCCTAAGAAATTAACTTAAATTGAGAGACCAAACCCGAAGGAAACCTGAATTGTCATATTTTATTTGTGATGACTTGGGAGGAGGAGGGCTTTTCTCTCCCAGACACGCGCAAGAGGTGATGAAATCCATCACATGGATCAACCACAGAAAAAAACAAAGAAACAATGACGGGTGGATAGTTTTTAATAAAAAGTCAGAGAGAGAGAAGCCCTGCCTGACCCGAATCCGATGGTAATAATTGACTTTTTCAGTCGAGCTCAGGCTTGCGCTTAAGATTTTACCTCTAGTTTGAGCTGAGAAAAAAATGAAACAAATTTTTATACCGATTTTTCATGAAAAATAAGGGGTGTGCATTTACACGAATTAATTCAGTAAGCTTCGTCTTTTTGCCGTCAGCCATTTTTTCCGTGTTTTGTTGTATCGTATTTTGTATTTTGAATTGATTCTAACCTTGTCTCTGGAATAAAAATATAGTAAAGAAAAAAATGTCAAAAAATCATAACAAATCTCAACAAACAAAGGTAAAACAGTTGATCAAATTGATTAGCAACTAAAATAGAAACTTTTTTAAAATTTGAAGGTTTTTTTTAGATAATACATTCTCTGAATTTTCATATTTCCAACTGTTTAAAAGGAAATATTTACTGTTTTCTGCTAGATTCCATGACAGAAAACTAATAATCTTTGAGTCAACTAAAAAGTGTAGCTGATTTTGGAAGTAAACATGATTAAACATTTGTCAATTTGAAAACAAAGCTTTTTTTTTAAATTCAAAACAGGGATCACTACCCTCGTTGAAGCTGAGAGCTACTTTTCTTGTTACTGATTAGCACGACGAATATGATACGATCCATTTAGCTACCAGTTTGATATGCACAACAACAACAACTACTATGTTTCTTCTAAGTTATTATGTTATTACCAGGTTGCAACTTTTAGAAGCAAGGTTAAAATAGGCTCAGACACTTATCAGGTCAATGATTTCTCATGCCAGTTACAAATGACATTTCCTAGAAAATCTTAATGACCCATAGCTGGTAAGCTATTTTCAGAACCCATTCACGGTTGGGTGTTCTTAGGAAGCTACCTAGTGCCCACTGGCACCATATCAGGAGACTCTTGATCTAAAATATTGGTCAGTTATTTTAGTAAATAATCAACCATTTGAGGGTACAATTACAAATGATTATTTTAGAAGTACAACATTTTTTTCTCTTATTTGCCTAAAAGAAAAGAAAATATTTTTGAGGCTATTTTCAAATAGGTTAGGGTAAACGATCAACTTGATTTAGAGCACAAATATAGAAAATGATTTAGTTAATCTGACTCTATTTGTGAACAAAATAGTCAACAGATTACCGTAATACAATAATTAAATATTTGTCGCAGTTCTGATCCGAATTTTACAGTACTTGGTATTGGGGAGTCCTGGATTTTTTTTTTTCAATGTATTTTACTGTTGACTTTTTCCTTGTTCGCAACTGAGGATCAACAGGTCCTGTGTCACAGAGTATAAGAAGATTTTCTGATAGTTCCCTCAAATCAATTCTACTTTATTAAAAAGTGCTGTGTAACTTGGCTAAGGTCTGGAGTTTCTCGATATAGTGGCTTCCCACGATCCAGTTTCTAGAAAATATTTACTTCTAATCTGCACAGAAAAGATTGTCCTGGTTTCACCCTCAATAAACATTCCAAGGGTGGTGTCCTAGCTGTATTGGTAATCTCCACTTTTGAGTTTCCCCCAAAATGGTCATCCCAAATTGAGTCTACCGTCGTTGCCATCTGTTGATGAAATAGGGGTACAACAAGACAACCTGTGCTTCAACTAAACCCCACAATCCACACAGAGAAAACATTATGACGCATATTTATATAATCCTAAATTCCGATTTATTTCAAAGTGGATGAGACTCTTTTTCTGTGTATGGTTTAGGCAGTAATCCTTTGATTTTGCATTCGATTACTGTTTTCTTTTTTGTATTATCTCTTTTCTTTTTAACCATGTTGCAACAAACGTCACAAAATGAAGAAATCACCTGAAAAGAAAAAATGGATGACACATTGAAGCCATAGGCCATAGCCTTATAAGAGACCCGCCCCCAGAATAATTATGTAAACTATTATATATGCAATCATTGAATCATTGAATTTCCCTGCGGGGATGAATAAAGTATCTATCTATCTATTAGAACAATCATTTGTTAATCGATTAAGAAATTGTACTTTCCTGTCCTTCACAAAAGAAGTTCTGAAACTGGGTCCAATAGGTTAAAATGAGGCAGAAGGGAAATCAATTTTCAAATACGGAGGGGCAAGAACAGAAACCACATACTGATATCGGCACAGATGCCAGATTTTTTCCAAGACATTGATACCGCAATGAAAGCCACGGTATCATTTCATTTACCATTTTTACCGCAAAGTCTAAGGTATGTGATAAGTTTGTTACTAATAGATAAGTGCAAAGGAGATTTCATGAGATGCAAGTTCCTCATTTGGGCCAATTGTTGCTCTTTGTTTTGGCTATTGCATTATTGTCGCTATTGACCAATCATTTTGCTGTTCTTCAATTCTGACACCCTCTAAGGCTGATCTGTTTCTTGTAACCTTGAAGATTTCATGAAATAAAGTTGGCTTGGAAGAGGGTTCAGGGAAGGGATGACATTTTGTGATCTGAGAGCCCTTCTTTTGGATTCTCCTTGCAAGTTCAAAACCCATTGATGTCTTCTCTTCTTATTTTGAGTGTCTACTAAAGTTTAATTTTAACATTATGAGTACTCACGATGGTAGCCAAATCCCTTATCAGCTGTCCTATACTGGCCAAGAAACAATGCTGAATAGAATTATAGATTTCCATTGAATAAATGCAATATTATGGGAAACGATTTTGTTGGGATTTATAGGTATTTTTAAACAAATATTTCCATTGCTTGCAGAGTGCTTACAGAATGAACTATGAGTTACCATATCAATGATCATTCAAGATGAGGGGTATCGGTTTGGGTCCGAAAAAAACTACCCTAACTGAAGGCCAATCAAATCAGGATGACCTTTATAGATCTGAAGTACACTGGATATTGTCTCTCAGATTTGTTTTCTCAGAAACTGTTAAGCGTTGTTTCCGCAAAGAAATATCAAGTTGTAATGATTAGTGGTGTAACGATATCTAAACACCACAGTGCGATAAATATCAAGATATGCCATAGTGATACGAAAAGTACCACGATATTGAGAATGATTGTCAATATTGAAATAGCTCACAAAAATGCAAAAATAATTGAACTATTATTTGAAAGAAAAGCATCCGTAAGAGAAATGTGTTTTTGAAAACAATAGTGATAAAAAATGGTGTCTATGTACTTTACAATGTTGCAAAGAATTACTTTTTTGATGGATGCAAAAAAAAATACCTATCAGCCACTAAAGTAGGGGTCGAGAAACCTATGGCTTAAGTGCCATAAATGGCTCTATTCATGAGTACATATGGGTCAGAGACAAAATTGTTTTCATGCAAAGCCTATTTTAGTGCACGCAAGGACAAACCAAAACTGATGTCCAATGCGGTACTCACCAGTATATATAATCCAAATTTTTAACTACAGTTTACAGTCAAGTGTCACACCAAAAAAACTCATTTTGGCTGTACATAGCTAAGGTATCATTTATATGGAAGCTCATTAAATAATCCGTGTTAACTGTGTGTCCACCTTATGATGAAAATCCACATAACAGACTAAATACGCCAAAACACCAGAAGAGCACCCAGAGCAATTTGATTAGGTGAGCAGTACGGATGGTTGGAGCTATGTAAAGAGCGCCAGTACTCCCTCCTGTCTTCTCGCTCTGTGCCGTCTACACGAAAGTAAGTATGTCAGGATCCTCGTTAGTAGAATTGTGTGACGTTTTTACAAAATAACTGCTTGCGCCTTGTTTTTAAACCAAATACATATTCGTCTTTTTAACGTACTTGATTTTATTACGTGCAGGGCTATATCAGGGCCATTTTAATGTTGCAATATCCCCAAAATCTTTTTCATTACCGGTACGTGTTTTCTATTTTCTTGATCCAAACCATAACAAAAACATTGCAATATTTTCAGAGTACCGCTATATATGACCACTGTAAGCGGATTACACTAGTTTGGCTTCTGATACTCTGAAATAAAACAATAAACCTGGATGTCCTCTTTCATTCCCGAGGTCCTTCCATAATCTCTTTACTGGACCGCATACAATCACTTTACATGTCCTCTACATGCTGCTTAGCGTGATTTCAAGAATAACAAAGGGGTGGGATTGTGAAATAATAAAACGAAAGGTTTAATAATGCCAAAAAATGATCAGATTGGAATCTTGACTCCAGTGTGCAGCTGCACAGGAAATAACTCTTGCGAAAAGCGTTCCAGAAGAAAAACAAAAATGATTACAGATGTTCCTGGATTTTACGATACAAAACCCTCTTTTGACAATCAATAACAGTAACTGGGGGTACTACAATGCCTTGTCAAGATACGCTATCAGTTCTTTCAGTCAAGTGTCATGTGGCCTGCATCGTGTGTCGTCGTCCGAGAGAACCTTGGAAACATCAACAGAACCTGGAGGCGACTTTCACTTTGCAGTGTCTGCAGGCAATGTGCAAGCACACATTTCAAGCACGCCAACCCAAACGTGAATATGCATACGGGAAGATTCCGGCTTGTCTCAGCTGTGTTGATGACAGCCTGCATGGTCTGAAGCACAGGAGTTGAGTCTACCTGAACAGGTAGGTCGTGACGCCACTCAGCCCCCATGCAAGCAGACTGTAACGTTCACCTTTAACCCATTGTATCGCTGAAGTTAACACAAATGTCAAGTGTTTTTATCTTCTGAAACGGAAAACCTTATGAGGCTGCGGAATAAACAATAATTGTTTCATATTCAATTAATCTGTCGATCATTATGTTGATTAAATTTAGCCTTAAAACACATTTATATATAGCTGACCTATGTTTCATGTTGACAAAATCTGTGTAATGTTTGTTGATGCCCTTGCAACATCCATTGCAGCCCGGTCATCCTAGAAGCGGGATTACATCATGTGCGGTCCCGGCTCAAGGTTTATTCATTTTTCACATGCTGAGGTTTTGAGTTTTTCCTTGCCCTCATGGATGTTTTAGATCAGGATAGGGTTTGATAGTAGTCTGTAATAGTCTGTGGTCTGTGGAGTTGTTCGAGGCTTTTTGTGATTAAGGGCTATACAATTAAACATGACTTGTCTTTACTTAATCAATAAATCTGATGACTTAAAACAAAGCATTATTCTAGATCATGATTAAAAAAACTTCTATCCATCCATTCATTATCTTCTGCTTATCCGGGGTCGGGTCATAGGGGTGGCAGTCTCAGCAGGAAAGCCCAAACCTTCCTATCCCCAGCCACTTCATCCAGCTCATCTGACCGGATCCCAGGGCGTTTCCAGGCCAGCCTAGAGACAGTCTCTCCAGCGTGTCCTGGGTCGTCCCATTCCCCCGTTCCTGCTGGCGGGACATGCCCGGAACACTTCTGGAAGGAGGCGTCTAGAAGGAATCTTTATCAGATGCCTGAACCACTTCTCTGGGCTCCTTTCAATGCATAGGAGCCGCGACTGTACACCGAGTCCCTCCCTGAGGATCAAGCTTCTGACTCTATCTCTAGGGGAGAGGCCAGCCACCATGCGGGGGAAACTCATTTCAGCCACTTGTATCCGGGAACTGGTTCTTTTGGTCATGACCCACAGTTCATGGCCATAGGTGAGGGTAGGAATGTATATGCACCGGTATATTGAATGCTTTGCCTTTCAGCTCAGCTCCTTCGTCACCACGACGGACCGGTACAGGGTCCGCATGGCAGAAGAGTCTGCACCGATCCGTTTGTCAATCTCCCCCTTCCATCCATTCCATAAAAAAACTTGATGAATAATTACACTTTAGGTACTGGCCCATATCTTGTCAGACAGTATGTAAAAGATATTTTTTTAAAGCAAAAGCAAATTGATGGTGCCACTAGTTAATCAGGTATAAAGATAATTCCCTAAATATTTAAACATAACTCCCATATGTGTAAACTGACCAATACTAAGGATTTTTTTTTAAATATTAATATCAACAAGGTTATGTCCTAATGTATAATTTTCTTTAAACGCAAAAATAACCGGTCTTCTATCATGGAAGATGAGAAAAATCATAAAACAATTAATCTTGCGACAGTTAATTTTGTAGTTTAAAATATATCTATAAACAATTAGTTGGATAACAGAAATCTGCAAATATTTTTTGTTGTTAAAGGTAATTTTAGAGAATGTACAATAGAAAGTGGAAGTTGACGTTTTTTAAAATGTAAAGGATTTTATGTTACGCTGCAGCATAGTCCGTTGTATACCTCTGTGCTATATTACCAATCGCAATCTCGTAATAAGTTGCTTTTTTTTTTATATTTCGTTGAGTTACACACTATGTTATAACACATTTTCAAGTTGTTTAAGTCCCGAGAGATTTTAATATTGAAGTTACAATATGACTTGCTTTGTTAAATTTCGTTATGTTACGTTTCATGCTAACCACTGTGAAGTTACATTTAAATAACGCCACATATTTCCAATACAGATCTACTTGTGATGCACTGTGATGCATTTCGTGTTTTGGGTACAGTTTTGTGTTGAGATGCTCTTCTAAAGTTGTGCAGTCTTATGTCACAAAATGTATTTCTTTATGGACTTGAATAAACAGATATTTTACATTATATTAGATTAAATAGAACTCTGTTGAGCATCATGCATTATACTTCATTGCAGTGAATACACTTGTGTGTTGTTATGCTGTGTTACAATATTTTTTGTTAAGCTACAATATGCTGTGTTACATTTTGGGATGTTGTATACCAAATTAGTTTCAGACCAATATTGACACATTACTTAAATCTTGAGTAGGCATTTATGCCGATACCACATATCGATAGCATTAGAACAGAAACTGCTCTTCCGTCTGCAGAAAATAGACTGATATTTTTTTTAAAGAAAACTTTTTAAATCGCGACAAAACATTTTCAATAATATTGAAAAATTGTTGTTCCTTTAATTGCAGGTTCTTTATTGTTGAAAGGCCACTAGCAGGCTATCATTACAAGTACCGATACCTTACAAAAATGTTATCGACACCAGTACATGTGAAGTATCTGAATAATATTGTACGACATAAAAATATACATTAATAATTACAATAATAATAATAATTACAATAATAATACATTTTTCCTTGCTACTTTTAGAAGCAGTATAATACCTACTAGGGGTGGGACAAAAAAAAAACGATTCACGTATGCATCATGATTTTATTCATTTTTGATGTTTCTCCCGAGAATCAATTTTTGTGACGTCATGTTTGGTAAATAAAAATGCGAACAAACAGAAGTGAAAGTGATCGCATACACTTGTGCTGTTTTTTCCCCACTTTTTTTCGAGGCTCTATTTTATTTTACCATCTTAGAGTGTTAACTGTAAATAGGATCATTAAAGGACCACATTTGTGTTACGTTGACATTTCAGTTCATGACATTTTGTGCACAGAGTACATGTTATATTCTCGTTGTCTCAGTTAAAACAAATGTCAGCCTCCAGACTGACTGATGGAGACTGATGTGCATTGTTTGAACACCATTCATGGTTTATTGTCCCAGTAGTGTATGATTTATGTTGCTTGTTTGTTAGAAAATAAAATTAACTGCAATCATCAATTATATCGAATCGCAATCATCGTGATATATAGCGAATCGGCACCTTAGTATCATGATACAATCGAATTGTGACCAAAACATATCCTCCCACCCCCAGTAGCTACTACTATAACAGTTCCAATACAATAAACACGTTTTAATGTGTCACCTCTAATGGGTAAAAAAAAAAAAAACGCCTGGGGCCTGTGATTGTGTTTTCAACCCGGTTATTACAAGGCTACTACTTGTTTCGATGTTAAACTTTAACATAGTCCCACTTCAACTGACCTCACCATGCAAACCAGTCAAAGTCATTCAACACTTTTCGCTCACAAAATAGAGGTCACAGACTGCACCAATTGAACCACAGTGCTCTTAAGATGGTCAGGGGCTCACTTACTTCTTGCTCATCTTGTTGGCTGGTGTGTCCTTTAGTGGCAAGTGTGCACTGCAGGACCCAAAATGGAGTTAAAGCCTGAAAAGAAAGGCACAGGACATAGAGTATGAGATTAACATATTTGATGTTATAACTTCAAATGCACTAGATTGCACATTTCTGATAGCATCCTTGGGGGTAAGCTGCAGTTTGCTGTGGGTTTGTTTCTTATCATTTGTCTTGTCTGTTAATGTAACTGGAAGGGGTCAATCTACAGTGGGTAAGATGCTAAACCAAATTAAGGGTGTGGTGTAGTGTGTCATTTGAGCTGTTCTTAAAAAGTTTAGAGTAGAATATTTTCTTGATTGAGTATGGCCGACTGAGTTCAAAGAGGCTTTATATTTTGTTTTCTACCACGCCTATCAACTTTTATCTGCTTTTTCAGTGATTTCATGCTCGTTATCACATTTCAGTAGTGTAGCATGAAAATGGAAAAAGTAAGAAAAGGCCTGTTTCAAATACAGCCCAAACGCCAACCCAAACCCTCAAAAAGATGTGAAAGGTAAAGTTTACTGGAGCCCGTCTTGATGCGTGAGCTGTGATCGTGACTTTAAGCCAGGAGATGGCGGAAGAGAGAAACAAATTATCAAATTCAGGACAGCATCTGCAACTAATAATAAAGAGTAATATTTAAAGGTTAGTACATATTATGAATCCCAGTTAATAATGTATGATATATAAAGGCATTAAATTAGAAATTCAAAATAACAACAGAAAAATTAGGTATAAAAATTAAAAAATTTGATTAAAAAAAGAGACATCAATAAGCATCACTATGGCCATAATAAGTTCAAGTACTCTATTTAACTATTAATGTCTTTAAAAACAAAGTTTCATTTAGTTTGAACACAAAGATGCTTGGGTCAGAGAAATTAGAATGATTAACATACTGGGAAAGTACTCAAAAGGCATCGAACCTCATTTTATTCCAATTAACAAAATAAGAATCATAATGCAGAAGGTGCAAGTACACTAGAACAAGTGTCCAGTGGGTTATGCATCACAATGAACAAAATATGTTTTGCAATAATGAAGGTTCTTTGATTTTTTCATATCATATTGGCCTGTAAAAAATATTTTAAACACAGTTGATTTCCTTTAATATTTTTTACATGTTCTCTTTAGATTTACCACCTCCAAAGCTTTTACTTGAAAGTCACATCTTAAAAGCTTTAACTTGTATTAAAAACTAATACCGCTCAAAAATGGTCCTAGAAAGTGCAAAAAATATCCATAGAAATTCATGCATGATAAACACGTGCAATAAATACATATTTCAAACAGTCAGCGAGACCTAGTTGGCAGTAAGACCATCTGTTGTGTGTCAATGACTTACAGCGGCGAGTTGATCTTTGCCTCCTTCCTCTCCGTGCGTGTCTCCCAGTGTCAGTCCGGCCGCGAAGGTGAACAAGTGATCGGCGGGAAGGAGCGCTACTCCAGTTTGTAAGTGACGCTCGGCCCGTGGCCGGTCCAGGCCACTCCTCCTCTACCTCCTCCGCCTCCTGCAGCTGGGGGAGGCAAGGGTAGGAGGCGGCACATGTAGCTGTTGCTCCATCAGCATCTTCACTGTCATGTCCACGAGCAGTCCTGAAATATAAAGTGATTTTAAAAAGAACATGTAAAAAATAATGATTGGTGTCTGAGCTGTGATGAAACCTAATGAGGAACAATTAATAAGTTAAACGATAACCGGTCCAGAGGTTATCCGGCCACTTAACACATAAATCAGGGGTCACCAACCTTTTTGAAGCTTAAACATACTTTTTGTTATTAATTAGCTCAGAGAGCTATCAGTTAGATATGCATTTCTAAAATAACAATATATGTTCTAACCAGGGTTGGGTAGGGTTACTTTAACTGGATTACTTTCAATTACTTTTGGATTACTCCAATACCAAATATGCTAATAAAAGACACAAGAAACTAAATATGAATAAAATGATGACTCACAACATGTGGTAAGCTTTCTCTCCTGGCTTTGATCTCTTTGATCTCCGGCAAAACTAACATAAAATGCGACAGAAACAAAATGAAAATAAATCCAAACAGCTTGCCAACATCATTTTTGCCGTTCCGTGTATTCAGTTACTCCCCAAGCCTGCACAAAATTTAGTAATTTTATTCATATTTAGTTTCTTTTGTCTTTTATTAGCATATTTGGTATTGGAGTAATCCAAAAGTAATTGAAAGTAATCCAGTTAAAGTAACCCTACCCAACCCTGGTTCTAACAATGATGTTACTATGTTATTACTATGCTATCAGACTTACCATTGCTATTATTGACATTGATAACAACATAGTCAACACCGTTTACAGTGAGATTAATCATGGCACCCCAGGATAAACACATAATTAAGATTTAGAGTAGAATAGAATGGAAAAGAATAGAAAAGAATAGAAAGGAATAAAAAAGGAATAGAATAGAATAGAATAGAATAGGTAATTATTGTCATAGATAGATTAAGATGTAGGGGGAAAAGTAGCAGCTTGTTGTCCAAAGTTTAGTTGTAGTAGTTTGATAGTTTGCCCTGGGGATTTTTGATTGACATTAACTTTGTGAAACATGGTATGCAAAGAGATTAGACGTGGCACACAATGGTAAACATGTAATAAAGACGTAAAAAGAGACAAATACGATAAAAGAGTGTCAGAATAGATAGGCAAAAATATTTACAACGTAGTGCTTAGACACTGGCCAAAGTTATAATAATAAAGCAATTAAATAATATGGCATCATAAAAATAGCGCAATGAAAAGAAGTGCAATAACATAAGTTGCAAAATATATATTGGCAGTTTTGCACGCTTGTTTAGGGTGGTGACGGCAATGGGGAGAAAACCGTTTCGCCTTGTTTTAAGGGACCTGAAGCGCTTACCATTGTGCAACAAGTCAAAGAGGTGAAGACCGGGGTGATAAGAGTGCTTTATAATGTAGATGGCGCGCTCTGTATGTTTTTTCTGCCCGTATGCCAGAATGCTCTCCATAAAATAAAAGGTCATTAATATGTCATAATAATGTTATTACCAAGTTGTAATTATTAAAAGTAGAGTTACAATAGGCTTAGTCAATCACTAAAACATCTGCCTTGTATTAGGGCACTGAGGGGTTTACATTCATTAATTATAGGGTAAAAATGATTGTTAAATGATTTTGGAAGAATCTATCACGTTGTTAAAGACACTGGTAGTTTCAATTATTTTTCCCAGCCTTTAAGACAGAGTTTGAGTGAAAAAATACTCCAATTTCCACTTGTCCTGAAAGCGGCGGCCCTCAAATTCAACTTTCCTTTTTTTTTTCTTTTTTTTTTTTAATTTACAGTGGCCATGTCGGAAATTGGGTGGGCTAAAATTCTCACAGAAAGCCAAGGGGAAAGTGGACAAATGGCTACTGCCATCATCTGGTGAAATGGTGATTTTTTTTTTTTGATGGATGTATTTTTTTTATGTTTTATAAGAGCAGCAGGGCGGCGCGGTGGTTAGCGCGTGTGCGGCACAGTTCTAAGGTCATGGGTTCAAATCCAGCTACCAACCTTCCTGTGTGGAGTTTGCATGTTCTCCCCGTGCTTGTGTGGGTTTCCTCCGGGCACTCCGGTTTCCTCCCACATTCCAAAAACATGCATGTCAGGTTAATTGGCCGGTCCAAATTGTCCCTAGGTGTGAATGAGCGAGCAAGTTGTCCGTCTCTGTGTGCCCTGCGACTGGCTGGAAATCAGTTCAGGGTGTCCCCTGCCCACTGCCCGAAGATGGCTGGGATGGGCTCCAGCAACCCCGCGACCCTACTGAGGATAAGCGGTGCAGATAATGGATGGATGGATGTATTTTATAATGCGATCAACATTACTTGCCCCCAGACCAGACTTTAAACATGCCTGCAGTAAGAAATCAAATTTCCTAGAAAATCGCAATGACCCATCACTGGTGTTCTATTTTCAGAAACAATCTGCGGACTACTTTGGTATTCTTAGGGGGCTAACAGGTTCCTGTGGGCAGCATGTTAGTGACTCTAGCTGATTTCTGATACTAGTGATAATAATGCAGAAGGAAAAAAACTGTTGTGTTTGTTGAAACTTTCATAACACAAATATTTGCCTGATTCTAAAAACATTTTAGTTTCGTTGTTGTGGAAATTGTATTTAATTCGATTGGGGCGGCAGTAGCTCAAGAGGTAGAGCGCTCGTCTTGGGATCAAGGGATCCCAGTTCGAATCCCGGCTTGTCCGTGTTACATGTCGAAGTGTCCTTGGGTAAGACACTGAACCCCTAATACCCCCAATAAGCAGGTTAGCGTCTTACATGGCTGCTATACAAGGCCGCTATTGGGAAATGTGAAGCACACTGTAAAGCACTTTGGGAAGTCATTGACTTGAAAAGCGCTATAGAAATGCAGATCATTTCATTTCATTTCATAAAGTATCTATCCATCTATCTATTTCAATTCGTAGCAATGAATTGAATGTGCAGAGCTAATTTCTCATATTACTGTCCCCTAATATAACTCAGCAAATCGTGGACATCATTTTTTTCTCAATAACATTACTACCGAGTATGTAATTTATATTTTGAATCTGTTTCAAATTAGATTCTGTTCAACCGTTATGTTGTGCATTAAGTGTAAAATAAGATTAAATTCGGTCATAATAGTAATCTTCCTTTTCAGAGCGTCCAATCTCGAAAAGAAATCTCCCGTATTTTCGATTTACAGCGTCATCTGGTGGTGAAGTATTGTGGGAGACTACAACGAGCATTTTCTGTGGATAATGTATTACTTGAAAGAGTGTACGTGTTTACATATTATTCTGATGCTTTCTAGGTGGTGTAAAAAACTGTTCAGGGGGAAGGAAATCATTAGGTCATGCTGTATAAAATTAACCTTGTGACAACTTCCACAAAAGCATAGACAAAACGTGTGATTCTAAATTTGGATGTTTGTTGATAAAAAAAAACAATCAGATAAAAATCGCTGACATAGCGAAATTAATTTTTTAAATAATGTACAATACCTCGAATACACCTGCTTCAAAAAAATGCGTCTCGTCGCTTTCATATTCCGCAAGTGTAAATGTGATGTTTTTATTCACAACACATAATATTGTACATTATAACATTGAGAAGACATATACATGAGACAATTTAGCGTTGGCGGGAATCATCCCACATAAATAAATGTGTAACGCAAAACAGATGCAGCGACCGTGCAGGGTATTTTGGAGGAAGATCAGAAAGCTGCCAATAACGTTCAGGGATGAACTGCATTCAAAGTTCACCGTGGCGACTTTGTTTGCAGTACCTCTTCAAAGGTCTTCAATATTGTTGATGAAGCGTACGCTGGGGGAGGGTTTTTGGGGGGAATGTGCATCGGCTCGACTGCACTTTGTTGTTGGGAATGTCCGTTTACGTAACGTTTGGATTCCAGGGGTCTGTCTGGGTGCTTGCTTTCACCTTGCTCCAGGGGAAAGTTTTCTGAGAAAAAGGTTTATATTTTCCTTGAAATTGCACATATTGATAAAAAAAGACAACCACATTTTTGCTCATAGGATTTTTTGCCATGTAACATTATATATATATATATATATATATATATATATATGGGAGACAATGGAAGAACTCTGGAGGTCAAAACATACAGAACAGGGTTCATACACTTTTTAAGGACTTTCAAAGCTATTTTCCAGTACCATTAAAAGAAGAATTCCAGTATCATGTATTTAGCAAATCCACAAATACATCCGGAATTTTCATGTATGATTTTTAACCTTGCATGTACATTAATCCAGACATAAAATGTTTAGATTTTGAGTAATTCACAAATATATTTGTGGATCTGAACAATACGTGTGTAAATATTTTTAAGACAAATCTCTCCCTCTGTAGGTGTCGGGGGAAATGATGCTAATTTGTAGATTACATTTTCAGTTGCAGGAAGTATTTCCCATTATAATTTACCACTGGGAAATGCTACCTTCATTTTTTTGCATGGCCCATAATAAATGTCCATGATTGATTCGTAATCCTTACACAAATATACATTTCATAGACGAGCATGCACATGTCCTCATGGGCGCAACCCATACAGGGCGCTTTATGGGACAATGCTATACAAACTAATGCCAGCTGCCGTTAATCATGAGGGAAGACATGGAATGGAAAACCGACGCCACCAGAAAGTAGCATCTGCATCATTTTAAAGCATACTTACCGTGAAACATGGTAATAATTTCAAGCATTTAAAAGTGCTTCACTCAATATTAAGGGCACTTTTCAATCCTTGAAAACACAACATTAAAATTCAAGCATTTTTAATGATTTGAATGAAATGAATGAATTTACTTTTATTGTCAATCTTTGAAACCATGCACACAGAACGAAATGTCGATACACCTGACCAGTCCAGTTAAACTCAACCAGTCATTAGGTGACCAAACCCCCCAATTCCAACCCTTAATGCCGAGCACCAAGCAGGGAGGCATTGAGTACCAATGTTGTAAGTCTTAGGTATGAATCGGCCGAGGCTTGAACCAGCAACCTCCCAGTCTCGGAGCGGGCGCCTACCATCTAGGCTACCGAGCTGGTCTTTCAAGCACACGTACGAACGCTGTGCAGAAATCCTGTCATTTATGTTGTAGAGCAGTCTTATTGCCTGTTTGCATCCTTTTAAAAGTAAAGGAATTGAATCAAGAAGCCAAAAAAGATCAAGGAAGTTGGGCATGTTGAAGTAAAGAAGGCTTTTTGCAACTAAACAATAAATGGTAAATGGTCTGCATTTATATAGCGCTTTTTAAGTCAATGAAGACCTCCCAAAGCGCTTTACAATGTGCTTCACACACAATAACATAAAAAGGTAGTACGCCTTTAAGCAGGTTTGGCCAAGAAACATGGTCGCTTCTCAAGGTTTCTTCATTTTCCTCATGCTGAGGTTTTTGAGTTTTTCCTTGCCCTCATGTAGGTTTTAGATCAGGGGATAGTGTCATAACAGTCTGTGGTTTCCAATTATCTGTAGTCTGTGCAGCCCTTTGAGAATCCTTGTGATTAAGGGCTATACATGTATTCAGGGTTGGGTAGGGTTACTTTAACTGGATTACTTTCAATTACTTTTGGATTACTCTAATACCAAATATGCTAATAAAAGACAGAAGAAACTAAATATGAATAAAATTACTAAATTTTATGCAGGCTTGGGGAGTAACGGAATACATGGAACGGCAAAAATGATGTTGGCAAGCTGTTTGGATTTTTTTTCATTTTGTTTCTGTCGCATTTTATGTTAGTTTTGCCGGACATCAAAGAGATCAAAGCCAGGATAGAAAGCTTACCACGTCTTGTGAGTCATAATTGTATTCATATTTAGTTTATTTTGTCTTTTATTAGCATATTTGGTGTTGGAGTAATCCAAAAGTAATTGAAAGTAATCCAGTTAAAGTAACCCCACCCAACCCTGCATGTATTGTACAAATAAATATGACTTGACTTCACTAACCCCAGCTGTACATATTGGGGCTTTGCCAAACTGCGTCTGTGGTCCTCCATATTGGATGTGGCAACGGGTGTCGTCACCGGATGACGCGTGAAATTAGCATCAGATTAGCAAGGAGGTGTGTGTGGATTTCCCCATATTAAATTTGTACGAGCGGTTGAGGCATTAAACGGAGTCTTCTCCAATTGCGGTGGGTCACCAGCGGGCTTCATGCATGTTTCGAAGCCATTGTATACGACTCCCACCACTGAGCTAGTAGCTGCATAGCATTTAGTCACATGAAGTGAGTTAGACCGTAGGACTGTAACCTACCCGGGATGGCGGATAGAAATTCGCCGACCGCGGGGCTTCCCTCGCGGTCACCTTTCGCCGGAGGTCGCGGTTCCTCGGAGGGGAACGGACAAGCATACCGTCACCACGACGACAGCCCGGAGGAGACTCTGTCGCCGACCTCGGTGATTTACTTCAAGGAAGCGTTGAGCTCAGCTAATTTGAGGTTCGGGAAGACTGCATGTGGTTCCTCGCTGTCGCCCAGGAATGACTTCCACATTGAAAGAGTTGAAACGAAGCGTAAAAGTGAGTACGTGCTTTATTTAGCGAGGTCAGCCATTTTATAAAAATACAATTTATTGCGAATTGACCTTTCCGGTTCAACTGTTTAATGGCGGTCACGAGACTGTAGTGGCTGACATATGCTAACGGGAGAGCTGATACAACAAGCTTAATGCCTCCTTTAATTTTTTAAATAATATAAAGTACATGTATGTCTTAATGTGCAGATAAATACAATAATTCGAGTAAAACGTCACAGCGCTAACTCGGCTATAAGCTAACGTCAACAAGTTTGTTGGCTCACGTGACTCTGTCACGTGAAAGTTTCAAAAATGTTTTGTATACAGTGGGACCTCGCTACTTCACGGTTCCACGTTCGCGGGTTCAGAGCTTCGCAGGTCTAAAAAATAGTAATAATAATTTTTTTTTTTAAATGTATATATTTTTTTTTTAAGCATTTTTGAAGGGGCGTCGCTACTTCGCTGATTTTCACTTTTCGCGGGTGGTTTTGCTTCCCATTAACCGCTATAACCGAGGGATTACTGTACTTACATTTATAAATCCTTTTTAGCAATGTGTATGAAAATATAATTCCTAATTTGTTTTATTATCTTGATTTTTGAACACTTGAAATTGTAAATGGTCTGCATTTATAAAGCGTGTTAGCCAGTCATTGAGGAGCTCCAAGTCGCTTTACAATGCACTTCCCACTTTTTCAAATGTATTCGGCTATTACTCAAAAGAACGGCGTCTTCTTGTGGAATAGTCCTAAATCCCAGCGGAAAATGTTCTTCTCCAGTCGGGAGATGTCTAAAGTCTTGGTATAGTGAAAAAAATTGGTGGAAAAAAAACAATACTTGGCGACTTTACCCATTTACACACACACTCACACACCGATAGTGGCGTCACACATCCAATGCGCCTACCTGCTTATCGAGGCTATTGTTTTAGTGTCTGCCCCAAAGACAATTAATTTTTAAATTCATCCCCTAAAATTGTATACATTTATTATTTCTAACTACCGTAAATTCCGGATTATAGAGCACACCTGATTATAAGCCGCACCCACCACATTTTAAGAGGAAAACCGATTTTGTACACACACAAGCCGCACCTGTATATAAGCCGCATGCGCCCACATTAAAAAATGTAACACAAACACAAAATTAACCCAAACCCGACTTCAAGTCCCGCGATTGAAACTAAATGTCCTTCATTTAAGTCCACAGTCCAAAAATCACAGCCGGAAAAATGAACAGAAAATGATACCCGTACTTAAGGTTTGATGCAGACTTGCAGAGTCCGGGTCCCGTTGAAAGTAATCCAAGGAAAAAGTGTATATTTCCAAAGGTAAGGGTGGGAAGACTAAATCAGATGAACACATTTACTCACGCAACTCGTTTTTCTTAAACCAACTTTTTACCCCCTCTTTTTGTCTGTCCCTCATCTTCAGCGGTCCCCCTTAAACCCGTCACCCCGCGTTTGCTCCACCCCTCCTTTTTCATTTACCCGTGCAAAACATATCAGAATAAGTGTCTAAAATAAATACATTACAGTTGCAAATACATATTATACATGGGTTACACATATTTACAAAGAAAGACGGTACACCGAGAGAGTTTTCAAAGCTTTAGATAGATAGATACTTTATTCATCCCAGAAGGGAAATTCACATTTCCAGCAGCATCCCTGAGCTGAGAACAGTACAATAATAAAGCCAAAAGAATACAATATACAAATACCCAGTGTGACGTGCAAATGCCCACTGTAGCGTGTTATATAGAGTAACTAAATAGTGCTACACAGAATACATATTGCAGTTTAATAATAATAATATAACTTTCATCCCAAACTGTGCCTGTGACAGGGCAGTTAATGGTAGCAACACTCCAGCGCCGCTGGCGGCCGTTAGAAAAATTACATGAATTGGCCGCATCACTGAATAAGCAGCAGGGTTGAAAGTTAGGGAAAAAAGTAGCGGCTTATAGTCCGGAATTTACGGTAGTTACAATATACTTTGTAGTAACATGTTTTGCCTTTGTGTGACTCTAAAGTAAAAATAATTAAGGAGAATGACTAAGCCAATGACATGGCCTGAGGGCACTCTCACTCAGCTGCAGGACTGCTTTCAACAGACCTGCTTGGAGGTGTTTAAAAGTCGAGTCGTGACTTACAGGTACACACTGATACTGTAATATCTTAAATCAAAACCTGTATGGAAAATGTTACCAACATGATCAGAATCAGGGTTTTTCCAAACCAAAAACCCTGGATGACCTGCAAAGTCGGGAATTCCTCAAGGAACGTAACGCCGCCTTCAGGTCAGGGGTGAAGGGTCTTTACTGCGTGGCCAGAGCTGACCTGAAGAGAGGCGTTACTGTTGCCAGGGCAGGCTATGCGAGGAGGGTTGATTACTTAGTCGCAAAAGACCCAAGGAGGATTTAGCCGGGACTATATAAGATCACACATTTCAGGGGCCACAGAATAAAAGGCCGGAAAAAAACATTTGCAACATATTTACCTCTTCGTGCCATGTCTAATCTCGTTGCATACAATTTTTCTCAACATTCTCATCAATGAGAAAAAGGACAATTCAATTCCTTATATTATACATTAGATATTAGGTATGCTTTAGCCATAAGGTTTTAAAAGTATAATATTGCTAATACCATCAATTATTATTGAAATTTGTCTGACGATAGTGGACAATTAATATTTAAGATGTCGATGTGTACCCCTAAAAATTAATTCAAACGGTCCAGATTAGAGCCTGATGTGGTTAAGATAACATTCTTGTCTATTAACACAAATATAATACACAAATAATGCATTCATGTTAACGAGTTACAATGTAATACAATTTTTATACAGTGGATTGTGGAAATTGTTAAGTCATCATATTAAAATAGTATAATAACGTTTTCAAAGATTATCATCTTCCTTGTTGTGCCGTGGGCTTAATGTTTGGTGTCAGGTTGGAATGAGCGAAGTGGAATGAATGTTTGGTGAATGTGAGTGTGTTCTTGTGCTTGTAAATGCTTGAAATTGTTGCCATTTTTACAAGTCCGCCTAAATATGACGTAGAGACTGCTCTCTCGTGGCTTCACTTTGCCATTGCATTGTTTCCCTTTTGATTAAGGGCAGCAGGTGTAGTCTGTATGGCATTGTCCTAAGGAGCGTCATCGCCCCCTACGGGTGACGCGCAATAGGACAGGTGCATGTTACACCTAAACAGGGCACTATGAAAAGTGTATTGGTGCAAGGATTATGTATCAATTATGGGCCATGCAAAAAAAAAAACTTAAAAGGTAGTGTTTCCCAGCGGTAAAATTTTATGGGAAGAATTTTCTGAAACTGCAAATCTAAACTACATTTTATTGTCATTTTACCCAACACCTACTGTTTTTGGGGAAATACTTGCCTAAAAATTATTGACACAGGTATCGCTCAGATCTACTAAATATATTTGCAATTTACTCAAGATCTAAATTATGTCATAGATTTTATCAAATCATCAAATGTCTCATGGTGAAAAATATGTACTGAAAAGTTGGCTTTGGTCTGAAGAGCAGGTTTGGTAGTGGTGTCGAATTTTGTCTTAAAATATATGGTGTGGCTCTCAAAAAATAGAATGAAAATATTTTTCTTTAAATGTCTTTTAGTCAAAAAGGTTCCTGACCCCTGGTGTAGCGTCACCTTCTGTTCATCCCAAACAAAAACGTACCTATCCCGCTGATGAGTTATTGAATCAATTTTACAATGATGCTGAGCAGTGTTCCCTCTAAGCTGCACGCGTGCGCAATTGCGCACTGCTCGCACATTCTCTGCACACAAGAAAATCTAGCCGGCGCACAAAAATGAGGGCTCAAAATTACTAATTAAGAAGCGACTTAAGTCAAAGTTAGAGTACATGAAGGTAAAAATACACGGGTTCCCCTGACGTTGTGTCCTAAATGCAGTATTTTGAAGTCGAGTCAGAGTAGAACGAAGTTGAGTAAAGTTAGTAGAGTTGGTCGAGAACCGGCTTCTTTGGCTCGGCTCACTAAAAGGAACCGACTCTTTCGGGTCCTAAACGGCTCTTCAGGTTGTTTTTGCTTCTTTCATCCCAACATGACCAAATATTATGTAAAGCTATGCACAAAATGACTTAAAAGAAGGGGGGAATAGAACAAAAAAGAAAAAAATACCAAAATGAAAAAGTAGTGAAAAGCTGAGAAAAAAAGAAACAAAAGGAAGAGAAAAAAAGAAGGAAAAATTTAGAAAAAAGCCAGAAAAAAAAGAAAAGAAAGAAATGTAGGAAAAAAGTAAACAGAGAAAAAAAAAAGAAAAAAAATAACAGCTCGGAAAAAATTAACACAATGAGATTTTTTTTAAAGGAATTTAATTTTAAAAAAGTAAAAAAAAAAACGGAAAAAAGAAGAAAAAGTTTGTGTTTCATTCAAATAATTTCCAATGATATCAAGTGAATCTTGTTGCCAACATTGTACTTCCACTAAAAAATGTGATTAAGTACAGTTCTGTATCTTGCAACCGACTCAATAAGCCCCCAAAAATGTTAATATTATGCGACAAAATATATCAGGAAATAAAAAGAAATGGAAATCTTGTGAAAGAATTGTAAGAACAAACAACGTTTGTAGGTCGTGCAACCTTTGCAATAGTACATGAGTCAATTCATTCAAAAGAGAAAAATCATTTTGCATTGCCGGAAACTCAGCAAAATGTAACTTGATGTCAAGTTTTGGACATGTTTGATAATTAATTATCTTGCCACACTTGGGATTATGGTGGCTCACTGTTGTTTCAAGCGTTGCACACCGACTTTGTGTGAATGCTCAGACCCGTTGAAAATTAGAGGGAACATTGATGCTGAGCATCATTAGCATCATTGCCCTGACTGGGGACCATCATTATCCCCTCCCCCTTTCTCTCTTGCTCTCTCTCTTTCTCTCTTGCACCATCTGCTCACGTGACGCTACCCAGCCTCCTCTGCCTCAGCGATCGGCCATCTTGGTCAACACCCAGTGTGCCTCCAGCAGCGGCTAGCCCCGATAAAACTTGGGAGGAGGGTGGTGGGTAATCCTTTTTTGCCCTTGTTTTCAAATTCCTCGCTAGCACAAAAAGAGAGGAGGAGAAGGGGTCAGAGGGCTGAGAAAGCGCAGCATCAGTCACTGTGAGGAGGAGGAGAGGCACCTGCTCCAAGCATCCTTTTTGTCCCCTCGCTGGGACCAAGCGTTCCCTCCTTTAGGTGTTTTATTGCCAAGTCATCAGCACTGCCGCCATTATGTCGGATCTGACGCCCCAAAGCGAGACGCCCACTCCAACTACCGACAAGATCACGCAGGCCGCCCGGGAGACCATTTATCTGTGCAACTTCCGCGTCTCAGTAGACGGCGAATGGCTATGCTTGCGCGAGCTCAATGACATCTCCCTCACGCCGGATCTTGAGCCGGCTCATGAAGGTAGGATTCCCATGGGGGGTTGCTCATCAGGACCACTTACTCAACCCCCAACAGGAAGACGAGCGGGTTTTGGATGCCGTCTCCATGGATTTGATGTCAATGGGAAATAATGGCCATGACGCTGCAGCTGAGTATGTGCTGCTTGTTGCTGACATGCTCCTTCCTTGTCTGAGGCCACGCCTTCCCTCAAAATTAACAAATGACCGTATTCTACGCACTATAAGGCGCACTGGATTAGAAGGCGCACCCCCAAAAAGTGGTCTTGTCATATATTTTAAATACATAAGGCACACCGGACTATATGGCAGGCATGAGACTGCATTAAGAACTACTAACAAATGTATAACTGTTGGGCTCTTTATACACTTACAGTATGTGCTTATTCAATCGATATCTGATTAAAGTGTAAACGGATCACGGTGGAGAGGGTGCTAACACCTTTAAACTAGACCACCAGTGGTACAAATAAGTTTAAAAGCCTTTTCATAAGTCAACTCAATTATCACACAATTTGTACTCACCAGAAACAATGATTTGCATAGTGCATTCTGATAGGTTAAACCAGTGTTTTTCAACCCTTTTTGAACCAAAGTACACTTTTATTTATAAAAAAAGTTCAGAGGCACACTGTCCGTCGAAAATGTTTGAAAATGAATTTGTCAAATATTTCACTGTACTACCTCATAAGCAGATAATTAGTATATAAAAGAAGAAAATGATACTTTAAAAAATGAAGGATATGCTTTATTCATGTTTTCATTTTTACAGTGCAATCTTAAACTGCTTTGTTAAACAAATTAAGTTATTAAATGTACTGTGCTACCTCTTAAGCAGATAGTTAGTATATAAAATGTATATAAAAATCTACTGCCACCTACTGATATGGATGACTATTACAGTTAGTTCCTCGTTTGAAGATAGCAAAATTACTGAATAATGGCCTGATTTTTTGGAAAGATAAAATTGGGCAAATTCCAGCGGCACACTAGACAAGGTCTCACGGCACACTAGTGTGCCCCAGCACACTGGTTGAAAAACACTGGGTTAAACAGTCCCTCTACTTTTTCAGCTGTGCATCAATAACCTCTGTTTAATATGTACTCATATGTAAAAGAGCTTGTTTAGTATTTTGTTGCAAGACTTTCTGTTTTCTGCTATAATGCCTTTTTGTATGTTATCTGTACCACCGGAGGTCTACTGGTAAAGTGTCGGCGCCTTCACCGCCACAACCCGGGTTCAAATACATACATACATATGTAACGTATATAATCGGTTCATCAATCTTTGGTCCAATATGGAAATAATGCACAAATACAAATACTGTATGCATTTCCAATCTTACCCACAGTTTTCTGCAGTATATCTGGCGCATCGTGTTTTAAGGCACACTTTCAAATTTCTGCCCAGTTTGGCGTTTTTATGTGCGCCTGAAAAGCAATTTTGTTATCCATTGGCTGCATTCGCTGCATCAACACAGTCAAAAGTTTGGCCGTAATGTAGGAAGTTAGACATTTATTGTACGTTGAAGTAAGGTTGGAAGTAAAGGTGCAACAAATAATTGATTATATAATCAAACATAAACTACCTTTGATAACTGGTTAATCGGATGGATACAGTAATTTGATCAATAATTCACCAAATTTTGCAAACTTATCAGTAGGAATTTGGAAATTCTTATTGCGCTCAATGGTAGAAGTCCCTAAAATCTTTCATTTTAATCAAAATGAAAATTTTGGCTGTTATTCTAATGAAAACTCATTAATCAAAGTTTACACGTTTTTATGTCGTTTGCTACAAATGTATTAAGTTGTTTTTTTTTCACAAATTGTTGACATTTGCAATATTGAATTTTTAACATGCAATACAATTCTAGGGTTCTGTTAAAATACATTTTTGGGAGAAATGAACATGGTTTCAGCCCATATTAGAATAGCATTTTGCCTATTTTCTGATACGTTATGAAACTTACCAGTACATGTATTGTTATATAACATTTTTTCTACAATATGAATAGCACATAAAAGTCTGTTTTAGAATTCAAGGATTTCTTTGCCACTAATCCAATATTGAAAAGCTGAATTAGATAATCAAATAATAATTTTTTTTGCAGCCCTTGGTATCAAAACAAAAAAGTCTCTTCTGCTATCTGCTTACAATTAATTCTGAGGCGTTTTTGTCTTTGGTCAAGTGTGTTTTTATTGCCTACTTGCCAATACATGGACGGTTGTTTCATTTGAGGTTTAGTCCTAAAATTAGCTAGGCGAGGGCTCCATTTTATGGTAACCGGTATCATATTGTGTTTTGCGCAGATCCCAAGGACCCCATCACTATTGAGAGGCTTAACTTGATGAACATGGCCAAGCTAAGCATCAAAGGTCTCATTGAATCTGCACTCAACCTGGGACGCACACTGGACTCGGACTACGCCCCCCTGCAGCAGTTTTTCGTGGTCATGGAACACTGTCTCAAGCACGGATTGAAAAGTAACCTCAACAACATGCTTCCTCTGTACTTTCTCAAAATGTGACTTTAAAGATACATAGTGTGATATTTTTTGTTCTTTAGAAAGTATACAAAGTTTATTAAG
Organism: Urocampus carinirostris; assembly: GCF_059441175.1. NCBI lineage: Eukaryota > Metazoa > Chordata > Actinopteri > Syngnathiformes > Syngnathidae > Urocampus > Urocampus carinirostris. The sequence goes on along the minus strand of NC_142353.1, from coordinate 34,789,854 downwards.
CCTTTGATTATTGTTGTATCAGTCTACATATCAACCTTGCTTCTTTTTTCTTCAGCCAAAAAGACCTTTCTGGGCCAGAACAAATCGTTTTGGGGGGCTTTGGAGCTTGTGGAGAAGCTGACACCCGAAGCCGGGGAAATCACCGCTAGCGTGAAAGACCTGCCTGGCCTCAAGTATGTTTAAATGTTTCATTGCTGGAGCAGATGTAAAACGCCACATTGAGTTATTGACACATGAAATGTGAGAATTTAATATTGTTTAAATATTAACTGAGAAGGAAATTAAATGTTTTTGAAATGAAGTGTTTGAGGAGTATGTTAGGAGTGACAAGATTGGATAGATTGAGAAATGAAATTGTAAGAGACAGAACTGGAGTAGTAGTGGAACTGAGCAAGCGTGTGCATAAGAGAGTACTCGGTTGGTTTGGACACATGGAGTGGATGGATGAGGAGCGAATGTTGAAGAGGATCTACAGAGGAGAAGTAAATGGAAGGAGACCAAGAGGAAGGCCGTGATTGACCTGGATAGATAAGATGGTGTGATGAGTGTGCTGGAGGAAAGAGGTCTAAATATAGTGGAAGCTAGAGCTCTTGTTGGTGATAGGAATGAGTGGAGAGGTGTTGTGAAAGGATAGTGGGATGTTTGGACGCGTTCTAAGGGATGGGCAGGGCACCTGTATGATGCGGCAGGGGTAAACCAGGGAAAGCTGTCGGGCTCTGCTGTTGAACAGAAGAGTGTGTTGTGCCACCCTGATCCGAGTGACATGGCTGCTTTCTGGTGTCCCATTTCATCTGGAGGGATGAAAGCATGATCAACTTGGGTCCTGAGGTGCTTAACTTGTTTGGATGTTTGGGCATTTGGGTTGGCCATGGTCCCAAAAAATTTGTGTGTGTGTTTTTTTGCTACTTTTTCCCTTTTTTATTTTCTTTGTTTTTGTATGTTTTTGTCTTGCTGTCGGTCACCAATCTCGAGGGATATGACCAGGGTAGATTGATAAAGAAAATATTAACTGTTTTTTTTAATCTGGAAACTTTAGTTTAGGTGTTACAAATACCTCAAAATGAAAAGGATTTTTGTAACCAACAGGACGCCCTTAGGAAGAGGCCGCGCTTGGTTACGACTCGCCTTGATGCAGAAGAAGTTGTCAGACTACATGAAAACCATCATCAACAGAAAGGACCTGCTAAGGTTCAGAACATGCTCACCAGTTTGTCTTTAACTATCAAGCTCATTATAAACTAAATGTGTGACCTTTTTCATTTCGAGCAGTGAGTTTTACGAGCCCAACGCTCTTATGATGGAAGAAGAGGGCGCCGTCATCGCCGGGCTGCTCGTCGGGCTCAACGTCATTGACGCCAACCTGTGCATGAAAGGGGAGGACTTGGACTCGCAGGTTGGGCCACGTTCAACAGCGCTGCTTTTTGAAAAAAATCCCATGAGCGTCAGAGTGTCCCATATGCACCAAACACTTTGACGCATTATATTTAATCTCATTATCACTTTGTTTTTTAGTCATGGTACCAAAGAGAAATGATAGAAAATGAAGAAAATAGAAAGTCCTTCTGAAAAAAAAAACACAAAAAGCACAATGTGGGGAAAAACTCTTTGGTGTATCTGATGATGAATCAGACTTGGAAGTATATTGAATAAATACATTGTCAAATTCTTTGTTTGTATTGTGTTCATAGTTGACGTTGCGAATAATTGATTTTAATATTGTCGCACGTATTAAACGTTTGTCACTTACAATGCTTAGTTTGAGCGGAGAAAAAGTGAAACTGATTTTTAAATAAAAATTAGGGCTGCACATTTTACATGAGTGTTTGTCATACACAAATAAATACTTTGAAATATGGCAAATTGTACCTGCTTTACGTCTAGACTAATTTTATGTATAATTTTTGTTGTTTACTTTAATATCTCGAGTCAAAAAAGAGGATTTTTTTTAAATGGAGAAAAGTAATATAACAGTTTTTTCATATCAAGAATTGTTTTCTACTAAAATTATCCCCTGGATGAGACAATTTTGAAAGTATTTTTCTCTTTTTTTACTAGAAAAACGAGTCAAAACGACAGCAAAATAGGGAAAATAGAACTAAAATGGACAGTGTGTAATGTTTAGTACTTCCTATCCATCCATCCATCATCTGCACCGCTTATCCTAAGCAGGGTCGCAGGGGTGCTGGAGCCCATCCCAGCAATCATCGGGCAGTGGGCATGGGACACCCTGAACTGGTTGCCAGCCAGTCGCAGTGCACACAGAGACAGACAACTCACTCGCTCAGTCACACCCAGGGACAATTTGGACCGGCCAATTAACCTGCAACACATGTTATTGGAATGAGGAGGAAACCGGAGTGCCTGGAGGAAACCCAGGCAAGCACGTGAAGAAGATGCAAACTCCACACTGGGGTTTCGATCTCATGACCTCAGAACTGTGCCGCACACGCGTTAACACTGTGCTGCTTAGTGCCTAGTGTTACAAAAAAATATTTTGTTCATTAAAAAGATGATTTGGATACCAGGCAAAAATACTATCATACCAATGCAAATTTTTATCCCCAAAAATTCATAGGTCGAGAAATTTGTTTTTCTTTTACACAGTGGGATCCCTGCCAAAAAGTTGCTGCCATGTTTTTCTTGGCTCTTGCTGCTATGCTGTGCTCTGTGGCATTGATTTTCCCTTGCATTAGACAACAGTGCCATCTAGTGATCAACTATTACACACGTGGACTTTTTAGTAAAATTTCATTTTTGGACAGCGAGGTATCCTTGGGTGGGCAAATGGTCATGGTTTTTTTTTCTTTAGCATAAATGTTTCGTATGTCATTTGGTTAGAAAAAATATATAAATTTTAAAAAATGATCAAAATTGCTTTGGATGATTTTACTTCAGATAAATATTATTCTTACTTTTTCCCTTAATACTAGAATACTGATTTTCTTGTACAATTGCTATTTGTTATTGAACTATGCCTTTCTTCTACATATAAGCATTCATTTTTCTTTCCAGTGTGGTCAGTTGGTAGTCATTCTTCCACTTTCTCCACAGGTTGGCGTGATCGATTTCTCAATGTACCTCAAAGACGGCGGCCACACTAGCAAGAGTGCAGAAGGGTGAGTGCAGCGCCTTTTAAAAATGTTTAGCAAAAAGGATTTTGAGTTCCTCTAAAGTTTTCATGTTGTGTCAATCAGTGACGGTCAGATCACCGCCATACTCGATCAGAAGAATTACGTAGAGGAGTTGAACAGACATTTGAGGTGTGTCATGTTAGCTAGCGCCTGACACTTTTTGAAAAGTGGGCCAAAAGTGAAGCTCAAGTTTTATGGTTTTGTCGTATGTAGCGCTTCAGTAAATAACCTCCAAGCTAAAGTGGATGCACTAGAGAAGTCCAACACGAAGCTCACAGAAGAGGTGAGAGAATTTAGAATCCTAGTCCCAAAATAAATGTACACAAATGGCTTTACGATTTTTCCTTGTAAATGTGGCATTTGTGCAGCTGGCGGTAGCGAACAACAGGATCATTACGCTACAAGAAGACGTCGAGCGTGTGAAAGAGGAGAGCTCATTTCAAATGGAGTCTAACAGGAAGGCGAGTCGTCACCTTGTGATACTTTAGCGTCCTAATTGGTCTCGTTTTTTCTCATCCTCGTGCGTTTTCTACTGCACCAGGCGCTGAGAAGCGATTCTGTGACGTCCGACGGGCCAGCGCTGGGAGAAACGCGCAAGCAGCTCAAGGAGGAGACACTCCTTCGGCTGGTGGGTTTCCAATTCTTCAGAATTCTCGTGAACAAATTGAGAAGAGTCTAATCTTTCTCGCTTGTTCTTTTTCTTGCACTACGATTCCTCATTACATTTGAAATCCTCTTATTTGCATTAACTTTAAGGGCCCGATTAAAAAAGAAAAATTCAAGTCAATTATGATAAAGTATTTCCACCATTTTCGAGGGTGTTACGTTCCTAAAGGGTTCTGCGGTTGTCAAAACCCACTAAGTATAAACGTTATTTATCAAATACTCTTAAGCATTGAAATTAAAGAACAAACCCAATTTAGAGGCTCAAGCATTTGTTTGTCAAATAAAAGTATTGCACTTTATAAAGGTTTTATTTATTTATTTATTTTTTACAAATAAGTTCTCTACTGTCAAATTCTAATTTTTAAAAAAACTTTGCATGTATTGAACTAAGGAGTGGAAATTATTTTCACTTCTCCTGATACTTTCTCTCCATCATTTGGACGCTATGAAAAACTTCATTTGCCTTCCTTCAGGCAGGAGTCGCCAACCCAAAATGTTGAAAGAGCCATATCGCACTAAAATATATATATGTTGTAGGGATTTTCTCGCTTTAATTTTGAAAATCGTTAGGATATAAACAGATTTTTATTTACTGCATTCAGTAAACGAATTCGCCTCTTGGTGTTGCTTGTGCGCCACCATAAATATTTATTTTCTCTGAAGGATGCTAGAATTTCCTGCAACGACAAAAAAATGGAATTACGTGACTACTTTAAGTTATTTTGAGTTCTGATATGAATTACTAATCCCAAGAAAAAAGAATCAATAAACCAGGTCGATTGAAATACACACACACAATTTATTAACACAGAGAATTAATGATGGGAGGAGCGCCAGAGATTATGGGAGTTTTCGACCGCTGAAAGTCTGGTAGTTACTAGCACAAAATAAAGTTTCCCGCTATAATGATAGTCAATTTGGGGGGATTCCCTTGTACAGAGAAAACGCATAATCCCAAGAACCAGCAATTATGGTGTTAAATCTCAAACGTTCTCTTACTTGTTGTTGTGGAAAGATTTGATCTCGTGCTCCATATGGTCTCAACGTATGGCCCACATGCTGAACCCAGGGCCGCAGTGCACGGCCGCCTGGCGCGGCTGTCATGCGGGGAAGTTGAAAAGAGAGCGAGCTATCTATCAGCTCCTCTTTTTATATGGACCTGGGACGCTTGCCCAGATCATGCCTTTTTGGGCGTGGTCTCAGATCTCTGAGACTACAAGGATCAGATGACAGTGTTTGAAGATGCTAAACTTGTTAAAAAGTCAAAGAAATGCGAAATTTGCGTAATATTCTGTACCTCAGAATGCCCCTCCAATCAACATAATTACTAACAATGAAAACATGATTTTATCAATACATAGCCTTAGATGTTTTAATTACATTTAAAACTTCATGTTATCATTATTTGTCTATTATATGTTATCATATTATTTCATTATGGTACATGGTGAATTAGTACATTCGGGAACCGTCCAAAGGGAGACACAGTCGTTCCAGCCATTCCAAAGTTCTGAGTTACTTTGAAGTCAGGCTTATTGCTTTACAATATATATATATATATATATATATATATATAGAATATATCCTACGTCCGCGTTCAACTTAGAACGCAATGTCATTAAAGCACAGACACAGGCAAAAAAGGCGGCTGGGCGACTGTTTAGCCAATCAGAATGCAGAACATAATGCACAATGAATATCCATGAGGCACTGAAACTGCGATAAGGTAACGCCGATACAGCAAGGCTTACAGTGTTCCGCTTAATTAAGTCTCTGAAAAACAAATACAATAACATGAAATTGGCTTGCTTTTTACTAAAAATGCAAAAGACCTATATTGGCCTCCCATCAACTTTAAACCTCATATGTGGTCCCTAAACCACTCCCTACTGAGTTATTTGTTGTCTGCGTAGGACGTGGAGAAGGAACTGGAGGTGCAGATCGGTATGAAGCAGGAGATGGAGCTGTCCATGAAGATGCTGGAGAAGGACGTTTGCGAGAAGCAGGATGCACTGGTGGAGCTCCGGCAGCAACTGGAGGACCTAGGCCTTATCAACCAGCAGCTCAGCCACAAGTCGCAGGTCAGTGGACATTTAGTCTTATCTTGCAGAGATTAAAAAGCGATCTATTATTAAATTACTCCATTTTTGGGATGATAAATGGCTGCGGATGTTAAATCGCACTAGCCAAAAAATGCATATTTAAGATGGAAAAACATCTATAAGTTGCACTGGAGTAAAAGTCACATTTTGGGGGGAAATTCATCTGATGAAATCCAACACCAAAAACATACATGTCATGAAAAATGTCCCCACCCCTCCCCCTCTATTATGTGCCACTTGCACAAATGTGACTGAAATTACTTCTTATCTCATTTTTGGGGAATGTATCAGAACAGTAAAACTATGGAAATCACTTTTGAGGACCAGTTAGTCAAAAATATTTACTTTGGCGAATTGACACCTTATCTTCTGAATTCATCTTCTGTCTTATCTGTTTTTGACAGGTCATTTTAGCGTACTAAGGTTTATGGTAGAGCACATAACAGTTTTCAATAAATGTGATATTCGGAAGAGAACTGTTTTGCATCTCTGGTTTATCGCAATAAAATCAACTTGTTTAAGTGTCTGTCAATTGGTAAGAAAAGGTGGTGTCATTATTGTGGAAGGTGGATAATAACTAATGATAAGTGTGAGGGTATCTGGCGGAAGTTGTGGGATGATGTTGTTGCAGGAGGTCACAAGCTGTTATGCTGAGTGAGCCGGGGCGGGCGACCATCACGAGATATCATGAGTTGTTTTGAGGACAGTCTAAAGGCCAATGTTGATTGTTTCTGGAATTTTGAAGGTGTCCCGAATGCAATAAAGGCGTTCCCTTTTTGCCATATCTCCTCTCTGTGTATATTTTAAAAAATGGTGTGTAATTACCCTCATATTGACTTAAAAAAACTCGGATGGCATCTGTCAGGTCGTAGTGGACATCCAAATAAAGTGGATTTGTTTTCTCTTCAGAGCGCCGACACAAGCTCCAAGCAGAAGAGCGATGTCATAGCTCGTCTGGAGGACAAACTCAACCAAATGTCAGGGACCATCAAGCAGCTGGAGAGCAGGTAAATCCCCCCGTACGAAACGGCATCCCGCCTACAAAATCTCCAGCTGGCTGTTTGTTTAAAACTCTCCTGTTGTCTACCTCCATTCACAACCTTACTCCCTGATTCCACCACTTTTATTTTGATTCCCTTTCCACTTAATGTTCAGCGAGAAACATTTGTTGAAGCAGGCCAGGAACCTTAACTCCACCGCAGGGAAGCTCCTGCAGCTGCAGCAGTAGTCTAACATTGACGTAACCAAACAAAGGAGATCCCTCCCTTTTTTTTTCCAACCGGCTTCGACCTGAGCGGACTCAATGCATCTTTTAAGGAAATCCTCCCCCCTCGCGCTTTGTGCTTTTTCTGGTCAGATGCGGCCATGAGTGCCCCCTTCATATATGCCAGGGTAGCAGTCCAGAGAAGTGGTCAAGAAGAACACAGATGATTTGGTTTCTGGATTTTAGAGCTGTCTGTCAACATTTGTCTGTAACCATTAGGCGTAATAAAACCATCGACTAAAATACAGCCGACTCCCTCATATGCTTGCTTACAGTCGAGAACAGCGGTTCTCTACTGGTATGACTTCAAGACCCATCATTGCACCTTAATTACTTGCTGCAACCAAAATCAAGAAAAAAATTCCCCTCCTCAAAATTATCAAATGAAAGTATTGTGCAGTTCAAAGCGTAGACAGTAGGATTTATTCCTCTATTCTTTTTTCTTATCCCAAAAAAAAAAATAATTACCAGCAAAACCAAAACAACTCCAAGTACCAATTATACTCCCATATAAGCTTATATCGCATATAATGGATCCCATAAAACTGCTTTAATTTAGCCACGTATGAAAATAAATAAAAAATATGAATAAAGCGTGTACCTAAACATCTATGATTATTTAATTATGTAGTTAACAAGGATTATTTTACTGGTAAAAGGCTAGAAATGTGTTGTACCTTCCAGTTTTGCTTCAACGGCTGATATTCGTACAGCATTTCATATTTCCAAATTGTTTCTTTCTTTGATTTGCTCATTGTTGTCACAGTTTTCCACTTCCCCTTCCTCTTATCACTGACTTTCTTAGGACCCATCATTATTGGCAAAAAAAAAAGAAAGAAAATCACAATAAAATGAGATGTGGTCCTTTTTCAAACGCATAGATTGAGAAAACTGGAAGAAAATATCGTGCTGGGCATTATCGTCATCTACTGTTAATGGGGTGTAATCGACCCTTCGTTTTTTCTTCTCAACATTTTGCCAAGGCAAAGGCCCGCCACCTTCTAAAAACAGGTCTGCGACGCACTTTTAGGCCCCTGGGAAAAAAAAAATCAACTTTGAAAAAAAAAAAAATCAATCGACATTAATGATATTATGGCATTAATCTTGGCAGATTCAAGATAAAATTAAAGCAAAACAAAAATGTAAAGAATATAAACTAAAATTTTAAAAGTAATTACACAATTCTTATTTGACAAGTTATTTTTTGACAAATTCCACATTTTCCTTGGGCAAAACTTCTCTTTGAGTTTCCGTCTTTTTTTCCCCCCCAACACGATCGTTTTCATCCTGCACCCACTCTTCCGTATTCACATGCCATTTCTGCACCAATCCTTTGCTTTCACCGTCTTCCTTTTCAGCTTATTTCATTTGAAAGTTGTTTTGCGTCCCTCCATTCCCATTCCTAAACCCCCCAAAAAAGATGTAAGCAGGCAGACCGGGAAAAGGAAGCAGTGCTGGAGGCCAACCGCCTTTTCAAGCGTGAGTTTGGGGACAAGATCGAAAGCTTGGAGGTGGAGCTGGAGCAGCTCCGGAGACACAGGTAACCCCCCAAAGTGCAACGTGGTAAGAATGACTTCTTGTGTACAACTTCCGACCTACGACCGGGGTCGGTTCCTACCAACCGGTATAAATCCATCACAATGCCGCCATCTGCTGCGGAATTGGTATTTACAGTGCCTTGCAAAAGTATTGGCGCCCCAAAAACCTTTTGACATATTGCCTTATTTCAGGTTTCAAATCCATCCATAAAAGCCAAGAATCACCAAAATGTGAGACACAAATGTGAAAACAAACCGATTTTAATCAACATTTTATATTGTGCTTGCAAATTAAAAAAAGTGAAAGCTAGGGGCCAATTAACCTTACAAGCATGTTTTTGGAATGCTGGAGGAAACTGGAGTGCCTGGAGGAAACCCACGCACACACGGGGAGAACATGCAAACTCCACACAGGGAGGTTGCAGTAATTGGCTGGTTCAAATTGCCCCTAGCTGTGAATGAGCGAGTGAGGTGTCTGTCTCTGGGCCCTGTGATTGGCTGGCAACCACTTCAGGGTGTCCCCTGCCCACTGCACCAAGATAGCTGGGGTGGGCTCCAGCACCGCGTGACCCTACTGAAGATACGTGGTGCAGATAATGGATAGATGAAAAGTGGGAGTTGCAAAAATATTGGCCCCCTTTGAGTTAATACTTTGTGCAACCTCCTTTTCTGCGATCACAGCCACATGTCTTTATGGGTATGTTTTGCACAGCTTGGGAAAAAAAATGCCTATATTATATTATGATATTCCTTACAAAACAGCTCCAGTTCCATAAGGTTTGATGGTGATTGTTTATACACAGCATTTTTTAAATATTTTCACAAATGCTCTATAGCAAGAGGGTCTCCAACCTTTTTGAGGCCAAGAGCAATTTCAAGGGCACGGAGTAACACAAAGGGCACCTTGATAACGCACTTCCGTTTGACAGTTGGCATTTTCAGGGTAATGTACAAAATTACTCTTGGGCCAAACATAATGCTTTGCATTTAGCCCCCCAAAAAATAATAATTCTCCCATGTAGCTTCTCGCAAACACCTAACAGGCCTTTTTGATTGTTTTCTTTCAGAAAGGCCTTTCTTCTTGACACTGTTCTATAAAGGCAGATGTATACACAGTCTGTGCACAGGTGTAGTAACCACAAAGTTTGGAGCCTGAAAAATGACAAAAAGTTATTGGGTGTAGCCAATACTTTAGCAAGGCATACTATACTGAATAGAGTGGTGGGATGCTGTACTGGCTGGCTCCCAAAAGTGTCCCTTGTGATGCCGGGCTGCTACGCAGTACAGTGTCAGACTTTGATTTAAAAGTGGGCGGATGTACGTCTCGCAAGTCATTAGTCGGATTTAACCTGTATTTGTTTGACAACTGGATGTCAAATTTTATATTCCCGTCCTGTGCTAGGACCAACCTGGAGGTGGAGCAAAGGAAAAAGCGCGTGGTCCCTGAGGACCTCCCCCAAGTAGTATGCTTACACTCTGATACGTGCCAATGTTGTGTTTTTTTTTATTTTTATCTTTATTTTTTGTTTGTCTTGCAGCCTCACTCGGGATCTCCAGTTGTGAAGAAAGACTTCCAGGATATGTCTGAGGATAAAAACAGTCCAAACTCCAGCTTGTATGTACTTTCATTAACAGGGCTGACATTTTACTTGCTGTTTTTGTAAATATATTTGTGTGTTTTGTTTTTTTCTAAAGGCCCCTTTGCCAATCAGATGAAGAAGTAAGTTTTTTTCTGAAATATATATATATACATATTTTCCACACTATAAGGCGCACCTAAAAAGCCTTCTTTTTTATTAAAAGCTGACCACGTGTCTTGTAATACAGTGCGTCTTATAAATGGATCAATATTGAGTCGTAACAGGTCTAGCAACTAAGGTTAGCAGCCGCAGAATCGATTTTCCCCCGTAGAAGTATTGCCCGGTGCATGCTTAGATATATATATATATACCGCCGTTTCATTTCCTAACCCATGTGTCAATCATCATTTAAATCTGTCTGTTTTTCATAACTAAAAAAATATTTTTTTTTTTTTCACACAAAAGCTGACTGTCAAAATAAGTTTCAGCTAAATTTGTCACTTAGCTAATGGGTTTTTTCCCCTAACCTTGAATTTATATATATATGTTTTTCCTCAGACTTTGTTTATAAAATGTTTGATGTGAATTGTAATTCATGTTATTTTTCTTTTTTTTCTTTTACATTATCAATAAAATTTGATTGCCACTTATTTAAAATGAGATATAATGTAAAAAAAGGCAAGCAATACTCGAGTTAGTAGTAATGAATGGCTTTTGTTTATCCATTTGTGTACAGGCTGAGTCCTTTGTGAATATCAGTCAAGCTTCTGTGTGCAGCATGTGTGAGGAGGAAAACTCCCTTTTTAAGACAAAGGTAAGTTTTTGTTTTGTTTGTTTTTTTTTTTAATTCTTTTTTTTTGTACCAGCTTGTTGGCCTTGGGGGTAGGGTGCCCGTCCCAAGATTGGGAGGTTGCTGGTTCAAGCCTCGACCGGGTCATACTTAAGACTTATAACATGGGAATCCCCTCCTCTGTATCAATCTCCCAGAAAGAGTCAAAAATGTGAATGTGTTTTTGACTCTAGCCACCTCCAACTAGGGCAGGGGTGGCGAACACGTGGCTCTTGGCCAATAAGAATGCGGCTCTTTGCCTCATCATATTTTCTATATACTGTGGCTCTTTGCTTTGTTTCATGTGTAGTTTTTGTGTGTGTATTGAGGATGGACACTTTCCTTGAAATCAACACAAGAACAATACTTTTGTAAGGAGAGGAGTGTGTTATGGGAAATAATATTTTTTTAATTTTGTGTGTATGTGTCTGTCATGGCAGGTCAGTGCGTGGTGTGGCTCTTTGATTCTCACAGTTAAAAAATTCGGCTCTTTGTGTCAAACTTGTTCCCCACCCCAGAACTAGGGGGATATGGCTCCGGTATATATACATTTAATTCTTATTTTGAAAAATCCGTCACCTAATGAAATGAAATGATCTGCATTTATATAGCGCTTTTCAAGTCAAGACTTCCCAAAGCGCTTTACTGTGTGCTTCACATTCCTAATAGCGGCCGTGCAGCCATGTAAGGCGCTAACCTGCTTATTGGGGGCATGAGGAGTTCAGTGTCTTACCCAAGGACACTTTGACATGTAACACGGAGGAGCCGAACTGCTATCTCAAGACGAGCGCTCTACCTCCTGAGCCACTGCCGCCAGATTAGTTGCAAGCTGTGGTCACAAGATGGCAGCAGAGCACAGTTTTATTTTCTGTAAAATCTCTCAAAAATATAAGAAATCAGTCAGTACAGTAGTTCCTTTCAGAGGCAAGATTGCGCCTAAAAAATCCTGCCTGAACACGGGCCCGCGGGTATTAAATCCCTCCAAATTTACTTGATTTGAGGGACTGAGCCCGAGAAAAAAAAAAAAGCAGGAATGCGGTAACTAGGTGGGCCTGGGGCAAAATCGAATACTCTTGGAGTTGCATATATTCCTAACCCGAGGGTCTCCAACATGGTGTCCCATGGAGCCCCCTAACGGCAGCGCTGGGTCATTATGATTTTCTAGTAAAAATATTTTTTGAGTGGTTGACCGAGTGTATTTAACACTACATCCAATAATCACCCTGGTAGTACCATAGTAACAAGGTTAAAACATGTTATTTTAGAAATGCAAATCAACTGGGTGCCCTTTGCACTAATTAGTAACATCAAGTAGCTCTCGGCTTAAAAATGTCTGCAGACCCCTGCTGTATCCCGTGTCATCGATTTTTTTTTTTTAGTTCCAAGGAAGACCCTCCTATGAGGGGAGCCAAAGCATCTAATGCAGGTGGGCCAAAAGTGGGCTTAAAACCTTGCCCATTGGCACAGCAAGAAATCATCACCGTAATAAGTCGTATTTATATTCTTCCGTTGTAGTTATTGATATTTGTTTTACTTCAACTGCCGTCTGCTCAATTACTTTTGCCTTCCGTTATGGCGCTCATACTTCCGGGGAATGCAATGTGATGTCACCTGTGAGGGGTAAATACATTTTTATAAATAATTTGAAAAGGTCAGGCAAGAGAATATCCCGGATCAACCCGAACGTAATGATTAACATATTCGACCCGGCCCTAAATGTGGAAGATCTTACTTACCCCTGCTTCCTGTTTTCTAGCGACAATGCAAGAACTGCAAGGGGGTTTTCTGCGAGGGCTGCGTGGCCAACGAGCTGCCGTTGCCGTCGTCCATCTTGCCCGAGGTGGTGTGCGCCGCCTGTTACGGGCTCTTACTGCAGCAGTACGCTTCTTCATCCCCAGCGTAAACAAAAGCCACCAAACATGGACGATTTCCTGCTACGACTGGAACTGCAATGCGCACTTTTATTATTTAAACACAATCCAAAGGAGCTCCTCATTCGGGATGGTTACAGCGGAAAAAACATCTTGAGCAGTGGTCCTTAACTGGTCTGACTTGTGGACCCAGCATCCCACCCTTATAACAAAATGCGACCAAACTCAAGAAGGATTTTTTACTTCTTAATTTATTGAGTGAAAGGATAGTACAGTTTAAAGCAGATACATATTCACCCTTTTTTCCAAAAACAAACTAACCAGCAAAACCAATATTACTACAGGAACTGTATTTACTCGCATATAAGCCTAAATCACATCTAAGCTGACCCCCTATAACTCTGGTAAAAGAGCTACGTATTAAAAGACATATGTAACCAAAATATTTTTAAAACATATACCAAAAGAACAAAAGTATATAAAGGTAGGGTGTGTCATTTGAGGTGTTTTTTTAAAAAGTTAAAATTCTCTCTATCAAATATGTGTTAATAATGTTCAACTGAGCTCAAAGAGCCCCTATGCTTTATTTTCCATCGCAACAATCTGCTTTTGTCTTACTTTTATCAGAGATGTTCGGGGCAGAACACAATATGTTCAGGGAATTGGGGTTGGGAGGAGTGCTGGAGTGATATCATGCTCACCACACAGGTTTTCTTTTTTTTCTTTTTTTTTGGGACATTTGACAGTGTAGCATGAAAATAAGAAAATGTTTGCTTCTGATTAAGTCCAAAAAGCAACACAAACCCCAAGAAAGATTAAAAGAATTGTTTAGTTAAGCACGTGTAGGAAAAATGCATGTACTTGCACACGCATCATGAATGATCTAAGGCTGCAGTCAGGACTTCAAGCCAGGAGATGGTGGCAGAGAGTAAGCGTTTCAAATTCTGTACAGCTTCATTTGCGTAGATAAAGAATATACTGGTAAAAACAGATCAAACTTTTTAAAATCATTTACTGTACCTTTAAGCATCGCTTCAGTGTCAAACACTCATGCAATATTTTTGTATTTTGCAATCTTTCATTCTTTGACTCTATCATTGTCACCTTATCCTTTCTCCTTATCAAAAACTCAAAACCCTTCATATGGTTTATAAAAAGGAAATAAAACAGACAAAATCACAATAAAATGAGATGCCGTCCCTATCAAACAAAAAGACCGTGCCAATTGACTGAAGAGGAATAAGATAAAGCAACATTATCCCCATATACTGCTTTTTAACATTATTTTGTCCACTGGAAAAAGGTCCGTTGCATCCCACCAGTTGAGAAACCCTGTTTTAGAGGCACATGTGAGGTAATCAACATTTGACCAGTCTTTAAATCGTGAGATGTGGTCAGTAATTGTATTTTGGAAGCTTTTCCAAAGAACGTGGTAATATGTCCGTAGGTGAGGAACATAAAAAAAAAAAAAAATCGCGTATTTATGGTCATGAAAACACATTTCACTTGGTTGTCTGCAAGACTGATTAGCATATTGCAATAAAGCATGAATCTCTTTAGGTATAAAAGACGGGTTTCGGAATAAACTCAAAAAAATGACCGTTTCCTCGGGTATTCGTGCTAAAGAGCACATTTACAAACAGGTCACACTCATCTCAACGAGCTGATTTTTTTTCAACGCTGGGGAAATGATCAGAAATGTGCTGTATCTAAACTGAAAATATTTTTATGTTTACATGAAATTCAAGAATATACGTTTGTATGTTTTTTTTTTAACATCCAATAATAAATGCTTGTTCAAGCTAACCAAGATTCCATTGAAACAGTATCCCAAAAATGTTTGTACCTGAACGCAACCATCACTATCAGCTGGAATTCAATTTTAAGTCTGCTAACTTTAGCGTAAAATCAGCCAACTAAAATGTTGAGTCTTAAAAAAACCCATTTAGTCAAATAGCTTTTTTTTCAATTTGTGACGGTAACATAAGAAAAACTTATTCTTTTACATCTTCTTTAAACATTTTCCACAAAACAATGTTTTTTTTAACAAGAGCAATTATACATGTAAAATTGACCATTTTTGAAAACAATTACTCCTTAACAACTCTTAAAGGGACGGTGTGTAATATTTACTGCCTCCTAGTGGTACAAAACTTTCACCAGTGAAAAACAAACATTGCTTTCAATACCAGGGTTTTCCTATCATACTATGAACTATCATACTAATGTTAATTTTTATTTTGGAAAAATTACAGATCGAGAATTACCAGTACCAGACAACGCAGAGCCCTCTAGTGCTCAATTATTACACATAAGGACTAAAATACAGACGCTCCTACTTACGACCATTCGACTTACGAAAAACGGTAGATACGAACATTTTCTTCGGGATGTCAAAAAATACTTGGACATTCCTGTAAGTTGGATTTTGTATTGTGTGCACCTTTTTCCGAGTACAGGACATTACTGTAGAGCTTTTTTCGCCGTGTAGGCTCTGAGAGCTCACCCAGCATCCACCCCGAAGAAGAAAACGGGCTTCTACTTCCTGGTTTGTATGTAAACATACTATACTGTATTATCCAGCACATTCAGAACTTTGACATTTTTAATGTTTAATATCTCGTTCATCCATTCAATACGGTTGGTGTGAAGTGTAAAGAAAAAGCGAGCCATTTCTTTTGAAATGAAAGTGGAATAAGAAAGCTTGATGCGGTTGAGAAAATGGTTGGATCGCTTTTTTTCTGACACTTTTTACCACGGAGGACGAAGTCGCTAAACTCATGAAGCCCATCTTCCAAAAGTAAGTTAAACTTAACTATCTTTTATAGTCATGTTTATTTGTATAGCCCTGAATCAAGAGTCTCAAAGGGCTTCACAGACCACACAATGTCGCTAACCACGCCTAATGTGTAGCTTTGTTTTTCAGTACTATGTCGCTAACCACGCCTAATGTGTAGCTTTGTTTTTCAGTACTATGCTTTGTAAACGTTATAGAGCATATTATTTTATTAAACATTTATTTTTCAGTTTCATAACAACACAGGTTACTTATATGTAACCGCGTTGTACGTGTCCCACCAAAGATCCACATTCACGCTGGACTGGATGATGAGGTTTTTATTATTACAGTTCTGCAAATGGAGTGACAACATTAGCTTTTTTCTGCTGGGTCTGATCTTTTTGTAGTACTCTGGTAAAACTGACAACAAACCCCGCCTCCTAGTCACATGTTAGAAGCCAAAACCAAACCCCACCCCATACCAGCAGATGGCACTGTTGGACTCAGCATTGCAGGACATTTACCAAAAACTATACACATATTTTAGCAGGAATTTCATTAAAATAAAAGTTATTATTACACCCGTTACATATACAAGCCTTAAACATACAAAATATAGCAGCGTCTATGAACTATTAAGGGACGATTCATATAATATGACAAGTTCTGTAGGTATTTGTTCCCCTCTTTTACTAAAAATTAATTTTAGTCAGAAAACTGCAATACCTTGGAAATGCTCCCTCAATTCATAAATATCAATGCGCTTTATGTTTCACAACAAATTAAACACATGTTGACACCAGGTATGTTTTATTCTTTGACTTCACACTTGAATCAATACTGCAGTCTGTGTCAGAGGGAACAAAAAGGGAGAAAGAAGAGTTAGCATAAAGAGAATGGTTTGCTAAATTTCACCTAACCAAACTTACCTGGTGTGGGATTTTTTTTTCACCTTTCCTGGTCAGGCATTGAATTGAGAAAAAGTTCTATGTATCTTTCACCTAAGAACAGCAAAAAATAACACATGAATGTTCAGTAATACAGTGCTGTGGAACGGTATTTGCCCCCCTGCCTCGTTTCTGTGTTTTTATGCATATTTGCCACTCACAACAAGTTTCAGATCTTTAAACCAATTTTAGTATAGCAGAGAAATTTTTGATATGTCAATTCCAGTAATTAATACAAAATTAAAAAGAACCTATTCCTATCTGATCTTATGTGAAAAATGAATCGCCCCCTGAACCTAAAAGCGAATCGAGCCACCTTTGGCAGGGATAACAGAAATCAAACGTTTATGAAAATGGGTAATGAGTCTTTCACAACGGTGTGGAGGAATTTTGGCCCACTCTTCTTTGCAAAACATTTTCAAATCTAACATATTGAAGGGATTTATAGCATTACCTGCCCGTTTATGGTCACACCTCAAAATCTCAATTTAATTTAAATCCAGACTTTGACTTGGCGACTCCAGGACCTTCACTTTGTTTTTTAAGCCATTCAGAAGTGGACTTGCAGGTTTGTTTTGGCTGTTGTTGTGCTGCTGCATGGTCCAAGAGCGTTTGAGTTTGTGGGCACGAACTGATGGCCAAACTTTTCTACGTCAGGTTCTTCATGTTCTTTTTATTAAAAGTTGTGCCATTTTTACACCGTTTGTATCTTGCTAATAAACACCTTCCAAAGACGTCAATCTTTTTTACTTATCACTCCAAAGGATCTTTCTCCATGAGTCTTGAGGATAATCAAGATGCTTTTTGGCAAATGTGAGACAACTTTGTGTTCTTTTGTCTCCCATGGATAGCATTATAGGCCAGTGGCTTTCTTCTCGTGGAGTAACAAATAGTAAATGGTCTGGAGCTGCTTTGCTGCCTCAGGACCAGGACAACTTGTTGTGGTTGACTGAATAATGATTCTGGTGTTCACCAGAAGATCCTGAAGGACAACGTGCCCATAAACTCAAGCGCTCCTGGATCATGCAGCAGGAACACTAGCCCATACATACCAGCAAGTCCAGTCCACCCCTGAACGGCCAAACAATAAAATAGAATATAAACAATAAAAAAAGAGTGGCTAAGTCAAAGTCCGGATTTAAATCCATTTGAGATGCTGTGGTGTGACCAGAAACGGGCAGTTCATGCCAGAAAACCCTCCAACATGGCTAAATTGAAACAATTTTGCAAAGAAGAGTGGGCAAAAAATACTATGCAGAGTTGTGAAAGACTCATTACCAATTATCGTAAAGGTTTCATTTTGTTATTGCTGCTAAAGGTAGTCCAACTCACTATTCGGTTCAGGGGAAAACTACTTTTTCACATAGGGCCAAAAAGGTTTAGATTTTTCGTGCCTTATTAAATAGAATCAACATTTCAAAACGGCATTTTCTTTCTTTGGGTTATCGCTGTGTGATATTAAAATTGGTATGATCTGAAACCTTTGTGACTGATAAATATAAAAAAAATTGAAATTAAGAACAGGGCATATCGTTTTTGACGGCACTGGCAATGACAAAATAAAAACAAATCCACAGAGAAACTCAACTTAAAAGGGAAAAAATATAGTAGAGGAAAGATCTTGGAACTGAACCCAGCCTTAAATTCAGGCCATGTTCTGGCTTAAAATGTCAGTCATTAAGTCGGGTCGGTCGGACTTCTCTCTTGCTGTTTTTTTGGAGCATCTACACAGCATGCACTTACTTTTACTCTAGATATTATTTAGATAAAGAAATGCTTACCAAACTATCATTTCAACTCCAAATCACTAAATCCATTGAAATTTTCCTCCTTAGTGTTGGGGTAAAAGACGCGCGACTTCCTTCTTCCAACTCCCTTACGTCAGACGTCATTTCTGCTTCTTGCCAATTGCTTACAAGCTTTTCAAACATTCTTTCTGCTTTTTCGGGAAATATTTCATTATTTGCAGCTTGTAATCTGCAGAAATTGATTTTCTTTTCAGTGCCATTTGGTTCAGTTTGACTTTCGTTTGCTGCGCTTCAGTACCAAAATGTTCAATTAGGCGCTAAACTTGAAGTGCACACTTGATTTGAGGGACTGAAGTAAACCCCAAACTGCTTAGTTCAGCTAAAACGAACAGTTTTGTGCTGAAATACGCACGGCCGGAGTAAAGCTTCATGTTTACTAGCAGCAAATTAAAGTATCGGGTTTATTTCGGCCTCGTTTATGAAATGAAATTAATCCGTCGGGTTTGGGCGGCCTCGGGTTTATGTACCTGCGACTCGAGTCGGGCTGAAGGTCCGACCTTACCTCTATAATATAGTATTTCTTTCATATGAATGAACTGAATCAAGTGTGTACCTATGTACATTCTGTCTTTGGCCATGGCTGCCACAGCGTCGTGATGGCTGGCAAAGTAAACGTCAGCCTCGCCGCTTGGCTTGCCTGTGGGTCCCAGTTCCAGGCAGATTTTGGACACCACCAGCGGGGAGAAGAACTGTAAGACAGCAAAAACGGTTTATAACAAGATCATGATACGGTTAACCCTCGTTGCGTCGTGCTTCGTGACATCAGTGCATGGCGGGTCAAAAAATATTGTGCAATCGTTATCCCCGAATGCATATCACTGCGAGTTGGGAGCTGGTGGAGTGCAATTTTTGTTTGGACTCGCAGCTCTTTTTTGCCCTGTCCACCAAAAAGTGAATTGCACTCATGTGGCCCCGATCAACTATCCACAATCGCATTGTTGCAAGTGGTGACCAGCAGAATGCCCGGTAGCCTTTTTTTTTGCTGTCGCTGTTTTTTTGCCCTAAAATGAACTGCACTTGTCCGGCTGTGATGTGTTATGCCCATTTGCATGACGTGACTTGCAGGAATTGGAAGAAGACACTTTTGTCAGGAAGCGTGACATTTTTGGGCCACCTAAAATGAAATGATTATGACAACTATCCATTATCTTCAGTCTTTTGCTGAGAGCAGGGGCCAGCGACGCTTCAAGCCACTGAACCATCCCACCTAAAACAAACCTGCACTGATTTGGCCGCGATGCGGAATTCCCAGTCGACTATTGCTGAAAACAAGAGCCGAGACAACCTATTCAAGGTTTGCGCGCTTGCTTATTTTTTCCATTCTGTCCACTAAAAAGTGAACTGCAATTATGCGGATGTGATCCATTATGTGTGATAGCGCATTGCCCCTAGCCAGGACAGGCAGAACAATTTTTTTTTGCCATTCTGTCCACCAAAAAGTGAAATGCTCTGGTGCGGCAGCAATCGATTATACCCAATCCAATATTTCTGCGAGCAAGGACCGCACTTTTGTCGGGAGATGTGCCGTTCTGACTCGTGTAAAATTAAAAGCAAGATTGTGGCCGCAGTCCATTATCCCCAGTCCACTTCTGGTAAGAGCATAGGCCGGCAGATGGCATTTTTTTTTTGGTTCAGCCCGCTTTAGCCTGCCAATGTGACCCACCTTTACCCTGCACTATTCTGACTGATGTTATTCCCAGTTGACTATTGTTGCGAGCAAGTGTCAAGAGCAACTTTCTGCCCTGATTATTGCGATAGATGAGTGATAAAACTAATCATGTGGTGATTTTCAAGTAGGGATTACCTTTACAAGATCCACTCCAGTGATTTGGAAAGGAAGTCCTCTCAAGTGGACGTGATGGGACAACGTGGACTGTTGAGGAGGGATTGATGCAGCAGCTAAACACAGTCATTTTTTGAAGAAACATTAGGTGCGATTTCTTTGGTGTGTGTTATCCAAAAGTAAGATCTTGACACATTTCATACTTGTTTTTATTTTATAAACAATATTCTTGTTTTTCAAAACCAAAATGAAATTACCCGGTCTGTCTGGAGAAAATCCGGGCCTGAAATTCTTCCTGGTTGTTTCATTTAGTGTAGAATTGCTCCGGTCTGAAGGAATCTCTTGACTGCTGCTGGGAAAAACTTCGATATATCTAGCATAGGAAAAGAGAACGAAAACCACTGAGGTGACATGAAATCCAGTTTGTGAAAGCCTTACACTTTTCTGATCGTTTCCACTCATTAGGTGCCATAACGTATGACGTCCACAGAAGCATTGTCCTGGAGTGCCAAAACTTAAAAATAAGCTAATTTTTATTTTATTTTACTACTTTGGAATACTATTAGAGTATCAAGGTTTCAGAAATTATAACAGTATGATAGCAGGTGCGGCTTTCATCCGATCTTTGTCCACACATTGAGGAAGCACCCACTTCCTAATCTTGCCTTCTGTATCAAGCGATTGAAGTGTGTTGATGGCCAAGACAGTATAAGACTAGGCACTATCTTCGATAAGACAGATTTCTACTGTGTAATGCTGAAAAAAGCTCGACAACAGTGTATTCAATCCTCTGGCAACCAGTACAGTGGAATTTCGGTTTTTTAACGCCTCTCAGTTCGAACAAATCGGAGTCCGACCAAAAATTTTAGAGAAATTCTTGCTTCGCTGTTCGGTCAAAAAATTGGAGTTCGAACGCCGGTAATGCGTGAGTGCGTACGCTAAAATGCGATGCTGAGCGGCGTACGGGTGGAGATGGCTCCTTTCGTGACCAACTGTTATCGCGTGCGGACGTGCTTCGTTTTGCTTTCGCTTTTAATATAGGTGTACCAAGTGTTTTAGCCCCTCATTATGCCTCCGACAAAAGTCAGTGCAAGCAGCAAAGTTGCTACAAGTGAAAAAAAGAAAAGTAGTGCGTACAACTATTGCATTTAAGAAAGAAATAATAGCAAAATATGAAGGAGGTGTGCGAACGCCTTCTGCTGGCCACCACCAAGGTAAGAAATCCTATTCATAATTGTTTTCTTTATCCTTTTTTTTTTTACACGTTCATGTTAGCGTAATCTTTCGTACGGAAGATTACGATAACGCGAACGTACGATTAGCCTGGGTTAGCTTTGTTTACGTTGAACATTCGAGGTAAACATTCAGGGTGTTGGAACGAAGCCCGACTTTCAGGGTGTTGGAACAGAGCCCCCATTCCAATGAACCGCTCACCACTTGTTGTGGAAACCCGGGTGCTGAATGACTCTTAAACGACCTGATTTTTTTCTTTTTACACATTCATGTTAGCGTAATCTTTCGTACGGAAGATTACGATAACGCGGACGTACGATTAGCCCGGGTTAGCTTTATGTTTATGTTAAACATTCAAGGTAAACATTCGGGGTGTTGGAACGGATTCAAACGTTTACATTATTTTTAATGGGAAAAATGATTTCGGTGATCGAACAAATCTGTTTTCGAACAGGGTTCTGGAACCGATTATGGTCGAGAACCGGGGTTCCACTGTAAATGGTTAATAGAGAGGAGGCAGTCTCCTGATTCTTATTTCTAGTGAAGCGATAATTCAAAAAGAACTGGGCTGAGTTTTAGGCGAACCTTTCATTTTTAGTCAACTTTCTTTGAAATAATATAGAAATAGTGGAAATGTAGAAAAAAAAATTAGCAACTTGTTTTTTGGGTATTATATTTTGAACCAAAATTTTCATTAAAGATCAAAACACTTTTCATACTTCAATAAGCAATATAACGCTGGAAATCAGCTAAAATACAAGACCCCGTATTAACAATTTACCACTAGAAAATATTTTGATGATTTTACTTTGCAGTGTGTATCTGAAATAAACATAATAAAGATTTGAAATGTAATAAATGTAAATAAATAAATAACCCCCACTAAGATCCTGCAACGTTTCGATTTTAAGGTAGATCAGGTTTTATGTTTTGTTTGATTAATAGTTAAATATACCCCAATTTCCACTTGTTTTAAATTATTCACTTGATGTATCGTTTTATATTTTTTTCCTTCGGTTTTTGAGATTCTAGATTTTATTGATATTGTCTGACCTGTTCCCGATGAGCTCTCGGTCTCTTTCCAGTGCTTGATCGGCCGCTTCCTGCGTGGAAAAGCAAACAAAGGCCTCCCCCGTCCTTCGCCCCCTGCTGTTTTTCTTGATGGTGATGCCTTTGTCCATTATCTCCAAACCTGAGTCACAAAAACAGACTTTTCACTTATGCATGCATACCTTGCTCTGCAAAAGTACTGTCCCTTCAAGAACTTTTTGACCTATTGCAATATTTAAGCCTTCAAACTTGTACATAAAAAAAAAACCTCAAAATATTGTCTAAGAATCAACAACATGTGAAACACAATCGTGAAAAGACACTAAATTTATTCATTTATTTTACTAGACGTTGCAAAATTGTTGGACCCTTTGAGTTAATCCTTTTCTGCGATTACAGGTATGTACGTTTCTATAATAAAATAATAATAATAAATAATTTCCTTGTATTGTCATTCTGTGTAACAATGTACACAGAACGAAATGTCGATTGCACCTGACCCGTTGTAGCGAGCCGATGCAGCCGCAGCCAACAGAGGGCGCCGCCGACCACTTTTCAAGTCTTAGGAATGACTCGGCCGGGGCGCGAACCACCGACCTCCCAGTCTCAAAGCGGGCGCCTTACCATCTAGGCTACTATATGTTTTATACATCTTGAAACTGAGAGATTTTCCCATTCTTCTTTACAAAACAGCTCAAGTTACTTAGATTTTATGGTCGTCGTTGTGCACGGCAATTTTCAGATTTTTCCACCAGCGCTCTATAGGATTGAAGTCTGGACTTTGGCTTGGCCACTCTAAAACCTTCCTATTGTTAGTTTTTAACCATTCCATTGTAGATTTTGCTTTATGCTTAAGGTCGTTGTCCTGTTTGAAGGTGAACCTGCGCCCCACTCTCAGGTTTCATTCAGACTCCAACAGATTTCCTACCCAAATAGTTTTGTATTCAGCGCCATCCATCATCCCTAACCATTTTCCCAGTCCCTGCTGAAGAAAGCAACCCTAGAGCATGATGCTACCACCACCATGTTTGACAGAGGGGTTAGTGTTTTCAGGGTGATGTGCAGTGTTACTCTTATGCCAAACGTAACGCTTTGCATTGAACCCAAAAAGTTCAATTTTGTGTCTTCTTCCAAACAGGCCTTTTTATGGTATTCTTTCAGAAAGGGCTTTTTTCTTGCCAGATGTATGCAGAGCATGACTAAGAGTTGTCCAATGCACAGATTGTCCCACCTCAGCTCTGTATGCCTGGTCATCCAATGTGATAATGAGCCTCTTGGTTTCCTCTCTAAATATATTTTCCCTTTGTTTGGGGCAAAGATTTAGAGGGAATGGCAGGTCTTGTTAGGTTTGCAGTGGTTTTATGCTCTCCATTTTTATATTATTGCTTGCTCAGTGGTTTGTGAGATGTATAAATGTTGCAAAATCGCCACAACTTTATCCTGTACCTACGTCATTTAGTCCTCATAATGCTGTCCTGTTCTGCAGTGTCTGCTTTCACAGACCTCTGAGCCAATCACAGAGCAAGTCAATTTAAACTAAGACTTAAATGTGCTATGTCATTGTTAGTCATTTAGGCCAACATTGGATCATTCAGAACTTATTAGGGAACTTCCGGAGTCAGTTGGCTGAGCTGAGGGAACAGGCGGGCAATGTTTTTGCAACACCTACTTATCATTTTTTCTTTGAAAAAATAATGTGAAATATTAAAATATTTTGGGTTCCACTTCACGATTGCGTCTCACATGTTGTGATTCTTAAAGCTAAAAAAAAAAACATATTTATTAAGTTTGAAGCCAGAAAAAAAGGCAATAAGACAAAAAGTGCTTGAGGGGACAATACATTTGCTTGACACTACCAAAGTATAGGAGTTAATTGGGATCACCGTACCAGTAAAAAAACGCACAATGTCGTCCTCTGTTGAGGTGAAGGGGAGACCTCGGATCCGGACCACCCTGGTGTCAGCGGGACCCACTGCTTTCTTCAGGATGTCCTCAGCATTGTCGTCTGTGACTTCATACACTGAAAAGGAGAAAAAAAATGAGGTAGACTTAATCTTATAACCATTTCCATGATTTGTACAGCTTTTTCATGGCCAAATTCAAGCACTCTCAAGGATTTTCAAAGTCAATTTTCCAATTTCTCCATTAACATTGAAATCAAAATTCCTGTGTGGATCATTTATTTTGCAGATCCACGAATATATCTGCGATTTACATACACCGTTTTTAATCTTGAGTTTATATTAAAACACGATTTGCAGATATTACCTAAATCGAGAATATATATGTGGATCTCCGCTAAAATCGACAAGCTTACATTTTTAGTTGCAGGAAAATCTTTCCTTAATTCTTTGCATTGCTCATAACAAATGCCCATGATATAAGTAATCCTTGCACTAATACACATTTTATAGTGCCCTGTTTAGGTATAGCATGCACCTGTGCTAGGACGTTTCAGAGGACAAATGCATTACAAACTAATGCTAGCTGCCTTTAATCTCAGGGAATATGCAATAGCAAAGAAAAGCCACCAGAGATCAGTGTCCGCGTCCTTTTTAAATCATACTTTGTGTGAAACATGGCCACAATTTCAAGCACTTCACCCAAAATTCAATCACTTTTCAACCCTTGAAAACAGAACATGGAAATTCAAGCATTTAAGGATTTCAAGATCCCGTACAAACCCTGTGAGTAGTAGAATGTCTACAATTTGGCTGCCAATCAGATACAGAACACAAATCTAGGTTTCTATAGATCACTTTTCTTTTATGCTAGGTTTAGAGCTCAAACCTTCCACATAGCGAGCACCGAGATATTGCCGGTGCTTCCCGAGTGCCTTGCTCACGTCTTCCTCGTGCTCCAACTCCACGAAAGCACGTCCCGACGCTCTCCCCTGGTGGTCCAAAACCAGGTGCACGCCGGATGTGCCGCCGCGAATCCGACAAGCTGAAGAGACAAACAAATTTGGTCACCTTTTCACTACAATCTGAAATGCAGCCTCTAATAATAATAGTAATAATACATTCTACTTTAAAGCGCCTTTCAGGACACCCAAGGTCGCTGTACACAGAATACCAAACCACAATAAAACAAGCAAGTCAATTAATTCATTCGTTCTTGCCCATGTGAAGAGTCCAACTTTTTTGCAATAAAACACAAATCTTGCCATCAATTTAGTCCCAAACATATAGCAGTGTTCATTTTACCTGTGAAAAGTGATGGATCCCGGGGACTCGCATGCTCAAAAATCTATGGGTCCCAACAGAGATATATGGGTCCCCAAAATTTAGTGTGCTCCATGCCCTTACAAACTGTCGTATTTTCCCTTACAAAAACATGTTTGTTTATATAGTTTAACATGTTATATTGTAAATGTGTTTCCTTATATCATATATATTGTTAATTAACATTTTTATTGTGAGATACTGAGTTGCTCGACATGAATGAGGTTTATTATAAAAAAAGTTCAAAAATGCTTGGACGTTCACTGTAGAAGGAAAACATACATGCAAATATAATTAAGTAGAATAATACATTCTCTTATTTCAAATTATTGCATTAAATTATTGTTGGTACTATACTGATTAAAGGGATAACCACAAACCTGTCTTTTTCCATTCTCTCCTTTTATACTTCCTTTTTTTCTTAACTTCTTTATACAACATAATAATTCCTAATATAATGCATCAAAGCAAATGAGCCGTTTGAGAGCCGGCTCTTTAAGGAGTTGAGCCGAAAAAGCCAGTTCTCTAAAAAGAGACGGACTACACAACTCGAACTTGAGATCGGCGTGCAGACGAAAACTCGAACCGCGAGACCAAAACAACAACGGCGGCTCTGCCTGACGAAAAGTTTGGAGTGCGGTAAATCTTTGTTAAAATATGATAATTACAATTTCGTGTCAAAAAAGTCGTTGATTTGACACGATGCAAAAATAATGCGTCTAGGACGCAGGGGCGCGGGCAAACAAGAACACTGTTAGTAGTATATAAAACAAATATATAACTGTATTAAAAATTATAGTACCTTAATACAAACACATTGTTGTACAATTTACATCGTTTTAGAGCAGGGGTCTCAAACTCAGTTTACTTGGGGCCCGGTGGAAACAGTCTGGGTTACGCTGAGTCGCATCAGGTTTTTCCACAAGAAAAGCTCAGATAAAAACATTCCAATGTTCTATAATAATTTTATTTTTAACACTAAGATGAAACAAATAATCATGTTAAAAATAATAAAATTATTCAGGAATAAATAATAACACAGACAATAAAACAACAGAAGAAACCATATATAGATGCAGACTAGACAATAAAATCCTTTTGGTTCCGTTCAATCGTCTGTACCAACAACTATTTAAGAATCTAAACATAGATAGATAGATAGATAGATAGATAGATAGATAGATAGATAGATAGATAGATAGATAGATAGATAGATACTTTGTTCATCCCCGAAGGGAAATGACTAGAACAGCAAAAATGAACTGTTCTGAATATGGTTTATCTAGCTTACTCCTTGCTGCTAAGAAAATGTTAAATAATACGAACATGATGGGAGATTTATTAAGGCTGTTGCACGATACAGAACTGTATTTAATCGGACTTTTTACCGAAAATACAATGTTGGCGACAACATTAACGTGATATATTTGGAAATTATTTGAATACAAACACACGACCAATTAAAGAGACCCCTCTTTTTGCCTGGACTTTCTTTTCTCTGCTTTTTACTATTTTTTTTTTTTTTTTATGTTCTCATTTAATTTTGTCCTAGCCTTTTACCTCCTTTTTTTCGTGCTTTGCTCTTTTTGGTTATTTATTTTCTTTTTAATTTCTTTCTTTTTTTTCCCCAGAACTTTTCACTTTTTTTCCTCTTAGTCTCATTTTCTTTTCTTTTCTCCCTTTTCCTTTTATTCTTCTCCTTTTGTTTCTTTTTTTCTTAGATTTTTCTTTTTCATTTTGGTGTTTTTTTTCCTTTAATCACCCACCCCCCCTTTTTTTTAAAGTCTTTTTTTTTTCGATGTAACGAGCTGCTAAAAGCTACCGGCCCCTTCCCAGTTTGTTTTGTTTCGGAGACATTGACCTGTGAGCCCGCCCACCCTAGCTGTTTGACTGACAGCATACGCCAGCCTATGACATTGCATAACGTGCTCCTTGCAAACTTTGCTTCGCCTTTATTAGCCATCCATCCATCCATTATCTGCACCGCTTATCCTCAGTAGGGTCACTGGAGTGCTGGAGCCAATCCCAGCTGTCCTCGGGCAGTGGGCAGGGGACACCCTGAACTGGTTGACAGCCAGTCGCAGGGCACACAGAGACGGACAACTCACTCGCTCATTCTCACCTAGGGACAATTCGCACCGGCCAATTTACCTGACATGCATGTTTTTGGAATGTGGGAGGAAACCGGAGTTCCCGGGGGAGAACATTCACACTTCACACAGGAACGTTCAATCTCATGACCTCAGAACTGTGCCGCACACGCGCTAACCAATGCGCCGCCGCGCTGCCCCTTTATTAGCCAGTGTCGTTAAAACTTGCTTGATTGGCCACCAAAGATGAAACCTTAACTGTGAAAATTTTGGTTGGCCCAACACTCCATCATTTAAATAAGAGAGGGGGGGACAAACACATGGAACTAGCAATCCTAGAGAAAAACACAGTGTCTTGAGATTACACAACTGTACTACGTCGCATTAACGTTTAGATTTTGGTTCCTTTTTTTTTAGAGTGTGGACCATTGTATGGATTTGAAATAGGAACCCAACTTGAGATGAGAATTTGATTCGTCTCACCGGAGAAGAAGTGCACAACATCCTGAGCTGTGCACGACCACGGCAGTCCGATCACCTGCACTATGTACACCTCCTTACTCTTGGTGGGCAGCGTGTCGGGCGTATACTTCGGAAGTGGAGGATATTCTTCCTCCCACGGCGCCTGGAAATGAAAGAGGACGTACACAATGATAAACAAGTCGGGGTGATAAATGTAGAAAATTACACACTGTATAGCATAACGGTGGAGCCAATTGTGAAATAAAAGACATTGGTAAAAGTTATTTTTAATTTTACCATATGGAAAAAGATATGAAGTCTTAAAGGTCTGGAAACAGTACTGCAAGGTCATGTTGAAAGTTCCCAAAATAATAATTACCGTATTTTCCGCACTATAGGGCGCACCGGGTTATAGGGCGCACCCCCAAAAAATAGTTTTTGGTCCTATATCTTCCATAGATAAGGCGCACCGGATTATAAGGCGCTACAATGGGAACGTGGACAAAACAGTCAAATGGTTCAGTCCAACTTCTTACCCCCTTAACATTCCCAAAACTTGCAAAGAAGCAAATACAAGTCGTAGACACGTGCGGATGCGGCGTCCGTACGATGTCACTCAAATGCATCGATTCAAATATCATTCGGAAGGTTAAAGTCTTGGGATTCAAGAAATGCCAACCATTCCTTAGTTTCTATTTTCTTTTTCGCTCGTAACTTTACTGTGCATATGACAATAAACACTTGGAATTGAGTTGAATTCACTCAACTCATCACAGCAACATCAGGATGGTTCTAAAACAAGATACCGGGGAAATATAAAGCCGCATAACTCACCTAAGTTCTCACGTTCAATAATGATACGCAATCATGGTCTTCTTACAACCGTGAGTGAAGTCAATCCAGACTAATGAAACATGTTTCTTTATGGCGTACTTTAGCAAGCTTGCTATTCAGTCATCTTTTTCGGCCAATTGCAGGGTTTGTCTTGGCCCTCTAGCCTATCCGAGGTTCCGAATAACTTCAGCCAATAGTGATCGATTTAACGGATGATTGACACATCTTTTTCGGCCATTTGCAGGGTTTGTTTCGGCCCTCTCGCCTATCCGAGGCTCCGGATAACATTAGCCAATAGTGACTGATTCAAATGATGATTGACACATTGGTTAGCCAATGAAACGCCGGTATATAAATCCCAGCATACACCGCGGACTACTTCGCATTTG
The DNA here is from genome assembly GCF_059441175.1 of Urocampus carinirostris. Taxonomy (NCBI): domain Eukaryota; kingdom Metazoa; phylum Chordata; class Actinopteri; order Syngnathiformes; family Syngnathidae; genus Urocampus; species Urocampus carinirostris. The sequence goes on along the minus strand of NC_142353.1, from coordinate 34,760,274 downwards.
GGGGAAAATCTAGTTGGCGGCTGCTTGCATTAGTTGCAAGACTTTGCGACTTAATATTGATCCATATATAAGGCGCACTGTATTATAAGGCGCATGGTCAGCTTTTGAAAAAAATAAAGGCTTTTAGGTGCGTCTTATAGTGCGGAAAATACGATAAGCAGAAAGTGGTAGACACATCATATTAACTCATTCAATGTCAGACGTTTCTCTCAAATGCAAAGAACCAGTGTTAATATGTAAGCAACTACCTGATTCTGGTTTCCTCTCATTCTTTTTCAACATTACATTGATCAATTATCTTAAACCAAGTTTAATAATAGTTACACCAAGTTAATTTTCTTTTTAATTAGCATATTTGGTATTGGAGTCATCCAAAAGTATTCAAAAGTAATCAAGTTACATTACTGCAAGATTATGGTATTTGAATTACGTTACTGATTACATTTTTCAACAGTTAATTAGTCACTATATTGTGTTATAATTTTTAAGTAACCCTAACCCTGCTTTGTACTTTGAAAAACAACTGCGACCAGATGAAGAAGGTGCTGTATATCTGTCAGATCAGGAGGCTTTTACTGCTACTGGTATCCATGGAAACCAGTAGTATCTGTTACATATGGGAGCAAACCCCTGAAAGACTTTAAATATTTGACTATAAAGGATTTTATACGATTAAATACAAGTTACATTTATCAATTGCATTGAAGATTTTCACTGAGTGGGCTTCAGGTCATGCTATTCTAAATTCGGAATGTTTTGGCTGGGGAATTTTGATAACAGGACTCTGACGAAGGACGTCAGGCATTGTTTTGATAAATGCTCGGTATTGTTTTGAGTTTCTCCAGACATCGAGGCGAGGGGGTGGACCCCACGTGGGGGCTTTCATTGGCACGCCCATAGGAGGAGCCGACACACCAGAAAATTGAGAGAGGAGGCTCAAGCGACACTAATTCGGCCTTATATTCGATGGCGTTCACTTAGTTTAATTGTTTAAGAAATTTAATCTGCCCCCGTGTGCAAATGCCGGTCTCTTGTCCATCTTTTCACATCAAGAAACGAGCGCGAAGTGTTAGGAGAATGTAGGTTGTGTTCGGTTAATGGGGTCAGATAACTAATTCGAACAATTTGGGAAACGGAACATTTCAATATGTACACCCCCTACACAACGATTGGTGTGTGAGCGTGTGGGTGAATGGGTAAGTGTGAAGCACATTGTAAAGCGCTTTGGGAGGTCTTCTTTGACTTGAAAAGCGCTATATAAATGCAGACCATTTACAATAAACTGGCCTGGGGAGGGATGCACGCTGCCAGGGTCTGCTTGCACAAGACACCCCACAAATCCGTGGACAGTGAACCGACGAACTGCGATGCTAACCTTGCTGCACAGGGGACGCGTGTGGCTCCTCACAACGCCGATACTTTGGAGACGACACTGGCCGAGAAAGGAGGCTGAAGTTCGGGTGGTAGAAGTCCAAATGGGCTGCGGAAAGCGATCACATCTGGTTCTCGTCTGCTGGCTCATCGCCACACAGCGCTGGAGGAACGTCAACACTGACCTCCTGCTAACACTCATGCTAGCCTCAACTTAGATCAAGTTTGTATCCTAGGAAAGTGATAACACCAGACGCTGTAGTTTGCAATGTACACAAAAATACATAAGAAAGAAACATTTAAAAAGTAACTAAAATTAAGATCGTGATCATTCTCACGTGGATCTGGTTGCCAAGGACGTCGCAGGGAGAAACTGCATAACACTTTTTGTATCCGGTTCAGTATTCAAAATAAAACACACTTCGTTTTCTTGTGCAAAAAAAAACTATGTGTTTGGACTTTTTTTTATCCTAAATAACCTCATACAGAGAATCAAGGTTTAAGTCGTAAATTCGATCGATAAGTTGATATTTTAACGGGTTTATATTAAAATGATCGATCTCATCCGTGTGTTTTTTAAGCACGTACTTCCGTTTATTTTCCGGTTTTGCTTTGACCGTTACTACGGCGATGTCATGAGATTATAGTGCCTTGGACTGCACACTGCCCTCTTGAGGTCTGGAAGAATTGGTAAAGAACCAAACTCGATATGACTTTTTTTCTAGAACGTACCTGTCAATTTATATATACGGTGTTCCCTCTAAGCTGCGCACGTGTGCAAATGTGCATTGCTTGCACATTCTCAGCGCACAAGAAAATCAAGCCGGTGCACAAAAATCAGGGCTCGAAATTGCTAATTCAGAAGAAAATTAAGTCAAAGTTACAGTGCATGAAGGTAAAAATACACGGGTTCCCGTGACATTGTGTCCTAAATGCGGTATTTTGAAGTCGAACGAAGTTGAGTAAAGTTAGTAGAGTATGTCGAGAATCGGCTTCTTCGGCTCGGCTCACTAAAAGGAACCGACTCTTTCGGGTCCTAAACGGCTCATCAGGTTGTTTTTGCTTCTTTAATCCCAACATGACCAAATATCAAGTAAAATTATGCACAAAATGACTTAACAGAAGGAGGGAATAGAACAAAAAAGAAAAAAATACCAACATGAAAAAGTGATGAAAAGCTGAGAAAAAAAAGAAATAAAAGGAAGAGAAAAAAAAATGAAAATTTTAGAAAAAAGCCAGAAAAAAAGAAAAGAAATAAATGTAGGAAAAAAGTAAATAGAGAACCAAAAGCAAAAAGTAACAGCTCGGAAAAAATAAACATAATGAGTTTTTTTTTAAGGAATTTAAAAAAGTAGAAAAAAAACACAGAAAAAAAGATGAAAGTTCGTGTTGCATTCAAATAATTTCCAATGATATCAAGTGAATCTTGTTGCCACCATTGTACTTCCACTAAAAAATATGATTAAGTACAGTTCTGTATCTTACAACCGACTAAATAAGCCCCCAAAAATGTTCATATTATGCGACAAAATATATCAGGAAATAAAAAGAAATGGATATCTTGTGAAAGAATTGTAAGAACAAACGACGTTTGTAGCCCGTACAACCTTGGCAATAGTACATGAGTCAATTCATTCAAAAGAGAAAAATCATTTTGCATTGCCGGAAACTCAGCAAAATGTAACTTGATGTCAAGTTTTGGACATGTTTGATCATTAATTAGCTTGCCACATTCAGGATTATGGTTGCTCACTGTTGTTTCAAGCGTTGCTCACCGACTTTGTGTGAACGCTCAGACCCGTGGAAAATTACAGGGAACATTGCTTATATATACGTTTTATTTTATGTGCGAAAACATAGTTAGCAATTCATTTAAGTTTTTTAAAAATATTTTATTTATATTTTTGTATACATTGCAACTTATTTTGAGAATTATTGTTGTTGCTGTGGTTGCATTTATTCCGGGCGGCGGGGCGTCTGGGAAGAAAACGAGGGCACAAGATGAATTCAAGGATTTTGGGCGTGATCGGGGAAGATGTCATCTTTTCGGGTGACATCAAATGGTCTGCATTTATATAGCGATTTTCAAGTTAATGAAGACCCCCCCAAACCGCTTTACCCATTCACACCCACACTAACACACCAATAGGTGGCTAGCCATGTAAATCTACCTGCTTAATGGGGGCATCAGGAATTCAGTGTCTTGCCCAAAGACACTTCGACATATAATATGGAGTAGCTGGGAATTGAACCTGTGACCTTGATCTCAAAACGAGCGCTCCTGAGCTAATGCCGCTGGTTTGGAATCAATGTTGACTGGGTCCCCCAAACGTAGGAAGGTCCCCAAAATGACACGTTTACTAATTATGGGAAAAGTATTGAATGTTTTAAATACCATTAAAAAGTTCATGTTATCAGATTTTATTGTAATCCCCTGCAGATTTGTGGTCACGGCGAGGAGACCCGGGTACATACAAGTTTAAATTTCCCTACGGGGATGAATAAAGTATCTATCCATCTATCTATCTATCTATCTATCTATCTATCTATCTATCTATCTATCTATCTATCTATCTATCTATCTATCTATCTATCTATCTATCTATCTATCTATCTATCTATCTATCTATCTATCTATCTATCTATCTATCTATCTATCTATCTATCTATCTATCTATCTATCTATCTATCTATCTATCTATCTATCATACACAAACTGTCCACTAGGGGACGCAGTCATTCCACTCATTCCCTAAGGCCTGAGTTCTTTGAACTGGGGTGAATTGCGAATGTTTAGTTATGTCTGTGGTAATGGGAAAATCAATTTATTTATCTACCCTGGTCATATTCCTCGAGAGGGGTGACCGACAGCAGGACAAAAACATACGAAAACAAAGAAAATTTTAAAAAAGTAGCAAAAAAATAAATTGACCATGGCCAACCCAAATGCCCAAACACCCAAACAAGTTAAGTACCTCGGCATCCAAGTTGGCCATGCTTTCGTCCCTCCAGATGAAACGGGACACCAGAAAGTGGCCATGTCACTCAGGTCAGGGTGACACAACACACTCTTCTGTTCAACAGCAGGGGCCGACATCTTTCACTGGTTTACCCATGCCGCATCATATGGGTGCCCTTTCCAACCCTTAGAAATAATGGGAAAATGAAAGTAGAAAAGGTGGTCCTAAAGAAAGGAAAGTGTACGTGGCCCGGTAGTCCGGTGGAAACAAAAGAAGAGTCTTTGGAAATAAAAAGGAAAATGTCTTTTGGGTTCATGGCCAACATGATCAGGAGAAAAGAAAGAATGGGTTGGTCTTTGTCGAGCTGGGTTCATTCATTGAGCTGGGCTGATTTGCCCTACATGTGACAATTTTAAAGCAGTTGTAAGGGGTTGCTTATATGTGATGTAGGCTTGTATATTAGTATATAAGGTACATTCTACTATTTCTACTTTAAAATGAAAAATCCTTTAATTGGATAAATTGGACAAGTAGAATGTATTTCTTGTTTGGGTCATATCTTGTCATTAGGGTGGAATGGAGGGTCCTCAAGTCACACCAGTTGAGAACCACTGCACCGGACCAGTGTTTTTTAACTGGTGGGTTTCGGACCCGTTTTCAGAAGAAGAAAAATGAATCAGAGGGTAAATCATACCCTTAAAAGTTGGTAATCCCTGGGTCGATTTCTTCTTCCTGCTCAGTCAGTTGGCGCCATCTCAATTGTGTTTGAGATGGACAGGATCTCATTTAATTGTGATTTTGTTTGTTGGGACAGATGTGGTCAGGATCAAAACAGGTCATAGCCGGAGACAGACGGGAGCAAAAACCGGACAGGTGGGAGTCAGGGTCGAAAAAGGCTTGCCTAGTATACACTGAGGTTAGCAGATGGACTGACCACAGGGGATTGACAGGTTTTATTTTCTGTGTTTTTCAGTGTGTGTTTACATTAAAATGGAAAGTTTATTCTTTCTTTTTTCTTCTATCCCTCTTATTGCCTATGTTGTTGTTCATTGATCCATTATCTGCACCACTTATCCTCAGTTGGGTCGCGGGGGAGCTATCTTCGGGCAGTGGGCAAGGGAAGCCCTCAACTGCTTGCCAGCCAGTCACAGGGTACACAGGTACAGACAATTCACTCGCTCGTACATACCTAGGGACAATTTGGACTGGCCAAATAACCTGACACGCATGTCTATGGAATGTGGGAGGAAACTGGAATGCCCAGAGGAAACCCACAGAAGCACGGGGAGAACATGCAAACCCTGCACTGAAGGGGTGGTAGCTGGATTTGATCCTATGACCTTAGAACTGTACCGCGGATGCTCTAACCACTAAGCCCGCCGTGCCACATTTCTGTTTTTCCCATTTTTGTCTTCATCCATCCTCCATCCGTCGTCTGCGCCGCTTATCCTCAGCAGGGTCACGGGGGGCTGGAGCCCATCCCAGTCATCTTTGGGCAGTGGGCAGGGGACACCCTGAACCAGTTGCCAGCCAATCACAGGGCACACAGAGACAGACAACTCACTTGCTCATTCACACCTAGGGACAATTTGGACCTGCCAGTTAACCTGACAAGCAAGTTTTTGCATGTGGGAGGAAACCCACACAACCACGGGGAGAACATGCAAACTCTGCACAGAAGGGGTGGTAGCTGGATTTGATCACATAACCTTAAAACTGTGCCCTGTACGCGCTAACCATTAAGCCTGCCGGTTATTGTATTTATTTATTTTTGTTTTGTTTTGTTTTTCCCATTTTTGTCTCGTTTTACTTCATTTTTCCACTTTTTGAAAAGTAATTCCATGCATAATGTTACATATTATTTAGTAATTGGGAGATTAAAGCAGAGGCCAGCACTCACCTTGTAGCTGTTTTTGTTTTATTTGTCCCTTCACAGGGTTGGGTAGGGTTACTTTAACTTGATTACTTTCAATTACTTTTGGATGACTCCAATACCAAATATGCTAATAGAAAACAAAATAAATAAATATGAATAAAATGATGACTCACAACACGTGTTAAGCTCTCTCTCCTGGTTTTGATCTCTTTGATCTCCGGCAAAACTAACATAAAATGCGACGGGAACAAAATGAAAATAAATCCAAACAGCTTGCCAACAGGGCAGCACGGCGGCGCAGTGGTTAGCGCGTGTGCGGCACAGTTCTAAGATCTTGGGAACCTCCTGTGTAGGTTCAAATCCAGCTACCAGACTTACTGCATTGGCTTCGCTACAGTTTAACTGTACGGGTCAGGTGTATCGACATTTCGTTCTGTGTGCATTGTTACATAGAATGACAATAAAGGGATATTATTATTATTATTATTACTGTGCGGAGTTTGTATGTTCTCCCCGTGCTCGCGTGGGTTTCTTCCGGACACTCCGGTTTCCTCCCACATTCCAAAGACATGCATTTCAGGTGGATTGGTCGGTCCAAATTGTCCCTAGGTGTAAATGTCCCTGTGTGCCCTGTGATTGGCTGGCAACCAGTTCAGGGTGTCCCCTGCCCACTTCCCGATGATTGCTGGGATGGGTTCCAGCACCCCCGTGACCCTACTGAGGATAAGCGGTGCAGCTAATGAGATGAGATGAGCTTGCCAACATCATTTTTGCCGTTCCATGTATTCCGTTACTCCCCAAGCCTGCACAAAATTTAGTAATTCTATTCATATTTAGTTTCTTTTGTCTTTTATTAGCACATTCGGTATTGGAGTAATCCAAAAGTAATTGAAAGTAATCAAGTTAAAGTAACCCTACCCAACCCTGTCCCTTCAATCCGTTTGACTTTAACACCCCGGGTGCACGAGCACCGACGTTCGAGAAAAGAAGCGATCGCGGGATTTCCTACACTATTGAACGCAGCGCGCTGGGAGAGGCCGCTTGTTGACTCGAGTCCTCCCTGTTGCTTTCAAGCTAGCTGCTAGCGCGCTCGTCCTGTTAGCACCGCTGCGCAACAAGTGGATAAGTTCCCCCGGAAAGCTCAATGGACCACCGCGACTCCACTCACATCTTCACGGACTCGTTATAACCAACGGACCCGGGCGTCGTCTCTACCTTTTAGACCACGGGAGCTGGCGTTAACTTTAAAGTTATGTTGACGCGATAAGACCAACGGGATAAAGTTGCTGGTCGAAAAGGGGGGCGGGAGGGGAAGCGACATGGGGAACTGGCAGTCTTGGGCTTCCCAAAACTGTCAGTTATGTAGCAACGCGTGGGGAATGGAATAAACTCTGGCTTTTTGGGGGGGTCTTTTAAGCTTATCGACTACAGAACTTGTTTTCATCAAAAGCAATTTCAAAAATAAGTGTGCTGTCAAAGTCGTCCGGGCTGCCGGGTGGCCTACGGAGGGGCTAGGAGTAAGCTAGCTGGCTAGCCGCACCACTGGCTACTCATCTCAAGTAAGTGTCACGCTTCTTTTCACCAAATCGTTTTGGTTTGATTTCCTAGTCCTCTGCAAGTGTTGTCATCGCGGATTCAAAGTGTTATATCCGAAGTGGCGTCACTGATCTGGCAGGAAACGTGTGATTTCGCTTATTGCATGCATAACGTAATTTGTCCCCTTTTTGGGTGTTTAGAGTCAATAAAGTGATACCAGGTAGCCTCCTAAGATCACCTCAGCAACCTGCAAATTGCTCCTGCAGTGATAGTGATGGTCTATGAAATATAATTTCAAACCGTACTTTTGCTCTATTTATGTTATTGTTTAGGGATTTGGGGAAATTACATATGAAAGCAATATCTCATCTCATTAGCCGTACCGCTTATTCTCATTAGGGCCGCGGGGGGGCTGGAGCCCATCTCCCGGCAGTGGGCAGGGGACACCCTAAACTGGTTGCCAGCCAATCGCAGGGCACACGGGGACAGACAACTCATTCGCTCATTCACACCTAGGACCAGCCAATTCACCTGAAATGCATGTTTTTGGAATGTGGGAGGAAACCGGAAACATACAAACTGCGCACAGGAAGTCTGGCGCTGGATTTGAACCCACGACAGGTTCCCATGACATGAACTGTGCCGCACAAGCGCTAACCACTGCACCGCCGTGCTGCCCTGAAAGCAATATAAAATCACTTATTCAATTACAAAGGACAGCTGGTCAAGTCATGTTTTTTGTATGGCCCTTAATCACAAAGAGTCTCAAAGGGCTGCACAGACCACAGATGATTGCAAACCACAGACTATTACGACACCATCCCCTGATCTAAAACCTACATGAGGGCAAATAATACACAGATATGGTCAAGATAAAATATAGGTTATTCATATGCTATAGAATAGTAGTGTGTTTTAAGCTTAGACTTAAACATTTCCACTGAGGTTGCAGATCAAATCTCAGGGGGAAGAGCATTCCACAGCACCAGGGCCGAATGGAGAACGCTCAAAGATCTCTGGCGGAATTTATTACAGCGTAGTACAACATGGTACCATGAGTAAAATAGTGTGATGATGAATGCCTTTCAAGGTCTAATATTCTCGCACAACAGTTGAAAAGGTATTCATTTTTAGATTGACTTTTAAAATGTTCCCAAATTTACATCAAGTTACTGTATCAAATACTATATTCATTTTATACGAATATACCAAAGAAGATTACTATATTGAGTTTATCTGGGTATTATTTGTTATAATAGTCTCTAGTGATACTAATCTAAGTCTGAAATGTAATTTTTGTTTTTTTTTGCTTTCTATTTTTCCTTTGAGGGGTACGGTGCTGTTTTCTTGTTTTTATTGAAAAATGTCGTCCCTGCCTTAAAGAAAATGGAATAAGAATCGGCACTTAAAAGCTTTGGCTTCAGCGTACTCCCTTTGGGCACGTGTTTGTTTATGTACTGTATAATTGTATTGTACAGCTCTTCTTTGTGCAAACAATTTATTGTTTCCTTTTGTTAATTCATGATTGATGTGGTTTTCTTGTGCTGTGCCTAGATAAAAAGCCACACACAAACAAATCATTGTTTTAGTGGTTGGTTTGATCCCTTAACCAATAGGGTCGTAGGGTCACTGTTTCCTTGGTGTGTCTTGGGCAAGTACAGCCTGGTGACGCCCTTCCCTCTCCAGGCCAACATATGTTTCCACCCGGTCTCTAACCAGGGACCTTTCACATGTTGGGCAAATGTGCTAACCACTGCACGACGGAACCAAAAATTAGGTCTTAATATATTTTTTGTTGCCTCAATTGGAAATGTTGTTGCTAAATATTATTGTACTATTTTTCATTACACTATTTATACGATGCACTAAAAACATAGGCCAGTCTTAACTACGTGTTTATTCTGGTGTGCCATGTCTAATCTCGTTTCAAACTATGTTCACTTCATTGTTACCAGTGGCACTAAAGACAATTCAAATTCTAATAACATAGTAACTACATAGTTATAACTTAAGTTGTTATTCTAGAAATGGCTCTCAATATCTGCTCTGCTAAAAGTTGGTGACCCCTGGCCTAAGTTATCCTTACTGGGTCTTGTGGCTTTTTGTATATTTGGGCACTGCATAAAAACAACACCGGCAAATAATTAACAAAAACAAAATATTTGCGCGCAATCCGCTGTACAATACCAAAATTTAATGCATAATCATGAGCCCCCAGGGAATAGAATAGAGCTTACGTTTTTAAGAACCTATCCCAATTACAACTTATCTTGCAGGCAAGGCATTCAAAAATTAAAACAAGAAAACCAAAATCCTGCATTTAAACTGCTAACACCCCCTGTAACGTTTGATACTTTCAGATTCAGATCTACTTTATTGTCATTCTAGTACACGTGTATACAGAACGAAATGTCGATACATCTGACCCGCACAGTTTCCTTGAATGTACAGATATAGATAAAATGTTGTATTGAGTACTAATAATATACTAAATAATTATGGCTATGTATAGTATTTTACAGTAGCGCAAATAGTGCAAGAGGAGCAGCTAACCAGATGTGCAAAATGGGCAGTCAGGTAAACAAGTCAGGTAAACAGTAACAATAACACTTAATATATATTATAGATTTTTTTTTTTTTGTATATTTATCAAAATGTTTTACAATATTGATTTCAATGACAATAAAAACAATTCTATTTTATTCTAAAAATATTTACTTAAATTAGATATAAATTAGGGACATTTTTTCCAAAACATTCCGCAAATGGGCTCTGCATATGTTTGTGTTTGAATAAGACTTTGCAATTATCTATTCATCTTGTTGATGGGTTTTAAAATGACTAACATTCATTGTTAGTAAGATTCTTGGTTTGAATCCTTCACATCCTTCACACTCTAGCTTATTCCCATAATACAAAAAAAAACCACACAAAATATTGGACAACCACATGGACCAGACGAGACCACAAATCTTTATTCTCGGTCGGTGTCATTCTTCACTGACTCACTCAAACAAATGGCTCCGCCCTGGAAATAATTAGCAAGTAGATGTCTATCATTATTAATATCGTTTTTCAAAATACAACCGAATACACAACTGTAATTATTGTCCGGGTTTCAAATTGGCACTTGTTCTTTCACAGGCACTGCTGACAACAAAAAGCAATGAAATCTTTCGCATCATGAAACAATTTTCTTGGTTATGACTTTGCTGTCTTCAAAGATAAATCTGTCTGCTAGTGTTTCTTCAAATGGGAAATAATACTGATACATTTCTGTGCATTAGGACTGTTTAAATAACGAAGGTATCCAAATCGTTGGTAATTTTCTGAAATATTTCAACCAACTCTTTGCAGCTGTATTTCATAGCACTTGGCAAGTCACAAGTGTACCCCTGCGTTTATGTCAGGTCAGCTGGTGTAGACCCTCACTCAGTATCACCCTAAGACAAACAGCACATTGATGGTGTAGTATGAAGCAATTTCACACATACACCCATTTTGAAAACAAGCTAACTATGTTTGCGTGCCCGTCTTTTTTTCTGAAATGACGCAACTTTGTGGTGTTTTGCTTTTGCTGAGGTCGTCAGAATAGATTTCCTGTGAGTAAAAGAATGCACTCGTTGCTTTAAAGCAGGTCTTCCTGGATTGTCTACTCATAATACATTATGATTATTATTATTCACATTTTCCCAGAGTATTTTTGCATCAATTCATATAGATCAGTGTCTTGCGTTTTCTCCCAAAAATGACACATTATTTCCAATAAGAAATACTGGCTGTAATGTTCGTTTCACAGTTGAAATTATCTTAGTTAGTTTAACCTCCTGCAATTTTGATTAACTGGTGTAAAAATAATTAACTTATTCAGTGCAATAGCATTATCGGAAACATTGGCCCTGAGTGCCAAAACGTAAAAATAACTTTTTTTAAAAATATATGTAGAAAAAACATGTTAATGGGTTTGGCGTTGCTCATCATAAAGTATCAAGTCTTTGGGAATGATTTTAGTGTGATAAATCACCATTAGATGGCAGGAAGAGCTGTACAATACAATTATACAGTACATAAACAAACACGTGCCCATCAGATCTTTGTCCACTCATCGAGGAAGCCCAATTTCCTAGTGTTGCTTCCTATATCTGGCAAATTAATGTGTGTAGGCGGCCCCAAACAGTGAGTAGGTGTAGTGAATCAGTGTGGGGGATCTGTAAGATATGGACAAATAGTAAAAGGCAATTAACTCTTCAACAGTGCTTATTTCTTTCAAAAAACGATGACAAAGTACCATCGTCATCGTCTGGTCAGAGAAGGATAACGTTTTGTGCACGTCCACAGGAATGTCAGGCAAAAAGTCAGGCATTGAATGAACTGGTTTGTGTTAGATAATCCCTTAATTTTGTTTCTGTGAAACTTGTATGCCAGGTTCTTTTTTTAACCCTCACACCCTGTAAGTACTACAGAGTGTACAATAATTACATCATGGGAAACAAGACCAGTTTATGAAAATAAATTATTCACTCCGAAGAACAATGGTTAGCACATTCCCCTGAAACGCGACATTTCCCCGATTTGAGACTGGATGGAAACATTTGTTGGCCTGGAGAGGGCTTGGCGCCACAAGGTTGTACTTGCCCAAGACACACCACAAGAAATGGCGTCCCTACGACCCTAGTGGTTAAGGGATCTAAACAACTGCAAAATACTGTATATCACATTTTTTAACCTTCACCCATGCTGTCCTTTATTTTGTGTGCGGGGGCATGTGTGATTGCGTAAAGAATTTCTTTGTTGATTTTGTCTCCCATGAGCCATTTCAAAGAATAACAATCTAACGATTAAATTCAATGCTAATTTTCTTAAAGATCAAAATTTAATAGTGATTATTTGTATCCGACTGAAGGTGGCACATTGGCCTCTCATTAAGCCATGGACGCTACGCCGAACACCTGCTCCGCGGCGCAACACCGCAACGGGAGCGCCCATCGGGAATGTCCGGACACGAACCCGACCACTGGCACCGCTTCCACTGTCTCCACGGTTCTGAGGCTTCACTTGTACCACAGTATCCAGGCAGAGTCCAACTGCAAATTCTTGTGTTACCCGGCTGGTGATTACGTGGCAGAGGAGCTGTGCATCGCCGCTGCCAAAGCATGCAGTGAGTGTCGTATCATCTTCAGGCTATAACAATGAATCATATTATAAATGACTTTGCAATGTATGTTATGACCAATTTACAGATCTGCAAAACATGCAAGGCCAAACTCGGAACATTTTTATTTGGTTGTGATCGGAGACCCGGGTTCATACGGGTGCTTGAAATCGGTTTAAAAAATGCCTTGATTTTTGGGTACATTTCTTGATAATCCTAGAAATCGTTGCCACATTTCTCAGCAGTCTGACCACACATTAAAAATAAAACAAGTCTGCTATGGTAGGTTCACTTTGCCATTGAATTTCTCCTTCCCTCGCGATTAACACCAGCTGGCATTAGTTTGCATTTGGCGTTGTCATGTGAGGAGTCATTGCTCCAGGAGGCTGCCATATTATTGAACAATGGCTAGAAAACTGAAATTGCAAACAATGGCTAAATCATGAAACAAAACCACGCACAGCATGCTGCAAAAACAGATCCAACTCTTCACAATGAGAGAGTCGGCTCTCAAATTCTATGAGAGGTAATTCACTGAGATGACTAGTTTAATGATTTTAATGATCTAATGAACGGTTTTCTACATGCTACACCCAAACAGTGCACTATGAAATGAAAAAAAAGTATTAGTGCAAGGATTAAATATCCATTATGGACATTTTTATGGGCCATGTAAAAAACGAAGGTAGCGTTTCCCAGTGGTAAATTGTAATAGGAAGAACTTTCTTCAACTGAAAATGTAAACTACGTGTTACTCATTTTTACCCAACACCAATGTGAGGAGAGACCTGTCTCATAAACAAATATATTGGCAGTTTACTCAGGATCTAAAATTCAAATGCCTTGATAAATGCACACGCAAGATTAAAAATTGTATATGTAAATCGGGATATATTCGAAGCCCAGCAAAATACCGGAGTCGGACCAGATTGTTTATTTTAATGGTACTGTAGAAATTGGAAAATTGGCTTTGAAAGTCCTTAAAAGTGCTTGAATTTGGCCACGAAAAGGGTGTACAAACCCCGTGAAGGTTCAAAAAATTTTGGTAAGAGTTTGTTCTAGTTTAGCATGTTAATGTCAATGTATGTAATGACTGATCAGAGATCAGCATGAAGAACTCGTATGACCACACTAAGAACAGCATTGGCTATGATCAGGGACCTGAGAACGTGCAGTTTTTTCTATCTATGGCATCAGTCAAATGGAGACCAAAATACTGTGTGAGTTTGGTAGAGCTCAGGCCTACCAGCATGTTGTTGGAATCGAATGTTGTGCATTTGATGATAGAACAAGCAATGTTGACATTTAAAACCAAATTTATTGACCTCACGCTTGCTTGTGTTGGCACTAAAAACAACTTTTTTTTTAGCTGTACAACATAGATGCACTACTCTGTCGTTTCCCGACCAAAGTACCACTAGTAAGAGTGCCAAATGAAAGCTCTGCCGCTGGTTTTCTTTTTTAATTATCCATTGGTACTTGAATATATCAAGATGTTTATCAAAATAAATCAAATCCTTCAATCACTTTCTTTTTTTGTCGACAGGTATCTCTCCTCTCTATTTCAACCTTTTTAGCCTCTTCAGGGAGCAGGACTGCTTGTGGTTCCCCCCAAATCACATTTTCCATCTTGACGAATCTGACTCAGAGGACGTGTTTTTTAGAATAAGGTAGGGTTTCGGCAAATACCCATAACCGGTGTTTCTTAATTGGTGGGCCGGGACCAAAAAGTGGGTCGCAGTCCCGTTTTCAGTGGGTCACAGGACTTTGCATTGGAAAAATAATGCTCGGAAAAGTAAAAAATATTCAGGGTCATTTAATGTTCCTTAACAACAGTTGGCAATTATTGCCTTCAAACGTGATTTGACACCTTCCATTTCGCACCACAGAAAAGTGCCAAAAAGGTTGTTTACACATGATAAGCATGGCCAAACGCAGATACGGTGGAAAATATATGAGATATGGATTTAATTACCTTAACCGAGCATTAATGCAATACAGTGAACCCTTGTTTTTCATCGCGGTTAGGTTCCAAAATAAACTTGTGATAGCTGTACAATAGTGTCCCCTCTTCCAATGGGTTTTACAATACAATAATCCTTTGTTTCAGCGGGGATTGGGGTCCAAAATGAAACCGTGATAGGTGAAATCTGTGAAAATAAACCTTTCTTTTATTTTACAATTATTATACAATAAAATAATTTATTATACACTGAAAGGAAAACAAAAACAAAACAAATCTGTTATTCATTAAAAGCAAAACGAAATGACAAAAAATAATGACGTCTTACGGTTTCGTTATCGAACACTATATACAAATAAACATGACTTGACAATGCATTGAAATCAAAGAAGCAAACCTTTATCCAGGCCCAAGCATGTGTTTAACAAATAAACTATACTGTAAAGATTTAATTATTTATGACTAATAACAACTATCTTGAAGACAAGGCCATGAGAATGCAAAAGACAATGCACGATGCAAATCTGTAGAGTAGCAAACCGTGAAAATTAAACAGCGTTATAGCGAGGGATTACTGTAGGAGTTGTTTTGGTTTTGCTGGTTGTTTTTGGTTTTTCATTATTCTGAATGTGAACATATTCGACTATCTCTGGTTTAAACTGCACAATCCTTTAATTCAATACATTTAAGAGGTGTTTTTTTTTTCTTGATTTAAACCACAGCCAGTAATTAGGATGTGATTTTGGGTCCTGAAGTCATAACAGTCGAGAACCACTGCCCCAAACTTATCAATTTTTTAACATTCCAGTGTCGCCTAATCTTGTTCATCCGATGCAGGTACTACTACCCTGGCTGGTACAGCGGTGGGGCTTCCCGTGCTTATCGATACGGTGTCACAAAGGGATCAGAAAGTCCAGTTCTGGACGATTACGTGATGTCATATCTCTTTCATCAGGTGAGAATGCTGCTACTTCAGAGGTTGTGTTTTGATTGCACTGAATTTGGTGAATATTCATCTATTGGTATATTTTAAGCACAAAGACACTCGCACAAGGTTCAAATGATATCTGAAAATCTTCAACACGGCTAGTAAATATTAATTCTCTGGCTAAATAATCCAGAATATGGTTTGAAAATTCTAAAGCCAGCAAGTGGGTTATACAAATGTTTCGATCGTCCCGAGAGAAAAAGCTAACATTTACTTTAGAATAGTGCATGTTTTTTTTCAATGGCACCAATGTGTTCCAGAGCCAGGCAGGATACGAAAACGCTCTTATGCTTTTTGGTTTTTTTTTTTTCCATGATTTTTTATTTACCACAAGAGGCTTTTTTTTGTCTATAAAAATATCTTACTGATAGTTTTAAAAATAAGCAGGCTTATTAATTTAGTGGTCAAGCGATTATCGAGACCGGTATTTGGGAATTTGACGGATATCGGTGTCGGCTTTTTTTTTTTTTCAATTAAATCGTCTGATTAAATATATTTAAAACTGAAGCTCACACTCGCTCCTCCCTTCCTCCTCTCTCCCATCCATTTACTGTAAAATGTTTCAGAGCTATTTAAGTTTTTTTGTGCCTTTTTTATACGAGTTTTTGGTTTAAGTGAAAAATAAGTCATGAAATGATATTTTATTTACTGTAAAACGTTTCAGACCGCTAATAATTATTTTTTAAGTTTCTACAGCAAATGAATATCTGCTTCAAATATCGGTTATCGGCCGCCTCTTAATACGAATAATCAGTATTGGCCTTGAAAGACCCATAACGGCCGATCTGTATTATTAATGGCATCAGCTGACACAGAAAACTGTCAAACAAGTGAGAATTTCATAAGCGCTAAATATTTTTGCCTGGGGATATTTGGAATATTGCATTAGCGAAGCCAACCCCCTGAATATATTTTTTTTCATCTTTGAAAAGACCAAACGCAGAGACACTTGCATACCCACTGACCCTGAAACACTGTGTGTTAAAAAAAATAAATCCATCAAACTATTCGTTTTTGGGGATCACAGACTGTACATAAGATTTCGTAATGGACCTTTTATAACCACTGTACAGCCTCAGTTGTCTGTAATGTCAATATGTAACATTATTAATATAACACAAAATTTATAGAGAATTATCCTAGCGGGACACATGAACTTTTAGTCTAGGAGCTATGTCTGAAATAGAACAAAAAGTCATGCAAATTGAAAGAGATTTGTTGTGCACAAATTCTAAGCCTTTTTTTTTTAAAAGGGCCTGCCGAAACTGTCTCAATCCAGACCAAATGCGCTCATTCATTTTAATAACTCACTCTTAATTTTGATTATTGGCCAAAAAATATAAAGTATGTTCCATCACGTCAACTTCATTTTCTTTTGATATAAAAATACAAAGCCAAAGGTTGTAAGTAGACATTTCTCATACGTTGACATATCGTTGCTAAATAATTTTCCCAGTTGAACCCAATTGGAAGCAGGTATCCTAGAAAACTTGGCCTGAAAGAGAGAGCGTCAGATTAATATTTTGCATTTCAACACAATGTACAGAGGCTTACATAGCACACTCTTATTTTTTTTGTTCACGGATAAATGAGTTCCTGATGAAACCACCACCAGCTAGCTATGGGTGGCTGCAGCTGTTTGGCAACAAAGATTACTTGTTCCTATTGTCTTTGTCTGGAAGTACTAATAGAATTTCTTGAACCACCATTATTCCACTAGTGGAGGAACGATTTTATTGGCGGCTTGGTCAAGCTGTCCAACTCCCACGAGACCCAGCAGGAGTGCCTCGGCATGGCCGTGCTGGACATGACTCGGGCCGCGAACGAGAAACAGATTTCGCCACTGGACATTTATCACACTACAAGGTAGTTAAGTCTTCTGTTTTATAAATGCACCTTTTAAAATGAAGTCCCATTATTGTTTTAAATTTAGTCACTCTATTTCCAAATGAACAGTGCAGTAATGCTTCGGTTAATGCGGTTTATGGGGACCAGAACCCCCCCTGCAAAAAGTGAAAATCACCCAATTAGCGCTGAACCTTCATAAAAAGACCCTAAGGGTCTAACTTACGTCAAGATAAGGTCCTTACTGAGAGTATACGACTGTAACAAAATTAACAAAACTATAGATATACAAATAAAAACACAAGCAGAATTGCAGTCAAATGAATGGTCTTTATTGTCATTATACAAAAGTACAACAAAATTCGAGGGCTTCTCCTTAAGGAAGAAAAAAAGTGATTTAGAAAGCGGCTGGCTCTAGCTGCACGTGAGAATCTGGTATCAGTGGATTGAACCAGGTCTCTTGGATGATTAAAACTCAACCGGTCCAAGTGTAGTAGTTTCCCATGAGTTGTAGCTCCAGGTCATCCATTTAATGGGTAATGGATCTGGCATTGGTGTACTACAGGCTCAGCAGGGGTAGCTTGTGAGAGTTGTTGCATAGCCTTGCCGCAGTGGCTCAGACCTGCAGCCACGCTATTACCTTCTCTCCCAACGTCGCTTACCGAACCCAATCATAATCCACGGAGCACTCGCCGGTGATCAGCATTTATTTGCGCTCTTCTGACTTTCCTCAGAGTCCGATTTAATCGATGAAATTATTTTCTCTGTAACAAGTCGCTAAAAGCTACCTGTCGCTATGCTTTGCAGTTAGTTTGGGGGCCACATATCTTGTCCGCCCGCCCCGCTGTTTGAACGACAGCATATGGAAGCATACCACAGTCACGTGCACACAAGCAGTCCATCCACCCAACACACACTTACAACCTGCCCCCATGATTTTCGCTAAATATGCAGACGACACTACGGTTACTGGCTTCATTTCAAATGGAGACGAAACTGAATAACGAGCAGAAATTGATTCACTTTCCACCTGGTGTCACGAGAGTAATCTGTTATTGAATGTAGGTAAAACTAAGGAGATGATAATAGATTTCCGTACTAAGCCTCCCCCGCATGTGCCACTGTCAATTAATGGTAGTGAGGTGGAACTGGTCCATTCATTCAAGTTTCTGGGTACTTACTTGTCAGCTGACCTCACATGGACTGTCAATGCTACTGATATTCTAAAGTCAGCCAGACAAAGGCTCTACTTCCTTCGTCAACTCAAATCATTCGGAGTCCGTCAATCCATTCTAGTCAATTTTTATCGTGCTATCATTAAATCTGTTTTAACTAGGTCAATCACAGTTTGGTTTGGTCGCGTCAATCAGAAAGAATGGTCAAAGATGGAATCAGTAGTGAGGACAGCAGAGGAAATAATAGGTGCTGGCCTCCCATCCCTGCAAAGTATCTACATCGATCCAACTAGAAAACGGACACTAAAAATTATAGACGATCCCAGTCACCCTGCCCGCAGGTACTTTGATTACCTGCCCTCAGGTCGCCGTCTTCGCTCCATTGCGAGCAAGACTTCACGTCTTAAAGAGAGTTTTTACCCTCCCGCTATCCGTATGTTCAACGGGAATTGATTTAGGTTATTGTGTATAGTATTATTATGCCAACGGCGTTCCTCCGACCTATTCTACTCTAGTCTTGTTATTTACATATTCTTTCTTTTTAAACTATTCTATATAATTACCTTGTATTATACACTACAATATATTTTTTACTCTATTCTTTTTATTCTTGTAAATCTGTTATTTTATCATTATTGAGTGTTCGTGTGTCAAACGATTTCTTGTATATATCATGTTTATGGTTTATACTGGCTGAATAAAAATAAACACAAATACAAAATACAAATACAACCTGCCCCCATGATAGCATTCGCTGTCTGCTGCGGAACACAATGCACGATATGTTAATATCAATGACACTTAAGACAATTAAATTCAAAATTCATGAAGCGGCAATAACCAAATGTGAACTAACGAAGGGTCTCTGTATTGCGCAAATCTTTATTAAAAATGCTTTCTGTTCACTGCTACTTCATAAATTCGACAGCTACAAGTCGTTCCTGCCAAAAGACATGCGCGCCCAGATCGATGGCTGCAGTTTTGTGACACGAAAGCGCATCCGCTTTCGCTTCAAGCGCTTCGTCCAGCAGTTCAGCCAGTTCCGCACCACCACGCGTGACCTCAAGCTGAAGTACATCATCAGCATGGAGTCGCTGGAGAACGCCTTCTTCACAGAGACCTTTAGAGTGCGCGAGGCCACCAGTGGCCAGCTTGTCCTGCTTGTGTCTGCCGACACAGGCATCCAGTGGTGCCGGGAGAAGCTGAAAGATCCTGACAAGGTTTGTGTAGATCAATTTTAAATACTTGGATGTCAATGGGATATATATCGTATGTGGTACACGCCCCATCAAAAGTGTTTCTGATATTTTCTTCATATATAAGGAGCACGGAATTAAAACTTCCGTAAGGTTTAGGCTTGCAAAAAAAAAAACTTGAAAAGTACCTCATTTGTACATTTACTGATCGCCAGAATACATCACTGCTCACAATTGTGCATTGGAAGGGCATTGGTTCCTATTCTTTACTATGGACACAGATGACACATGGAAAGGCAGTAGGTTTTTGCATCTTCACTCTATTTTTAGTTAGATACCAAATTGTGTATGTTGTTATTGGGCCAGGCCGCAAGAATATTTTCGGACATCAAACCACTTTGAAATTCGGAAAATGTTGGGGCCTACTGAAATACAGAAAGCGCACGAGATTCTGAACTGAATGAATTAAAAGGCATTGTGGGAAGTAATTTGGTCATTTTTAACTGAATGAAGAGAAAGGTGGAAAATAACCTATAAATAACCTAAAAGATATAAGTAAAGTATAGCCCCACGTATTCAAAACATTTGTTGCTTACAATGCTTTGTTCGAGCTAAGAAAAAGTGAAACATATTTTATACCATTTTTTTAATCACCTTCTGTTTCCTCATTCCAATAAAATGTCTGGTACCATGACTTGAAACAGTGTGATAATAAAAGGAGATGTAGTGCCTTTTCATGTGTCGTCTGTATCGCTATTAATCGAGTGGATAAGGTGCGGCGCTCTCCCCGCAGCAACCCGGGTTGATTCCCGTCGCATCCAATGGTATGCAATTGTGAACAACCATCCATGCCCTTAGCGGCCTGGTGATTAGGATTCAGTGCTCTTACCATTGCTATTTGGTTTAACCCTATTGCCACCATTGTTATATAATTGTGGTCAGCGATAGAATATATCTACTGATCAATAATTGCATGATTATGGTGACACATTTTCAATTTATAAGGTATGTCTTCAAATTTCTGGCCAATTTGGGTTTCTAGATGCACCTTGTAGTTTGGAAAAAAATCATCATTTGTCTTCAATAGGTTTGTGAAAGTTGTCATAATAATTAACCACCCCTATTTTTCTTCTCTTAATTTTTTATTTTGCAGCTCTCGCTTCACTCTGAAAAACTGTAACCTTTATAAACTTAATTTCCACCTATCTATGAATATACTTGTCTTTTACAGCCAATTTTCACTTCTATTTTTTACCTAACTGTTTTTATTTTTCTCTCCAGGAGCTGCAGACCTTATGTGACTTTCCTGAAGTCGTTGACATTAGTGTCAAACAAGCCAACAAGGAAGCTGCTTCTGAGAGCCGTTTGGTCACCATCAACAAGCAGGATGGCAAAAACCTGGTAAATTTAGCTTGTCTCTCTCTGACAAAAAGTGATGTTTTTTACTGGAGGTAAAACCATTTGCATACATGCTATTATCTACCTAGCTTTACTTTATCTACTGTTCTTTGTAAGCTGTATTTTACTGAAAAAGTGTCTGAGCAAATCCGCCTCGATCCATACAGTCATCCTTTTGTTCTTCTATCCATTTTTCATCGCTAAGTGAACAGAAGAGACAATTGCATACAAAGAATGTTTTAATTTAGTCCTTCTGAATGTTTTCCAGGAGTTGGAGTTCCCCAGTTTGTCCGAAGCTCTCTCTTTTGCGTCGCTGATTGACGGCCACTTTAGGCTCACCACGGATGCACACCACTACCTTTGCAAAGAAGTGGCGCCCCCTAGGCTTGTTGAGGCCATCGCTTGCCACTGCCACGGACCAGTTTCGTAAGTTTTCAGAAAGAAGGATACTTCTGTTTTGTACTTTTGATCCCTGATAAGCCGGTACTCTCCCCGTAGGATGGAGTTTGCTATCAATCGACTTCAGCGATGTGCAAACAAGCATGGCTTGTACATTTTAAGGAGCAGCTCTAGGGACTTCAACAAGTACTTTCTGACGTTCCCTGTTGAGGTACGCAAACTGGTCTTATGTATGAAATACCTCAAGCACACAGTCTGGACCCAAAATAGAAGCACCCGATCTGATTAAAAGGCTGATGTTTTTGCTCTTGGCACAGAAATCTCCTCGAAAAAGTAGAAACTATCTTGTGGTATAATCGGCGTTACAATCTAGCCTTGAATTTGAAAACTAAGAAATCCAAATTACATACTTTGCACTGTTTCCAAATCTTTGGTTATTTTTCAGCTTTGTTCCTTTTTCTTGTGCCCTTTCACAGGTGTATGACTCGGTTGAGTACAAACACTGCCAGATCGTCAGATCGGCCGGCGGCGAGTTCAACCTCAGTGGAACCAAGAGGAACTTTAGCAGCCTAAAGGATCTACTGCGCTGCTACCAAAAGGAAGCCGTGCGCTCTGATAGCTTCATTTTTCAGTTCAGCAAGTGCTGTGCTCCTAAATCGAGGGGTAAGCGCTCTATAAGATCTTGCACTTGGGTAAGGTAGTGTGGTCGAATAATCTCAAATAGCAAAAATTAAAATATATAATATTGGAAAAACACTTTATTTTCTTCGTTAACGATTGTTAACAAAAAATGTTTGGAAGTTAGAGTTCAGCTGCAAAAAAATGTTTGCATTGTATTGAGGAAAAGGAAATCAACAAACAAGACCATAAACTGTGACCGAAAAATTACTGAAATAATGACTAAACTATATGACCCAAAACAAACTTTAAGTCTCAACAAAATGTGATTCTGCTTAACTCATCGACCAAGCTAAAAAATATATATTGTCAAAGCAAAATAAATTTTTTGCATCTTTCAAAAAATGTCAATGCCGAACAATGTGAAATAATAATTCATCAGTTTTATAATATACAAGATATATTTATAACTTTGTTTTGTTTTATAAGAAAAGTCCTGTTTGCTGGTGTGCCGGAGAAACAAGGAATCAAACGTACCTCCTTCACCCTCCATGCATCGACCCAATGTCAGCCAGATGGTCTTTCACACAATCAAAAAGGAAGATCTGGAGTTTGTATGTTTTATCCTCCTTTTTTTTTTTTTAATTCGATTGTTTTTTTAATTCGGCATTTGGTCCCAAGTATGTATATTTTTAAATACTGACACATTTTTTATGACTGACCTCAGATGGAAAGCCTTGGCCAAGGGACATTTACCAAAATATTTAAAGGTGTTCGCACGGAGATTGGAGACTACGGGCATGTACACCAAACCGAAGTGGTCATGAAAGTCTTGGACCAGTCCCACAGAAACTATTCTGAGGTAAGGTTTTCTTTTTATTGATATACTGGGTTTGTATGGGGGCTTGGAATCCTTGAAAATGCTTGAATTTTAATGTTTTGTTTTCACAAATTGAAATATGCATGGATTATGGGTGATGTTCATGTAAATACTTGAAATTGTCGCAATATTACTCGGCAGTCTAACTCAATAGACCACGCATTAAATGAAGGAGTGTCTTAGAGCAAGGATTACGTACTAATTATGAAAAAAATAAAGTAGTGTTTCCCAGTGGTAAATTGTAATGGGAATAACTTCCTGCAGCTGAAATTGTAGCTACATATCTCGTAAATAATAACACTCATATAGGAAAGAGATTTGTCTCAAAAGTATTAACGCAGTGATTCAGTGAGTTTTACATGACTTTATTCTACATGTGTTGCCCTTGGAATCAAAACTTTAAATGTAGATCTAACACTTAAACTGTTGTGGTGTTCCCTTTTTTAGTGGTTGTGTAATGTGGTAATGTCTGGGACAAAGGAGTCATTTCATCTTATATTCTCTGTTTCCGAAAGGCATTTTCTGCAGTTAGCGAATTAGGCAGTGTGTGGTATTTTAAAATAAAGACCTGAGATACCCTGACCATAGAGAATGTTTTTCTGTTTTGATTGAAATAGTTGAAGCTTAACCTTTTGGCTCTACAAAGACTCTTTGTGTGAATGTATCATAGAAAGTGGAATTATTTTTATTGAATAGTTGTTAGTTGTTAAATAGTGTGCAGAATGAATGGCTGGTCAAGTTCTCCCATGTGTTTTTTTTGCGGGGTCGGGAAAGTAAATCGCTTCATTGACTCTCAGTTGCGGTTAAAGGAAGTGCGGATTAGTTCCACGTGTTTCCCTTTGGTTGTCGTCATGATCATCTCGCATATCCTCCTTTCTTTGCAGTCTTTCTTTGAAGCAGCGAGTATGATGAGCCAGCTCTCCCACAAGCACTTGGTTCTCAACTATGGCGTGTGCGTGTGTGGCGAGGAGAGTAAGTAATTGCATAATACATCATTGCATAATAAAAGTCACTTTTAAGAACAAAAAGTATTATTGTTTTTTTTTTTTTTTTTTTTTACAAGACACTATTTGTTGCTTATGTTATGTGATTTAATTTGAGAGGCTATGGGATCACTGATATTGTCTTCTTCTCAGACATCATGGTGCAGGAGTTTGTCAAGTTTGGGTCCCTGGACACCTATTTGAAGAAGAAGAAGAACTCACTCAACATTTTGTGGAAGCTAGAGGTGGCAAAGCAGCTGGCTTGGGCCATGAACTTCCTGGTATGTTGTGGTAAAAAATGCCTTTCTCACAAAAGGCAATATAATTTTAGATATATACACTTCCGTTCAAAAGTGTGGTGTCACCCAGGCTACTTGGTGTTTTCCTTGAAAAAGTCACACTTTTATTTTATTTATCAAATTATGTCCTATGTCTGTTTTCTTTTTCCCATGTTACTCCTTTCCTTCTGTTTGACAGTCTCAGATAATGCTTTTTATTTGCCACTCTGCCTTGAAAGGCACCATCTTGAAGTGGCCTCCTTACTAGATGTTGACACTGGTGCTTTGTGAGTCTTATTTAACAAAGCTGCTAGTTGAGTACCTGTAAGGCGTCTATTTGTCAAACTGTGTTCGTCCTCTTGCTTTGTTGTGCAGCAGGGCCTCCCACTTCTCTTTCTACTGCTTGTGGTGTTCTCTGAAGGGAGTAGTACACAATGTTGTCGGAGATCTTCCGATCCTTCGCACTTGACACATGGGATAGCTTTCTTTTCTTAGAACAAGAAAACACTGTAGTTTCACATAAAAGTTTTATCTTTCTAGCCATTCTGGAAGATGTAATCATACCTACAAATGTGATACCCCAGATACTCAACTAGCTAAAAGATAGGTCAGTTGTATAGCTTCTCCAACAAACTAAACAGTTATAAGTTGTGCTCACATCATTGCACATGGGTTTTCTAATCATTGATTAGCCTTTTAATGCAATTGGTAAAAACTGTTCTTTTGTAATTTAGAACACTGGAGTTTTACTTGCTGGAAATGGGCCTTCGTACACCTATGTTGGGTTTACATTAAAAAACAGACGTTTGCAACTAAAATAGTGTTTTAACATATTAACCACGTTGTAGGTTTTAGATGAGGGGATGGTGTCATAATACTCTGTAGTTTGCAATGGCCTTTGAGACCCTTTGTGATTAAGGGCTATACAAATAAACATGTCTTGACTTGACTTGAGTGTGTTTCGGATTGGTTTCATTTAATGAGCAATGGAAAAACAGTACATATCCTTAAAGTATAAGGACATTTCTAAGCGAACCAAAACTTTTGAAAGGTGGTGTATATACATTGTTTATTTATATGTGTGCAACAATGGTTGTCTTAACGAGCAATACAAAATAAAGGTTGAGTTATATCTGAGGTCATGAAATCAAATGAAGTTTTGTATTCGCTGCTCAATCCGTTAATTAAAGCTTCCGAATCAATTGGATGGAAATGTTCTGCCCAATCTGCAGGAGGATAAACATCTGGTCCACGGAAACGTGTGTGCTAAAAACGTGCTGCTTATCCGAGAGGAAGATCGGAGGGCCGGGAACCCACCCTTTATCAAACTGAGCGACCCCGGTATTAGCATCACTGTCCTGCCAAAAGATAGTGAGTTTACTTTTACATTCTCTACCAATGTTTATTCCGATACACTACAATGCTTCTTTTCTTCTTCATAATCATATCATCATAATACAACAACGTTTTTAGTGGTTTCCTTGTGGCTAGAGTGTAATCAGAGTGTTCCATTACATTCCTTTGCATAAAATGGACATTGTGTGACATGGCTGGAACAAGAAAATCTATAAAATCTTGTCTCAAGTAAAGAAAAACCTGTTTTCTACAACAGCTTATGCTTGTATGTTTTTGTTTGTTACAAGTTTTGATTGAGAGGATCCCTTGGGTCCCCCCGGAGTGCATCGATGAGCCTGCCAACCTGAGCCTTGCGGCGGACAAGTGGGGCTATGGTATTACTCTTTGGGAACTTTGTAGCGGAGGAGAAAGGCCGCTAGCTTCACTGGATGACTCTAAGGTATGTGCACAATCACTGGAGATCTCAATGATGTACCCTTGAGCTTTGATCATATCTCCTCAATCAAAGAATCAAGGGGCGTGACCAATACATGGGGTTCGTACAGGTTCTGAAACTCTTGAAAACGCTTGAATTTTAATGTTGTGTTAAGGGTTGAAAAGTAGTTGAATTTTGGGTGAAGTGCTTGCAAATGCTTAAAACTGATGCCATGTTTCTTAAAAAGTCTGCTTCTTAAGAATGTCACCGAAACTCCTCTCTGGCGGCTTCGCTTTGCCATTGCGTTTCTTCTTCCCTCGTTAACTATATCTGGCATTATTTCTTACGGCATTGTCCTATGAAGCATCAGCTCCTTAAGGGTCACTGGTGCATGCTACACATAAACGGGGCACTGTGAAATGTATCAATTTTAAACATTTGTCATGGGCCATACAAACAATTAGGGTAGCGTTTTCCAGTGGTAAACTGTTAATGGGAAGAACCCCTGTCACTGTTCATGTACAGATGCTGCCCTACCTGTATTGTATTGTACTGAAAAATAAACATTTAATAAAACAAAATGCTCTATAAAGATAGATAAAGTTAAGTTTAACTTAAAAAAAACCCTCAAAACTTCAGCGTGAGGAAAAAAAAGAAACCTTGAGAAGGGGCCTCACAAGTGGTAATCCCCCTTCCAGGATGACCAGGGTGGAATAGATTTAGCTTTGGGTAACAGTACACAAACCTAGTAAGTTGAATAATTGTAAGTAAAGGAGCGTCTGTAAACTACTTGTTTTTGTCTTTTTTTAACCACCATTTAAATTCGGAGAGATTTGTATCAAAAACAAATATATTCACTATTTAGTCCCAAATCATATGTCATGATAGATGCACACGCTAAATAAAACGATTCATATGAGTAATCGCAGATCTATTCGGGGCTCTGCAATATCAATGATTCACATCGAATTTTTTCTTTTAATCGAACTGGAAAATTGGAAAATTGGCTTTGAAAGTCCTTAAAAAGTGCTTGGATTAGGCCATTAAAAAGGTGTACGAACCCTAAAAAAATATAAATGAC
Organism: Urocampus carinirostris; assembly: GCF_059441175.1. NCBI lineage: Eukaryota > Metazoa > Chordata > Actinopteri > Syngnathiformes > Syngnathidae > Urocampus > Urocampus carinirostris. The sequence goes on along the minus strand of NC_142353.1, from coordinate 34,732,804 downwards.
CAAAAATCATGGCTGAAATTATATTTAAGCTTTACTTTCTTCAACACTATAGAAATGCCTGTTTTATGAGGACCAGCACCAGCTTCCTGCGCCCAAGTGGACCGAGCTGGCCAACCTGATCAGCAACTGTACGGACTACGAGCCCACGTTTCGTCCGTCATTTCGCGCCATCATTCGTGACTTGAACAGCCTCTCTACGCCAGGTTTGTTAAAGCACTCAAGTTAATTTGAGGCCCTGCCAGCGATTGATGTAAATCTTAGTTTTGTTTGTTTTCACATGCTTCAGACTACGAATTGATCGTGGACAGCGACATCCTACCTAACCGGACAGCAGCTGCTGGCTGGACGTCGGGAGGCTTTGAAAGTCAGGAGCCAACTCAGTTTGAAGAGCGACACCTGATATTTTTGCAGCAGCTGGGAAAGGTTGGGCCCGGCAGTTTTGAATCGAAATGTTGAAATGTACAGGGATTGTAAAACACTTGAATTTTAATTTTGGGTGTTCAAGGATTGAAAAGTGCTTGAATTTTGGGTGAAGTGCTTGTAAATGCTTGAAATTGTTGCAATGTTTCACAACAACTCAGCTAAAAAAATGATGCAGTAGTACTCTTTAGTGGCGTTTCTTCCCTTGTGATTAACGACAGCTGACATTAGTTTGTATGACTTTGTTCTATGAAGCTTCATCACCCCCTACGGGTCACGCTACATCCAAACAGGCCACTATGAAATGTGTATTGATCAATTATGAGCCATACAAAAAAAATCCAAGTGTTGAATTGTAATGGGAAGAACTTCCTGCAACTGAAAATATAAGCTACATATTACCGTCATTTTAGTCGACACTAAAACTCATGATCATCAATTTTTCTTACCCTGACAGTGGTTTGTTATTTCAGGGTAATTTCGGCAGTGTGGAGATGTGCCGCTATGATCCGCTGCAGGACAACACAGGTGAGGTGGTGGCTGTGAAGAAGCTGCAGCACAGCACGGCGGAGCACATCCGAGACTTCGAGCGTGAGATCGACATCCTCAAGTCCTTGCAACATGAAAACATCGTCAAGTACAAGGGCGTCTGCTACAGCGCGGGTACGTTCCCTGCGCAGAAATTGTATCTTAGAGACAGAAAACATAAACGAGACTATAAATTAAAGCCAGCACTACCTAATGGTACAATCTAAAATCATACTAAAATTAAATCACAGCCCCCCATAAAAAACAGGTTTTACAAATTAACAAAAATAAAGTATATATTTAATAGGGCAGGGAATCGATTACAATAAATGAACTAATTAATCTCAGTTTTGAAATACATTAATCGTGATTAATGTATTAAATTCAGATTTTACAAATGGCAGTAAATATGAAAAAATATGCATAGAAAATAAGATTACATTTATTATGCCAAATGGTATAGGCCTATACCAAGTACAGTAAACATGCATACGGACTGTGATGACAAAGATAGCTTTCATAACAAAGATACAGTATTCAAGTACTTTATGTCAAAACTAAATTTGCTGTATAGGTGTCGTAAATATTTTAACAAAAAATACATAATAAAGGAAAAGTGCATAAAGCTTGTGGTGTCAAAGACATATCTTCTATAAACAAAATAGTCAAGTAACTTATGTAATAATTGTAGAACACCCATCTCTTGATCCAAAGTTGTTTGACGAGGCCCGCATTGGGTGCTTAGCTTTCAAGTAATACATCAGAGAAGTGTTCCAATGGTAATTAAATATAGCTTTGCAGAGCATACATATCACTTTCGCAATGTCATTATTCCCATCGGGCAATGTTTTCAAACGAAACCGTCCGCCTAAATCTGTTTTCTTCCTTTTTTCTATCGCTAGCATGGCATGTTAGCGTCAGGAAACAAAAGTGACTCTTTTTGGTTTGTTGGAACAGAGCAGCTTGACACCCGGGGACGTGCACAGGGCAGAATTTTAATCGTTAATATATTTTCATGCGTTAAATTGAAAATTATAACGCAAATTGTTAACGCAACATTTTTCCGAGCCCTAATAGTTTATTTAAAAAAAAAAACCTCGTGATAAATTCTTAGAGTGGAAGTTTTTGTCATTGTCAGATGTGAAATGAACAACAACATTAAACATTGCCCTCCTGATGATACAATAATAATTACAAGATAAGATACCACACTTCAAAATAATAAGTTACGGTTAATTGTATAATAAACTAAAATTTAATCGAACAAAAATGAATAATAAAAAACTGAATCGTCCCTTTTCATTATTGCACAGTCTCTAAGTTTGTTAACCAGTCTTTCATTTTGCAGTGTTGAGGGTGATTATTGAAGCTGTTTTCCTATCTATTAGTTCTAGATTTGATAGTCCTGAATCATCTACCTGAATGCAGCAATTCAAATAACCAATGTCCGCAGTCGAAAGTGTACTTCATAATTTTTTTGAGTTCTCTTAACACGGCGAGCTCTGTACTAAGGCTGCATGAGTAACCAAAATCTAATTGATATCGCAATGTGACCTAGTGCCCTAGTATAACAGCAAAACACTGCGGTGTTTTTCAAGGATTCATAGTTCCAGTTTGTTGTTTGAGTGATGGAGTGTTTGGCCAACAAGAATTGTCATGGTTTGGGTTTCTACGGCACAGACCAGAGGCAAGTTTTTACAGAACTTACCAATAAAGGTGAAGCAAAGTTTGCAAGTAGTGTGTGCATGACTATGACAGGCTGGTGTAAGCTGCCAGTCAGTCAAATATCCCTTGCGTAAATGGCCACCCTAACAAACGCCACAGCTCAAAGCTTTAACGGCTCGTTCCATTGAAAACAAATGCATTTATTAAATTGGACTTTGAGGAAAGTCAGAAAAGTGAAAATAAATGATCACTAGTGGGTATGCGAGTATGTTATTTTAATCATCACAAAGACCTTGCAGAAGTTGTGGTTACTCAATGCTAGCACGTAGCTAGCCAGCCTCTCTCTAAATCGTTTTCTTACACTAGAAGGAGTAGCCCTTCAATTTCGTTTTACTTTTGCATATCGACAATACAAAATGTTTATTTAACTGCAATTCTGTTTTTATTTGTAGGTCAGTGGTTGTTTTGTTAGTCGTATACTTTCACTTTCTAAGGACATCAACTTGAAGTAGGTTTGCATGTCACTATGTTTAAGTTCTCCCCAAAAATAAAAGAAGCACAGAAGTGCTGTTGTCTTTTAAAAATGAAAATCGCATCGAAATCGCAATTAGGTTTGTTTTCTGAAATCGTGCAGCCCTACTCTGCACAGTTCATCATATGATGGGAAGGGCGAGTCCACAATTTTCGGTGCTGCATTGATCACCTTCTGAAGTGCAGATCTTGGCAGTTGTGCAGCTTGCGAGCCATACACAGACACAATAGGTGATATACTCAACACTGCATCTGTAAAAGGACGCAAGCAGTTCTTGCATGGTTTTGCTAAACGCTTAGAAAGTAGTCCTTACTGTGCCATTTGAAGTAACTGTGCGCTGTTAGTCTTCCAGGTTAGACTCCTTTCGATGCGGACCCCCAGGAATTGGCGCTTGACACTTTCTCCACATGTTCCCCGTTGGTGATAAGGAGTGGAATGTTTGTTCTCGTCCTCCTTAAGACAACCACTATCTCCTTAGTCTTTTCTGTGTTAAGCCATAAGTCATGCTGACTGTACAACCCTGGTATGTGTTCCACATCTTCCCCGCAGGCTGACTAGTCTCTTGTAGCATCATCAGTGAACTTCACAAAGTCTTAGCTGTCGCTTTCACGGGTGCAGTGTTATGTGTAGAGGTTGTAGTGCAGGGGACTCAACATACATCCCTGAGGTGTGCCAAACAGTGTCAATATCTACAATCAAAATATTCACATCCAAAAACTCCGTAAGGTCAAAACTCCCCCCAAAATAATGACCCAAAATCACACTGAAGTCTTTATATCCATAAAATGAAGCTCAAATTCTTCAACCCAAAATATTGACATACAAAACTACTTATCAAAAATGTACTGTGATCAAAATATTAGATCTAAAAACCATATCCGAAAGTGTTTTGACAACATTTGGGAATAAAACCAATAACCTAAGGAAACCAAATATAAACATCATGACCAATAACCATAAAAACATACCCGAAATACTCATCACCAACACGCCCAAAACTCTGAAAGAGAAACACGGACCAAACATGACAAAAAACCCAAAGCGTATTTGTACGTTTCCCTCTTTGTTAGGGCGACGAAATCTGCGCCTCATCATGGAATATCTTCCCTACGGAAGCCTGCGAGACTACCTCATGAAGAACAAGGAACGGATTGACCACAAGAAGCTGATGCACTACACCTCTCAGATCTGCAAGGTCTGTCCCCTTTCCAACAAAAATCGTCTTCGCCCGGGAATGATTTACCAGCGTCACATGCGTGCAGGGAATGGAGTACCTCTCCGGCAAGCGCTACATTCACCGTGACCTGGCCACGAGGAACATCCTGGTGGAAAGCGAACAGCGGGTGAAGATAGGTGACTTCGGGCTGACTAAAGTTCTCCCTCAGGATAAGGAATACTACATGGTCAAAGAGCCAGGAGAAAGCCCTATTTTTTGGTATCGTCAGGCCTGCTAACTTTAACTTTGACTCCCTTTCGTCTACAAAATTGTCTCAACGTCATTTCTTTGTAGGTATGCACCAGAATCGCTGTCTGAAAGCAGGTTCTCTGTGGCATCTGATGTGTGGAGCTTCGGTGTGGTTCTCTATGAGCTCTTCACCCACAGCGAGAAAAATTGCAGCCCACCAGCTGTAAGCCACCACACTTGCGCTTCACTAGTTCTTGAAAAACAACAAGATTTTGTTCGTTTAATTTTCTTTTTTTTTTTGCTCCTTGTCAGATCTTCATGTCAATGATGGGCAACGACAAGCACGGCCAACTGATCGTCTACCACCTAATGGAGTTGCTCAAGTCTGGCAGTAGGCTACCACAGCCTATAAACTGTCCTGCTGAGGTAGGGCCGTCTTTTCTAACAACCAGAATACACTAAACCCCCTGGATATGCCATTAGTTTGTTCTAATAATATCAAGCTTTGTTTCATGGTTATCATGTGTTTGCTTCTCTCTTTAGCATCACTGTAAGCCTTAGGATCCATATAAATACAGTACAAAAATAGTCTTGTACTGCATTCATTTGAAAAGTTTTTACAAAGCATTAAAGATTCTGAATTGAACGGAGTGCGAGGGAGGGAGCGTTGTGGAACACAGTTCAGCCAATAGCATATCAGCATCTTCAGGATGCCATGTAGCAAGCCAATAGCAGAACAGCATCATGAGGCAAAAATAACGACCATGGTTTTAATATAATCTGAAGGTCTAAACATTTTAAATTAAAGCAGGAACCTTGCTTTAACCAAAGCTTTAATTTATGGGTGCTTGAAATCCTTTAAAATGCTTGAATTTTAATGTTGTGTTTTCAAGGTCATGAAAATGCTTGAAGTTGTTGCCATTGCCATGTTTCTTGGCAGTCTGACTATCGACCACGCAATAAATAAAGAAAAACATTTATTAAGTGCGTGAAAATGACGCTGACACACCTGCCCTGGAGGCTTGTCATTATGGCGTTGTCATGTGAAGCGTCACCGCCCCCTACTGGTCTCACTCAAGAGGACAGCTCTATTTAGGAAACCGACTCTTTTGAGTCGGCTCACTGAGAAGAGCCAGCTCCCAAAAAGGTTGTCAATTTTTATTTATTTTTCATGATATATTACCCAAAAAATAAAATATAAACGATTATGCACCAAATTATTTAGTAAATAGTAATTTCATGTTTTGCAGGGATCCCTGAAAAACACTCGCGATAAAAAAATGTAAATATTTACAGAACTACCAAAAGAAGAATACTGTAAAACGCAAAGCAATTTTAGCTTTTCACACACTGAACAGATTTAGAGTCGAACGAAACAAAATCTCTGAAAACACAATAAAATACAAAATAAAAAAAAATATCCCTCCACTGCTATAAATAAATGATAGAATCATTAAGTTTTTTTTCTCTGCATTTTATTTGAACCAATTTAGACACAGATCCTCTGAAAAACATGCAAAGAATATACATTCAAATAAGTAAAACAAAAAGCATGTTTCTGTTGTGCAGTGGTTAGCACATTGGCCTAACACGCGAAAGGTCCCCAGGTATGGAAACATGTTGGCCTGGAGAAGAATGGGCGCCACCAGGCATGTTCATGTGTCCCAAGACATACCACAGGAAAATGGTGCCCCTACCACACTAGTGGTTAAGGGAACCAACCAACCAACCAACCAAAACAAAACAAAAAGCAAAAGATTACCATTAAAATTAGTCCCACTTTGGCTCATTTTTTTCTGCTTTGTATACGTATAGTACTATCTTTCCAACAACTATAGAGGCCTTTCCATGTTTGTAAACAAGTGTGATGTAACCATGCTGCGCGTGCACTGTTGAAGCAGAAAGGCAGAATTCATGTCAGTTTATAGCAGCCTGATTAACACAAAAAGATCATAGATAGAAATGGCTCAAAATATGTGCTAGCTGCAAGATAGCAAATTTATTTTAGTCATCAAAGTCAATTTAAAAAAATTGTTGTTTGCTGCTGGATTCCCTCCTACAAAGTTACAGGAAAAAATGAAAAATTGACCTTGAAAGGGAAAAAGGTGCTTCAATGTTGCCATGAAAAAGATGTACAAACTCTGAATAAGATTTAAACACAATCTTAAGGTCTATAATATTGTAGTTCTCTCTGACTTTCAGGACCGATGACTAAGACCTCTGTTTTGTCCTGGTTGAGCTGTCGGAAGTTATCTGCCATCTATGACGTACATTTTAAAAGGGTATCTATTAGACTTGTGTCATCAGGAGACACAGCAATGTGTTCCTTCACTATAAATGAACAGTAGCGCTTTGGCCGTGGGGGCTAAAAATAGAATAGAAATGTCCCTAAGAAATCAAGAAAATAAGAATACACAAGAGGCTTCTAGCACTTCATGGCATAAAAACATTCCGAATTAGGGAAACTGTGCCTGTACAGTAATGCTCACGAGTAAACAGATTTGTGTAAATTCGCTTGAGACAGTTATTTGTGTAACAGATTAATCGCAAATACAGTGAAACCTCGGTTTTCGACCAAAATCTGTTCCAGAACCCTAAAAAGCGATTTGTTTTGAACACCGAAATCATTTTCCCATTACAAATAATGTAAATCGTTTTAATCCGTTCCAACACCCTGAATGTTTACCTTTGTTTACCTTTAAGACACAAATAACATAAACATAACTGTAACCCAGGCTAATCGTACGTTCGCGTTATCGTAATCTTCTGTACGAAAGATTACGCTAACATGAACGTGTAAAAAAATTTAAAAAAGGATAAAGAATTATGAATAGGATTTTTTAACCTTTGTGGTGGTCAGCAGAAGGTGCAGGTGGACGGTGGAGAGGGAAGGAGAGTCCCCTTCCATAAAAACTTCGGTGAGCTCTTCTGTCTGAGGGGTGCTCACACGTTCAAATCTCTTTGCTACGGATGACTCGGATACAGGATGTTCTTTTCTCTTAAAATATCTATCCAATGACACTTGCTTCTGCCTTCTTTTTAGCACTTTTCGGAAGTGGTTCATGACAGTGTCGTTAAAGTCATTGATGACTCTGGTGGCTGCAGCTTCATCGGGGTGGTGGAGTTCGACGAAATTCTGTAACTCGGCCCATTTGCTACACATTTGTTTAATCTCGTACGTCCCCTAGTGTAGTGGAGGTGCAATTGCACCTGAGAAAATTAAAAGGAGTAAAAAAAAAATGTGATGTGAAACATCCACCCCTAGACGGTACCACTGCACTACAGTTAGCCATAGCTGTATCGCGGAATACTTAACGTGGTTTTGTGACTTCCCGTATTTTCATCACCCGTACGCCGCTCAGCATCCCACCCTGGCGTACGCACTCACGCGTCGTACCGACGTTCGAACTCCGATATTTGTTCAAACTACGAAGCAAGAATTTCTCAAATTTTTTGTTCGGACTCCCATTTGTTCGAACTGTGAGTCGTTCGAAAACCGAGGTTCCACTGTATATAAACCCTATTCATGAAACTGAATCAAAATCAAGGTTTTCAAAAATAACTCAAATGATTTGTTACCAAATTTCTGTGCAGATTTATCAGATCATGGCGGAGTGCTGGGACAACGATTCCGGACTGCGGCCGTCTTTCAACGAACTCACCCTGCGCATCGACTTGCTAAGGGACGCCGACTAAGTCTGACCACATCCCGAAGTTGAGAACGTGGGGAAAGGAACATGTGCTAGCACATGTGGCTGAATGTTGAGCTTATTTGTGTTCTAGACTAGTGTAGACCTTTCGTCACATCCTGACATGTAGCTGCTTACTCTGTGTGCTTGAGAACATGTATGTCTGCAACAATGGCTAGCAGGGCTAGCTTTTACCGTCTTGTTTGTCCCCCCTGGAGAAAGACTTTTCTATAAGTGTGTAAATACAGCCACAGTATATATTTGTGTACATATGTCCAGATTTTTTTATTTAATATAATGGAGCTGGAGATTAAAGCCCTCGCATTGCTTCGAAATGAAGTGTCTTTGTTTTTTCTTTATATAGATAGATAGATACTTTTTCATACCCGCAGGGAAATTCACATTTCCAGCAGCATCCCTGCGCTGAGAACAATACAATAACAAAGCAAAAGGAATACAATATACAAATACCCAATGTGACGTGCAAATGCCCACTGTAGCGTGTTGTATAGAATATCTAAATAGTGCTACACAGAATACATATTGCAATAAAATTCGATGTAGGGGGTGTGGTTAATGTGGGCTTTTACGCTGCCGGGTAGAGTTAAAGAGCCTCATGGCATGAGGAAGAAAAGATCTCTTTAGTCTGTCCAAGACTGTGACAGCAGTCTGTCGCTGAAGCTGCTCTTCGGTCTGGATATAATGCTGTGTAGTGGATGTGATGAATTGTCCATGATTGACCGCAGCTTTTTCAGTGCCTGTCTCTCAGCTACTGTTGTCAGGCTGTCCAGTCTGTGCCCACAACAGAGCTCGCTTTCCTCGTCAGTTTATTGAGACGAGAGGCATCCTTCTTCATGACGCTGCCTCCCCAACACGCTGCCACATAGAAGAGGGCGCTTGCCACAACTGTCTCATAGAATATTTTCAGGAGCTTTTTGCAGATGTTGAAGGAGGCCAGCTTTCTGAGGAAGTAAAGTCGGCTTTGACCTTTCCTACATAGAGCTTCTGTGTTGGCAGTCCAGTCCAGTTTGTTGTCCAGCTGCACACCCAGGTATTTGTAACAAGTAACATGTAACAAGCAAATAGTAAATTGGATTTGGCTGCTTGGAGTGTGGTGGTCAAGAGATGCAGCACCCAATTGGTCCGCCAGAGGGCGATAGAGACCCCACAAAAGCAGGCCATACGAAAACATGTTTATGAATTTATTGTGGACGACTTGATAAAAACCTTGCTAAAGACACTTGCAGAGGCCTAAAGTAAAAGTGTGTAATTTTTTTATGGAAATCAGTTTATCTGTTTCAAAACCTATAAGTCACATGCACACAAATAGGGATTTGTAAATATATAAAGGTTAGATTTAGAATAAGACAGATTTATATTGTAATTGGCTCTGTACTATAATATAAATATGTTTAGGATTATAAAAGTGTCAACTTTAAATAACGTTGCAAAAAAAATCCTGCAACTTAACATGCACTGGCTTCTTGGTCCCAGACCCTCAAGCTACAGGGTGCTTGAAATTTGAATTTTAAAGTTTTCAAGGGTTGAAAAGTGCTTGAATTTTGGGTGAAGTGCTCGTAAATGCTCGAAATTTTTGCCATGTTTCTCACCATGTCTGCTTAAAATTGACACCGGATCTGCTACAGTGGCGTCGCTTTGCAATTGCAATTATTCCTACCCCTAGATTAACGGCAGCTGATTTTAGTTTGTTTGGTATTGTTTTATGAATCGCCATCACGCCGACAGGTCACGCTTGAGGGGACAGGTGCATGGTACACCTAAAAGGGCACTAGAAAAGTATTATGTATCAATTATGGCCATTTTACTATGAGCAATGCAAAATATGAAGGTAGCCTTAATTGAAAGAATTTCCTAATAGTTAAATATAAGATGCATAATGAATGTTATTATTTTTAACCACCACCTGTATGGGGAGAGATTAAAACAAGTATATTTGAGATTTCCTAAAGATCTATAAACCATATGTCTTGATAAATGCACTGGCAAGATAGAAAATGACATATAGAAATCACAGATTGATTTATGGCTCTGCAAAATAATTGATTCACTCCGGATTTTTTCCATAATGGTACTGGAGAAAGTGAAAAAATTGGCTTTGAAAGTCCTTAAAAGTACTTGATCAGGAAAAATGGTGCGTGTAACTTTATATTTAAAAAAATACATATTTTAGGATCATAAAAGGTTGAACTTTAAATAAATGAATGGATCTTGCAAAACAGAATTCCTGCAAGCTAGGAAACAAATTATTACGAAAACTATCATAGAAAGGCATGTTATTGGAGTCAAAAGTCAAGTTTTTATGGTGGTATGTTATTGGCAGGTATCTTTTTTGAATAAAGGCTAGTAAGAACTTTGCTAAACCCGACTAGTTTACATTTTAGGTCCAAATTTGAACAATTCCATGACAAATATTTGTCTTGAAGGATTTTATACATTTGACTATAAAGGAGTTTATACGATTGAATACAAATTACATTTATTGAGTGCAATTAAGATTTTCACCGAGTAGGCTTAAGTTCAATGAGCACTGATAAGATAGTCAGCACATCCGATGACGCAGAAAGGCCCTGATGACGGAGGACGGCAGGCATTGTTTGGAGAAACGCTTTCCGCTGTTTTGAGTTTTCCAGACATCGCGGCGAGGTGGTGGAGCTCATGTTGGGCTTTATTGGCACGCTGATGGGAGGAGCCGGCACACCATCTTGCGGAGAGGCGTGGGCCGAGAGGAGAGGCTAGAGGACTTGAAGAGAGGGTTCCACAGAGACTCCAGCGACACTAATCCGGCCATTTTTGATGGAGTACACTTCGTTAAATTGCTAATGAAATTAAATCTGCCTCGTGTGAAAATGTCATCTTTTCTTGTTCATCTTTTCCATCAAGAAACGAGCGCCCATTGTTGGGTGAATGTAGGTTGTGTTTGGTTAATGGAGTCAGTTAACTAATTCGAACAATTCGGTAAACTATACATTTTAATATCTAATTCCTAACAGTCTTAACCACTCATGCATAATAAATCAATTACTTTAATAACTAATTCAGTTGAAATCTTTTATGGTGTAAAAGTTCGTTTTGGCTCGCGTTTGTTAGCAAGTTGCTGGTGTAAAGTTAGCTGCTAGCTAACCATTAGGCCAGTAAGCATTTCGCTAAACATTAGCTGGCTAACATTTCAAAATTAACATCAATGACGATGTTTTTATTACATTTTCCGAACACACTCATAGTAAGGCAGTTCCTTGGAGTCGATTTGGGATTTAATTATGGTAAGTCATGTTCATTTTGGCTACTTTTTTATGTCAATAGCTCGAAGTTAGCAACCAGCTAAGTCGTTTTAATTGATTTTAGGGCCTTGCTGCAGCTTAGTGTTTCATTGCAGAGGATAAAGAATATTGGCAAAGTGTGTGTGGCTTATGTACACGTTAGTTGCTTGGAGTGTAAATACACCTATTTACTTATAATTTAGATCACTCACTCTTTCCTGAGACATGTTTTTCGGTTTCATCTTCACATCTCACTATTACCTTTTAATATTATATTCATCTGATAAACTTGGTTTTAAAACCATGAGTAATGTCATTTTTAAACAAATGGTAAATGGTCTGCATTTCTATAGCGCTTTTCAAGTTAATGAAGGCCTCCCAAAGCGCTTTACAATGTGCTTTACACTTACCCATTCACTCACACACCAATAGAGAGTCACAAGCATTTCGGTAAACATTAGATAGCCAACATTGCAAAATTAACATTAATCACAAGGTTTTTTATTACATTTGCTAAATGTAGTCATAGTAAGGCAGTTTTTTAGAGTTGATTCAAGATTTATTATGGTAAGTTACGTTTATTGTGTCTAATATTTTCTTGTTTTACCACTAGCTCGGAGTTAGCAACTAGCTAAGAAGTTTTGATTGATTTCAGGGCGTCACAGTAGCTTAGTGTCATTGCAGAGGATAAAGAATATCCGCACTGTGTACGTGGCTTATGTACAGAAATAATTCCTTTAAGGGACAGTGTGTAATCTTTAGTGCCTCCTACTGGTACAAAAACATTGAATACTAGGCAAAATTACCTGAACAATCACACTAATGTTAGCTTTTAGTTAAAAAAAAATCATAGGTCAAGAAATGTGTATTTCTTTTATATAGCGGAATCCCTACATAAGGTTTGCACTATGTTTGTCTGGCAACTTGTTGCTACGCCGTGCTATTGCCACTGCTTACTGTTCGCATTTTACCAGGGTTGGGTAGGGTTACTTTAACTTGATTACTTTCAATTACTTTTGGATTACTCCAATAGCAAGTATGCTGATAAAAGACAAAGGAAACTAAATATCAATAAAATTACTAAATTTTGTGCAGGCTTTGGGAGTAACGGAAGACATGGAACGGCAAAAATGTTGGCAAGCTGTTTGGATTTATTTTCATTTTGTTTCTGTCGCATTTTATGTTACTTTTGCCAACAGAGATCAAAGAGATCAAAGCCAGGAGAGAAAGCTTACCACGTGTTGTGAGTCATAATATTATTCATATTTTGTTTCTTTTGTCTTTTATTAGCATATTTGGTATTGGAGTAATCCAAAAGTAATCAAGTTAAAGTAACCCCACCCAACCCTGCATTTTACAATACAGTGCCATCTACAGGGTTGGGTAGGGTTACTTTAACTGGATTACTTTCAATTACTTTTGGATTACTCCAATACCAAATATGCTAACAAAAGACAAAATGAACTAAATATGAATAAAATGACTAAATTGTGTGCAGGCTTGGGGAGTAACGGAATACATGGAACGGCAAAAATGATATTGGCAAGTTGTTTGGATTTATTTTCATTTTGTTTCTGTCGCATTTTATGTTAGTTTTGCCGGAGATCAAAGCCAGGAGAGAAAGCTTACCACGTGTTGTGAGTCATAATTTTATTCATATTTAGTTTCTTTTGTCTTTTATTAGCATATTTGGTATTGGAATAATCCAAAAGTAATTGAAAGTAATCCAGTTAAAGTAACCCTACCCAACCCTGGCCATCTAGTGGTCAAACATGACATACTTGGGCTTTAAAGTGTAAATTCTAAACTCCCATGTAAACTCAATTTTTTCATTAGTACTTGTTGCTTTTTGACACGTACATTTTTATGCCTGCAGGGTTTTTCGATTTGTACATGTAACGTTTAAAAACATATCGGCAATTGTTTTATTTGCGCTTGGCCCGTAAACCATTTTTAATTCACACATAAGGAACATATTGAATACACAGTTCGGTACATATACAGTACGAATCGTCTTTTCACTCATACGTTTTTGTTTTTACGGCGATCTTGTTCCATAAGTGGGGACGAGAAAACATATTGCAATTAAACGTAAAAAAATATTGAATATTCCGCAGCTACAATACTGAGTAAACGTTTACTCATGTTACTTAAATACCATAATTGTAACAGAAGTACAAACACATTTATTCTTAAACCAATTCACTATTGTTAGATTAAGAATATATAATTCAAAAAAAAATTGTTTTTTTTTTCTCATTGTTTCACAATTAGATTTAAACGTAAGTATTTAGCAGATAAACTCATTTTAAAATCCCTGAGTAATGTCTAATTTTCAAACACTTATAAAAGAATGCGGGCAGCACGGCGGCGCAGTGGTTAGCGCATGTGCGGCAGAGTTCTGAGGTCATGAGATTGAACCTCCTGCGTGGAGTTTGCATGTTCTCCCCATGCTTGCGTGGGTTTCCTCCGGACACTCCGGTATCCACATTTCAAATCATGCATGTCAGGTTAATTGGGCGGTCCAAATTGTCCCTAGGTGTGGATGAGCGAGTGAGTTGTCTGTCTCTGTGTGCCCTGTGATTGGCTGGTAACCAGTTGAGGGTGTCCCCTGCCCACTGCCTGAAGATAGCTGGGATGGGCTCCAGCACCCCCGCGAGCCTACTGACGATTAGCGGTGCAGATATTGGATAGATAAAAGAATGCCTTGAGTCTGTTCTGAGGTATGTTTAAAAGTAGAACATTTTCTCGATTAATATGTGTTAAAAATACCCAACTGAGTACAAAAGAGCCTTTATTAAAAAAAAAAAAAAAATCCTACTGCACCTATACGCTTTTACCTTAATTTGAGCAACACAGTAAGAAGCAGAAACGAGGGAGGGAGGGGTGGAGTAGTTATTTCATGCGCATTCTTGGGTTTTTGTTAATGTAGCCTGAAAATAGAAAGTTGGTTACAAATACAGTTCAAACGGCAACACAAACCCCCATGTAGATGAAATAAAAACGAAAGGTTTATTAATACTTGAGGAAAGTGTTGACTGAGGTTGCAATCATGACTTCAAGCCAAGAGATGGCAGCAGAGAGTAGCAAAATTTCAAGTTGTGGACACGACCTTTATTTTTTTGGTTTTCTTAGCAAAAAAAAGATTCTTAGAAGTAAACCATTTAATTTAAGCACGTGACTGCACAAGTCCAGTTATCTCGTTCAGAACATCCTAATAAAGAAAGGTTCTACAGAAACCACGAGGAGGATACATTGTTTAAAACCAACGAAGATGTTAAGACCATCAACAACGTTACAACATTTTACGATAAAATGAAATCGTGGTGGAAATGGTCAAGGCAGCAACAACAGAGGCACAAGGAATGTTTTTTTCTTATTTTTGAGAAAGTTCACTTGAAGTTTTTCAGAGGGAGGGAAAAAAGCAAAAGTTTCAACTTTTGGTCCATCCGAGGAAGATTGTAGAAACAACCCTGATTAATCCACATTAGAGGTAAGATCGGGCCTTAAACAATTCAGCCCCACCCGGGACCACAGGTAATAAAGCCCAACCAATTAAGTAGAACCAAGCCCGGAGCAAACCTGAATTTTCGTATTTTTATGTGAGGACTCGGGAGGAGGAAGTGTGATCTTGGCTGAGAGGCCACACTCGGGCTTATGATCCTACCTCTACTCTACATACAGTATTTAAATATAGGCCTCCCTCCTAATGCCCTAGTGATTTATGGAAATTATAATGCAATAAATGAATTGTTATCACTTGTGGACATCTTGAACAGTTCTTCTGAGATTTTTTTTCAGCTTTCGTTTGCATTTTTTAGCACAGCAAGGTGCTTCAAAAGCTCAGGTGTGAATGTTGCGGACTGAGACAAAAACTTTACGAGGAAGCCCTCTTCTCCTCATAGGGGGACTCGTAGACCTCCATGGGCGGGCAAGTGCAGACCAGGTGCTGGTCCCCGTAGATATCGTCGATCCGGGAGATGGTGGGCCAGAACTTGCTCTCTGGTCTAATAAAAGGCTGTGTGGAAAGGATGGGAAAAAAGGAAAGATCAGATTTGTTTGAGTGTTCACTCAAATCAGGGACGTTCTTATTATAGCACTGAACAGTTAACCATTGAAATGTGATTTTTTTTTTGTGTAGTTAGTTTTTTTAAAGATTCTGGGTTGCTTGACTTTAAAGTTACTTAGTGCAAAACGTTTAAATTAGTTAAAAGTTCACTGTAGAGGGAAAAATATTGTACGAAATAGTAGTTTTAGACGTTTATTATTACTTTCATGCATGTTACATGATTATTGGTAATATTTTAGTTAAAGCGACAACAAAATCAGAAGCATCGTGAGGAAGCCAAAATGGCCGGTTCTCTGTAGAAGGCCTAGCTGAAAGAGCAGGTACTCTAAAACAAGCCGGAATTACCATCAGTAATTATTTGCAGGATACAATAACTGTCACCTTATACGTTTCCCTACATTTCCCCATGTTTTCATACCTTCAAGTTGTGTACCCTATATACTGTAACTAGGAAAAAAAAACAATTTTAAAAAGTTTTAGTTCTGCAAAGTCAGTCTTGCTGTGATTAAATAGGTGCCACGCTGTGTTCGTAAGGTTTATTATCACTTAGCGAGGGAATTGCAATCGTGTATAAGGGAAGCAATTGGCTGAGGTTAACAGGTATGCGATAACCTCCTGTAAACCATTGAAGAGGAAGGGGCACCCTGTCATAGCAGCAATCATTAAAGCACTGCAACTGATATTTAATACTGTTATTTACCAAATCACAGATATAATTGCATTTAAAACTCCTATCGGTGATTTGGTCTGTTTACTCGCTGATACGATATCTTAAGATAGTACAGTATCGGCATCAGAAGAACACTACCGTAAATTCCGGACTATAAGTCGCTACTTTTTTCCCCAGACTTTCAACCCTGCGGCTTATTCAGTGATGCGGCCAATTTATGTCATTTTTCTAACGGCCGCCAGCAGCGCTCGAGTACAAAAGGTAAGATTTAGACCGGTGGAATATATGCGCCGAGGAAGACTGCAACATCTTGGCTTGTGTATAGATTAAATTAGCGTAAACATACCCTCATCATGCAAAATGCAAAAAGAAAGGCACATGACGCAGCTTTAAAGCTAAAAGCAATCGAGCAGTCCGGACGGTATGTTTTTTTTACCAGACCCGTTTACTGTGTTGCGAGCATGTTGCTAGCGTGTTTTGGAATAAGGGAGCGTGGGACGACATCTATATGAAAAAGTTTCTTTCCGACACTGAGGAAGACTGAGTTTGATGGCTTCAGTTCTAAGGAGGAAGATGAGGACTGTTTACCGTAATTTTTACAAGTGCGGTATGTTTTTTTTTTTACCAGACCCGTTTACTGTGTTGCGAGCATGTTGCTACCATTACTGCCCTGTCAGAGGCACGGTTTGGGATGAAAGTTATATTATTAAAGCTTTGAAAACTCTCTCGGTGTACCGTCTTTCTTTGTAAATATGTGTAACCCATGTATAATATGTATTTGCAACTGTATATATTTTTGTAATGTATTTATTTATATTTATTTTAGACACTTATTCTGATATGTTTTGCACGGGTGAATGAAAAAGGAGGGGCGGAACAAACGGGGGGTGACGGGAAGTGGGGTAAAGGTGAGGAACAGACAGACCTGTTTGTGGACGCGGCGGACAATAGTGGATATATATTTTTCCCACCCTTACCTTTGGAAATATACACTTTTTTCCTTGGATTACTTTCAATGGGACCCGGACTCTGCAGGTCTGCATCAAACCTTAAGTACTGGTATCATTTTCTGTTAATTTTGCCGGCTGTGATATTTGGACTGTGTACTTTAATGAAGGACATTTAGATTCAATCGCGGCACTTAAAGTCAGTTTGGGTTCGCATGCTGCTTATATACAGGTGCGGCTTGTGTAAGTACAAAAATGGTTTTCCTCTTAAAATGTGGTGGGTGCGGCTTATAATCAGGTGCGCTCTATAGTCCGGAATTTACGGTAGTTATTTTTAGTCTAATGAGATTAAACTCTCATCTCGTTTACCATGCTATGTGGCTGTGACTTGTTTGCTGTGTAATTAGGATTCAATAGTTTACAAGGGCACACATTAGCTAGCTTCTTGATTTGGCTCTCAAAATGCACCAAATCGATGCGTTTGAACCTAAAATGTAGAAAATGCCCCCAGGGCCTCCCTGGACTTTCAAACCACCAGGTCTCACAAAGTTCAATGAGAAACCCTAAAAGAATAGAATACTGACCAAAGGAAATGCCGCAAACTCTCTGGAGTAAGGTCTGTCCCAGGTGGAGGACGCAATGCAGGCCAATGAGTGAGGCGCCATCTGGAGGTTAGACAAGACTCGAACGTTGAATGGTTTTCCATGCTGTTTTTTTTCTTATAACTAAGGCAACGACAAAAACCTTAAGTGGGTTGACGCGAGGGTCCATCCTGCCTTCTTCGATGTCCGCGATCTCCTGTCGGATGCCCAGCAAGGCATCACAGTAGCGGTCCATCTCAGCTTTGTCTTCTGACTCTGTTGGCTCGATCATCAGTGTACCCGACACGGGCCAAGACATGGTAGGTGCGTGAAATCCTAGGATTTTGAAATGACACTTATTTGTGTATATTCAATTAATTATTCATCCATTATCCAACCAATTATCCTAAAGAGGGCTGCAGAGGTGCTTAAGCCCATTGCAGTTTTTCCTTTAGGCAGGGAGAAGGCAACACCCTGGACTGGTTGCCAGCCAATCGCAGGGTACACAGACACTGTTCTTTTTAATGGTCAAATTCAAGCACATTTTAAGGACTTTTAAAGCCAATTTCTCCAGTACTGTTAAAAGAGAAATCCGGTGAAACTCAAATATTTTGCAGAGCCACAAATTACATATGTGATTTGTTATCTTGCGTGTACATTTATCAAGACATGTGATTTTTAGAGTCTAAACAATACTTGTGAAAATATTTTTGAGACAAATCTCTCCCCATATAGTTGTTGGGTAAAATTGACAATCATATGTAACTTACAGTTTCAGTTGCAGGAAGTTCTTCCTTTTAAAATTTACCACTGTGAAGTGCTACCTTCATTTTTTGCATGCCCCATGATAAATGTCCAAAACTGATACGTAATCCTTGCACTAATACTCATTTAATAGTGCTCTCTTTAAGCGAGCATGCATAAGTCCTCTTGGGCGCAACCTATACAGGGCGCTTTATAGGACAATGCTATACAAACTAATACCAGCTGCCATTAATCACGAGGGAAGACATGCAATGGCATAGCTAAGCCACCAGAGAGCAGTGTCGGCGTCAGTTTAGGCAGACTTGTTGAGAAACCTGGCAACCATTTCAAGCACTTCACCCACAAATCAAGCACTTGTCAATCCTTGATAACACCGCATTAAATCTTAAACATTTTCAAGGATTTCAAGCACACTACAAACCCTTTAAGCCCCCTCGGGGAAGGTAAAAGGTGAGACACAAACTGACCAGCCGTGCAAGGTGCCGACCTGCTTATTGGGGGCATTAGGGATTCAGTGTCTTGCCCAAGGAAAGACATATAACACGGAGGAGCCGGGAATCGAACCTGCGATCTCTTGATCCCAAGACGAGCGCTCTACCTCCTGAGCCGCTATTGGTGTGTGAGTGTGTGTGTGAATGGGTAAGTGTGAAGCACATTGTAAAGCGCTTTGGGAGGTCTTCATTGACTTGAAAAGCGCTATAGAAATGCAGACTATTTACCGTAATCCTGGAGCCTCTTGGCCACATCCACTGCCTCCACGTTGGCAGATTTCTTGAAGGGCCTCACGTCCAAAATGAACTCATGGGCCACAAACCCTGCGCATACAAACATGCATTTTGAATGCCTGCTTTTGTTTTGAAACAAGAAAATACATAAAACTGCAAGACCTTTTCAAAAACATATGATAAATACCAGTACACAACACTATTTTGTACCTTTTGCTCCTCTGTAAAGAATCTTGTAGTGGCCCTCCAGCCTCTTGGCCATGTAGTTGGCATTGAGAATGGCAATCTCTGTGGCATGGACCAGACCCTTGGCGCCCATCATCTTTTCATTCAAAAAACATTTAGTCGTACCGATTAAACCCTATTTATTTGTGTGTGTTTAAGATTCCAACCTTGATGTACGCCCAGGAGATGGGCAAGATGGCACTGGAACCCCATGGCGCTGCACTGATGGTGCCTAAGGAACTGCTGCTGTTGACTGAGCCCATGGAGACCACCGGATGACTTGGCAGGAAAGGAGCCAGGTGGGCTTTTCTGCTCAGAGCAAAATCAGAAGCATACTAAAGCTAAGCAAACAAGAATTGTATACTGCATAGCGAGAAATGGAATAAACAGTCGATCAGCTTTCAATAAAATTGTCGGACTAACACTCCGATTGGGCCCATGCCTGGTCCTCCTCCTCCGTGAGGGATGCAGAAGGTCTTGTGCAGGTTTAGATGCGACACGTCTGAGCCATAATCTCCCGGGCGACACAGGCCCACCTGCAACATACAACTTCCACAGTTAAGTCGTGCAATAACAGGCATAAAATAGGGGTTAGTACTTAAAAAGATGAGAAGGGAGTGAAGGAAATACTGTACCATATTTATCTGTGTAAACGCGCACCCCAAATTTCTTATCAAAAATTGATTATACATTTTTGGGGGACTTTTTCACAGTTCAAGCTAAGCATTGAAAGTGACAAACGTTGTAGAATATAGGCGGCCATCTCGTCTCATCTCATCTCATCAGCTGTACCGCTTATACTTATAAGGGTCGCGGGGGTGCTGGAGCCCATCCCAGCTATTTGTGGGCAGTGGGCAGGGGACATCCTGAACTGGTTGCCAGCCAATCGCAGGGCACACAGGGACAGACAGCTCACTCGCTCAGTCACACCTAGGGACAATTTGGACCGGCCAATTTACCTGAAATGCATGTCTTTGAAATGTGGGAGGAAACCGGAGTGCCCGGAGGAAACCAACGCAAGCACGGGGAGAACATACAAACTCCACACAGTAAGGCCGGTAGCTGGATTTGAACCCACGCAGGAGGTTCCCACGACCTCAGAACTGTGCCGCACACACGCTAACCTCTGCGCCGCCGTGCTGCCCATAGGCGGCCATGATTCAAGTAATCTATTGACAAATATGAACAAAATACTAACATAAAATTTACAAAGTTTTTATTTTATGTCCTTTGATATCCAGTTAGGGCAGCACAGAGACGCAGTGGTTAGCGTGTGTGTGGCACAGTTCTGAGGTCGTGAGATCGAACATCCCGTGTGGAGTTTGCATGTTCTCCCCGTGCTTGCGTGTGTTCCCTCCGGGCACTCCGGTTTTCTCCCACATTCCCAAAAACATGCATGTCAGGTTCAAATTATCCCTAGGTGTGAATTAGCAAGCGAATTGTCCGTCCCTGTGTGCCCTGTAATTGGTTGGCAAGCAGTTCAGGGTGTCCCCTGCCCACTGCCCACAAATAGCTGGGATGGGCTCCAGCACCCCCGCGACCCTACTGAGGATAAGCGGTGCAGATAATGGATGAATATCCAGTTAGTCATCACATACACCTAAGAGTCGTTTCCCTTGTCATACTTTTTGTGAGTTTACCCATATCTTTCAGGGTGACTCTGTTTTCTCCATTCTCTAACATTCGTCTCTGGTACCATGAATAAAAATAATGTGATAATGAGAAAATCTAACGTGCCTTACCCCTGAATAAATACAGTACTCCTGACCGTGCAAACTACACCAACTTTGATGCCCGATTCACTCTAGGAAATCTCACAATACGCCCCTTCCCACCTCGAAACATTTTCTCCTCGGATCTATCCAATTCACATAGTTAACACCTTTTGACTTCAAAACTGAATTTCTCCTAAAGGTGAGAGATTGTCATGCCTGAATAGGCAGAAAAAACGTGTTCCCATCTAGTGTATGCACACCAAGGCTACAGTAATATTTTGATCAATAGACTTCCCACATAATATTACAGACCAGTGTTTTTTTAACAAGTGCGCTGTGAGACCTTGTCTAATGTGTCGCAGGAAATTTTATACTTGCAAAAAGTATGCCATTGTTTGTTTGCAGTGATCATTAGGTGGCAGATTTTTTTTTCATTTTCATATACAAAATTATTTCATAATGGTGCAGTACAGGGAAATAAATGTAATAACTTATTTTGTGCCCTGCAATTGGCTGGCAATCAGTCCTGGGTGTTCAGTTGGGATGTGTTCCAGCACCCCTGCGTCCCTATCGAGGATTAGTGGTTTGGAAAATGAATGAATGAATACATTATTCTGATTTGATGAGGCCAGATATGACTGCAAAAGATGATGGAATAAATCAAAGTCAAAATCTTGCACCTAATTTATAGATTTTTTTTATTTTACTATTAAAAAAAGAAGAAAATAGTGAGAAATGTTCCACGCATAGCTCACTTTTGCTCATTTTAAGCATCATTTGTACTGTTCTTTAAAAACTATTTAATATTAATACCTAAAAACAGATTGACAAAATGTAGTAGCATCATAAATTACAGCAAAATTAATAACCAAAATAAATGACAAGTAACCAGAGTTACCACAAATGATGTTAATTTAGGTAAGCTAGTTTAAGATTTAAAAAAATGTTTTAATACATCAAGCAATTGACTGTGTGCCTCGAGATTTTTTTTATGATAAAAGAGTTCCTTGGCTTAAAAAAAGTTTGGGAAAACACTCCATTAGACACATAATCAAGATCTAGATTTTAAAAAAAGATATATATCGTTGGAGTCGGCCAAAATCACCCCTCTTCCTCCCGAGTCCTTACAAATAAAATATAAAAAATCTGGTTTGCTTCAGGCTCAGTCCTTCAAATAGGTTAATTGTTTGGGTTGGATTTTTTTAGGCCTGGTCTTACCTCTTGGTTCAGTCAACAACAACAAAACATCTGCATTGTATAAGGGCACTGAGAGATTGACATAAAGATTATGCGATACAGTAATTAAAAAAATGGGAGAATTGATCATGTATTTAAAGACACCAAGCTTGCCAATTACAAAGTTAGAAATCAAATTTTGTAGATGATCACAATGACCGATCACAAGTGAACCATTTTAGAACCGATCTGCGGGCTACAAAGTTGTTCTTTAGAGGCTGCGTGGACACCATGTTGCGGAGTTTCGTTATCGATATTGGAGTTGAACGGTTGTAAACTGGCGTTGACGTGTGGTATGCTGGGAGCATGGCAGCGGATAGGGAAAACATACAAAGAGTAATCAACACATAAGATCATTGGCTACTCTCTGCCCAGTCTAGGGGACACTGCTCAGGCTCAGAGACAATGCCTAATCTCGTTCCATACAATGTCTCACAACGTAGAAATCAATGCCGATAAAGACAACACAATTCAAGGTGTTCTATAATCTATTTCATTGCAGATGAGACAGCACACGAGCGTACCTGGGCGTTCATGTTGGCACCGTCAAGATACACCTGACCGCCGGCGCTGTGGATGAGCTCGCACACGTCTTGGATCTGCTCTTCAAACACGCCAAACGTGGACGGGTATGTGATCATCATGGCCGCCAGGTTGGCTTCGTGCTTGTCAACCTGATGTGTAACGTTTGTGGAAAATTAAGGGAATGTGAGAATTAGGAGCAAAATGTTTTGTAAGTTTTGAAATTGAATGAAAAAGTTCAATTTCATGATTTAAAAAATGCAAGGGTGTCCAAAGAGAAATAGAAAGACGGAGAGAAATGAGAAAAGAAAGCGCAAAGGGTAGGAAGAGAGAAAGAGAAAAGATAGAAAAGGAAAAAAGGAAGTTAAAAAGACACAGAGAGGGAGAAAAGGGGTGGGAGAGAGAGAGAGAAAAAAAGAAATACAAGTACAGTGTTTGTTTGTTTGTCCGAGGCACCTTTCTTTGGCAACATCAAGTTGACATATTTCAACCTGCAGCTTGTTTTTCTCTTGCGCTTCTCTGAGTGTTGTCTCGCGGGCCAGATTCAATCCCTTAGCGGGCCTGATCTGGCCCGCGGGCCGCCTGTTTGACACCTGTGTTTTAGAATAATATTTGTTTTGTCCCCACCAATATTATTTAAAAAAGATCATCTTATTCACGTAGCAGCGCAGAAACGGTTATATCACCTTCTCTTCTGGAGAGCTGACACATAGGACCAATGAATTGGCGGTGCCTTTCCCCTATTTTACGTGAGACTTATCTTTTCATTTGGTCCCCACCATTGCAAACCCCAAACCCACATCTATGTATACTAATAACTTTAGCAGACTCAAAGAACCATGAAAGCAAAATATGTTTATTTTTAGAGCCACACCAGACCTGCTCTCCAGACAAAAGCTAAGTCAGGAGGTTTTAGCTCACTGCGTCACGTTTGATGATTTGATAACATCTATGAAATAATAATTATGCCGTATCAACAAATATACCACTTCAAACTTGTCTCTCCAGCAGTTACTTAAGATTAATGAAGCTCATTTTGACCCTCATTTTTACTGTAAACCATGGTTTCAAAACAAGGTGCGAGTAAATTTTGTAAAAATGATACGAATGTGTTTAGGGAAGTGCTCCACAAGTTCAGAGATCCGCCCACCCAATCGAATTGCTCTGGGACCCAATCGAATTGCTCTGGGTTCTTTTGAGTGTTTACAGTTGGTTTAGTGGGTTTTCATATTAAAGTGTCTCAACAGTCAGCTTACATTGTTTAATGAGCTTGGGTATAAAGGGTTTTTCAGAGACTTGCAGCCAAAACTGGCTCTGATGGTAAGTGTCCACTGTAGTCAAAATTTCGCCCTATATATTTTGGATCAAACATAAGTATTACTGTGTTACTTTGTTTTTCCACATACATTAAAATTGGTTTGTCACAGATGAAATGAAATGAAATGATCTGCATTTACTGTGTTACTTGGGTTTTCATATACATTAAAATTGGTTCGTCATAGATTAAATGAAATGAAGCCAAGACTTCCCAAAGCGCTTTACAGTGTGCTTCACATTTCCCAATAGCGGCCGTGCAGCCATGTTAGGCGCTAACTTGCTTATTGGGGGCATTAGGGATTCAGTGTCTTGCCCAAGGACACTTCGACATGTAACACGGAGGAGCCGGGATTCGAACTGCGATCTCTTGATCCCAAGACGAGCGCTCACCTCCTGAGCCACTGCCGCCCCAGATAATATTACTGCTCATTAAGAGTCAAACAAAACATCTAATACCTGCAATTGCTACTCGAAGGTACTAAATCAATGTTTTATTTTAGAAAGTAGGACTGGAATCAAGTTTTTGAACTGGGAAGAATTTAACACACTTAAAAAGGGACAGTGTGTATTTTTTAGTGGTTAAAAAAAAAGCATTTATTCACATTATCCATTTGAGTAATGAGCAACACTCGTTTTCCGTTGCACTACACAATACAACGTCTAGGGTCCCTTAAAATAATATATGAATTAAATAAAAAAAATGTATATGGATTCATTTTTGCAAATGTTTTGGTTTGAAAGTTTGCTTTTAAAAATGTCTAATTAAAATAAGGATTATAAATGTTAACTATGAAAAAATAAAAAAAACTTTCAAAAATCAACAGAAAAATTGCATTTTCTATAAAAATGAATAATAAAAAATGAATACCAATGTTTTGAGGTGGGCCAGGTCGATATTGCCGTCTTTGTCTACCTCCACCACTTGAACTTTCATGCCCGCCATCTGAGCACTTGCTGGGTTGGTGCCGTGAGCAGATTTGGGGATCAAACATACCTAAAAAACACATTCAAAGTCATCTCAACAATGATTATTAAAAAGAAATGTTAGAGTATACTGTAAAACAAATATTTATGACTTCTTTTTCAAGTTTATATAAAGAAAATGCTCAATAACTACAGCACTGTATATAAATGCAAGTTTTTTTAACATTATCTGAGCTTTTATACACAGAAAATACATCAGGCGTGAGAAAACTACAGCCAGTGGGCCACATATGGCCCGGCAGGGATTTTCACCTGGCTTGCCAAACGAAAAATGGTTTAAATATATTGACATATATAACATCGTAAACAAAGTAGTACGAATGAAAAAAATATTTTTGGTTTGCCAACTGTGTCTCCATTCTTCCTTTGCGTATCTACAACATAAATAGAAATACTACAAAATTGCTAAAAAGCTAAATATCAAATTTAGTGCTTGAAAACAGGGACCTAATATATAATTTTGCTTTCATTTTGAAAATACAATACTTAAAAAACACAAAAAACTACTTATGTATACCATTAAACAAAAATACTAAAGAAATACTGCAAACATACTACAAAATACTCCAGAAATGATACTAAAAACTGCTATGGAAATACGACACAAATACTTCAAAGATACCACTACAGTTATATTATGATAAACACTAAGACAGAAGTGGTACGACGGAAACACTACAAAAATACGACTACAGAAATACTAAAAAAGTCATATTACAGTAATACTACAAAATATTAGGTGTACTACGAAAACACAACTATGGAAACACTCCAAAAATAATAATACAGGAATACTACATATATCAGACTGCAGATATTGTACAAAAATACTAAAACACACCCACAGTATGCCCTGTGACTGGTTGGCAACCAGTTCAGGGTGTCATGATTACTAATGTGACTCAGCTGTGCCCGCTCCTTTGGCGCCAACTGCCGCGGGTCCTGATTGGCTCCCGGTCAGTATTTGAACCCAGTCCTGTCTGTCCCCTTTTGTCAGTCTGTCTGCGGACCCCAGTGAACACTAGGCAAGCCTTTTTCGACCCCGACTCCCACCTTTTCCGTTTTTGCTCCAGTCTGTCCCCGGCTTCGACTCGTTTTTGATCCTGACCACGTCAGCTCTCCCGTCCCGGCTTTCGACCTCTTTTTGTCCCCGACTACGCCTTCTCTCCTATTCTGGCTTACGACTCGCTTCCGACCCCGACCACGTTTTTGCTCTCCTGTCCCAGGTACCGAGCCGCTTTTTCAGTCCCTGGCACCGCCATCGCTCGCCACGGAAGATCCACTTCCGCGTTCACAGCACAATCAGTGTACCAGAGCGACTTGATTCCCGTGGACGCAGCCATTTCTCTTTCTTCCAATAAAACTTCCAAGAAACGCAACGCAAGTGGGTCCAGTCTCCCTTCTAGTCTTGACACAGGGTGTCCCCTGCCCACTGCCCGAAGACAGCTGGGATGGGCTCCAGCACCCCCGCGACCCTACTGAAGATAAGCGGAGCAGATAATGGATAGGTGGATGAACACCGACGGTAGTACTACAAAACGGAATATCAAATTGTGGGACCTTATATATTATTATTATGCTTTAATTATAAAGCATTTCGAAATCTATTTAATGAAACTAAACTATATAAAAAGATCAAAATAACACAAAAATAATACCGAATTTATTCATAAATCAAAAAAATGGATCGGTCTCCAGGATCGGCTCCCTGGCAAAAAAAAAACACAACGCGGTCTACGACTCAATATAGTTTCCCACCCCTGATATACATAATTTACCTGTTTGAGTTTGGATTTTTCAAATAGTGGAATATTCCACATGGTAAAGCTTTTTTTCAACTCAATGTTTTTTTGTGACCTGGATGTACAAAGCGTCCCGGTGGACACTAATTGATCTGCTGCCTTATTAGGGTGACACTCACTACATTGCACAATAGAGCCGGGGCACTTAGACCTGCCGGCTGGGCAACGTCCACAAATAACACGCAGATGGCCTCACCCCAGCAAAACATAAACGCCAAATATGGAATCTTGTCAATTTGGACTTTGACTTTTTTTTTTTCCAAGACCGGCCCCTCTCCAAGAAAAAAAAAATGCATTCTAGTACAGGAGCAGAAAAGTAGAGTCAGCCGTTTCGTTAATCTCATCGGAAGTCTTATCTGTGCCTTGTTCTCAAGTGGTGGCCTATCGGCGAACATATTGAACTGGGATGTCAGGGTGACCCATTACAGCACATTGTGAGGTTTGCGCTCCTTACTTCCTCACTTACAAACAGAAAGTACAGATTCAAGTGGCCCATACACTTACACCGTACTTAAAGCATTCCATTGTTATGAAAACATTGTAAATAAACCAAGTTGTGATTGTTATAAATATCAAGTTTACAAGAAACAAGGAAAATATAATATTGCACGTCCAGAAGCTGAAATTGGTTAAATGTACAAGGTTCGTAGGCCTTCTTGATGGCCAAATTCATGCACTTTATGAGGACTTTCAAAGTACTTTTTCAATTTCTCCAGTACCGACGAAATCAGCTGTGAATTATGTTTTTTGCAGATCCACAAATAGATCTGTGATTGCATGTATTTCTGGACCAGAAGAATACATGTGAAAAGATTTGAGACAAATCTCTCCCCTGAGAAGTGTTGCAAGATGTTCTTCCCATTACAATTTACCGCTGGGAAATACCTTCATTTTTTACATAATAAATGTCCGTAATAGATATGTATATTAGTGCAAAGATTACATTTCATAATGCCCTGATTAGGTGTAGCATGCACCAGTCATCCTGGGCCCGACCCTTAGGGGACGATGACGCTTCATAGGACAATACCGTAAGAACTAATGCCAGCTTCCGTTAATCACAGGGGAAGAAGATATTCGATGGCAAAGCAGTCATTTTTAAGCAGACTTTAAGAAACATGGTGACAATTTCAAGCGTTTACAATCACTTCACCAAAAATTCAAGCCCTTTTTATCCTTGTAACTACATCGTTAAAATTCAAGCAGTTTCAAGCACCTGTACAAACATTGAATATAATCTATATTAAATCATGCAAATAAAGTATATATGAGTGTATTTGGCATGGTTTCTATTGCTAAATATCGCATTGGTAATATGTTCACGGAAACTATATTAATTACCCAAAATAAAGTTTTAATATTATGTGAGAAAAATATTTTAATGAAGTAAAATACAATGTAGTGTTGACAAATAAAAGGTATACAGTGCAAAAACATACATTCTTATCCAATTTTCAGAGCATTCCAGTTCTTTTTAGTATAGTTTCTTATTCAGAGGTGTTCTCTCATAACAAAAAATGTATACTATAAATAAGCAAGTTAAAGTATTCCTAATGTGGTAGAAAAGATATCTACCATCTACTAGCGATTATCCAGATTATTTATTGTTGATTTACTCAATTTTATTTGACAAACAAAATAACAATAATGGCAACTAGAATGAGCAAAGTTATGTGCTAATAAGTCATAATATCGTTAACTAAAAACTATAAGAGATAAAAGTGGGAGATGATATACAAGTAAATTGGTAGGGGTGATGTAACAAAACATGTAGAGAAAAACACTGAAAAAAATGGTACAACAAGAAGTAGCATCTTCTAATAGAAATTGTAAAATCATGCTCATCACTTACACTTCTTGAGCTCTCCCCCTTTGAGTTTAGGTAGGCTTTAATAGCGGCCAGCCCAGCATATTCTCCCTGAGCGCCACTGAAACACAAAAAAAGCAAAAACAAAAAAATGCCTGGTTACATACAAATGAACAAACACCGCTAAATACACAGTTTGCTTTCTAGTGACACATCATATTTGCTGAGCCCCCAAAGCCAACAATTCTCATATTGACATTTTCTTGTGCAATTTATGTCGAAGGTTTTTTTAAGATATAAAATCAGTTTGGACTACAATGTGTCCCTCCTGTACAAAAATGGATCCAAATAATAATCAGCTTTTCCAGTCGAATTTTGGTGGGTGGACAGTGGAGGGGGGGTCCGGAAGCATGCCTACCCGGAAGAAAATTTTGTACATTTTAAATTCAAACGTATCGATCTGGTGCATTTTTAGAGCAGACTCAAGAAGCTAGATGTGTGCCCTTGTAAACTATTCATCCATTATCTGCACCGCTTATCCTCAGTAGGGCCGCGGGGGTACTGGAGCCCATCCTAGTTATCCTTGGGCCACAGGGACACCCTGAACTGGTAGCCAGACAGTCGCAGGACCAGGGTTGGGTAGGGTTACTTTAACTTGATTACTTTTGGATTACTCCAATACCAAATATGCTGATAAAAGACAAAAGAAACTAAATATGAATAAAATTATGACTCACAACACGTGGTAAGCTTTCTCTCCTGGTTTCGATCTCCGGCAAAACTAACATAAAATGCGACAAACAAAATGAAAATAAATCCAAACAGCTTGCCAACATCATTTTTGCCGTTCCATGTATTCCGTTACTCCCCAAGCGTGCACAAAATTTTGTAATTTTATTTATATTTAGTTTATTTTGTCTTTTATTAGCATATTTGGTATTGGAGTAATCCAAAAGTAATTGAAAGTAATCAAGTTAAAGTCACCCTACCCAACCCTGCGCAGGACACACAGAAACAAACAAATCACTCGCTCAGTCACACCTAGGGAAAATTTGGACCGGCCAATTATCTTGACATGCATGTTTTTGGAATGTGGGAGGAAAGCCACGCAAGCACGGGGAGAACATGCAAACTCATAACCTCAGAACTGTGCCGCGAACGCGCTAACCACTGCGCCGCCGTGCTGCCCCCTTGTAAACTATTGAATCCTAAATACAATAGTTATAAAATGCAACAACACAGCAAATAAGTCACACCCACAAAGTATGGTAAACGAGATAGGAGACAGCCAATTGCTCCCCTTTCAATGATTGCAACTCTCTGGTTAATCAAAAATAATCCTTTCAAACACAACGGAGCTCCTATTAATTCACAGCAAGACAGACTATGTCAGACCCCCAAAAAAGTTGAAATGTATTTATTCAAATACAAAAATTCTTATATGATGTACACAACTTGAAATCATCAAAAACATGGGAAAAAGTATGTTATTGTAACGCCAGACCTATTAGTGATGGAAATTCCAACTCATTTTCGAGAACCACCTCTTTCCGCTGGGATCACTACAGAGAACTGGCCATTTTGTCTCCCAATCGGTGCTTCAGATTTTTTTGTTTCTTTAACGGATACCATACCAATAAAAATGTAACATTATGCATGAAATTAATTAATGGATAAAAAAATATATTTTACTAACTATATTAACCTTTATTTTTGTACTCTACAGTGAACTTTAAAGTTGCCTAGTATAAAAAAAGTTTATATTAGTTAAAAGCCAAGCAACACAGAATCCCTAATTAACTACACAACAAAATAAAATATGAAAATATCTGTTCAGTGTTATAAAAATTATTAAAATGTCACGGTTACCATGGCGCTCAATTGCCCGTGTGGCGCCAGCTGCGGCTCGTTGACGGATTGGCTTCCCTCCTATTTAAGCTCAGTGCTCTCACTTACCCTTTGTCAGTCCGTCAACGAACCTCTGCCCCGCAAGACGTGGGTTTTGACTGTCCGGTTACCTGCCTGTGTTTCCTGTCGGGTATTGTTCCCGTCTATTTTGTCCTGTTTAATTTCAATATCCAGTTTTTATATCAATCCTGTCTGTCCCGTCCTGTCCGGTATCGCCCCATCTGTCCGATATCTGCTCGAGCAATTGGTATCGATCTCGTCGGCCTCTGGCTTCCAGTCAATCCACGCCAGACTGCTCTGCCTTACGCATTCCGCCCAACGATCGCCGAATCACTGGCGTTTGGGTTAACGTGCATGACTCCCCATTTCCCGTAAAATAAAAGCTTGTGCGAGAAACGTCACGCATTTGGGTTCTCCTGTTCCAGTTCTTGACATTAAATACAAGAACTTTCAACTATTAACGACCTCTGATAAAGACATACAAATTAAAATGTGTAAAACAAAAAGAAAAATGTCAGTCTCTTTAGCATTTAGAGCCATTAATATAAATAAAATACGTCCAAATTAGGATTGTTTTCCTGTTTGGACTCATTTTTTCCTCTTGACCCATTCCTGTGCTCAATGTGCTGCTTTTTCACACACCCCACCTATCCCCTTCTACTCAGCAAACGAATGAGCAGAGCGAAAGAGGAAAACATGCAAATTAACCCGTCAACCAATAGCAAATGAGAGGACGAAAAAGGGTGAAAGCGAGGACACTATGGCATTTGCAATCTTTTTTTAAAAAGATATCTGAAAGTTATTTTGATTAACTTTGCATTTATATATATTTAAAAATAGTATTACATTTCTTTAATAATACAAGTTAATGAGACCCTGGCGGTACCAATTAGACCGTGGCGGCCCGCAAGAGACTTCATACGGTAAGGGGAAACACTGAATATAATGTATCACGGTGTGATTGAAAAAACACTGAAGAGAAGCACCCTACACTAACCTGTTCGGCTGGAAGGATATCTTATCATAGCCTGTCACCTCACAGAGGTCCTTCTCTAGCTGCTTGAAGAGCTTTTGGTAGCCCTCAGCCTGATCCAGAGGCACAAATGGGTGAATATTGGCAAACTCCCTCCATGTGATTGGCTGGAGAAAACAATGAATAGATTTAAATGACTAATGGAATTATAAGAACATGGACAACTTGGTCTGAGAAAGGTGACTCACCATAAGCTCTGAAGAACTGTTGAGCTTCATTGTGCAAGAGCCCTATAAGTAGTCCTTTATTAATATTTATTCTTATGTTGGACTTTCCAGTAAAAGCCTTCTCTTACCAATGGGATCATGCTGTGCACCAGGGAGATGTCTTTGTTCTCCAAACGCTTCATGTAGCGCACAATGTTGGCTTCTGAGTGGTAACTGGGGATGAACCAAAGTATAAAAGTTAGGAACACGCAGGGTTCGTACAGCTTTTCCATGGCCGAGGACTGTCAAAGAACATTTAGCAGTGCCATTAAAAGAGTTTTTGGTGTGAAACATGTACGAATCGAGTGCATTTATCAAGACATATGTTTTTCAGACCTCGGGTAAATGTCTAAGATATTTGTGGATATGAAAAACACATGTATATATTTTGGAGAGAAATCTCTCCCCATGTAGGTGTTGGGTTCAAATCTAATATGTAGCTTACATTTTCAGTTGCAGGAAGTTTTTCTGCATGGCCCATAATAAATGTCGACAATTGATACATGATCCGGTGTAATCCATGCATTAATACACATTTGATCATGCCCCGTTTAGGTGTAGCATGCACCTGTCCTCTTGGACGAAACCCGTAGTGGGAGATGACACATTAAAGGAAAATGCACTACAAACTAATGCCAGCTGACATTAATCGTGAGGAAGGAAATGCAATGGCAAAGCCACTAAAAAGCCATACTTGTTGAGAAACATAGCAATGATTTCAAGCATTTAAAAGCACTTCACCCAAAAGTCAAGCACTTTTCAATATTGAAAGCACAACCATAAAATTCTAGAGTTTTCAAGGATTTCAAGCTCCCGCACGAACCCTGTTATGCTAACATGCGTTAAAAAAAAAAAAAAGGCTGATCATGTCACAACTGAATTACTCAACGATATTAGAGGCCAGGCTCTTATTATTTATGGCCGCAGTAAAGATAAATGTGCAAACTAACACCTGGCAGAATGTGACAGACAGAAGGTTCACTTAGTAGCAAGCACTTAATTTCAAACCAAAGAACGGTAATAGCATATCCGGTAACTTACAGTATAAAATGCTAGTTAACGACATGCCTTTAAATCAGGGGTGTCAAAATCAAATGAGCAGAGGGAGAAATAAAAATATTTGCCACATGTCGAGAGCTGGAATGATAGAATGTTTTAAAATGATGCATAGAGCTAAGTGAACATAATTGAACCTTCTGAAAATTAAACAAATAGACTGTATTTCAGTATGATCAGATGAATAAAGCAAGTTTCCTATATCATTGACTTAAGATGTAGCCGCAAATTCCTTCAGGGTTGGCGCATCTTTCTGATGGCCATATTCAAGCACTTTCAAGGCCAATTTTCCAATCTCTCCAGTATCCGGCATACAGTTAATTGAAGCTGCAGTTAGTCGCGAGGATAGAAGAAATGCAGTGGCACAGCAAACAGGAGAAGGCATGTTGGTGTCATTTTTAATCAGAGTCAATTTATTTTTCTGCATTCAATGCGTGGTCTAGAGAGTCAGACTGCCGCCAAACATGGCAACAATTTCAACCATTTACAAGTACTTTACCCAAAATTCAAGCACGTCTCAAATCTTGAAAACACAACATTAAAGTTCAAGCATTTTCAAGGATTTTAAGCACGAACCCAGTTCCTTGAATAACAAACCTAAAATTTAAGTAAGGTTATTGTACGTTACATGTACCCATTTGCAGGTAGTAGCTAGCCAATCATATTGATGAGCAGATAGATGTACATTGAACTCATGTTCTTTCTTGAGAAATGTAGGATTCGTATGTGTTAAATATCTCTGGTCTGTTGGGCGGTTCTAATAATGACTTAAGATCATCTCAGGGGCGATAGAAGACTAAATATTTGCTTGAGAACAATATGACACAATAGTATCAGAAAAGACTGATAAAAGTAAAGACCTTGGCAGCCAGTAGCCTGACAAAACAAAGGAACACCTTGGACACATGTTTTCAAGAAGTATTTGGCATTGAATCCTAGTTCATGACAAGACCAAAACAAATTTAATTAAATAGCACAATACAATCTTTACTCAAGAGGACTAACACATATTGTAAAATAGCATGGTATCTAATCATTGCGCTGATTAGCATTGAGTGATTCTTTATTGACTTGATGGATTTGTTTAAAAAAAAAAGTTTACTTTGGCTACAATGATTCAAAACCTTCAAGAGAAAAAGCATATTCAGAATAACTATTTACCTGTTGAACACTTGGTGTGCCAGATACTTGCTAGTTCTCTTGAACGGACTTTCCATTAGGCCCTTCATCCGCTCGCCCATCTTCTCAGCGATGAGCTCCTAAAAAGAAATCCCAGCCTTTAATCACCAAACAACAAATTCACCAAGAGAAAATTGAGTGTCAACACACAGCAGAGGATTCACAGCCAAAGACCCAGAGCAAGTCATCCAGGTCCCTTTCAGTCACCGTCTCATCCAGCGATACGCCCAACTGTGATGAGCAGAAAAACAAAAAAAGACTATAAATAACAGCATGGTACTCTCAGCCTTCTCATATTCTGTCAATAAATTGAAGACATTGTTACGTCCATCTTGAGGAGGAGCAAATTATGTCCGTTTAATGATCAAATTAAGGGCTGATGATGAAGTCTTGGGCACTTTCACAGACCATGATGAATGAATCAATCATTGAAGAGGTAGACTCTAAAACAGCCAAAGTTCAGAAAGTTCTTACCGATCCATCTGAGTAGACCCTGAGGTTGATGTGTGTCTGCGCTGCTCTCTCCAGGATGTCCTTGGCTGCCACACCGCAAGTGATCTTCAGCGTATCAAAGAACATGTCGCTGTGCAGCCTGTGTCCTGCTCTCTTCAGACCTAAATCATTCCATGAATTACTCATTGAGTTTTTCCTCTGGTAGTGCGAGGACTTTAGTACCCTCGGCAAGGATGAGCGCTGCGTTGTGTGTCCTCTCTGAGATGTGCTTGAGTCCTTGTGGGCCGTGGTAGAGCGCAAACATGGCAGCCATGTTGGCTAGCAGAGCCTGATTGTTGAGTAGTGATCCAATTAGGAAACTAAGAGACATGTTTGCAAGGCATACACCTTCTCAAGTCCAACCTGAGCTGTGCAAATGTTGCTGGTGGCTTTATCTCTGCGTATGTGCTGCTCCCGGGTTTGCAGCGCCAGCCGGAACACTTCCTTCCCTGCAGCGTCCCTAAAATATCAACGTAAACTTTAACCCTTCAGATGCACTGAGCAGAACTTAATGCGCTCCAAGATAAACAGTGAAGCTCATAACACAGTTCTTTTTGTCCCACCTGGTAACGCCAACCATCCTGCCTGGCATCATTCGGACCAGGTTCTCCTTGACAGAGAAGAAAGCAGCGTGAGGTCCTCCATAGCACAGGGGAACCCCAAACCTCTGGGAGCTTCCTAGTGCAATGTCCACACCAAATTCGCCGGGGGGTCGCAGCACGCACAGTGCTAGCAAATCTGTTGCACAGCAAGCCAAGGCCTAGAGAACCGAAATAAATTTAAAACCAGGACCAGTAAGGCACTTGTATTGACTACCCCCTATTTCTCTTACCCCTCCCTTGTGTGCCCGGTCTACGAGGTTCGTAAAGTCCTCCACCCTGCCATCAGTGTCGGGGTATTGGAAAAGAACACCACTTATGTCTTTGTTGCTGAAGTCCATCTCATGAGGGAGCTTTAGCACAGTCTTCACACCAATGTAACTGGAATTAAAAGGAGTTGCCAATGTTGGAAATGCCCTTTAAGACAGCGGACAGTTACTCCAGCATTTTCCTACTTGGCTCTGGTTTGCACTACTGCAATTGTCTGGGGGTGACATCTAGGGTCGACGTAGAAGATTCTTCTTTTGTTCTGTCTGGGGGAAAATGCAGAAAAATGGAGGAAAGTTACAATTGCTAGGGATCTTTTCCTTCACCAACCATGTGGTAATACCTGTGGCAAAGTTGCATGGCTTCTGCAGCTGCCGTACCCTCGTCCAGCAGCGAGGCATTAGCCATTGGTAGGCCTGTGATGTCGCAGATCATGGTCTGGTAGTTGAGGAGCGATTCCAGGCGGCCTTGGGACACCTC
Organism: Urocampus carinirostris; assembly: GCF_059441175.1. Taxonomy (NCBI): domain Eukaryota; kingdom Metazoa; phylum Chordata; class Actinopteri; order Syngnathiformes; family Syngnathidae; genus Urocampus; species Urocampus carinirostris. The sequence goes on along the minus strand of NC_142353.1, from coordinate 34,696,702 downwards.
TGGCTGGTATGGTGTGTACTGGGTCACCCTGAAAAGAAGAAATTTTGGGGGGAAGAGGACAGCGGTGGGAATGGATAAGTATCCTGAAAAAACTGCAGTCATGCAATTCTAATCCTGCGGTCGAACAATTGTCCTCACGCACTTTGTCACAAGTAGAAATTAAACTCAAGTCACAAGATGGCTTCCTGTCACTGGGATGCATTAAAACGTGACCTTGTGATTAATAAGCGGATCATCCGCAGTTATTCTCCAACTCACCAGCCGGCGTTTTCCAGAAGGTTCCGCTGAATAGGCGGCGGCACGGAGCAGTTGTAGTAGCCCATGCCGATGTAGGAACGCCACACCTTGTTCTTGTCCGCGATCTTTTGCAGTGACTCCAAGACTTCATTCTCGCCTGGAAAATTCCCAAGATCAATGAACACAATAAAAATTTGAGGTAGAATCTGTAACGTTACTAATGCATCTGATAATTAGCAAAGATGGACCGAACAGTTTTTTCGAATAGCGTATAGTACTTAGTGTTACACTTAAAGAGGCGAATTACATCGTGAAATTGTGACAAAAATTTAAATCATTTGATGAAGTACCCAACGAAATAGAGAAATACTGTTAATCCTCTATATAAAGCAGTTCCCTTTTCATGGTTTCGCTACTTCACGGATTTCCATTGTATTACTGATTTTTAATGGCCAAACCGTTTCTCTACCTGATTATTAAAAGGAGAATTTGACAGTACAACTGTAAAAAGAAACAAAAAAAGCTTGACCCTTTAAAAAGGGGTTTTCTTTTAATGTATAATAGAAAACAGTATTTAATTGTACATTTGCCAAAAGATTGCATATATATATATATATATATATATATATATATATATATATAATTTCACAGATTTTGCCTATCACATGTATTGTTTTCAATCAAAACCATGTGATAAACAATGGTTCATCATATTCATATTTTTAATTTTTTTTTTCCCATATATCTCATTTATATAAAAAGGACCAGAAATTCTCATCAGTCCTTGAAACTACCAAGCTTATGGTTCAGTAGACTCTTTTGATCAAATTCTGAGGAGTTGGCACTTCCGGATGACAAAAAAAGATCAGACATTTTTTAACATTTGCCATAGAAAAAAACAAGCAGACTAATCCCAGATTTATTAGGCCCTTTATAGCGGTGCAAACCAAACACAAAGCTGCAGACTGGTTGCATTTGATTCTGCTCCGGCACTAAGCCTGGAATGAAAATAAAGACAGAATTCTCTGTGATTCCTCCCCATTTTGAAAGTGGGAAGTGACATTTCCAGTAATCATATCAGTATTACAACATACAACCATTCTACAGAAACTGCTATAGTTCCCATTAAGCTGTGATGCAAGCACAGGCCTCACACTTTAGCCAGAGTAATATAAAATGGTAATAATGTAACGCAACCCACTTGTGTATTCAGACCCCAACCACCAAAAATAAACCCTTTTAGTCAAAACTTCCACTCTCGCAACCCTTTGATCCACTTTGTTTATCAGAGTAAGCACGTGGCCGTGTTATTCCTATGAGCAGCACTCGGAGTGGCGGAACAAACAGGATTAAAAAACAGAGAGGCAGATTAGAACGAAGGCGACGGAGAGAGAGAGAGGAAATGGGGACATATTTTTGTTTACCAACATTCAAATGATAGCAGGATCCATACAGCGTGGTTCTATCCCCCCGCCTCCTCCCCATTTACTGAAAGCTTTGCCAAAGCAACCACTGAGATTCCTCTGGTTGCCTAGCAACTTCAAAGAATGGGACAATAGCGCCTCATCTGAACTACTACTCGTGAAAGGAAAGACACCCCAAAAAAGTGGAGTGCAGTTGATTCGACCTCCAGTATGCCACAGATATAAATGTGTGTCAGGACATGCATTTTGCTCCTGAAGCTTCAACAGTGATTTACTCCATCTCTAAGGATTAAGATTCAAAACTGTATTAAAAAAATATACATATAGAATTTCATGATAAATCAATTAATGAATGGCCTTTATTAAGAGACGTAAAAAAAGACTGAAAGATTTATCCTTTCAGTGCAAAGTAAGATGAAGGAAAACATAAGTTTTTTTTTCATAAAACATGTAAAAATATAAAATAATATGTAACATATATGCTGGGTTGGGTAGGGTTACTTTAACTTGATTACTTTCAATTACTTTTGGATTACTCCAATACCAAATATGCTAATAAAAGACAAAAAAAACTAAATATGAATAAAATGACATTTTGTGCAGGCTTGGGGAGTAACGGAACACATGGAACGGCAAAAATAATGTTGGCAAGCTGTTTGGATTTATTTCCATTTTGTTTCTGTCGCATTTGATGTTAGTTTTGCCGGAGATCAAAGAGATCAAAGCCAGGAGAGAAAGCTTACCACGTGTTGTGAGTCATGATTTTATTCATATTTAGTTTCTTTTGTCTTTTATTAGCATATTTGGTATTGGAGTAATCCAAAAGTAATTGAAAGTAATCCAGTTAAAGTAACCCTACCCAACCCTGCATATAAGTGTGAGTTCCTGAGGAGTTGTGCGAGTAGCAACATTTAAGCTGTAAAATTGCACATGTGGATTAACTTGATTTTGTACTCCTTGGCGACTCATTTGAATTATGGATAGCTGGGCACCAATACTGATCACATACCTGGCCTAATTTCAAGGTATCAGTAACAATGACTGAACAGGAACTAAAATTTTGAAAGTAAATACAAAGTATACTGTAATGCAATTCAGGAAACAAAAAAACAGCATGCGCCTAACTTAAAAATAATTGGTCACCAAAATGCTGCAGTGAAGCTTTTAACTAGGACAAGTAAGTTGGATACCTTTACCCCAATTTTACTTGACCTGCACTGACCCCCTGTAAGTTTAAGATGTGATTTTAAGGTTCTGTTGCTATTCTATAAAATTTTACATGGACTTGTCCCCTCAAATACTTATGATTTATTTTCCCTCTATGTTCCTTCTCGGAGCCTTCCCTCTGAAAATTCTGGTCGACGAGTGATACCAAGAGCCAAGAAGAAATCCGCAAGTTTGAAAGCATTTTCCAATCGGGCCCCGGTGCTGTGGAATGCTCTGCCCTCTGAGATTCAATCTGCAACATCAGTGAAACGGTTTCAATCTAGGCTTAAAACACTTATATTCTTTAGCTTATGAGTGATGTTGACCTCATACTCTTGTCTCCGTGTCCTTGAGGGAGAAAGATGAGCCTTGTTGTTGCAAGGCGATCGTACTGGCTCTTGCACCTGACCCTTTCACCATTATCTAGAACCTACTGCATGGATCAAGATTTGGGGGCAAAAAGCTGTCAATTAAAAATTATATTATTATCTATATTCCATGTTTTATGCTTTAAAATACGAAGAGCCAAGAAGAAATCTTTAGGTTCAAGAGTGTTCTGGTGCTGTGGAATGCTGTGCCTCCTAAGATTAAATTTGCAACTTCAGTGGAACTGTTTAAATCTACGCTTAAAACACACTTCTATTCTATAGCCTTTGAATGACCTATGTTTCACATTGAGATTATCTCTGTATTATTTGTTATTGTAACATTCGTTGGTCATCCTGGAAGGGGGATTACCTCATGTGCGGTCCCTTCTCAAGATTTCGTAATTTCCCTCATGCTGAGGTTTTGAATTTTCCCTTGCCATCATGTTGGTTTTAGATCAAGGGATGGTGTAATAATAGTCTGTACTAGTCATTGGTCTGTGCAGCCCTTTAAGACTTTTTGTAATTAAGGGCTATACAAATAAACATGACTTGACCTCACTGTTATTGTTTTCCTTTTGTACAGGATAGTAAATTTACATATCAAAGCCTGATTCAGGCACAGGCCGGAACCCCCAACGTTATCCCCTCTGCTGGCGTTTTCACAACCAATAGGACGCTACCTCTCCACAGGTGACTCAGACAAACTAAGTTAATCATTCCTGTCTTTGTATTTATGGTCTATAAAGACACAAAAATATGGCTACTGGTGTCAGCACTCGTGCAAGCTGCTAGGTAAATCATCAAGCTTGGATGGTGGTGATTTATTAAGTACAACGTTGCGCAAACAAGGAAGTGTTTTGCTGTATAATAAACTCTCAAAGGCTAAATAAACTTTATTGATAAAGACCAAGCCAAAGCAAGATCGTTCAGTAAAATCAGGAGAATCCAGTTGTTCATGTGGTTGTAGCCATTCTTATAATTTTATTATCGGCACCGCTTATCCTCAGTAGGGACGCGGGGGTGCTGGAGCCCACACCAGCAATCTTCGGGCAGTGGGCAGGGGACACCCTGAACTGGTTGCCAGTCAGTTGCAGGGCACCCATTCCTAATAATTACCCATTAATATTTTTACAAAATTTCATGGCCACAAGAAGTCATACAGCCTACATTTTTATACTGGTGCATTGCTATTCACTTAAAGTTGAGAGATCGTTTCAAATAAATACATGTATTCAGTTTATTTTTGCCATGAAGTATTTTTGGTCTTTGTTGAAAGTGAGAACGTGACATTTGATTTCAAAATAATTTTATTCCCTGGGAAAAATTAATAAAGCTCTAGATCTAGTAGTATTTATAATATTCTTGCTTTGGTGAGTAAATATACAGTTTGCACAAAGGAAAACAAAAAAGATGACAATAAATTTGTCGTAAAAATATTTCAATTGAAATAAACAGGACGATCTCAGAAAATTACAATATTGTGATAAAATCCTTGATTTTCTGTAATGCAATTAAAAAAATATGAATTAACTAAAATACTGCAAGACTTGTTATTTTAATATTGCTGAATATGGCTTACAACCTGCTATTCTATTTTTTCATGCTATTCTGATATTGGCTATTTTGATTTCAACCAAATTGTCAAAAAAATAAAAACAATACTTTGCTTTGTAATTAAAGGTAAAACACAAAATAAAGGATTAGATCTAAATATTCTAATTTTCTATTTCAATCCATTCTTCAATTGTAAACCAAAATGTTTTTTTAATGACTGCAATAAAGTTTCTTGAAAAAAATAACAGCATATTATTCCATTGTCAAGTTGAAATATTTTCTGCAATATGCTACAAAAAATGAAGTTGGTAAACATAAAATTAAGACAATAAAGAACATTTTAGACCTGGGAACAAGTCTATAGGATTTCCCAGCAGAAATTACCGAACAACTTAAAGCAAAATAATACATTAAAAACAAAGGTTTTGGTATTTGGGAAATAAGAAAAAAAGAAATACAAATACAAATAAAGATAGGTCATGTTCAAATAGGAAAAGTTTAAGAGTCTATGAGTGATTATTAGCCATTATATTGGCTGCAGACCCCATATAAATAACATACAACCCAAATTAGCAAAGTTATGCAGTTATGAGTAAATGCAGACATATTTGTCCCAAAAAAAAAAACAACCTTCATGTAATATACAGTTAACTATTTTTCTTTGTTTGGGGATGAACAAAGTATCTATCTATCTATCTATCTATCTAATTGACTGCATAGAGATTTGAGGAAATACATATTAGAGCCAAATAGAATCCCTTATTTTTGATTACATAAGTTATTAGGACTGTGCATAACCCAGGGTATAGAAAACATTCGAAAAGTATATAGAATCCGATGTGTTAAAATTTAAACATATACATAAACTTAAATCCCTATTAGTGTACAAAGCAAATAAGCAGCAACTCCCAACAAATAGTCAACAGTTGTTTATTTACAACTCAGGGGATTTCATATACCGTATTTTCCGCAATATAAGGCGCACCTAAAAGCCTTTAGTTTTTTCAAAAGCTGACCATGCGCCTTATAATACAGTGCGCCTTATATATGGATTAATATTAAGTCGCAAAGTCTTGCAACTAAAGCAAGCAGCCGCCGACTAGATTTTCCCCCGAAGGCGAAGTAGTCCGCAGTGTATGCTGGGATTTATATACCGGTGTTTCATTTCCTAACCAATGTGTCAATCATCATTTGAATCGGTCACTATTGGCTAAAGTTATTCTGAGGTAAAGGGGGCGGATCCTTTTTATCATTTACAGGCTCGCATAGGCTAAAGGGGCAGAACAAAGCCTGCAATTAGTCGAAAAAGATGAATGTGAATCACACGTTGGGTTGCACTACGGCATAGAGAAAACATTTTTTACTATTCTGTATTTGTAAATATTTTACTCTCCTGGATTTACTACACTCAAGGTTGTAAGAAGACCATGGTTACGTATAATTATTGAACGTGATGGCTGCAAGAGAACTTAGGTGAGCTACGCGGCTTTATATTTTCCCGGTATCTTGTTTTAGAACGATCTTGATGTTTCTGTGATGAGTCTATTTTTAAACTAAATTCAATTCAAAGTGTTTATCGTCATATGCACAGTGAAGAACCCCGTTTCCCTGCACAATAAAATTCTTACTTTGCTGTCCACACAGTTGCCAGCAAAAAATAAAATGGAAACTAAGAAATGTTTGGTGACATCGTGCAGACACTGTTTCCGTACATGTCTGAGACACGTATTTGCTTCTTTGCAAGCTTTCGGAATGTTAAGGGGGTAATAAGTATGACTGAACTATCTGACTGTTTTATCGACGTTCCCATCGTAGCGCCTTATAATCCGGTGCGCCTTATGTATGGAAAATATAGGACCAAAAACTATTTTTTGGGGGTGCGCCCTATAACCAGTGCGCCTTATAGTGCGGAAACACGGTACTTCAATGTCCAATATTTTCACACAACATTAAAAAGGCATTGTGCCACCTGAAAAGGTATTCATTTAGAGAATAATTTAGATGATGACCTTAAAAAAATGTCCCTAATGTACATGATTTTTTGACAATATATACATACGTATTTTAGATACATTTACTAAGAAGATGAATATGTCAAGTGTTATTTTGGGTATTATGTGTTATTTGAGTCACTCGCCATAATATTCTAAGTTTGATGCTTAATTTCTTTGTTTTCTTATATTCCTTTGTGGGTTAAGTTGTTTTGATTTCGAATGGGTCTCGATGCAAGGGGAAAAAAAAGGAAATTTGGGTAGGCACTCAAAAGCTTCGTCTCCAACCTATCCAACCTGTGCAAATGGTTATTATCAGAGTGTTATTTCAGTTTGTTAATTAATGGTGTTTTGTGCAGTGCATCATTAAAAAGCCACAAAACAAATGTCATTATGATAAGGATCCTTCTGAAGCCATGTTTTTCTTCATCACTAGGTCCCGTGTGATTTAACTGGTTTGAACTGGGCTAAACTGTTGTTGTTTTCCAAGGGGTAATTCGTGTTAGTGTGTGTGGTTTTGCAGGGAGGGTCGGGGGGGCGATGGGGCAGATGACATCCATCCCTGTCACCTTATTAGGAGCCCCCTCGGCTGTGATGTAATGGAACTGCTGGAACCAGATTGAACTGGACTTGGGACCCGGGCGAGAAACTTTGCACTCGCCTCTCCATTATCTCCCCATCATCATTCATACGATCGTATCACCCCCACCCTGAGAAAATCTCCACGCGTGAGAAAACGCGTGAAAATGATGACAACTTACACACGGGGTCGTCCAGCTTCATGCTTTGCCTCATACGGATGGACGATGGCACTGTATTCTCAATCAGCTGCTCGATGGACTGAAACAAAGAAAGAAAATATAAAAACCAGACAGACACTAAAAAGTGCAATATCAAATCAGTGTGTTTTCTTCCTTTTACCTCCAGTCCGAGCGCATCCAGCATGTCCCTCTTCTCCCGCTCACCTGGTCCGATGTGCCGCTCAGCGAAATCATCGTGCCGGGGTAAGATCCGCTCGATGCGCCGAGAGCACGCCGCCGCCGAGGTGCGGACCCCCCGCGTTGCTAGGGACGCCCCCGGTGCGGAGCTCCGGCGAGCGGCGGCTCTCCATAACGCGCGATTCCCAGGCACCGCGCGTCCACCTCCGGCCGCGCAAGTCTGATTGGCTACCCCTAACAAGATGCCCCAAGACTTGGCGCAGCGTTGCATGTTTTGTTTTAAAAGGAAGCAAAAGAAGACGAAAAAAAAAGTTGAAGACCGGCAAAAATGTGAGGCGATCCCGGCAGGAGAGCTGCTGTCGCCGCCGCTGCTGCTGCTGCTACCGCTGCTTGTGCTGGAAGACTTCGGAGTTTATACAAGTGCACACGCTTCAACAAGAGCGAGCCAATCGCAGCGCGCAGAGGTGAGTGACGTCACGACGAGCCCAAGTTCAACAGCTGCCCAACTTTCTCACGTGATTTTCCGAAATTTGTCTCGATTCGGATAAAAAACGCATCACAAGCATCTTGAAGATGACACAAAACCAGCTGATCTCGTGAAACTGGTCCCTCAAAATAGATCTTCATAGAACTACCGGTATCTTGCAGTTACATTATTGATTGATTAGCTGGATTGTTTTTGGAAAGTTAAATAGTAAATGGTCTGCATTTATATAGCGCTCTTCAAGTCAATGAAGACCTCCCAAAGCGCTTTACAATGTGCTTCACACTTACCCATACCCACACACTGGGTTGGGTAGGGTTACTTTAACTGGATTACTTTCAATGACTTTTAGATTACTCCAATGCCAAATATGCTAATAAAAGACATGGAAACTAAATATGAATAAAATGATGACTCACAACACGTGGTAAGCTTTCTCTCCTGGCTTTGATCTCGGGCAAAACTAACATAAAATGCGACAGAAACAAAATGAAAATAAATCCAAACAGCTTGCCAACATCATTTTTGCCGTTCCATGTATTCCGTTACTCCCCAAGCCTGCACAAAATTTAGTAATTTTAATCATATTTAGTTTCTTTTGTCTTTTATTAGCATATTTGGTATTGGAGTAATCCAAAAGTAATTGAAAGTAATTCAGTTAAAGTAACTACCCAACCCTGCCCACACACACTCACACACCAATAGGGAGTCAGCCATGCAAGGGCATTAGGGATTCAGTGTCTTGCCCAAGGACACTTCGACATATAACACGGAGGAGCTGGGAATCAAACCTGCGACCTCTTGATCCCCAAGACAATTTGTTTTTTCGAGCTAAATACGTTTTGTCAAGATAATTAACGAATAGTATTTTTTTTGTAAAAAATCTCAGATTTATTGTTGTGATTATAGACAAATTACAAATGTTTTGATCATATAAAGTATCTTTTTATTATACTAAAAACAAATAAAATATGATAAAACATGGTACAAAATAAATCTAAAATTGAATGAATAAAAAACAAATCCAGCATCATTTCTCTTATTTTACCGAACAAAAAATGTTCAGCCTCTAAACTATTTTCCTGATAGAGGTCAAATCTAGAAGGCTTGTTTACCATGAGTAAAACCTGCAAAACACTGTCAAATCATGTTTATTTGTATTGTGTTATTGTCAAATATGGTATTTGCACAACATACAGCACTGATGAAATTACGACCTCTTCCCTGCACACAAACATGCAATAAATCAGAAACAAATACAATAACAAATAAAAACATGGTAAGAAAAAAGTGTATACAATATAAAAGAATAGAAAAAAGCAAAGGAAAGCCAGAATCTGAATAAAGAAGTTTTATCATTGATTCGGCAGAAAGCAGAGGAGTGAGAGGGGGTAGGACATGAAGAGAGTTCAAAATCCTGCCAGCGTGATGGAAAAGCTGTTCTTGAGCCTGCTTGTTCTGGCTCCTAGACCCTTTCATTTTTTTCCTGACTTCAGCAGGTTAAAGAGGCTGTGAGATGGGTGGGTAGAGTCACCTACAATCCTGGTGGCTTTGCAGGTAGCCCTTAATCACAAACAGTCTCAAAGGGCTGCACAGACCACTGGCTATTATTACACCATTCCCTGATCTAAAACCTACATGAGGGCAAGGGAAAACTCTACAACCTCCCCATGAGGAAAATGAATAAACCATGAGAAGGGACCACCATTATACCATCCCTCAATCGCAAAAATACATGAGGGCAAGAAAAAAACTCAAGAACATCAGCTTGAGGAAAATAAAGAACCCTTGAAAAGTGGTGGCACATTAAGTTATCCTCCTTGCAGGATGACCATCCGTTTTAGTTTGAAGTGATCATTAAAGCAGCAATTAGGTCGATAAAACGGTGAGTCAAATAGTAATCTTTGCTCAAGTCACTAAAAAATATTGTTGCAACTTATTTTGAAAACTGTGTCTTTGTTCATCATCTATATTGTCTCTCGATAGCACCTGCAAACACATCAATTTATTATACAGCATATCATCATTATAAATAAATAGACTGCTTGTTTTTCTTCCTTAAAAATAAATAATTTCGATTCTAATTGAATCCAAAAACATCACGGAATAACAGAATGACTTTTTTTACTACATTTTTCATCTTCACATAAATGAAAATTCCACTTCCATTTCCCTGAGAAAATCAAAACAAATCTTGAACGTTAACATGAGTATTTAATGATGCATGAGCAATGTACTTTACTGTTTGGGCTTTATGTAGTTTTTTTATTTATTTTATAAAACAGCTTCAATAAAGTGAACAATTCAATTCTATGAGACAAGTTCCAGTGTTTCCGGTCTTGCCTTCCACACGTTACCAGCAATGATTCCTAAAAGCAATAAAAGTCCAAGATTTCTGTTGGAGACAAATTTCTTCCAGCAGTCCTCTGGCTTGTCCACATCCAGTGTGGAAATCTGTAAAAAAGCAAAAATATACTTTTATACTTTGACCTGCAAGTGTCCCAAATTATGAGTTTACCAAATATAAGCTATAACTTGGTGGATGTTGCTTCTATAAGTTTGCAACCAAAGTCACTGATGCACTTTCCCTAATTTGTAGAATACATCATTTGCATTTCAATGAAAAGTATTGTACCGTAAACTCGCATATAAGCCTACAATGCATATGAGCTGACCCCCTAAAACTGACAAGTACTAAAAGAAATATGTACCCAAAAATTGAGAAAACGTGCACTTACTAGAGGTAAGATCGGGCCAAAAAAAAGCACCCGAGCCCGACGCAGGCCCGAGGGGTATTAAACCAGACCCGGACCGAGCCCGACTAATTAACTGGATTTGCTGGCCCGGCCCGAAAGGGGCCCGAAATTACATATTTTATTTATAAGGAGGGGTGATTTATGATAACAAATTAAACTCTGCCTTTTGTTACAACATCTAGGCCTAAGTTAAATAAAACTGTATAAACATTTACATCTTTTATATTTCTGTGTCTGCACTGCAGATGTTACATTAAGCGACAATCTGTCATTGACGGGTTTTTTTTTTTGAGGAAGCGAAAACATTTAAGGGCGTCCGTCATTTTGACGACTTGATCATTGGGCCATAATCCACAGCAGCAGTAGTAGTACGTCCTTAAGATTTTAGCGCAGCACTTTCATTGAGGGGGTGTTGACGTGTTGTGCCCTTTTCCGACTCCTATGCAAATTCCCCCCCCCCTGATCGTATTCTATATAAAACGCTTATTAAAACAATAAAGCGAGCTAATTATAATAATTGGGAGATCCTAGTCTATATAACGCGTTTATTTAAACAATAAAGCGTGATTTTATTCTGCAAATTGCGTTTTTTAACTCTTACCAGAGTGTGTTTTCCTCGTCAGTTCTCCTCTCTTGAGTTTATCCTTAACTTCTTGTTGGTCCGACTCCATATCGGGGATACCAGGCCAAAATCACGCGAATTTGCGGAGGGGAAGATTATTAAGAGGACAGCATTCACGTCACGTCACGTGCACAGAGCATGCTCTGGCTCCGTTAAAAGCAATTACAGCTCCTTCTCCGTTTTATCCAAATTATTTATTTTATAACAAGTATTCCTTGGTCTAGTATCCATACATAGTTTAAGTATATATTTTTAATGAACATATATTTATAATTATTAATTAATTTAAAAAAAAAAAAAAAAAAAAAAAAAAAAAAAAAAAGCAGGACCGAACCCGACCCGACCCGACCGTATGACTGACATTTCAGGCCCGACCCGGCCCGAAATTGCCTCGGGTTCGGGTTCGGGCTCGGGCCATAAATCTTAGGTCTAGCACTTACACAATTATAATTTTAAAATGTGTAGAAACAATTAATATATATCGCTGATAAAGATGAAAATATGTGACCCGCTCTGCCAAAATGAGTCGTAAATAGCAGTCTATTTTTTTTGCTACAGGCCGATAACAGAAAAACCCAAGGAAAATCATGATTTTTTTATTTCACATTTTTCGCTGTTTTGAAAAATATGACATTTAAACACACTTTCCCAGAGTTTCATAATCCACATAAAGAGGGAAAGTCACAAAAACAGTGAGAATGTTCAATATTTCCGATTTTAGAAAACAAAATTAAAGTTTTGAATGACATCACACCAAAAAAAACAATGAAAACTTTCATCTTGATAATCTCAGGTTTTTGATCAGAAAAAAAAGTGGATGGAAGGTCATAATTCAAATGGCCATATCATCAAAATAGTTCATCATAAATCTATGCCTATTGTATCATTTTAAAGTTCATTTCTTTTACTTTTCATTGATACCATAAACCCAAATTAGATATTTGCGCCACTGCGACTTTTTCGGTCGATCAGGCCACTATTTTAAACCATTTACAGGACTTTTAAGCGGGGCTTGGAGGCTAGACACACTAACACACAAAGGCAATCAAACACACTCAATCACAATAACATGAGATGTGGTCCCTCTCAAACACAATCAGGAAAGCGCCAGTTGACTGAAGTGGAAAGAAAGTTTGTGCGAGAGGGAACATGGGGACAGTGCACCCAAGTTGGCGAGATCCTCGGAGTTACGAGGATGGAGCCTGACAGCCTGACTCTCTTACCCTCCCTTGCATTCACTTTGCCTTATGCGCATATTAGCCGACCCCCTGATTTCAGGATTGTGTTTTACAGTTCTGAATTTGCCTTATATGCGAGTACATCTAGCCATTTTTGTGGAGGGATGCTCACTTGATGCGTTAGATGAGATGCGACGGCGACAAGCGCGACATAGTATGGGACGGTCTGCTCTGCGTGGACCCCCGCCGCTACCAGACCGGCCATCATGGCTGCTGTGAAACCGCCCAGCCAAGGTTTGGTCCGCTCGCCGAAACGAAGTGCCGTCGACTTGACACCCACTTTGATGTCATCTTCCTTATCCTAAGACAAACGGGTAAGGTTATTAAGTTCTGGATGATCTCTTATAGATTTTGTTATTTTTGTCATCACACACCTGACAACCATGGCCAATTGCTACGATTATTATTGATAGAAATTCCCTTTAAGTGATCCTAAACCATACAAACACAGGGCAGCAAGTATTTACACACAGCATGAAAGGGATGTCAAACTTATGTGAGTTTGGGGCCACGTGGTCCAAAAAACATTCTCATGGGCGCCGGACTAGTAGATTAGAGAGTAAAAAAAGGAAGGAAGGAAAGACAGAGAGAGGAAAGGAGAAAATGAAGTGGAAAGAGAAGGGGAGCGAGAGAAGGAGACAGAAAAAGACAATACAGAGGAATAGAAAGAAAGAGAGGGAGGGAGGGAGAGGGAAGGATAGAGAAAAGTAATGTGAGAGAGAATGAAAGAGAAACAGGAACATTCGAGAGACACAGCGAGAGAGAAAGAAAAATGGAGAAACAAAGGGAACATTTGAGAGAAAGGGAACAAAAAAGAGATTGACGGAGAAGAAGAGAAAGTGATGGAGATAAAGACAGAGAACGAAACCGAGAAGGAGAAAAAAACAGGGAAAGAGAGAGACATAGGGAGAGAACAAAAGAGAGTGTGAGATAAAGAAAAAAGAAACTGAGAAAGAGACAGAGAGCAAAAGAGAGTGTGAGGAAGAAAAAAGAGAAGAAGGGTAACAGAGAGAAAGAGAGAATGAGAGAGAGAGACAGAGATAAATAGGTACAGAGAGAAAGAAAGAGATAGAAAGTGATACCACACACGTGGTCGCCTTTTTCTTTTATGCTAGGATGAAAATGTTGAAAGTAAGAAAAGGTCTCTTTCAACTACAGTCCACCCAAGCCCCCAAAAAGTGTAAAAGGCAGATTTTATTTGAGCGCATCCAAGAATTTCACATACTTGCACACATAAAAAAAACGGAGCTGCAGTGATGGTTTGAGCCAGAATATGGTGTCAGGAGGTAGAATATTTTGACCTTACATACACCACCTTTAAAATCACCAAAATTATCTGCCACGTGGGCAAATATTCTTAAATTAGACTACAAAAATAAAATGAATGAAAAAAAATACCAAGAGCGGGGAAAAATATCCCGCCAATGCGGCAATTTTCTTTTTTGCAATGTAACTTTTAAATGGAGTTCTAAATATGGGAGAAACTTATTCATTAGAATTTTTTAAAGTAAAAAATAACAATAAGTTTTTTTTAAAGCTTTGAAATTTAAGGATAAAATAATTTTAAACATTTAAAGGGGAAAAAGAAGAACAATTTTTAGCTTACAACCCCTTAATTTATCATTGAGAAATGTCTTCAGGGTTCGTACACCCTTTTCAGGGCCAAATTCACTTTCATAGCTATTTTTTCCATTTTTCCAGTACATTCAAAGGAAAAAAATGCAGCGGCGATCATATTCATATGAAGCTAAAAATAACAAAACAATTTGGTGCATAATCTTTAATTATTATTGGTCATTAAAAAAAAAAAATTTTGAGGAGCTGTCCAGGAGCCGAGCCCAAAAAATTGGTTTTCTAATTAAAGCTGTCAATTTGAGTGCAACCAGTAGGGTGCGGTGACCCTGCATGAAAACCCTATAATGACAAACCTCTAGAGCGGGTGTGTTGGCATCATTTTCACACAGTTTTGAAAAACAATGTCTTCATTCATTGTTTAGTCTATAGTCAGACCACTAAGAAAAATGGCAATAATTGTAGGCATTTTCAAGCACTACAGCCAAAATTTGAGCATTTTCCTGACTTTGAAAACATTTAAGGATTTCAAGCACCCATGCAAACCCTGTTTATACTGTGATGATGATTCATTGCTTACCTGATGTGCATAGATGGTGTCATAGATGAGTGTCCACATGACTCCTGAGAAGTAGAGAGGGAGACACACGGACCAATCGCAGACACCTCTGACAGCCGCCCAGCCCAACAACGCCCCCCAGTTGAAGGTTAAACCTTAACGCAAGCATAACAAAAAGCTCTTTAAAAACTTGCATTAAAAAACAATAAAAATGAATAAAAACTATTTTCCTCTTACCAAGCACCAGCTGGGGCCAGTAAGTGATCCTTTTCATCAATGGATATGTGACCACAAGTGACAAGGAGGCGGCACCCAGGGCAATACTGAAAATGTGTTTGTTTTTTTGTTTTTTTAGAAAATATTGGATTTATAATAACACTAACATAGTAAATATAAATGTAAAACTGTGGCACGGACAAGAGTACCCATGATAAACAAGGGGGTCAAACTAAATTTAGTTCGAGGAGCACATGGTAGAAAGAACAATACCTCAGGGGCCAGTTTAGTAATCTAATGGCATCATAAGTGAGCCCTAGTTGGAGGGCTGGGGGTCTTTTCAGAGGTTCACTATTAAATTAAGGGATGTAAGATGTTTGAGGGGATTTTTTTTCCCCTCATTTTTTTCTAATTTCACCAAGATTTAATCTTTGATATACACCAGTATATCAACTGTGCATTTGTAAAAGGAAAAAAGAAAAGCAGAACATTTGTTTAACTCATATACAATTCAGTTTATTTAAAGCAACTATATGAAATTTGAAACTGAATTACTCTCTGCCGTCATTTCCTGGCTTTAAATCCTAATCGTAGCCTCAGTCAGCTCATTCATCAAGCACAGACGCTGCCCTACTCACAAATGATCCGGGCGATCGGTCGTAAGTTGAATTTGTCCGTAAGTTGCTTCAGTGCTCTTTTGTATATTTAAGGTTTATATAAGTATGATTGAGGCTTGTATAAGTAACCTGTACTGTTTTGTATTGAAAATAAACATGTCAATAACAATTATGTCCTATAAAGATAAATAAAGTTAAGTTTATCTTACTTTTGGAAGATGAGCTTCAAGAGGTCCGCCTCCGTGGTAAAAGCCTTCTTATTCCATTTTCATTTCAAAAGAAGTGGCTCACCTCTTCTTTACACTAACCATATTGAATGGATGCACGAGATATTAAACAATAAAAACGTCAAAGTTCTTAGCGCGCTAGAGATACAGTACACGTAGTACTGTATGTTTACACACAAACTAGAAGGAGGAAGCAGATTTATTTTTCAGGGTGGGTGCTGGGTGACCTATCACAGCGCCACACGCCGGAAAAAGGTGCACACAATACAAAATCTAACTTAATGTTCGGATATTTTTCGACATCCCCCAAAAATGTTCGTATCTACCGTTTTTTATAACTTGAATGTTTGTAAGTAGGGGAGCGTCTGTAGAGTATTTCTTAGACGAGGCTTCAGAAAAATGTTTGAGACGGAGCCACACCAGAGATTTTGAGATAGCAAAACGAAAGGTAATTCTTCTGGGCATTTTATTTCACTGTGTGACTTTTGATTTGATAACATTTAGAAAATTATAATAATACCAGAGCCCATGTCCCATATATAAATACCTATTGGTCGTAGGGGAACCATTTCCTGTGGTGTGTCTTGGGCACGCACAGCCGGATGGCGCCCATCCCTTTCCAGGCCAACATATGTTTTCACTCAGTCTCAAACCAGGGACCTTTCATGTGTCAGGCAAAAGTGCTAACCACTGCACTGCAGAAACACATAATGTGTCTCCCTCACGCAGGTACTTAAGTGTTGAGGCTCATTTTGACTGTCATTTTTGTCCTAAATAATGGTTCACAAACAACGTGCAAAGAAAGTTATTTAGTAAAAATGTCACAAAATATTACAGACAAATATTTTATAGATTTATCTCCCATCAGCGCAGTGGACGCGTGTAAGAGAACGGGGAGCCTGCCGTGTGTGCAGTGATATGCCCATCCCTACCGCTCATCCAATCAAATTGCTCTGGATGCTTGGCTGTTTTTCTTTTGGGTGTTTACAGTTTGTTCTGTGGGTTTCCTTTATAAAGTGTCTCAACAGTGAACATACATTGTTTAATGAGCTTCCATATAAAGGATTTCTTGGTGAGGTACAGCAAAAACGAGTCTGTTGGTGTGACACTTTGGCTGTAAATTGTAGTTAAGACTGAACCACATCACAACTCAGTTGTGCTTCGCTTTGCATACCAAACTCTGCATCAGACTATTTAAAATAGAAATCTTACAGGGAAGATCTGCATGATTGGAATTTTATCTCCGACCCATATGTGGCTCCCAAGCGATGGGTTCCCGACCCCTGACCTTGAAGCTGTAGAAATCCAAGGTCCTACTCTACAAGGTAGGCTGCACTGGGTGAGCAGACACGCCTTTTTCTAATGGGCGAATTTGTGGACCACTGATACCTCCTAGTACATGCTCTGTGATAAATTGACTCCTGAGAGAAGCCAGTTTACTAATTGCCCGGAAAGCTGTATTTAAGGACAATCTGCCCAGAAATCAGCAGCCCGTTGAAGTAAGAGCGGGAATGCGGTGCGAAAAAAAAAAGGCTCTTTAAACTACATTGGCCATTGTGAACACATACTTTGAGAAAATATTACAAACTCTTTAAGGACATCTCAAACTACGCACCCTACCCTAAGAGAGAACATTTCTTTTAACTTTAAGGACACCTTAAACGACACACCCCTCCTTTAATCATTTTAAAGGACAAATCCAATTTATGACAACTCTAATACATACCTGTAATAGTTGAGACAAAGGAGTACACCAAGCGCAAGTGAAAGCTGACCTCCAAGGAACACCAGAGCCTGCAGACGGGTAACGTCCCCACAAGCGATGGGCCGCGAGGCCGTCCGACCCACCTGCGTGTTTAAACGTCTGAAATCGGCTCTATATATTTTAGTCAGCCAGAATGTAATGGTACCTTCTTGTCAAAATCTTTGTCCCACATGTCGTTGATGGTGCAGCCGGCTCCGCGCATCAGGACGGCACCCGTACCGAACAGGGCAAGCATCCCCAAGTCTGGAAGGCAGCCCGGCTCTGCGGCCAGGGCGATGCTCCACGTGCACGGAAGGTACAGCAGCCATGTGCCTACCCCACAGAAAAATAAGTTAATTCAATCAATTGAGAATTTATAAAACATTGTGATTTGACCTAGGCACCTATAGGTTTGTCCAGCCTCATTAAACGTAAATAAGGCTGTACAGGTCCCGGGGCCGCATTCACAATCGCCGCAGCGGAAACGCTGAAAGTTCTCCGCACGTTACCAATAGATGACGCGACGCTTTTGGAGATGTCTGTGCACATATGAAATGTCCCGCACTGCGGTACTTTTTCATTGTGGAGCATGTGGAGCCCAGTGGAGGAGGCTGGATGGCGGTGGAGCCTCCTAAAGGCCGTCATTGTACCCCAGCAGGGGAGTCTTGTTGGGATCATGGTGGCTGAAGAGAGGTTATTCGCTGTGAAACCTCATCAGCAGAGTCATCGCTGCACTAAACATGCACACAAAACTGTAAAAAAAACATTGAAAACTTAATATTTCATATTTGATTTATTTACTTTAAATGTTTGCACAATTTTGTGCTATTTTTCATTGCACTTTCTTCTGAAGCACTAAAATTAGGCCAGCCACGGGCCTGAAACTCAATTGACTAGGGGCTGGCAGTTTTACACAAGAAATAACTGTCATAAAACATTCCACTGATGTCAAATATCTCAAATAGGTTTTCTACATAAATAGGATATCAAAATAGAAAACAATTAAAATTAAAGACTTAATATCTCCCCATGTTCCTGCTCAGAGCCTTCCCTCAGAAAGGTCAGGTCTGCTAGTGATCCCAAGAGCCTAGAAGAAAGTCGCAGGTTCAAGAGCATTCTCCATCCGGGCCCCGGTGCTGTGGAGTGCTCTCCTCGCTGAGATTCGATCTGCAATCTCAGTGGATCCGTTTAGATCTAGGCTTAATCATCCATTGCGGCCCGGTCATCATAGAAGAGGGATTACCTCTTGTGCGGCCCTTTCTCAAGGTGCTACCCTGGATTCTGTAGCACCCCTACAGCCTAAATCATGACCTAAAAGACGCGCGCCTTGGTTTACTGATGAAACTAGATCACTTAAACAAGACTGCAGGAAATCTGAAAGAAAATGGCGCACTACCAAGCTTGAGGTGTTACGTCAAACCTGGTGTGACCGCTTGTTAAAGTATAAAGCAGCCCTTGCCTCGGCATTATCAGCCTATTTTTGAAGGTGATTGCGGCACAAAAGAATAACCCCAAATTACTTTTTGACACTGTAGCATCGCTAACGAGGCAACATATTATCCCAGATAGTTCTACCCATTCAGCCCATGACTTTATGGTTTTCTTTAATAAGAAGATTTAACACTTAGGGGAAGAAATTTCTAAAGACAATGTTAATACATCACATATTAAAGGTCTGAAATCTATAGATGCACGACATGGTGGATGTCATGGGACTTTTTCCCGATGTGATTAAGGGCTATACAAATAAACAGGGCTATACAAATAAACAGGTTTTTGAGTTTTTCCTTGCCCGCATGCTGGTTTGCTGGTTTAAGATGAGGTAATTGTGTAATTTTGTAACTGTAATCCTGTGCAGTCCTTTGAGACATTTTTGTGATTAAGGGCTATATAAATAAATTTGACTTGACTTGACTTGAGTTGACTTTACAGCCATACCATCCAGAGAACGCCCACTCTCGAGAAGCTAAACAGGGTTTGGCCTGGTTAGCACTCGGATGGGAGACCGTCTGGGAATCCAAGGTACTGTACTTAGGTCATTTCACGCACGCTCTACTGCGACAGCACATGCTGTACCCCCCTTTAAGAATTCTTATGATCAAGGGCTATACAAAGAAACTTGACATGCGTAGTTACTCGGGTTATAACAAAAACAGCACCTGGATTATCGCAACATCCACGTGAAACTTAACCAGGGGTTTAAGAAAACACAATAACAAGTTGAACAAATGGCACATGAATACAACAAATGTTTGTGAAAAAATGTAAAGGGGAAAATGGTCATTAATTTACCTTCACGTTTGTGTCAACGGTCGCATCCTTGTTGCGTGGTCAACACTTAAATAGTTCCTGACGGAAACTGCGGAACTTTTGACATCAAACAGGAATTTGGAGAGGTGAAACTAAGCATTTAAAATATAAATAAAATGGGAATATGTTGTACCAGTAGCAATATATTTTGAGCTAATGTCGTCAATGCGTGTAGTAGTTGTAATTCCCTTTTGGGGATGCCTGCTCACCCCAGCAAATGACCAGACAGAACATCGTTTTAACACAGACGCAATTTGATTTATTTTGCCAAGTAAAATTCGATTAAATACGATAAGTGAGTAAGGCATATCACTTATATGGGTTTAACGTCATGTTAAAAGGGGCCGGGTAAAACAAGAGACACAATAAAGTTCCTCTGCCAGGAAAATTAAACTTTTTATTTTTTTTACGTATTTCAAAATTGTGACATGTTTAATTCACTACGAGAGGGCGGGTTTGGATACTTAAGTATATTAAATATATTTTTGACATTGGGAATGTTTATCAAGATTCACCCAAAAACAAATCCCCTGACAATATTCAGAAAAACGGGTTAGCGCCAAGTAGAATACGATTTTTTTGTCGTTCTTGTTCTGTGTGATGAAGTCCAAAGGTTATGTTCCTCAGACAAGGGCAATGATATCCTGACAAAATTCAAACGTATTTATTTTTTTATTATGTTTTCTAAAGGTGGAAGGGAGAAGACCTCCTGTGCAGTCCCTTCTCAAGGTTTCTTCATTTTCCTCATGTTGAGTTTTTTTGAGTTTTTCCTTGCCCTCATGTAGGTTTTAGATCAGGGGATGGTGTGATAATAGTCTGTGGTTTGCAATAATCTGTGGTCTGTGCAGCCCTTTGAGACTCTTTGTGATTATGGGCTATACAAATAAACATGACTTGACTTGACTAAAGTTTTTAAAACTGTATAATCCCGATTTGACCAAATAAATCCAATGAAATCTGTGGGATTTCTTCCACTTGGGGATGCTGTAACCATCCATACATGGATTATTTGCACCGCTTAAGTTTAGTGAGCTGCAGGGGTGCTGGAGCCCATCCCAGCTGTCTCTAGGTAGTGGGAAGGAGACACCCTGAACTGGTTGCCAGTCAGTCGCAGGGCACCAAGGACTCATTTGTTCATTCACACCTAGGGACAATTTGGACCAGTCAATTAATCTGGCAAGCACATTTTTGGAATGTGGGAGGAAACTGGAGTGTCCGGAGGAAAGCCATGCAAGCATGGGGAGAACATGCAAACTCCACACAGGAAGACCCCAGAACTGTGCCGCGCAAGCGCTAACCAATGCCCTGCCGTGCCACCCCGCTCTAACCAACAAACTAGAATTAGTCTGCCAAACAAGTTCTATTTTTTTACTTTTTAAAATTAATTTAATTTGCACTTATCACTTGTTTGTGTTTTCCCCCTAATTTTGGTCGTACATGAAATATATTTTAAAATTTTTTACAGATACCACCCACCCATTAAAACATCAAAGCAAATACTTCGAAATCAGTCACTATTGTGTCAATGTTATATCTTTTATTTCCCTTCAATATAAAGCAACACGGCGCTAATACATTCCAAAACACCCTTACAAATTACGGTGTGAATTGTTTTACTGTGAAAGAATCCACGAGCCTCACCGGAAGTTGAGTTGAGCTACACGCTACAGTCGCTGTATGCACGCGCGAAAATGGCGGACATGTGTGCTGGTGTAGCATCTTAGACCCGAGGTTTTGCTGTATAAACCTCGAACCTTGGACTATTTCCATGTGAGTATTTGTAGCAAATACAGAGAGCTTTCCGTTATCGCCATAAGATTAGTATTTAGTGTAATTAAAGTCCGCCATTTTTGAAGTTTTATGTCGTTACTTTAGAGTCACTTTTGCTATTGTTTAATGACAACATTGTGGCAATGCCTTCGATATATTGCATTTGGCATCTCCATCCGTATATTTTTTCAACAAAATGGAACAGCACGCAAGGGTTTTTCCTTTGCATTACTGTGATGCTTTCATCTGGCTTCTAGTTGCAAACATGGTGCCTCCCGTGGCGTCATTTCATGCTTTTATAATGAAATCAGGACGAGACGTTAATACATTTACCGTGAATGTCATTGAAAGCAGAGCATTGCAAACGATTAAAACTTAAGTGTTTGCGACCCTGTAGTCATGCCAACATTGTAACAAGCTAGAGTGTTTTGACATAAGAAGCAAAGTGAGGATCTGATTTAAGAAATAACTTTAGCCTTAATTGAAATGTATAAGTTCTGTTGATATTGATATCAAGTCATGTTTATTTGTATAGCCCTCAATCACAAAGAATCTCAAAGGGCTGCACAAATCAAAGACTATTGCAAACTACAGACTTTCATGACCCCACCCCCTGATCTAAAACCTTCACGAGGGCAAATAATTCAAAGATACTGGCAACCTAAAATACAGGTTATTCATATGCTATAGAGTAGAAGTGTGTTTTAAGCTTAGGTTTAAACATTTCCACTGAGGTTGCAGATCGAATCTCAGGGAGAAGAGCATTCCACAGCACCGGGGCCCGAATGGAGAACGCTCTTGAACCTGCGGATGTCTTCTTGGCTCTTGGGATCACTAGTAGACCAGCATTTTCGGAGCGAAGGCTCCAGACCGGAACATAGTGGGAGATTATATCCGAAAGATATGAGTCCATGCATGATATTGTATACTACCAACATAACCCTAAAATCACATCTTAAGTTAACTGGGAGCCAATGCAGGTTAGCTAAAATCGGGGTCATGTGATCAAACTTTCTTGTCTTAGTTAAATGCCTCGCTGCAGCATTTTGTACTAGCTGAAGGCTCTTGAAGATGGAAAAAACCTGTTCTAGTAATATTCTTAACGTGTGTTTGAAAGGACAGATCGGGGTCAAATATGACATCTAAATTTTTGACCGAGTCACTCTGGGTGGTATTACATTTGTCAATGTTCAGAGCCGTTTTTGAGAACAAGTCACGGCATTTACAAATAACTAACATTTCGGTCTTCTCAGAGTTAAGGCGCAAGAAGTTGAGTGACATCCACTCTTTTATCTCAGTGAGGCAGGCCTCCAAATTTCCACAATTTAGTGTGGCAGATTCCTCCACCGGAAGATATAGTTGCGTGTCATCTGCGTCACAATGAAAACTGATATTATACTTGCGAATAATGAAACATTATATGACAGGAAAAACGTACAGAGACTAATCAACACTGCCCAAAAAATTTCCGGCTGCTCTCTATCTACATCGCCCACTTTTCATCCAGTAGCAGATCCATTAACATTATAAAAGACTACCACTTCTTTGATCTGATGCCCTCTGGACACTCAGGAACAGCTGCATCCCTAGGGCCATCACAACCCTAAACGAACTCACAAATGAGTGAAAACATATCTTGCCACTATTTCTTTTTATCCTATGTTGTTGCCAATTAAAACTGAAACAATTTATACCATTGCACGAAACTGATAGAAATATATATATATATTGCTGCTGCTGAATGTCATTGCACTTATTTTGATTGTACTATTGTTACAATGCACAATTCTTTTTTTTCATTATTATTATTATTATAATTCAAGCCAGTTTCAAGCCTATTCATCCTGATAGTCTTATCTCTCTTCTCTTTAAAGTCTCTATATCACATGTTTTACCCTTAAGTGTCATTTCTTACCTCGTTGCATACAATGTATCACAACATTGATATCAATGACATTAGAGACAATTTTAAATCTATATACAACAAGATTAGACATGGCACTCCAGGGCAAACATGTAATAAAGATTGTAAAGAGGAAAAAAAAAGATTTTTCGGATAAAGAGAGAACATGTTTACAAAGTAGTGTTCAGATACTGGCCAAAGTTATAATAATAGTACATTGAAAGAATAGAGCATCTTTAGAGTAGTGCAATAACGTTTAGCGGCAACTTATAAATTTCCCAAATAAGTTGCAAGATGAACATTTTTACAGACAAAAATAATTCAAACATCATACAAAAAAGAAATCTAATATAATGAAATATACACTGCTTACTGAATTTAAGATTGTCTTCTCAATGGATTTCATGAATACTGTGGAAATTTTTATCACGACTTATGCAGCTCACACACACACACAAATTGCAATATGCCACAATTTTGGATTGTAATCTTTTTTTCTTCATTGTTTGGATGGGATGGGATACTACTGGTAGTTTTTAGACTTTTTCAGTTTGATAAAATGAAGCACAAAATTAAGAACCTATTCACTTTATTTCACATATTCACTTATAATTTTCTGAAATCAACGTGATACTGTCCATATTCTTTATACCATTATGGTGATTTTACAGGATCAAACTGATCCACTTTTGGCACTAGTATTTTACTACCTACATTTGGATTAAACACAGAAGTAGCTTTTCAAAACTGGATTTAAATCTTCATGAAAAATGTGGTTTGAAATCCCCAAATTTTTGATCCAAGTTATAATTTGGGCCACCTGACATGTCTGTATTTTTTGTGTGATTTGAAATGATCCTCTAGGTAGTCACTGTAACGTCCTACAACGGGATCAAAATTAAAGAAGACAACGACATTATGCACAATCAAGACAGTCAAACAGAACAGCTCAGCCAGCGCAAACGCCGTCCTCTCAAATTCGAATCAGAAATCTCTCTGCCAGAACATGCGGGTCAAATCCACATGTCGGATCTTAATTTGAATAACTACGTAAAAAAAGATTCTCCCCAAGGCACCCCTGAAATCAAACTTCAAACCAATCACTCTGATGATTTAAAACCCATTGAAGATGGTGAGAACTTGATAGAAGTTATGACCCGTCATCCAGAGACTGAAAATTCGTCTTTGTCTGCCAACCATTGCCATGAAGAAAATAAAATTGAAGACGGGTGTTTAAATGCTACCTCAATAGTGACTCTTAAATCTTGCAAGGATCCGAAGACATCCAAGAAACCTCTACAAACTCCCACCATTCACAAGTATTTCACAAATGGGGAAGAACACCAATCTGATGACAAACCAAGTCATGTGTCTTCTGCCACCATTGACATCTCCGATAAATACATTTGCCTAAATGAAAACAACCTCAATGTTGACCCTGTGCCCCCCACCTTCGAAGAAACCTCCCTGAAGAGAAAAAGAACCTCAGACACTGAGAAAATAACACTAGAACTGTCAGATAAGAAAGAGCTGTCCCTCGAAGTAAGTGAAGATGACGACAAAAAACGGTTAACCCTTCCAATTTACTTCTGTAAGCACTGTAACCACAAAGATGGCAGCCCTGAACAGATTATTGTCCATTACCAACAAAAACACCCGTACATACGCTGCAACTCTCGCTACATTCAGGACAAGAATGATCAGAGTGCCACTTTCCGCTGTCTGGTGTGTCCTACTGAGTTCCAGAAGGAAGCTGACCTCAGGAAACACTACAGTGAAAAACATGAAGGGTGTACAGATCTCTTAACCAAGGACATAGACCAAATCAACTTGGTTTTCAAGTGCTTTACCTGCAGATTTACCACCGACACTTTGGCTAAGCTAAAAAAGCACTACTATGACAAGCACCCACCATCCCAGGTGCAAAATGCGTTGATGTTCCTCAAATATGTGTTGGTGCCCCACCAAGAAGATCCCACACCCTTAAAGTCTCCCCCTTCACATGACCAAGAGCCCAACTTACTTATGTATCAATGCAAAATGTGTTCGTTTTCTCACAAATCAGTCATCGTCTTGCAAGTCCACTACCAAAAAAATCACCCAGAAGAAGCTGTCACCATCGACAAGCTAAAACAACAGACTGGTTTCATGTCAAAGTTTGAGGATCAAACGCAAACAAAGGACAATGTCAAAAAACAAGATAATAAATTGGAACCATCTATACTTGAGAAAGTCAAAGGTAGCGCTGAAGTGCAAGGAAAAAACATTCACAATGTTAAGAACCTTAAACCTACGCCAAAATTGCCTTTAGCTGTAAAAAATCCAAAAGCCTCAACAATCAAAGAGGTCAGGATTGTAAAATCGTCAATGCCCGGAAAAGTCAGCGAAAGCACTGAAGCTAAAACGAAAACAAAGGATAAAGTTAAGACCTTAGACAATAGCGTGGAATCACCTGCACTTGACAAAGTCGGAAAAAGTTCCGAAGTTAAAATAGGAAATAAGCAAACCGATAATACCTCAAAAGTAAAATCTGAATATTTCACACCAGAAACATCTGGATTGACTGATAGCCAAAGCAAAGGTGTGGACTCTGGACAAACACAAAAACCCAACGACCAAGCGGGGATAAAAACTTCTCTGGATTCTAATCTTGGTCGTAATGAAGAACCAAAACCAGACTCAACGTTTTTAAACATTTATGCGCATCCTGAATATTTGTTTTTCTGTTATAAGTGCAACTATGCGAATCCCACCATCAAAGGTATGACGGTCCACCAGTATAGAACACATAACAAACTCCGGACCAGTAGCAAAGACATAATATGCTACACGTCTAAAATTCACAATGGGTTGGAAAAATCTGCAGCTCAAGCTGAGAATCCCTCCTTGTCTTTGTCACTGCCTCTTCCCATCTTGAACGAGGGCGATGAGCAGACGTTCTTCTGCCACCTCTGCAACTACCGGCGGGCCACGGTCCGCAAAGTGCTTCAGCACTACGCCAGTAAACACTATGGCGTGGTTGCCACTGCTAAACAGGTCCAGTCTTACACATTTACGACCCTAGAGCTATTGCAGAAAACAAAAGTCTGTCCAGAAACACAAAATAAAAATGTAATAAAGGATCAACCAGGTCTAATTAAAATCAAGAGCCTCCAGTGCAAGACTTGTGCTTTCCAGACCCACAATCCTCACCTTTTACTGATGCACGGACGAACGTGCCAGCAAGGAAATCACTTGAATTTAAAACAAGGGAATGTACAATCTGGCTACCAATGTGATTTGTGTTCATTCTCCCACGAAAATTCCACCATGTTGGACAAACACTACCGCCAGAAACATCCTGAAAGCAAGTCCAGTTTTATCCCCACCAGCTTTAATGAAAGCCTCAACAGCTCTTCTTTTACAAATAAAACCGTGTTAAGACAAGATCCGGGCAATGTGGACGAAAGCAATGGCATTGAAGGGCAGAGTGACACAACTTCACATCCGTGCCGATTGTGTTCTTTCAAGGGCAGCTCGGCGGCCAGACTTGACGACCATTACCGTGCCGTGCACCCTTGGTGCCTCAAAGAAGCTGCAAGTCGAAAAAAGTCGAGCAAAAAAAATCACCAGGATCCCTGCATCCCCTTTGACGACTACCAGGTTCCCATCGAGTCCCCGGATCAGTCACCATCTCTGATCCAGGAAGACATTGAGCGCATTTCTAAAAATTCTATAATAAGTGTTGACAAAAAAAACGCCAAGCATGTTTTCAAGTGTCCATACTGCACCTATGTTAACACTAAGCACCAGGGAGTCCTCACCCACTGTCAAATGAGACACTTGGCCCTTCAGTCTCAAGTTGACAGCCTGTACGTGCATGAGGAGCACTTGAGGGATTGGGAAGAAAGACACGAGAGTAAGGAAGGTGATGTGTCGCACTTTCGAGGCTACATGTGCCAACTTTGTCCGCAGACCCTTATTACTGAAAAGAAACTAAGGAAACACCACAAGGAGCACCATGGCGATACCTCAATGGAGGCTACTGCAACGCCGGATGTCATGAAAACCAAAAACCCCAAAAGCACCACTAACAAAATCAAAATGAAATTATTCAGGTGTCAGCAATGTGCTTACAGTTGCAGCAGCAAACTGGCGTTGGGTCAACACATGCGCCTCAAGCACAAAGGTAGCGGTTTGCAGCTCTGTCGCTACTCTTGCCTCCTGTGCTCTAAATCCTACTTTGAGAAGCACCACCTCGGGACCCATTATAAAAGTAAGCATGGCCAGGACGCTTACCTGGCACACTTCTTACCCATCTCAGAGCCGACCAAGGATCTCTCAAAGAAAGCTAATGTCAATGCTTGCACCACGTTTACAAAATTGGTCTATATTTGTCCACTTTGCCCCTATGTTAACTCACGTCGTCATGGCATGGTCACGCACTGCCAGATGATGCATCCGAACCTCACAGCACAAATTGAGAAGTTTGAACAGAGCGAGATCGTCATCAGTAACAAGTACCAGGCGGGCACCAACAACAAGCGAGGTTACCTGTGTAGTATTTGTCATTTGATTTATATGTCGCTCAAGAAACTTTCCAATCACTTCACCAAACACACAAGCGCTTCACCAACGAAAAAGGAAAAACCCATCCATGAGGAGGAGAAGCCACAGAAATCTGTACCATTGACTACTCCTCGTGTTCCCCCAATTCTCAATCAGAAACCCCCTACAAAGGTCGGGCCTGGGATGGCCTTGTTTAAGTGCTTATTGTGTTTTTATACATCTGTCGTCAAGCATCGTCTGGGTATGCACTACACCAAATGGCACGGGAAGGCAGCTTTTCAAAAACACTATGCCTCCCTGTACCTTTGCAAGGCCAAAAAAGGAAAGGGTTCTCTAGAGGCAGCTGTGCCGGAACCACAAGGTAACTCCCCAGAAGAAGACGATAAGCTTTTCAAATGCCATTTGTGCGGGTACAAGACCTGGTTACGCCGCTACCTGTCATCCCACTACAATAAAGCCCATCAATTGGATAGCCTGACCAGAACTAAGTTTCTATCAGAGTACAATGTACGCAAAAAAGCTGACCCTAAGGATCCTCCTCCAGAATCGCTGAAACCCGATCAAGATCCCGAACAGACGTTTTCGGGTTGGTGCAAGAAGTGCCCCGGCTTGTCTTTTGACTCGCCACAGCTCATGCTAGCCCACTATGGTGCCACCCACTCCGCCGAGTTCCGGATGGACTTTTCCATCCTTTACCCGGCAGGCCGCTCTACAGGCGTGTATTGGTGCAATCACTGCCATAAACAGGTCAACGGGATGAGTGTGCTGAGCCGCCACCTGGATAATCATCGGGAAAAGAATACGATGACGGTCCAACACAAAAATAAAAATGTGACGTCACCTAAGAAGAAGGTAAAACAAGTAAGTTGTTACTTTGTTTCCTAAGATTTATATTTAGTTGAGATGTACAGAATTTTTTGCGCGAAAAATGGTTATTTTGAGGCAAAAGTGAAGCGTGCTATGCAAAGCTGGCTTTTACTCGTGGGCAGTTTGCGCGCGACGTGGCTGCTTAACTTTCGTTTTGCACATAGGATTTAAGAGATGGAATGCCTTTACCAATGAGACATTTTCTCAGAAGTTCATCTTTTCCTTTTATTCTTACATTTTTGATAGTCGATAGCCGGACTTTGTCCCATGTTCACATGCTAAAGCTATAGAGCTACTGTGATTGAAAAAGACACATCTAATTTTTCATTAATAATCACTATAAAATTTTATTTCACTACATCTCAGCTCAAATTAAGCATTTTGGTCACACATGTGTCAAGACTATTGCAATGGGTTTTGAACCCGGACTGTGGCGCTGAGAGCGCATATTCTTGCCTAACCATACCTATACATACCACTAGGTTTGTGTGTGTGTCTGTGAGTGTGTGTGTGTGTGTATGCCTATATTTGTATGTGTGTGTATGTTACCCATGTCAAAATTTACATTGTTACTATTTTTTTGATTCACCTTTTAGAATGTTAAAAAACAGCTGTACAGTAGTATACATATTCATCAAAGCTTTGATGGCCATTTGACAACCATTCTTAATTGGCATTGCGCTAAAACACACGCCTGACAGCAATACATTTACGTCATGAATGGTTATAAGACTAGCTTAATGCAATGACAATATTGTTTACTTGTAAAAATTGAATGCAGGATAGTTGGAATAATACAACTCAAGAAACTCTGTGGAAATGGTATTCAACCCATTAATTGTTTACACAATAGACAGTAGAAGTGCCAGATGTATCTCTGGGCGGAATTCTTAGCCTGGTTATTATTCTGGTCAGGAGTAATCCCGCTGTTGAGAATAAATAACCACAGCCAAGCTAACCTTAACCTGATTTCATGCAACCAATCTGTTGGTAAATTCAACCAAGATAATAAACATCAATATTTTGTTATGTTCCGGTACACTATAGAATCTCCTTGGCATCATTTTCACCTGTTTAAGCACTGACCTATTTTCATATCTGTAGAAAACTCGGGAGACTGAATGGCAAGAACCTCCGAATAATTGTGCACCGAAAGAAGAAAGTTCCTCCTTAAGCGTCAGCATCGCAGCAAGGCTCAAGCCGGCAGATGCGGAGTCGCTGAACGAGGATCTCACCTGCGGCCAATGCCAGCGCAAGTTTATGTCCACCAAAGGCCTCCGGACGCACATGCGCAGTCACCAGGCGCTCGCCGCCATCCAGAAGATGCCTGAATCATGGTCACAGCTCAAGTAGGAATCAATATTTAATCTGCATTTAACTCTTTTTGGCTTTTTTTAATTCACAAGTTGTCTTTGAGTTTTCAACCAAATTAGAATAGAATCCCGCCTTAAAGTAAATCAAAACCAACAGGTAAAAGAGCAACGTCACCATAGTTAAGTTTCAAGAGGCAGCAGCAGGTTGACTGCAGGATTGCAATCAGAGACGGGAACATGGTGTGATGGCACAGATCATTAACTCATTAAATGACAGACATTTCCCTCAAATGAGAAGAGTCCGCGCCAGCCGATTCTGCAATTTTGGCTCGTTTTTAGAGGCTTACAAAAGATATTTGTCCTTGATAGGTGAAATACCTCCAATGAAATTCAAATTCAAAAGTTTGTCATATTCACAGTAAAGAACCACGTTTCCCTGCACAATGAAATTCTTACTTTGCTGTCCACACAGTTGCCAGCGTAAAAATAGAAACTAAGAAACTCTATACATGCATACATAAAAGAATATAAAAATACAAGATTCACTCAAGATGAGTTGAGGCAATAAGACAAAAAAAAGATGAAACACAGTTGAAAGTGACAGTAGTGCAAGAATAGTCCAAGTATGGTCCAGTTTAATGTGATTGTAGTGTAATAACAAATGCTTATCCTTTTTTACCTGCCACTTGTAATCCTTCAATTTTTTTCATACATATAGTCCTACTTGTGCTATGTCGTTCCTTACCTATCTATCAACTTCTCCGCTATTTCTACATTACCCCCAATAATTCAGTGTATTTTTCTGATGCTCTCGGAATCCAACAGGCTGAACAAGTATCTTCTCCACAAGCCTGCAACGACACGTCCTTTCCAGTGCTCCATTTGCTTCTATCGTACCAACCTGATGGGCTTGTGGACAAATCATTTGCTGAAAAACCATCTTGGTAAGTCAACAGTTATGCAGACTGCTTGAAATAGGATACTTGTATATGAGCGCCAACAAAGTAGATTTTGCACATACCGTAAAATCCGGACTATAGAGCGCACCTGATTATAGGCCGCACGCACCACATTTTGCGGACATTATACACAAGCTGCACCTGTATATAAGCCGTATGCGCCAACATTTAAACATGTAACACAGTCAAAAGTTTATCCCGAACCTGACTTTAGGTGCCGCGATTGTAACTGCAAATATAGTACACAATCCATCCACCACAATCGGCAACATGAACGGAAAATGATAGCGGTAGTTAGAATTTAATGCAAAACTTTAAAGTCCAGGTCCCGTTGAAAGTAATCCAACGAAAAAAATGTATATTTCCACAGTTAAGGGTGGAAAAAATATATATCCACTATTGTCTGCTGCAACAACAAAGAGATTTAACTCAGCTTTACCCCACTTCCCGTCAGCCCGCGTTTGCTCTGCCCCTTCTTTTTGATTCGCTCGTAGAAAACATATCACAATAAGTCTCTTAAATAAATACATGACAAAAATATACAGTTGCAAATGCATATTATACATGGTTACACATATTTACAAAGAAAGACGGTACACCGAGAGAGTTTTCAAAGCTTTAATAATAATATTGTAATATAACTTTCATCCCAAACCGTGCCTGTGAAAGGTACCAGCTCGCTACTCCTAACACGCTCGCAACGCATAAAGTGTAGCTGTTAAAAAAAGTCGTACCGCAATTGCGAAATTCACAGTAAACCGTCCTCGTCTTTCTCTTCATAACTGTCGCCATCAAGGGCGTCTTCCTCATAATTGGAACGAACCTCTGTCCTCTGTCATACGGACAGTTCGAACATAAACTAAGAGGATGCAGTCTACCTCGGCGCACAATTCCACCGGTCTAAATTTTACCTTTTGTACTCGAGGGCCGCTGCTGGCCGTTAGAAAAATTACATAAATTGGCCGCTTCACTGAATAAGCCGCAGTGCTGAACATTTGGGAAAAAAATAGCGGTTTATAGTCCGGAATTTACGGTAATCTTACTTTTGTACAGTGGCCTCTCTACACAATAGATTAATTCGTTCCTGGATCAAGCTGGGATCTAAAAATTCTCATATCTTGAACCAATTTTCTCTATAAGAATGAAGTGAAAACCAATTAATTCGTTCCTGGCCTACCAAAATTATCCAAAATAACCCCAAATAGCTATAAAACGCATCCTCCTGATCTTTTAATACACATTCAATTAGTAGTTGAACATAAATAAAATGATAAGATAGTTCTGGCACTAACGATTACTTTAATAATTGATCGGTACATGTATTTTGGGTGAATATACTAAAGAAGAAGAATATATAAGAAAAGATGTGGGTATTATATGTTAGAGAAGTCATTTGTGATACTATTAAAAGTTTGAAATGTCATTTTTTTGTTTTTGTAATTTTCCTCTGTGGGGTAAAGTTTTGTTGTTTTGGTTTTGAATATGTCTTCGAGTAAAGGAAGAAAATATTACAGGAATGGGCACTTCAATGCTTTGGCTTCAGCCGATTCGCTTTGGGCACATGTCTAAGTATTGTATTATTGTTTTGTACAGCTATATGTGTGCAAACAGTTTGTCTTCTTTTCTTTTGGTAATTAATGATTAGTGCTGGTTTTTGTGTGCTGTGTCTAAATGACACTTCATTCAAACTCCATTTAATTTGGATTTTGGATCGAGATGACCTCCGGCCCCCTACCGAAACAAAGTGCTACTGCAAGAGGAAATTAAATGCCCTCTTATTTGGATTGATAAGGAAATTCGTTGCCAACGCTTTTAATATAAAATTTTATCGATTCATTGTTTCAGCACTAAAATTATATTAGCAAAATAAGATTAGTTAGTTATGAGCACTTAGCAGGGAAGTCAGTGGTTGCTAATAGGAGTGTATGATTGGTGGCGGTGGAGTGAGGTTGCATGGGAGACTGTTGATAAGAAGAAAGCATAAATAAGCGTGGGATCAAGTATGTATGGGGGGGTAAACGCCCCTGCTAACTGGAATGAGGCGATGAGTGGTCCCGAGCACTCGGCCATATAGTCAAGTCATCTTTATTTGTACAGCCCTTAATCACAAGAAATATCAAAGGAGAGTACAGACCATTATGACACCATCCCCTGATCTAAAACCTACACGAGGGCAAGGTAAAACTCAAAACCTCATTATGAGGAAAATTAAGAAACTTGAAAACCGTACATGAGGTAACCCCCCTGGATATTACAAGGGCATGCACAAACAATACATGGTCATCGTCAACATGAAATATAGGTCATTCATAAGCTGTAGAATAGATTTGTGTTTTAAGCCTAGATTTAGACAGTTCCTCTGAGGGTGCAGATAGAATCTCAGGGGGTAGAGCATTCCACAGCACCGGGGCCCGAATGTAAAACACTCTCGAACCTGCAGATCTCTTCTCGGCTCTTGGTATGATGAAGCATAAAAATGTACACCATCCCCTGATCTAAAACCTGCACAAGGACAAGGAAAAACTCAAAATCTCAGCATGAGGATAATGAAGAAAACTTTGAGAAGAGACCGAACATGAGTTGATCCCCCTTTCCAGGATGACCAGGCTGCAGTGGATGTTGCAATACACAGATATCGTCAACATGAAACAAGTCATTCATAAGATATTGAATATAAGTGTGTGGTCTCTATTGGTTGCGTAACTTAGGGGTTTTTTTGTATGTTGGTTAAGATTTTTGCCCAAAATACGTCTTGTATCTCAAATTTCTCTCAACTAAAATACTATAATCCCTTGGTTATTGAGGTTAATGGGGACCAGAACCCCATACAAAATGTGAAAATCTGCAGAGTACAACTATAGATCTATAGCCAAAACACAGAATTGCTGTTGAATGAATGGTCTATATTTCCTTTATACAAAAGTACAATGAAATTGGACGGCTTGTATTGATGTACGATTTAATTGATGAATTTCTTTCGCAACGTTTCCCAGTTTGTTTTGGTGGACACGTTGACTTGTGCACCTGCCCCGCTGTTTGAATGACATCATACACCAGCCTATCACAGTCAGTCACACTCACCCAACACACAAAGCCTTCCATAACCTGCCCCTGTGATAGAATTTACTGTGTGCTGTCTGCTACAATCACCATACACAATACTTTCATATCAATGACAATAAAGACAATTCTATTCAAAATGATCCAGCGATACCCGAAGTGCGAAGTAGCGAGGGATTACTTTAGCTCGTATGTGGAGTGGACACTACTAGCATTTTTTAAAATAATTGGTCTTTGGGGTGCTTTTCCAGTGTAAAATAACAAACCCCTAAAATGTTTTTAGATCCTTTATTGAGGTGTGTGTTTCTGCAGATCTCATCTGGGACAACAAACAAGAGGCCAGCGTGCTTCTGAGTCAGGACAAGGGTGCCCCACAATTGGACTCCGGAGTCAATAATTCGGCCAAACTTAGTGATGGCTGCATCAGAGGCAAGTTGTGCAATTGCTTACCTACCTACACCACTGTTCAAAAGTTTAGGGTCAATTAGAAGTATCCTAACTTTTGAAGGAAATATATTGGGGGTTTTTTTTCAATGAAGATAACATGAAACTAATCAAAAATACACCCCACATATCGTTAACGTGTTATATATATTGTATCTGGATTTTAGGTATGTTTATGCAATATCATAGGTGGCCTATTTGGAGGCCTATTTCTAGCAAGCAACGTCTAGTGATCTAATAGTACATTATGTTTGCAGATTGCGTTGGAAAGCTGACCCTTGTGCAATGATGTTGGCACAGTTAGCACGTTTAGCTGCTTAGAGAAGCCCAAAAACTGATTTTGCTTTGCGCTAGTCGAGTATTGAAAGCATCACATTTGTGGGTCTGATTAAACTTTCAGACTGGCCAGATGGCCAGAAAATAAGAACTTTCTTGTGAAACTTGTCAGTCTATTGTTCTGACAAATGAAGACCATTAAATGCACGAAATTGCCAAGAAACTGAAGATTTCCTACAACAGTGTATAGTACTCCCTTCAGCGAGAAGCACAAACAGGCTCTAACCAGAATAGTAAGATAATTGGGAGGCACAACCAAGCAAGTGGATATGTACATTAAAGTGTCTAGTTTAATAAATAGACAACCTCCGGGTCCTCAAATAGCAACTTGATCAAATAATTAGTGCTGCAACTAACCATTAATTTCATAATCAATGAATCAGTCGATTATTTTTTTTGATTAATTGATGAATCGGATTTCTCATTTCCCTCCTGTGTATTCAAATTTTTTTGACAAAACAAAATATTCTATGATATAAAACAATAAAAAAATTATAAGTGTTTGTCAATTATCTTGATAATTTAAAAAAATCGTAGAAAGGTATGCTATACGCCTGCATCTATGTAAGGTACTCTTTTCCTACCACCTTATCCACAGATCACAATAAATTTGGACTTATCATACAAAACATAAAGGAAAAAGCAATACATTTCAATTTGGGTAGATTTTTTTATCCATAAAAAATCGAAAATGTAAACAAACCCACTTTTCAAAATGTTGTCAACAAATTTGTTTTGGGGGGTTACATTTTGGAATATGACAAAAATTGCCATTATGAAAATGATATATGCTCAAGACTTTCCCCCTGGGGTAGAAGTAAACATGTCATTATTATTGTTTTTCTTTTTACTTTATTTAGTTTATACTTATTTTCTGATTGTCTTTCTCTGTATTTTTCTCTGGTCACTTGAAAATTGATAACTCTGTTTCATGATGAAACAGTCAAACACTACATAGTTGAAATGTCAATTCTTTTTGTAAATAATGCAATGTTCAAAATGTAGTATATAAAAAATTTAACATAGCTTTTTTTTTTTTCAAAACAATGAAAACTATGGCGCCCTCTGCCGGATCAAAGCGGTACGACAATTCCCAGCGTCACAACGAAATGGTGTGCACTCTAATTTGCTGTGTTTTGACGTTCTTGGTGGCTCATAAACCACGTGATACAATCAATTGATGATCCAACTAGTTGCCAATACTTTTGATCATCGATTTTGTCGATCAGTCCTTAAAATAATCCTTGCAAAACATTGGTGGGGTGTCAACAGCTACAGTGAAGAGGCGACTTCGAAAAGCTAGCCTTCAAGGCAGGCTCGCAGACAAAAAGCCATATCTGAGACTAGCCAACAAAAGGAACAGATACATATGGGCAAACGAACAAGGAAATTGGACTAATTTGATAAATACATTTTCTGGGTGACCCCAAAGTTTTGAATGGGAGTGTTTATTTTTCAATGATTCATCAATCAGTACACATCCTGAATATATTCTACTTTGCACAGACTGGTATTTGGAGCCTCCAGAGGTGCGCCGGCAGCTGAGCCACCTGAGCCTGATGGCTCAGAGCGGAGACGCTACCAAGTCGGCCACCCAGCAGAGAGACGGCGCTGACCGCTTCCGCTGCGAGAACTGCTCCTTTTTCTGCGAGGATCTGACCAACATGAAGCGACACTACATCAGCAGACACGGCAGGAAATTGTTCAAGTGCAAGAATTGCAATTTCTTCACCTGCTCAAAGTCAGTTGGCATTTACTGTTACCTAAAGTTTCTAGCATTTTTCATACATTCACTGAACACCACCCCACCTCTGAAGATATGCTTACAGAAAGCCTTTCTTTTTACATACAATTAAAGAACGTAATATAGTTTAAACTAAGAAAACCGTAAACAATAAAATGTATGATTGTAATTTAATTACTTAAGAGTAATACAATTTTTAATAATGATTTTTTCCTTCAATAACATAATGCTTTAATAGAAGAGTGTACCTGGCAAAGAAAATAAACTGGAAAAGACCCTGGATAATAAATATCTATGTTCACCTAGATGTCCTGATAACATCATACCAAATTAGTTTCCAAACCGCTTACCTAACTAGGGTCGCTGGGCCCATTCCAGCCATGCTTTTGGAATGTGGGAGGAAACCGGTTTGCCCCGGGGCAAGGAGAGACATGCAAACTCCACAAGAAGGCATATAGCTGGAATTGGGCACCGGACCTATGAACTGCGAAGCAGATATGCCAACAGAAACACACTCAGGTCGTTATTGTAACGTTTAACGCAAAATGAAATACCAATCTGCGTGCCAAGTAATTAAAACTACAAATGAACCAAC
The DNA here is from genome assembly GCF_059441175.1 of Urocampus carinirostris. Taxonomy (NCBI): domain Eukaryota; kingdom Metazoa; phylum Chordata; class Actinopteri; order Syngnathiformes; family Syngnathidae; genus Urocampus; species Urocampus carinirostris. The sequence continues at coordinate 34,659,100 of NC_142353.1, read as the reverse complement.
CTCGCGAAACGTTTTTTTTCTGCGTTAGATGATCCCCGTGTCCTGTTTTTGACTTTGAGATCCATTCATCCTCTGCTCCGTTGCCAAAAGTTCTTCCATTGCTTACAATCATTGTAGCATGATATAGTAGACAATTCTCTGTGCTGATCGGCTGTAAGGTTTTCTTTGAATTATCGTTCACTGACAGGCGGGAGTCCCTGTGTGCAACGTGACAGTTTCAACGCAACTGCGCCCGCCCGTGTGAACTACACTAATTTGAATTCAAACGTAGCAGCTCAAAACCATATTTACGTTTTTGTGCGGCCCAGTATCAAACTACCCACGGCCCACTACCAGTCCATGGCCTAGTGGTTGCTGTTAGGAAAAATATGGTCTCAGTGTACCTTTTATACCATACTATATTTTATACGTTTATATATCTTTTTACGTTTGTATATATTTATCCATCCATCCATTATCTGCACCGCTTATCCTCAGTAGGGTCGCCCATCTCAACTGTCTTCGGGCAGTGGGCAGGGGACACCCTGAACTGGTTGCCAGCCAGTCGCAGGGCACACAGGGACAGACAATTCGCTCGCTCATTCACACCTAGGACAATTTGGACCGGCCAATTAACCTGACATGCATGTTTTTGGAATGGGAAGAAACCGGAGTGCACGCACGCACGGGGAGAACATGCAATTAGAGTTAATACAATGGAAGTAATGGTAATTGTTTATTTTTAAAATCAGTAAATGAAGGAAAACACTACCGGGTGTCGGCAACTGTCAGGTTGAAACCTTTGTCCGGGGGCGGCAGTGGCTCAGGAGGTAAAGCGCTCGTCTTGGGATCAAGAGATCGCAGTTTGAATCCCGGCTCCTCCGTGTTACATAAGTGTCCTTGGGTAAGACTCTGAACCCCTAATGCCCCCAATAAGCAGGTTAGCGCCTTACATGGCTGCACGGCCGCTATTGGGAAATGTGAAGCACACTGTAAAGCGCTTTGGGAAGTCTTGACTTGAAAAGCGCTATATAAATGCAGATCATTTCATTTCATTTAAGAAACTTTTAAGTTGCAATCAAACTTGTTTATTAAAGAAAAGCAAGTACATATAAACAAGGCACAGCTGCATCCTTGTAAATTGAAATGAAATACTTTTGCAGACTGAGGTGTGCGCCTCTTTTTATACAGTCTTGTGAATTCTGATTGGAGGACACAATAAGGTTTCTGATTGGTTCACACAGGAAATGCAGTGTTTAATGTTGGTCGCTTGAAAGCGTGTGAGTATAATAAATGAGCAATAGAAAATTGGAATTTGGGAGTCAAGCTTTCCCAAAACACAAAGTGCCCAGCGGCCTTTAAGTTGTAGATGGTTAGCAAGGGAGTTCCGTGCACCTGTTTGATAACAGATTTAACAGTGAGCGTCTAAATTGTTCAGGGTCTCCCCTGCCCACTGCCCGAAGATGGCTGGGATGGGCTCCAGCACCCCCGTGACCCTACTGAGCATAAGCAGTGAAGATAATGGATGGATGAAGTCATGTTTATTTGTACAGCCCTGAATCGCAAGGAGTCTCAAAGAGCTGCCTGTACACATGTTTGGACTATTTGAGAGTGCCTCACAAAAACAGACCGCAGTTACGGCACCCCTGAACATGACACCTACATGAGGGCAAGGAAAAACTCAAAAACCTCAGCATGAGGGAAAGGGAAAAAAAACTAGAAAATGGGCCGAACATGAAGTAATCCCCTGTCCAGGGTGACCAGACTATTTTTGTTGTTAGTTTGACAAATAAATAATAAAGAGAGCGCTGCTACAGTGACAAACATGTATTTGGGGTTATTTTTATGTGCAGCAATCACCTTTTAGACATAGGCTGTTTTGGCTGAGGCAAGAGCTGTTTTATAATTCAGCCAGTTTTGGCACATGGACGCTACTGTATGTCAGACTGAAATGGCATCCACAAAATAAAACACCAAAATGAGAATGACTTTTCTTTCTGAATGACGTCAGTTAGGTTAGCTGGGCTATAAATAATACAGAATTCCCTTTTTTTTTAGGAAAGCCATGAGGTTGCACATGGACACAGGTCATAGCGTGTCCCAGAAAGAAGCATTGCCTCAAGACGGCCTGCGCTGCCCCTTCTGCCTTTACCAAACCAACAACAAAAACAACATGATCGACCATGTCTTGCTGCATCGCGGTACGTCACCTTCACATTTCATTTATCATTCCTTGACGCCCATTTTCTAAGCCACGGTCATGGGCATTTGGGAATTTTGTGGGTCTGCAGAAGAACGTGTGGTTCCCATTGAGGTGAGGCGGCCGAAGCTGTCTCGTTACCTTCGAGGCCTGGTTTTCCGTTGCCACGTCTGCACGTACTCGAGCGCCAACGCCGACAACCTGCGCTCGCACGTCGCCAAGCACGAAAGCGTCAAGCCGTACCGATGCCGCCTCTGCTACTTTGACTGCGCCCGACTCAGTGACTTGGAGGCGCACTTGTGCGCGAAACATCAAGTGAGTGGAAGAGACGACATATTGTTTTGCTTTTAGGGTTGGGACGGTTACTCAAAAAATGAAATTCGATACAGTTTCGAGTTTGCCCAAAATATGTCTTGTATCTCAAATTTCTCTGATTTAAAATACTATAATCCCTTGGTTGACGCAAATCAATACAGCTGTGTTCCCGTTTGCCCGCGTCCCTGCGTCCTAGATGCATAATTTTTGCTGGGGACGCATCGTCTCAAATCAACGTGCGTCCCCGGGACGCAACTTTTTTGACGCAAAATTGCCATTATTACCCGATTACATTTTTTTTTAAACAAAGATTTACCGCACTCCAAACTTTTCGTCAGGCAGATCCGGCAGATGTTGTTTTCGTCTGCACGCCGATCTCTAGTTGTGTAGTGAAAAGTCCGTCTCTTTTTAGAGAACTGGCTTTTTCGGCTCAACTCATTAAAGAGGGCCTGCTCTCAAACGGCTCACTTGCTTTGATGCATTATATTACGAATTATGATGTTGTATAAAGAATTTAAGAAAAAAAGGAAGTATAAAAGGAGAAAATGAAAAAAAAGACAGGTTTGTGGTTATCCCTTTAATCGGTATATTACCAACAATAATTTGATGCAGAAAATGAATTAATAATTAGATTATTAAAACTGAATAAATATATAGATTTTTATTATACATTTGTCACCAATTTACAATTTCAACCTCGATAACACTAAATTTTGGGGAACCCATAGATCACTGTTGGACCCATAGATTTTTGATCATGCGAGTCCCCGGACCCATCGCTTTTCACAGGTAAAATGAACACTGGTACAGTGATGAGATAGTAGATTTTGAACATTTACCTGCCAAAATACAAAAATAAGATAATCAATTTACTGTACTGAATGTCCAGGACCGCATCATTAGCAAATTACTTTGCTGCTTAGTGCCCAATACACACACGACAGCAGCCTCACAAAACTGCATGCTCATGCCAATTCAACAAAATGAGTGCTACGTTAAAGAAAATATAAAATTCTGACAAGAAGAAAAATGCATTTACCTGCAACACACTAACAAACATGCAGAAGTGGATAAGGTGTGTACAATCTTGGACATTAGAGCCAGTTTGCGCACATTGCGTGTAAACCTAATCTCTCTCTGTGTCTCTCTCGTATCAGTGATTGAAATTATGACACAATTTGCATTATATGTACAAAATATAGTTTAAGATAAAATTGTAATCCTTATTTTAACCGTGGGTATTTGTCATCAGGTTGCTTTTTTTCTGTAACTGTTACAGAATACAGTTACATGTTGTTTTGTGTCCTTATTACATAATGCGGTTAAATGTATTCTATTGATCCCCTAAACGACAAAAAAGAGGTGTTGATCGATTTTGTCAAAAATATACATATCTCTAAATATCAACACATGATATCAAATTGATTATATTAATCCTATGAGTTTCCAATACAAATATTTGAAATTGAATTAATTCATAATTGATTAAAGTATATTAATATGTGAATTTCATAACATATATATTTTTATATAGCGTTAAATATTTTTTACAAATAAAAATTTAAAGCAAAAGATGACTACCAAATCACATAAAGTAAAAAAACAACCTTTTTTTGTTTTGCTACACAATATGAAAAAGTACTGAAAAGCGGGAATAAAAACTGAAATCTAAAAAAAGGTTTAGAGTAGTAAAATGTATTAAAAGTAAGAAAAAGTACTGAAAAGTACTAAAAAACTTAAATGTAAACAAGTGAAAACTAAACTAAAAAGTAATTAAAGTTCTTAAAGTAATAAAACATTAAAAGTATGGAAGAGGATGAAAAAGTATTGAATAATTTAAAAACCATGGAGAAGTATTGAAACTGCAATGTAAAACATGCTACTGAAAAGTATGAAAATGTATTAAAACTCTTTGAAAAATATGACAATACACAACAACGTTGAGGGGACAAAAAGTAGTAAAAAATACCAGAAAGCCTGGAAATGTGTGGCCCCTTCTCTAGGTCTTTTCATTTTCCTCATGCTGAACCTTTTGGGTTTTTCCTTGCTCTCATGTAGGTTTCAGATCAGGGGATGGTATAATAGTAGTCTGTGGTCTGTACAGCCCTTTGAGACTTCTTCTGATTAAGAGTTATACAAATAAAAATCACTTGAGTTTGAACATTTAACAATAATATTTCAATAAATTGCCTTATTGGAGTAATTCAGTATTTTTTGTTTCTTGGACGCAGGTGATGAGAAATCATGAGCTTGTAGGCCAAGTAAACCTGGAGCAACTTGAGCATGTCAAACCCGACAAGAGACCTGAAGATGATCACGCGTCTGAGGCAACGGAGCCGGGGTTCCCTGACGAGAACACGGAAGACTTTCTCTCCAGTGATAAGGAAACAGAGACTGAGAAGCTCACAGAGAAGCCTCTCCTTGCTGCTGTCAAGCTGGAGCATATAAAAGCTGCAGCCACACCACAGACGAAAGACGATGAGAATTTGGCGGAAAGTGCAGCGGAAACTCCCAGGGAACTCAATGAGAAAGACTATAGCTCAAGACTGAGCACCGTGGACATTGAGACGGGAATGAAAAGAAAAATCCTGCAGCCCGAGGAGGAGAAAAAGACCCTCAAAGAGGAAACCTCGCCGCCGCTTTCGGAACAATCTTTGGGACTACCTGGAGAGGACAAAACCCATAAGAGAAAGCTCTGTGAAGGACTAAAAGAAGGTACAAAGGGGGTGGAAGACGCGGACCTTGGAGGCCAGAAAAAGCGGATCAAGATGGAGGATGACTGCAAGCAGCAAGACAGAGACACGTCTGACGAGCTCACAGGTAAAAACTTTTAGTGGAGGTCAGAGGCAGAGGTAAGATCTGGCCTAAAAACTCCAGATCTATTAACATGAAATGATAAATACTATTATAATTTAGTAGAAATAGAAAGACTTTGTTGCATTACTGCCCCTTAGCTGATGTTTCCTTACGCCTGCAATAAGGCCTTGATGTTTCCAACTTGAAATCTGATTGGCTGAATACCTAGAGCTTTATTTGACTGATGTTATTGCTCACGGCCTTTGAAGGCTTCATGGCAGATTTCTGAGCACGGCAACCAGTAACAGCCTAAATGTGTAATGGTGAAATGCTTAAAGCCCCAATGTGTAATATTTGACCACTAGATGGCACTGTGTTGTCTGTTGCGAAAGGGCAAGAGCCACAGAGCACAGTTTGGTGGCAAGATGCCGAACAAACAGTTTTTGTACATCTAGCAGGCACTAAATATTACACACTTTCTCTTTAAATATGAAAGGCCAAATCTGGAATCAGAGCAATTATTCACTAAGTACGGACAAAATAAAATTACATTACATTATTCAGTCATATTTTAGGCCCACTACTGGGTAATATGGGTATTCAGATTTTGGGTGGTACAAGAAAATAGAAACACCAATTTGGCCTGATAAAGTATTTTTGTTTACAGGTTATGTTTCTGAAATGTAGCCTTAATTTTTTTATAGTTTTACAGGTTTCTTACATCATTTTCATGGCTAAATTCGAGCCCTTTTCAAGCACTTTTTCCAGTACTTCCAAAGGAAGAAATCCAGCTCCGATCAAAAGAATAGTTTTTGTTGACTTTGATGACTAAAACAAAGTCGCGATCTTGCTGCCAGCGTATACTTTGTGCTATTTTGAGCTGTTCCTATCTATGATATGCGATATTTTTTTATCAATGGGCTGCTATAAACTGACATGAATTCTGCCTCAACATTGCACGTGCAGCTTGGCTACTTCAGACTTGTTTACACGGAAAGGGCTCTGTAGGTGTTGGGTAATGATTTAGTTCAATACGGAAGTCAAAGTAATAAAGTATTGCATTTATATAAACAAATTAGCTGAATTTGGACTCATTTTATTGATATTGATTACTTCGAAGCAGAGTTTATTCAATCGATCAATATTGGAGACCGCTGATGTTTTGCTCTTTGTTTTATTTATTTTAATTTATATTTTTTGCATGTTTTTCAGAAAATCCTTCTCTTTATTGGTTAGAATACAATTGCAAATAGTTATTTTTTTTTGCATTTCATTATTTATATCTTGGAGGAGTTAACATTTTCTAATTTGTATTTCATAGTTTTTCATTTTCAGGGATTTTGTGTCTTCTCTGGACTTTCAATCTGTTCAGCTAAAATTGATTTGCATTTTACAATTTTCTTTTGTGGGCATGTGAATATTTTTATTTTTATTTCCTATGTTTTCTGGGTTCCCTTTAAAAACATGAAATTACTAAAAAAATATATTTTGGTGCATAAAGTTTTATTATTATTGACAAAATATAATTTAAAAGAAAATCTGAGGAACCATTTGGGAGCTGAAAGAACTGGATCTTATCAGCCAGATGAGCTGGTTTTCTAAATAGAGCTGTCCCTTAGGGTGCGACCAGTGGTGGGCAATGATGCTTCACATGACAACGCCTTAATGACAAGCCACCGGATTAGGCGTGTTTGCATCATTTTCACACACCTTTAAAAAAAAATATTCCTTATTTATTGTGTGTTCAATGGCAGTGTTTTTCAACCCTTTTGTTGATAAAAAAGTTCCGAGGCACACCGTCCGTCAAAAATGTTTGAAAATGAAGTTATGGCAAATATTTCACTGTACTACTTCATAAGCAGATAATTAGTATATAAAAAGAAGAAAATAATACCTCAAATAAAAAAGAATGATGTTCCTTATTTACGTTTTTATTTTTTACAGTGCAATCTTAAACCTCTTTGTTAAACCACTTATCAGTGTGCTACCTCATTCGCAGATAATTATTATATAAAAAGTATATAAAAATCTACTGCCACCAACTTATATGGATGATTATTACAGTTCCTCGTCTGAAGAAAGCAAAAATACTGGCCTTTTTGGAAAGATAAAATTGGGCAAATTCCAGCGGCACACTAGTGCAGTGTTTTTCAAGCTTTTTTGAGCCAGGGCACGTTTTTTACATTGGACAAATTTCGCGGCACACCACTAACCATAAATGTTATAAAATGACACTGAACAATATGTTTAATTACAATATCCTTTATAATAACCCAGTTTTACAGCACAGACACTTGACAATGACATCATATTTGCAGAAAATGATTCATAAATGTTTTATAAAATTTTAAAAAGTGACATTGTATAATTTCTCACAGCACACCTGAAGATCTCTCATGGCACACTAGTGTGTCACAGCACAGTGGTTGAAAATCACTGCACTAGTATGCCCCGGCACACTGGTTGAAAAACACTGTTCTATGGAGTCAGACGGCCAAGAAACATGGCAATGGCAACAATTTCAAGCACTTCACTCAAATTGCAAGCATTTTCCACAGCATTACAATTCAAGCATTTTTTAGGATTTCAAGCACCCTTACGAACCCTGAGTTTAATCCCTATTTAATATGTATATTTCTTTTTGTTTTTGTTGTTGTCGCAGAAGCCGAAGTGACGTTCTCTTGCGAATTCTGCGGGCGAAACCTCCAAAACGAAGAAGAGCTTCAGCGTCACACCTCTCGCCACCGAGTTTAGGTCAAAATGGTTGTGAACCAAAAACTCAACAACAAACCTAGCGTTTCAAACTCGATGACTATAGAAAAATATTTTCTACTTAATGTAAATATTTTCTTTTTTTCTTTTTTCGCTGATAGTTTAAATAAAGTTTTGGAGAGCAGCAGTTTAATGTCTTCACATTTTGTTTTTTTGTTTTATTTTAGAAAAATACGACTACTGTGAAATAGGCAAAAACTCTTACTGTTCTATATAACGTTCATTTGCTCTTTTTGTGTATGTTTCATGGCCTAAAAAGACCAAAACAAGTCTCATGTTGCATTCAGGTTCTTCACAAAGTTGTACCACACTAACAAAAGTTTATATCGCATCGTGAAATGTTTTATATATCGGCAAAATAAATCTTTTTTTTTCTACAATTCATTACTACAGACGACTGCTCAATTATGAAGCCAAACGTACGTTCTTCCCTTGAATACGTCAGAACAGGGGCGTCAAACCTGCTGCTGCAGGCCAAATCAGGCCCGCCAACGGATTGAGTCCGGCCCGCGAGACGACGGTTAGAGAAGCGCAAGAGAAAAATTAGACGCAGTTTTAAATATGTTCACTTGATATCGCCGAAGCCACTACCTAAGCAATTGTAGCTTCATTTATTTCTGTTTCTTACTATTTTTCTTCCTTTCTCTTTTTTGTCTCTTTTTCATCTCTTGTTTTGTCTCTTTCTCCCTTTTCTTTTTCCCTCTTTGTCATTCTCTTTCTCCTCCTCCTTCTCTTTTTTTCTCTTATTTTCTCTTCCTCTCTCACTTTATCTCTGTCTTCTTTTCTCTGTCTCTTTCACTCTAACTTTTCTTACTCTATTGCTTTCACGCTTTCTGTTGCTTTCTCATCTCTCGTTCTCTTTTTGTTTCCCTCAGGGTTCCGACATCCTGGAAAAGTCTTAAATGAACTTGGATTCATTATTCCCAAAGTAAGGCCTTAATTGGCATTAAAATGTCTTCAATACATTTTCGGAAGTCCTAAAAATGTGAACACATTAATGCTATTCATATTTGTTTGAACTAAAATTATTTAATGACATTTATCAATTTTTTTATTTTATTTTTTTAATCAATTCACTGATTTACTTTTTTGGTAACATCGCATGACCACAATATGGGAACTATCAAAACGGTGATGTGGTTTCATTCGGGCCTTTCAGAGAGGACACCTTTCTTACGTCTACCCACAATACACATTCCATGTTCGGGCAGAGATGTTTCCCAGGTTTACTCTGGGAAAGTGTACATTTAATTATGAATGGCTGTCCGACGAGTGTTTGTTTCGCCATGGCTGTGCCAGGTAATGTGTGCAAGACATATTTGGATTGTTTTTTGTTTTCAATTGATTTTTTTCAACTTGGTCTTGAATTCTGTTTAAAAAGTCTTGAATTTGACTTGCCATAAGCTGTAGGTACCCTATTCTTTTCATCTCTCTTTCGCCTTCTCGATCTCTATCTCTCTATATCTATCTATCTCTCTCTGTTTCTATCTCTCTATCTCTTTCTCTCTTTATGTCTGTTTATCTCTGTCTATCTCTAAATCTATGTCTATCTCTCTCTCTTTCTCTCTTTTGCTCTATATCTCTATAACTTTATATATTGCTCTATATATCGCTCTATATCTCTTCCTCTATATATCCCCATCGCTCGCTTTATCGCTTTATATCTATATAACAACAATTTATTTTTCTATCGCTCTATATTGATTTATCTTTTTATCGCTCTGTATCGATTTCGCTATCTATCTCTCCATATTGATTTAGCTTTCTATCGCTCCATATCGATTTATCTTTCTATCGCTACATATAGGTTCATCCTTCCTTCTCTCTATATCGATTTATCTTTCTATTGCTCTATATCGATTCATTTTTCCTATCACTCTATATCGATTCATCTTTCTTTCGCTCCATATCGATTGATCTTTCTATCACTCGATATCGATTTAGCTTTCTCTCGCTCTATTTCGATATATCTATATATTGATTTATCGACTGACCCTTTTACATATCCCAGCTACAGCAATGGTTCCCAAACTTTTGCAGGCTGGCGCCTTGGCTCCCCAGTGTAATCCTAGTCCACTTGTAGATGCACCTTCTTTGTCTTACTTGTAATCCTTTTTACATAACGTGATAATTTTTAAGGTGCTGGTACAAATTACTTGTGTTTCCTCTGGATCTAGCGACTACGCGAAAGCAAATTCTGCAACGGTTGTTTTCTTCTGATCCATGTCCGCTTCCTCAAAACCAAAATAGGTCCAAACAAGTGATATACCGCCCTTCTTCGGTGCAAGCTTCATTTCCTTCTCGTTTGTTGACTCTGGGACTATGTTTAAGGAGTCTGCCATACCAGCTCAGTAGCCTAGATGGTAAGGCGCCCGCTTTGAGACTGGGAGGTTCGGGTTCGCGCCCCGGCCGAGTCATTCCTAAGACTTAAAAAGTGGTCGGCGGCGCCCTCTCTTGGCTGCGGCTGCATCGGGTCAGATGCAATCGACATTTCGTTCTGTGTACATTGTTACACAGAATGACAATACAAGGAAATTATTATTATTATTATTATTATTATGATACTCAATGAGCTCACACGGTAGGTGTGGCATTGTGTGGTGCTTGCAAACTTTGAATCGCGTTTATTGGCCTGTACCATTATTAAAACTTGCCTCTGATTGGTCGGTGCTTTTAAAACCTGAACAGTAACAATTGTGGTTGGCCAAAACTCCATCACTCACTACGAAACCTTGAAAAAACGCAGTGCTTTGCGGTTTCACAACCGCACTACGTTTAAACTTCTGACTTCGACTTCGGACTGCCGCCCCGTTCTTCCTCACCGCCCCACCAGATCTTTCCACCGCCCCCATGGGGGCAGTACCGCCCACTTTGGGAACCACTGATCTACAGCATATATCCACTAGTCCTGCATTAAATGTAGATGTAAATGGTCTGCATTTATATAGTGCTTTTCAAGTCAATGAAGACCTCCATAAGCACTTTACAATGTGCTTCACACTTACCCATTCACACACACACACACACACACACATACCGATAGCAGCGTCAGCCATGCAAGGCAACTACCTGCTTGTCAAGGGCATTAGGGATTAGAAGTTACTTTGTCATGAATGCACTTGATTTAACAGTCGGAATGTGAAATTAAAGAAACCATCAAAACCAGTTTTTATATCAAATTTTCCTCAAAATATCACACATTGAGGGTACACAGAGCTTCAAATGGGCAGTGTGTATTCATTAACCACTGGATGTCGATGTATCGTGTCATGCAACCCAGACCTAATATACGATTTGGCTTTAATTGTGAGCGTTTCATAACCAATTGGATAAGACTGATCTCAAATTATAAAGAAATATAACTGTGAGCATGAATATTCATCCATATATAGATAGGTCTCCATGATTAGAGAAATGCGGCTCGTGTTTCCAAATACTTTCCCACCCTTCCCCAAACTAAATTTTACAGTGTTTATATTTTTATGTTCATTTTTTGCAAAGTGACGGAAATCCCACGAGTTTTTGAACGCCCCATTTCGAATACGCTCAATGGCGACGTAAGGGGCGTGGTCTGATTGTAAACCGACACTGCTTCCTGGTGCGGGTTTTCTTTATTATAATGGACTGATGATTTTTGCGAGGTGACGGAAATTCCACGACTTTTGAACGCCTCATTTTCAATACGTTCATTGGGGACATATACGGGGCGTGGTCTGAACCGACACTGCTTCCTGGTGTAAGTTTTCCTCCTAATAATGGACTGATGAGGGGAGGACTCTTCAAAAGTTTTGTTCGTCTCTTTCTACCGAAAAGTTAACTCGTCAGTTAACGCGTTTAATGTAAGTATTCCGACCATTGCCGACTTTTCCCACTGTTTTGTTTTGGTGTGTTGTATTCGAGGCGAAAGATGCTGAATGACGTCGGTCAGATTCGAGAAAAAGGCAATGGAACTTGTGGGAAAGTAATTATTAAAGGAAAATAACATTTGAATATCATTCGTTTTTATTAATTAACTCACGTTAAGGTTTTAAAAGGGTTTAATGTGTCATTTCCTTGTACCGATAACTCAAAAATCTCAGTCTGAAATCTGTCTTGACAAATCTTCAACACTTGTTGATTATCCACATTTTATGTACACAGGCTAACTTGAAATTAGCAAAATTGTTCAGTAGATCACTTGACATATTTTTTCCCTAATTAAGTAGAACAATTTTTTTCACCTATGGCTCATGAAAAGAGCTATATTTGGCTCGCGAGCCATAAGTGACACATTTTACATCCATTATCTGCACCGCTTATCCTCAGTAGGGTCGCGGGGGTGCTGGAGCCCATCCCAGCTATCTTTGGGCATTAGGCAGGGGACACCAAGAACTGGTTGCCAGCCAGTCGCAGGGCACACAGAGAGAGACGACTCACTTGCTCATTCGCACCATGCTTCCCTATTATAAATATATGAAATAGAATAAATTCAAGCATAAATTTATAATTTTTTTTTCTGTTATCGGACTGATTACAATGTCATCATAATACAAATCAAACAAAAATAGATTTCAACAATAGAAATAAATGCTTAGTAATACCCCCCAAAAAAGCTCTGACTTTCTAGGACTCCTATAATAAATAAAATCAACGACATGAATAAAAAGTACAAAAATAATATAATGCAAAAATTCTACCATATAAATATTACGACAGGTATACCACAGAAATACTTCTTCAGAAGTATTGCGACAAAAAAAAAAAATACTACAGACAAACTACAATTTCTTTACTATGGAAATTGTACGAAAATATTATTACAGAAATACTGCAAAATACTATAAAAATAGAACTACAGTAATACAACAAAAATGAAAAGAAACACAACAAAAATTCTACACAAATCCCTCCCCCAAAAAATAGCGATCATATTTAAGCCTATCCTGTCCTTTGTTATGGTAAAGAGAGTTTTTAAAACGTGTAACGTTTCACACAATGCTTTATCAAGGGATCGGGTAAGTCAGGGCGAGAGGAAAAAGACAGTGATCTGGTGCTAGCTGGGCAGGAGGAGCGGGAAGTCCTCGCGAACAAAGCGTGGTCGTAGATCGGAACAAGTTGGGCAGCCGGGATGGGAGAACGGAGCGTGGTCTGAGATCGGAACAAGTCGGGCAGCCGGGACGGGAGACGGAGCGTGGTCTGAGATCGGAACAAGTCGGGCAGCCGGGACAGGAGACGGATCGTGGTCAGAGAACGGAACAAGTCAGGTAGTCGGGACGGGAGACGGTGCGGGTCAGAGATCAGAACAAGTCGGGCAGCCGAGACGGGAGACAGAGCGTGGTCGTAGATCGCAACAAGTCGGGCAGCCGGGACAGGAGACTGAGCGTGGTCGGAGAATGGAGCAAATCGGGTAGTCGGGACGGGAGAATTTTGGGTAGGGGATCAGAATAAGTCAGGCAGCCGGGATGGGAGAGGGAGCGTGGTCGGAGATCGGAACAAGTCGGGCAGCCAGGACAAGTGGGAAGCCAGTGATTGGGGATTGATACAGGAAACGGAATCGGGCAGCCGGGACAGGAGAACGGAGATTGGATCAAGGATCGAAACAGGAAACATAATCGGGCAGGATGTGGGTAGTCGGGACAGGAGAACAGAGCTTAGATCAGGGATCGATACAGGAAACAAATCGGGATCAAAGCGGAAGCCAGAATTAAAAGTGCTTGCCTTCAATGCACTGAGGTTCGCTGACGGACTGAGCAGAAGCGAACGAGAATGACGTGCTTAAATAGGAGGAGGACTAATTTAGGGAACCTGTGGCAGCTGGGGCTGAACGAGTGAGCGCAGGTGAAAGTTATTGACAAATCATGACAAGGATTGCATTTTTCAAGCGAGCATGTATTGTTACTTGTGACCTACACCTAGTGGCCATTTAACAATCACGTAACAGTAATAAAAGGAAATTGCCCAAAACATTATGTTGGGTTTTAGTTTATTTATTTAGAATTTTTTTTAATCATTTTTAGCAGAGAGGAAGGGGATTTTATGTACTACTTGTATTGGTATCCGGTATCGGTATCAATGACTTCTCAAGATTTGTATAATGGGCTAGTCCGGTTTTATTGAACATCTCTAGTTTAGAAACATTACTCATGTGAATTCAACATATAAGACAAGGTAACGTTTTGCCACAATGAAATTGTCATTTTTTCCAGCTAATTCTTCAGATTTTTTTTTTCAAAGCGTGAAGAATGTCAGACACAAGCAAAGGATCCAAGGATGTCTTGGCGTCCTCTTCGAGGGTCATCTACGCGGTCTTCGTCCTCTTGCTGCTGGACTTGCTCGGGTTCACTCTCATCCTACCTCTGCTCCCCTCCATCCTTGACCACTATGCACAAACTGGGGTGGGTACGTCGCACTTTCTTATCCAGAAAATATGTAAAAATGATAAAAAGGAATCCTGCTCTCATTTCAAAAAGCTAAATTGTTCTCTGATTCTTTTATTATAAAACAAATATGAGAATCAAGCAAAATACAGTAGTATTGTTCTGAAGTGGGAATCACAGGGTGATATTGCCTTATAGCTGGGGATAGAAACCTACGGTAATGCAATAGGAATTGGGAAAAAGGCATTGAAAGTCCTTAAAAACTACTTGAATCTGACCATTAATAAGGTGTACAAACCCTGTACTTAAGTGCAAAAGATAGATAACATTATGAATAAATATAAATATTAAGACTCCACTTGACCTGGTACAGTGGAGTCAGTAGGTGGATGCAAAGGGACAGAGAGGAAGGTAGATTAAAATAAAAGCCTACAGGATTTAAAACTTGCAAGTTTTGTTACGCCCTTAGAAAACTTTGATACTTTAATCGCATCCTTATTCCTAATTATTGTCCCGATCGTGGAGTGGTTACATCATATTTCTTTGCGGGGGTAACAATGATTTATATTTCTCGATAATTGCAAAGTTCATTTTCAGGGTTATCGTGTTTTTGCTTTTCCCTTTAGCATCACCTCATGGCAAGGAATAACGAAATAATACAGTACAATAAATACAGTGTTGTATCGCCGACAAAGTCTTTCTGAAGCACATGAGATTTTGAACTGAACGGAGAGCGAGAAAGGCATTGTGGGAGGTACCGTAATTCAGCCAATAGAATATCGGCATTTTCATGATGCCATAAAGTAATTATAAAGGCATTATAGAGACGTAACATGTAAATACACTTGAACGTCGGAAAGTTAGAATTTTGTAGGTTTTTGGGTAGATTGAAATAATTTGTTGTGTATCTCATATAGTAAGAAGAATTGTTTTGCTTGCACCAAGGAAACATCGATTCTTCGAACATGAAATCGGGCTTTGTGGCTCAATCTGTTCCATTTTAATTTAACTTTTACACATTTTGTGTGTTTATGCGTGTGACAGGATGCAGCGTATCAGTCACTCCAGAGTGCCGTGGACGTCTTCAGAGAAACGCTCGGGATTCCTTTGGAAAAGAAGTACAACAGTGTCCTGTTCGGAGGTACAGGACAGTTCCTAGCGGAAGTATTTAAAGCTTTAAAGAAATTAAAATACTTTTGAAAAAATCAACAACATGCGAGACACAATAGTGAAGTGGAACCAAATTATTTCAACATTTTACGTTATACATACAACGAATAAACGGAAAAGTAAGTGTTGCAAAATTATTGTCCCCCTGCATTCTCAGCTCAGCCAAATGACTCCAGAAGTTCTCTGATATCTGATCCAATGTCGACCTAAATGACAAACAATGACAAATGGAGTGCATTCAGACTCCGTTTTAAAGAACCTGCTCTTCAATGGGCTCAGAGGTCTGTGAAAGCGGACACTAAAAAACAGACAGATAGCATTATGAAGAGTAGAGAACACTCCCGGCAGGATAACGTTATGGGAACGTTCAAAGCAGGAATGGGATACAAGAAGATTTTGCAACATTTATATATCTACGGGACTACTGTGAGGGCAATAATGTAAAAATGGAGAGAGCATAAAACCACTGAAAACCAACCAAGAGCTGGCTGTCCCTCTTAACTTTTGGAAAAAACAAGAAGAAAACTAATCAGAGAAGCAACCAAGAGACCCATGATCGCATTGGATGACCTGCACAGCTGGATGGGATAATTTGTGCATAAGACAACTTTTAGTCGGCCTCTGCATAAATCTGCTTTTTATGGAAGAGTGGCAAGAAGAAAGCCCTTTCTGAAAAAATACCATAAGAAGACCTGTTTTGCAATTGCCAGAAGCAACAAGCAAATATTTCTGTTTCAGTATAGAGACATACTCAAAAAGTTTTGTGGCTCTGGTCATAGAAAAGGAGGTTGTACTACATATTAACTCAAACCCCCCTTTTTTCATTTTTTTTCTTTTTTAGCACAATATGAAATGTTCAATCAATTTGGTTTCTTCTCACAATTTCATCTCATATGTTGTTGATTCTTAGAACATATTCTGAGGGTTTTTTTAAGCTATAAGTTTGAAGCCAGAAATATCCCAATTATGGGGAGGTGCATTACTTTTGCAAGTCACTGTTTTTGAGTTTGTGTTTTGTTTACTAGTTGAAATTCAGTTTTGTCGTCTAATTGTCTCAGCACTGAATGTTTTTTTTTCTATTTTAAAACTGACACTTGAACTGGCCCCGCCTCTAAAAGGTATTTGTATAGACACCACACTGATTTCTGATGAATATTTCATGCTCATAACTTGAAGTCCAAATAGCTTCTAGAGGTGTTGAACAAAACAAAAACAATACTATTTAATCTAGTCTCAAAAACACAACAAAATACATTCCAAGAACATACTTAAAATAAAAGTCATTCATTTTTTGGTAGCCAAATTGGACAGGTGAGTACATATTTATCTATTTATCAAGATATTTATGTATTTATTTTTAATGGAGCCGTTTTATGACAGTAAAATTGATACAGAGGAGGGGATTCCCAGCCCTCTCGCTCAACCCAACTGATGTGTTGGGAGTTATTATGTGACCAAACCCTCAATTCCAACCCCTAATGCCGATGAGTACCAATGTTGTAAGTCTTAGGTATGACTCGGTCGAGGCTTGAACCAGCAACCTCCCAGTCTCGGAGCGGGCGCCCTACCCCCAAGGCCACCGAGCTGGTATTCTATTATATTGTCACTCTTTTTAAAACTAGTTACAACGATAAACTCTAGTATCTACAAGACGACTACTGCGCTTCACTCGTTATCTTCCTCATTTTCACTGCGACCACCTTTGATTTTCTTTCCCTCACGCTGTGAGGGAATTTAAGTTTCATAAGACAACACAACATAAACAAATAGTTAATTCTCTCACATGATGGTTTCCAGCTCTTGGTTAATGCCGAGGGGGCGTGGCTAGGGTGAAACCGGGGCGCTCCTGAGCTGACTCGGTGAAAAGCGGCTTATGTCCCTCATTCTCCTACCTTACCCTATGCTTTGTGGAGAATTCGGACTTTATTACCCTCGATTTGAACGCACTTTGATAAAGTAAGGGGTAAGATTAAGGGGAAGGGGAAGTAATGGGATTAAGGCAGCCAACAAGTTTCACAAATGAGGTAAGAATGAGGTTGATGTAAACATATCTTCTCAGAGAAGATGGCTATACTAGTTGAAAACATTGAATAAATCTCTACAATGTAGTTTGAAAATAAAAAGTTTTCCTTTTTGTGTTTTTCAGGTCTGATCGGCTCAGTTTTTTCCCTGCTGCAATTTTTGGCGTCTCCCGTCACTGGAGCTCTCTCGGATCATTACGGCAGGCGACCATTACTTCTCCTTACCACCGTAAGTACGTGGAACAGGTTGTTAGTGTTTATTTTACAGCATTTGCTTGGATAAAAACGACAAAATTACTCATTCAGTGACAGTAAGAGTTTTAGACGTCACTATACTATTTCTTTTACGAGGCAGGCTGCTTGCGAATGCATTAATTAGAGAGAGGTGTTTATTTTTTTCAGCACTTAAGAACCAGTTCATCAATTGTCACATAGTTTTGCACGCTTCATCAAACAGGACACGCATGAATTGTTTAAGTAGACAATGGAACTAGTATTTACATTATGTGAGATTTGTTTGGGGTTGATATGCAAAATAATTGCTTAGATTTTGACAAACAAAACACAAAAATAATAGAAAAAGCATTTTAGTTGGTTGATATTTCTGCTGGTTAACCTATGAAATCCTTTATTGTATATTTGGTTAAGAAATAATTAGCTGAATTAACTATTTGGTGCTTTTGACCTTTTCAAAATACAAATTCTCAGTTATTTGATAACAACGTAATAGTAATTGGGGTTTGCATTAATGCATGATGATTAAACCCTGTTTTATGAATGATATTCCTGAATATTTATTCAGATTTATCATGAAAATGTTTGAAAAGGATACCTATATTTCTTACTTTTAAACAATTTGAGAAGTGGGATCTGTATGAATTCACAAAAAAACTTTGACACGCCGAGACCTCTTCTTTAATCCTTAATGGGATCATAAAAGACCAATTTATTTTCTAATTAGGCACAGAACGTGTAGCGTTCCTCCCCACATTCATGCAGATATGGCTTAAAATATTCCAAGTGCTGGGGGACTCGAAATTTAGTCTCAAAGTTGACCGATCGACCTCATATCCCTTGGAGCTGTGACGTCATCGGATGAAAACGAAGACCAATGGCAGGGTCCCGTTAAAAAATAGACAACGTTTTTAGTGAATGGCGATTTCACGGCTCTGATTTCTGCTTGGAGTAATAGGAACATAGCTTACCGTGTTAGAATAGAATAGAATATGCCTTTATTGTCATTGTTACAACATGGGATATGCTGTGACAACGAAATTGGACTTACTGAGTTTTTGTCCAAGTTGCGTGGTTCAGTCAGCAAAAGCCACGTGAGGTAAGTTTACCTGCTGTTGTGTAGAGCGTGCGTTCCTTTTTTGCCTTCGCCTCTTTTTAGGTAGGCAATTGTGGCTTTTCCTTTGTGTTTTTCGCCACGTGTCTTGCAATTAACATAATTCCAGAAGGTTTCCAGTTTTGTTTGGTCCAGGTTAGCCCCGATAGCAGTTGGCTAGCCTGCTGTGACCATTGTCTTTTTCTTGGCTTGGTTCGTGTTTGTTGCCATGGCCGTTTTCCGTTGTAGGTTCCCGTTTTCGGTCAGCCAGCCTCTCGTTTTTCCGCGGATCGGTCCTGGTTAGCCCTCCTTAGCATGCAGCTAGCCTGCCCCGATCGTTTGGCTATGTTACGGCTGGGGGGTGGGGGTTGTTGGAGAGTGATTTAATGCTTCTCATTACAGTTTTTTGTTAGTGTAGCAAGAAAATGGTAAAAGTAAAAAAGGCCTGTTTCAAATGCAGTCCATATGCCAACCTCAACTCCAAAATGATGAAAAACAAGAGTTAATAGGAGCGCATATTTTGAATGAGCTGACTGAGGCTGCGATCATGACTTTAAGCCAGGAGATGGCGGCAGAGGGTAACAAAGTTGCAATTTCCGGACAGCACATTTAAATATTTAAAAGTCCCGACTACAAGTCTGGTCTGTGAACGCATCACACAGCATGACTGGTCGCTCTGCCTCAGAGTGGTGTGGTTCATGTCAAAAGAGCTTTTTACTTCCACACGAGATATCTAGTAATAAAATATTACACAGTGTCCCTTTAAGTTATAGGTCTCAACCTGCGGCCTGGTAGCCAATTGCGGTACACACGATGATTATTTAAGGCCCCCACCTTCATATGAAAGTTTAAGTGCAGACCACTTAAATTTGTGATTGATAGATTGCAGTACCTAATTTGGCCATCAGAGGGCATTAGAGACCCCACTAAAATAATAATAATAATAAAGCAGATGTTTATCAATTTTGTTGGTATTTTTCGGAGTGTCTTGACACAAACTTAGCTAAAGACCCTCGCAGAGGCCTAGAGTACAATTGTGTAAATTTTCCCGAAAATCGGTTCAGCCGTTTTGTAGACTATAACTCACTCACTCACACACATAAATCTATATTTCTGAAGTAGTTTTGATAGATTAAATTTAGATATATAGAAATTATTATTAATTTTATATTTGTACATGTTATTTTGTGTATGAAATGTTCAAAAAGATGTGAACCACCATTGGAATCTTTTACCACAATATTTCTTGTGGAAAACCCGATTTGGCCCAAACTCACGCAGACCTTAGCTCTGACGGGCCCCGAGTAAATCGAGTTTGCGACCCCTACTTTAAATGAAAATACTGACGTGTCATTTGCTTTTGTGTGCAGGTGGGGATTATGTCTTCCTACCTTTTGTGGGCTTTATCCCGAAGCTTCAGCATGTTCCTCTTATTTCGAGTGGTTGGGGGAGTGTGTAAGGGTAACGTCAGCCTCTGCACCGCCGTCATCGCCGACCTGCCCGATCCCAAAGCCCGCAACCGTGGAATGGTAAACATATCGTTAACCTCTTGTGAAAATGGCACTATATATCACATTTTTGCTACTTCGCCAAAATTCATGGTGCATTTTATTTTGGATTCTGATTGGGTAAACAGTTACCCCAATCCTATTTTGCCTTTGTGCGGCTGCACGTGAATATTGTTGGGGTCTGGGTTGATGAACCAACACTATGTATGCGTAACTCTTTTTCAACCTCAAGTTTCTCTAAAAGCCATCATGTATTACAAAATCCTCTGGACCGACAGAAGCACCATAGGCTGGGGAAGAATCACAGTAAGATGCTTTCTATTGCCAACAAATTTGGACTCCTCCACCCGCTTAACCTGCTCTGGAGCCACATGTGGTGGTTTGGCGCTCCCTCGTGGTCCCCTGGCACTTTTTCAAGATTTTTTTTATAATGGATGGTTTCTCTAAAATGGAAACAGGACACGTTCTTAATGTTTTCCATTGAATATAGATAAGGGGCGGCAGTAGCTCAGGAGGTAGAGTGCTCGTCTTGGGATGAAGGGATCCCAGTTCGAATCCAGGCTCGTCAGTGTTACATGTCGAAGTGTCCTTGGGTAAGACACTGAACCCCTAATACCCCCAATAAGCAGGTTAGCGCCTTACATGGCTGCAAGGCCGCTATTGGGAAATGTGGAGAACATTGTAAAGCGCTTTGGGAAGTCGTTGACTTGAAAAGCGCTATATAAATCCAGATCATTTCATTTCATTTCATTTTGGATTCTGATTGGGTAAATAGTGACCCCAGCCCTATTTTGCCTTTGTGCCGCTGCATGTGAATAATGTTGGGGTCTGGGTTGACTAACCAACACTATGTGTGCGTAACTCTTTTTCAACTTAAAGTTTCTCTAAAAACCATCACGTATTGCAAAAAGGTCTGGATCGACAGAAACACCATAGGTTGGGGAAAAAAGCACAGTAAGATGCTTTCTATCGCCAACAAAGTTGGACTCCTCCACCCGCTTAACCTGCTCTGGAGCCACATGTGGTTGTTTGGCGCTCCCTCGTTGTCTCCTGGCACTTTTTCAAGATTTTTTTATAATGGATGGTTTCTCTAAAATGGAAACAGGACACGTTCTTAATGTTTTCCATTGAATATAGATAAATTGTATACAGTATGTGTTTTCTTTGTTAAAAGGCTTACATAAGGCTTTAACATTTTTGCTGCTCCAGACATGATTTTTGTTTGTTTGTTTGTTTGTTTTTATCCAATATGGCTCGGGTTGCTGACCAGAAAATAAATGCAGTTGACCGTAATGTCTACATGATCGCGACAAAGTATAATGTGAAGTAAAGTGGACTGTGTCCTTAATCAATAAAGCAGTGTTCTCGTTTGCCCGCGTCCCTGCGTCCTAGACGCATCATTTTTGCTGGGGACGCATAGTCTCAAATCAACGTGCATCCCCGGGATGCAACTTTTTTGACACAAAATTGTCATTATTACCCGATTACATATTTTTTAAACAAAGATTTACCGCACTGCAAACTTTTCGTCAGGCAGATCCGGCAGATGTTGTTTTGGTCTCACGGTTCGAGTTTTCGTCTGCACGCCGATCTCGAGTTGTGTGGTGAAAAGTCCGTCTCTTTTTAGAGAACCGGCTTTTTCGGCTCAACTCATTAAAGAGAGTCGGCTCTCAAACGGCTCACTTGCTTTGATGCATTATATTACGAATTATGATGTTGTATAAAGAAGTTAAGAAAAAAAGGAAGTATAAAAGGAGAAAATGAAAAAAAGACAGGTTTGTGGTCATCCCTTTAATTGGTATATTACCAACAATAATTTGCTGCAGAAAATGAATTAATAATTTGATGATTAAAACTGAATGAATATATAGATTTGTATTATATATTTGTCACCGATTTACAATTTCAACCTCGATAACACTAAATTTTGGGGACCCATAGATCTCTGTTGGGACCCATAGATTTTTGAGCATACGAGTCCCCGGGACTCATCACTTTTCAGAGGTCAAATGAACACTGATAGAGTTGTGCAATATTGCGGCAAGATTATTTTTAAGAAAACAATTGAATTGTACAGAAGTTGCTTGTAAAAAACATTTAAAGTACTTTGATTTGTCAAACAAATACTTGAGCCTGTAAATTGGGTTTATTCTTTTGTAATGTAATAGATAATTAAATAAAGGTTTCTACTCTGGGGGATTTGACTATCGAGGGACTTTTTTGGAAAGCAACCCCGGCCAAAAACGCGGGATTATTGCACAGACGATATTTGTTTTTTGAGAAAAAGGATAAAACCTATTATGTTTTGGAAAAAAATGGTTGCACTTAATTTGTTTTATTTTTAGAAATCAGGAATTAATTAGTATTGTTACCACAAAAGGAGTCTGTCGAAACAATCGCTATTTATCGAATAATTAATTGAAATTTTGATTTCTCATGCCATAGTGGCCTTATTATCATCGCTTTGCAGGAAAGATTATCGAAAAAATACTGGATTTCAGTGCAGCCATTATCGCATACTAGGTATGTCATTAGTTTTGGCCTTTATCGCAAAGTTGAATTATGGAATATCTGAGACTGTCTTCCTGCCTCCCATGCATAAAACGAAAGATAGAGAAAAAAAAAATCAGTAGTGCCATTTACGCATGAGGTTAACAAATATGTGCCTTTAATAAGTGCATTTCCAACAAGGTGAACTGGGTTTTATGTGTCTTGTTCCCCAGGCAATGATTGGTGTGGCTTTTTCTGTGGGCTTCACCGTGGGACCTCTGATGGGGGCCTACTTGGCCTTGACTTCAGGGGACATCTTCTTCCAAACACCGGCGTTGCTGGCGCTAGCTTTCAGCACTGCCGACCTGGTTTTTATTTGGCTCATGCTGCCTGAAACTCTTTCCAAGAATGCTAAGGTGAGAAAAAGGTGTTGATGAACTCTATCTATCTACCTTGGTCATACCCCTCGAGAGGGGTGACTGACAGCCAGACAAACGCATACACAAAAACTAAGAAAACAAAAAGGAAAAAGTAGCAAAAAACACAAACAATTTGACCATTGCCAACCCAAACACCCAAACAAGTCAAGCACCTCGGCACCCAAGTTGGCCATGCTTTCGTCCCTCTAGATGAAACGGGACACAAGAAAGCGGCCATGTCACTCGGGTCAGGGTGACACAACACACTCTTCTGTTCAACAGCAGGGCCAAACAGCTTTCGCTGGTTTACCCCTGCTGCATCATACGGGTGCCCTGCCCATTCCTTAGAGCGCATCCAAACCTCTCCACTCATTCCTATTACCAACAAGAGCTCTAGCTTCCACTATATTTAGACCTTTTTCCTGCAGTGCACTCATAACACCATCCATCCACGTCAAACGCGGCCTTCTTCTTGGTCTCCTTCCATTTACTTCTGCTCTGTTGATCCTCTTCAACATTCGCTCCTCATCCTTCCTCTCCAAACCAACCGAGTACAGTAAGACCTCGGTTATCGCGGTTAATGGGGACCAAAACCACCCGCGATAAGTGAAAATCCGCGAAGTAGCGGCGCACCTCCCCCCCCCATTTTTTTTTTTTTAAATTATTATTTTTTAGACCCAGTTAATGGGGACCAAAACCACCCGCTAAAAGTGAAAATCTGCGAAGTAGCGACGACCCTTCAAAATAAATAAATCTCATCTCATTATCTTCACCGCTTATCCTTATTAGGGTCGCTGGGGGGGGCTGGAGCCCATCCCAGCCAACTCCGGGCAGTGGGCAGGAGACACCCTGAACTGGTTGCCAGCCAATCGCAGATGCAAATCACATTAGTTCTCGCAGCTAGCTGCGTTCTTCATCGACGCACGAGCCGAGTGATCCACCGCTAAGAGTCGTACAGCTGGGCGATTTTCCGTCCGCCCGGGACGATCGGAGACAAATTCACGACAGGGTTGTTACTCATGCCGCACCGCATGTGCCGTTCGGACGCTCCCGCGGCGCGGGTAGTTCCGGGCGCGATACGCACGACACCGCGACAAGCCGAGCGGGTCGGGCGCTCGGCGCGGAGGCCGGCCTCTCCCGCCCGGGCCGCGATGGCTCTACATGGCGCTACACGGCCCTCGACGGCGGCCGCTGGGGGGACCTGTGGGGTTAGGGGGGGGCGGTGAAGCAGAAGCCGCACCGAAACCGCGCGCCGGGAAACGAGAACGGCGCGCCGTGCTAGGGTCGTCGGCCGTGGGGGATTCCCGCAAAAAGTGAAAATCTGCAAAGTAGCGATGCACCTTCAAAAAAAACAAAAAACAAAATATTTTTCTTTTTTTTTAACCATTACAGACCGCGAAGCTCTGAAGCCGCGAACGTCGAACCGCGAAGTAGTGAGGTCCCACTGTACTCTCATATCCACACGCTTGCTCAGTTCTGCTGATATACTCAGCCTGATTAATTAATAGCCCCTTTTGGATCAGATTATTTTGCCGACCTGTTTATGGCCATACCACCTTGAGAACGGCCGAAGTTGTGAGGTTAAGCAGGGTTGGGCCTGTTTAGTACTTAGATGGTAGATGGCCCGGGAATACCAGGTCCGGTAAATAGGTCTTTTAGCGCACACTCTGCTGCAATAGCACTGACTGTACCCCTGGTACAATTGGTGAAGAATGAATTTTCCTTAGGGGACCAAAAAAATTATCATTCTATTATTTTGATTCCCTGTTTTTGTATTCTTAGCCTGTCTCAATTATTTTTCATTCTGTTTAGGAGACGCTTCCTTAATTTGTACAAACAAGTGTGACATTTATTTAAACTCGAATGAAAATATCAGTGGGCAGAGTACAGAATCTTGTGAAACACCATCTGCAGCTCTTTTCTCTGATCTTTTCCTACAGTGGACACAAAAAAAACTTTGTGGAACACCATCTGCATCCTTCGGGTTTTTTTTCCGACTAACGAATGGCAAGTCGGCTTCACCTTTAACCTACTGTTTATGTAATCGTAACCTGTTTAAATTATTTTTCCTTCCCTTCAAGAGACGCTTCTTTAATCCTTAAGAACAAGTGTGACATTTATGTAAACTGTAACGAAAATATCAGTGGGCAGAGTAAAGAACCAAGTGGAACACCCTCTGCATCTCATTCTTTGTTTTTTTTTTTCTAACTAGCAAATTGAAAATCGGCTTCACTTTTGACTTCCTATTAGTGTAATCCTAACCTGTCTCAATTCTTTTTCCTTCCGTTTAGAAGTCGCTTCCTTAATTCATACAGTGGGACATTAACGCAACTTGTATTGGAACATCATTTGTATCTCTTTTTCTTTTTTTTTTTCAACTCGAGAATGGCAGGTCGGCTTCATTTTTACTTCCTGTATGTGTAATCATAAACTGTGTCAATGATTTATCCTTCTTTCTAGGACACTTCCTTAATTTATACAGTGTTACATTTCTGCGAAGTGTAACAGAAATATCAGTGGGCTGAGTAAAGAACCTTGCGGAACAACATCTGCATCTAATTTTTTCTTAATTTTAACCGATTTCCTTTCCTACTGATGATGCCTTAGTAATTTCCCCTTTAATCTGAACAGCATTTGCAGTTGTGGAGTTGTAATTACTGTTTAAAAAATGTACATTACAAAGACTACATTCCAAGCATTGTTTGTCTTCTAAATCCATTCCAGGGTTCTCATTCCGGGTTTGGTGACTTCCAAGACTTGCTCAGCCCATTGCCCTTGTTTAACTTTTCTGCTGTCTCTAAAACTAAGGATCCACCATCAGAATTAAGTGAGTATTGTGCAATACTAGCCAAATTTGATATAAAATGTATTTTTTTTCATTCCATCTATAAAAACAATTTTGGACTGCCTGCCTATCCAGAGAAATGTTTGTTTGCGTGTGATTTATGTGCAGATTATTTGTATTTTATAAAAATACACTGTAAAAACATCTGGGTCAAATATAAATTATTAATATTGGTTGCCCATTTAATTCAACTTTCCGGGATTTTTGGGGGCTCTTTTGGACAATCTGTTAAAAATGAATAAAACAAAAAGGCAGGATTTTTGTGGAGTTCTCTTGTGCAAATTGGCCAATTTAATGACTTTGGGCAAACGAAACCGTTTCGGGGGTACTCATTCAGTAAAATAACCCCGTTTTTTGGCCTCCTCAAAATAGGTCACAACTGCTGTTGTTGGTTTCTACACAGCTGATTATTTGTGTGATAATTTTGACCAAAAGTGATGAAAATGAATAAATGAAACCAAAAGCCACAATCTTGCATAGTTCTTCTGTGCATAATGGTAATTTTTTGGGCTTTGAAAAAAAGAGACATACTTTTTTTAACTGTTTTATGTTTTGGGGTCCTCCTAAAACTAAGATAAAACTTAAAAAAAAAAATTTTGGATTGATTTCAGATAAACTGATGACAATAAATGAATAAGAGAATAAAACTAAAATGCACATTTTTTGCTGAGTTTTTCTGTGCAAAATGGTCAATTTTTTGGTTTTGAAAAAATACTAAATTCTTTAGCTGTATTAAATAAAATGAGCCATTTTTGACGCCTCCTCAAGATAAAATGAAACCGTTATTGTTGTTCTTTTCACCAAATTCTTTTGTAGTGATTTTAGCCAAATTGATGGAAATAAATAAATAAACACATTCAAGTCTTACAATTTTTGCTGAGATTTGTCTTTGTGAAATTGATTTCTTTGATTTAAGAAAAAATCTTTTTTATTTCGGCTGTTGATTTTAGACAAATTGATGAAAACAAATAAGTAAATAAATGCAAGCAAAATCCACAGTTTTTCTGTGCAAAATGGCCAATTCCTTCAGCTTTGAGAAGAAAAAGATGTTTAAAAAAGATTAAAGTAAAGTAACTCAGCTTTGGAGAATTCTCAAAACAAGATAACTCCTTATTTTTATCATTTTCAATAAAACAAGCCATTTTTAGGCAATTGGGGGCAATATGGTTGTTGGTCAAAACCAGGGAGTTAAGTCAAATGAACAGATCCAATCCACAAGTCTCCGGCATTGTGTTATTTTTGTCTTGTTTTCGGTACAGCTGAGGGCTGCTTAAAATTTCAAAAACAATTTGTAATATGGGGCAGCACGGCGGCGCAGTGGTTAGCACGTGTGCGGCACAGTTCTGAGGTCATGAGATCGAACCTCCTGTGTGGAGTTTGCATGTTCTCCCCGTGCTTGCGTAGGTTTCCTCCGGGCACTCTGGTTACCTCCCACATTCCAAAAACATGCATGTCAGGTTAATTGGCCGGTCTAAATTGTCCCTAGGTGCAAATGAGCGAGTGTGATGTCTGTCTCTGTGTGCCATGCCACTGGCTGGTAACCAGTTCACTGCCCAAAGATAGCTGGGATGGGCTCCAGCACCCCCGTGACCCTACGAAGGATAAGCGGTGCAGATAATGGATGGATTTGTAATACGGCTTCACGGAATATTTTCCCACCAGGAATGCAAAAGCTGAAAACGTTAGGCCGGGTTTATTTCTGCTACCTATTCCTGTTTTCCGGTCTGGAGTTCACACTCAGCTTCCTCACGCACCAACGCTTCCACTTCACGAGGTACGCTCACTGTTGCACAACTGGTTCAAGAGAGGTTGAAAGCACCTTTTTTTTTATACTCACGGTCGTTTTAAACTTCAACAGCATGCAGCAAGGAAAGATGTTTTTCTTCGTTGGTGTCGTCATGGCAACCGTCCAGGGCGGGTACGCACGCAGAATCAAACCTGGACACCACGTCAAAGCTGTCCGAATGGTGAACAGAGATTTCATGTCCCTAACATTCGTTATTTGATCAAGTAAACAAGCACTAAAGTTCCTTTTTTTCCTCTTGTCTTATTTTTAGGCCATTGCTACACTGATCCCAGCGTTTATTCTCATTGGACTGTCCTGGAACGTCACTATGCTTTACCTTGGCTTGGCTCTCTATTCCTTTGGTGAGCATAATACACAATTTTGGTGTCTGATGAGTTTGCAGTAAACACTCAAAAGAAAGAGAGAAAAAAAATCATAGGATTTTGCACCTGCAAGGAGAGGACCCAAACCTCAGATAAGAAATTCCAACCTGTTCTCAGAAGCCTCCACTGAGCCTTTTCTTTTTATTAAATGTCCTAGTTTAAAAAGCAGCATTGGCCCTAAAGGATGTGGGTGTCAAAGACTAGCAACATGATTGGCCGATAGTCCCAATGGTGCAAACAGTGCATAATAGTCAAAACAATGAACAGGCCCTGCAACTGGCTGGCAACCAGTTCAGGGTGTCCCCTGCCCACTGCCCGACAATAGCTGGGATGGGCTCCAGCACCCCCGCGACCCTAGAATAGAATAGAATAGAATATACCTTTATTGTCATTGTTACAAAATGGGTAAACATATTGTGACAACGAAATTGGGCATGACACTCCAGTATCACACATTCACAGTGAGGTAAAAAACCCAAGAAGATAAAGGAGCAGAGAAGATAAGGTTATAAAACAAGGAGGATAAGGTTATAGTTATAATTTACACAAAATTAACCCAAGAAATGTCGGCATATAGGATGTTACATACAGTTTGGTATCGTAGGGTTTGTGCAATATGCATTTGGTGCAAAAATAGTCATCATAGTGCAAAAAAAGATAGTCAACATTGTGCAAGGTGAGCAGTAAACATAGTGCAGTCAACATGGGTGTGCACATCTCCGACGACCTCTCCTGGTCTGCAAACACCAGAGCGGTGGTAGGGAAGGCCCAGCAGCGACTGCATTTTCTGAGAGTGCTCAGGAAAAAACAGCTAAAACAGCAGCTGCAGGTGTCCTTTTACAAAGCCACAGTGGAGAGCATTCTGACGTACTGCATTACGGTGTTGTATGCTGGATGCACAGCAGCAGACAGGAAAACGCTCCAGAGGGTCATCAAAACAGCCCAGAAAATAGTCGGTTGCTCTCTGCCCAGTCTGGAGGACATTGCCTGCTCTCGCTACCTCAGCAGAGCAGAAAACATTAGGATAAGCGGTTTAGATAACGGATGGATGGATGAACAACAGTGAGGTATAATATTCAAAATCACAAACTTGAATTCCCAATGTTAAAAATGGAATAAACCTATCAGGCCCCAAATTTTCATTTAGGTGCATCCCTTATAACCAACGAATTGCAAGAAATTAGAGGACATTTTTGGGTGTTTTTTTCTTATCTTAGCTGCAGCAGTCGTGGTGCCGTGCCTCTCAACACTCGTTTCTGAACATGGTGAGTCTTTCGTTGTTACTTTTTCTTTATGCTAGTTTAGGAAAAAAAACCTTCATGATGGTTACAATTTGTCCTCCTTCCAGGCTCAGCCAGTCAGAAAGGAACAGTAATGGGCATTCTGCGCAGTCTGGGTGCTTTGGCCAGAGCTCTGGGGCCAGTAGTATCATCCTCTGGTAACTAGAGGCTGAAATCTAATTTGTGTGTGTCATTTATGTGTTTTGTAATCTTATTTTCTCCTTTTTTTTAGTGTACTGGTTGGCTGGGTCTCAGATCTGCTTCCTAGTCACTTCAGCGTCATTCGTGATACCTCTGATACTGCTAAGAAGAGCCTGAGCTCACGACAATGTGGATGTCCGTGTGTTTACATGTGATTGTTTGTGATGGTGTCTCAGAGGACGCTAAAAAGAGACCTACAAGGAAGAGAGTTTGTGCGTACGTATGTGTTGAAATGTTTTATACTGTCACCGAAGAACAAACACACTTAAAGTGTCTTTAAAGAATGTATTTTATTATTATTAAAAGAAATGTGGCCTTGTTTAGACTTTGTGCTGTCTCTATCCACCTATAGAATTAAGAGTTCACAGTTTACGGCAGCACGGGGGCGCAGTTCTGAGGTCATGAGATCGAACATTCCTGTGTGGAGTTTGCATGTTCTCCCTGTGCTTGTGTAGGTTTCCTCCGGGCACTCCGGTTTCCTCCCACATTCCAAAAACATGCATGTCAGGTTAATTGGCAGGTCCAAATTGTCCCTAGGTGTGGATGAGCGAGTGGGTTAAATGTCTCTGTGTGCCCTGCGACTGGCTGGCAACCAGTTCAAGGCTTGGGATGGGCTCCAGCACCCCCGTGACCCTACTGAGGATAAGCGGTGCAGATAATGAATGAATAAACAGTTCACAGATCCCTTAACCACCAGGGTCGTAGAGGAACCCCTTGCTGTGGTGTGTCTTGGGCAAGTACTGCCTGGCGGCGCCCATCCCTCACCTCATGGGTGGTTTTTACCGTGCAATATTAGTCACATTTGTTAAATTAAAAAAAAATAAACTATCAATGGACTCATGGCCGGCAAAATCTTTGCCATGTCTTTTGTGCAGAATGATCAGTTTTGTTAAATTTAAAAATATGTGTTTTATGTTTTAGTCATGTAACACAGTTTTGAGGTTTCCTTAAAATACAAAGTCATGCATGGACTTGCTCCCTCATATCTTTCAGATTTAATTTCCTCCTATGTTCCGGCCCGGAGCCTTCGCTCTGAAAATGCTGATCTACTAGTGATCCCAAGAGCCAAGAAGAAATCCGCAGGTTCGAGAGCATTCTCCATTCGGGCAACGGTGTTGTGGAATGCTCCTCCCCCTGAGATTCGATCTGCAACTTCAGTGGAAATGTTTAAATCTAAGCTTAAAACACACTTATTCTATAGCATATGAATAACGTATATTTTATGTTGTTATAATAGTCTGTAATAATAGTTTGCAATAGTTTTTGATCTGCGCAGCCCTTTGAGACTCTTTGTGATTAAGGGCTATACAAATAAACATGACTTGACTTTTTTTGGTTATTATCAACACATTGACACATTTTTCACATATATTTGTGATGGAGTCTCATAGGATGCTGAAATGAGGCCTACAAGAGAGGTTTGTGCGTATTTTTGTGTAGAAGGGTTTTATACTTTGCTATTTTGTCACTTTGAAGAAAAAACACACCTTAAGTGTATAAAAAGAATGTATTTTTTTTCTCGTTAACACCAGGGTTTGTGAAATGCTTGAATTTACATGTTGGGTTTTCAAGAGTTGAAAAGTGCTTGCAAATTCTTGATATTTTTGCCATGTTTCGCAACAAGTTTGCTTAAAAATGTCCCCGACATTGCTCTCTGGTGGCTTCACTTTGCCGTTGCATTTCTTCCCTCGTAATGTTCTGCAGCTGACATTAGTTTGTACATCATTGTCCTATCAAATATCCCCCTATAGGTCGCAACCAAGAGGACAGGTGCATTAAATGTGTATTACTGCATCAAAACGTAGAAATAGTAAATGGTCTGCATTTCTATAGCGCTTTTCAAGTCAATGAAGACCTCCCAAAGCGCTTTACAATGTGCTTCACACTTACCCATTCACACACACACTCATAGGGATTCAGTGTCTTGCCCTTAATGACTGAAAGATGTTTGTATGTGGATGCTGGTGTAAAGGGAAAGTGATATGACACTCTGGGTGCTTAGCATCCCCAAAGCTCTGAACCTAAAATTGCCCCTGGTTGTGAAAAATATATTTATAGCATTTAGCTACATTGGGTCGCCTCCAGTGTTAGTGATGTTCGCGTGGATGTCTTAATAAACTCTTATATCAATTATGGATATTAATTTTAGCACGGCGGCGCGGTGGTTAGCGCGTGTGCGGCACAATTCTGAGGTCATGGGCTCAAATCCAGCTACCAGCCTTCCTGTGCGGAGTTTGCATGTTCTCCCCGTGCTTGCGTGGGTTTCCTCCGGGCACTCTGGTTTCCTCCCTCATTCCAAAGACATGCATGTCAGGTTAATTGGCCGGTCCAAATTGTCCCTGTAAATTGTCTGTCCCTGTGTGCCCTGCGACTGGCCGGCAACCAGTTCAGGGTGTCCCCTCCCCACTGCCCATAGATGGCTGGGATGGGCCCAGCACCCCGCGACCCTACTGAAGATAAGCGGTACAGATAATGGATGGATATTAATTTTGGGCAATGGAAAAAATTATGGTAGTGCTTCCCGTGGTAAATTGTAATGGGAAGAACTTCCTGAAACTGAAAATGTAAAGTACATATAACGGTACTCATTCTTACCCAACAACTATTTGTGAAGAGATTTGTCTCAAAAACAAATATATTTTTCAATATAATCTAAAAATCACATGTCTTGATAATAATAATAATAATAATAATTTCCTTTGTATTGTCATTCTTTGTAACAATGTACACAGAACAAAATGTCAATACATCTGACCCGTTGTAGCGAGCCGATGCAGCCGCAGCCAACGCGCACACAAGATAAAAAATCGCAAATATAAATCGCAGTTATATTTGTGGCTCTGCAAAATAAACTATTTGCACCAGGTTTTTTATGAACCCCTATAAAACCAAAGAATAATTGTATTGCCAAAGACTATTTAATCACAGTAAACGCAACCAAAACTTTGAACCTACTGTACAATGAATACACAGTTCTCATCCTTTTATTTCATAATCAAAATAATGCATTTTTAATAACCAGGGTTGGGTGGGGTTACTTTAACTTGATTACTTTCAATTACTTTTGGATTACTCAAATACCAAATATGCTAATAAAAGACAAAAGAAACTAAATATCAATAAACTTACTAAATTTTGTGCAGGCTTGGGGAATAACGGAATACATGGAACGGCAAAAATGATGTTGGCAAGCTATTTGGATTTATTTTCATTTTGTTTCTGTCGCATTTTATGTTAGTTTTGCCGGAGATTAAAGAGATCAAAGCCAGAAGAGAAAGCTTACCACGTGTTGTGAGTCATCATTTTATTCATATTTAGTTTCTTTTGTCTTTTATTAGCATATTTGGTATTGGAGTAATCCAAAAGTAATTGAAAGTAATCAAGTTAGAGTAACCCTACCCAACCCTGTTAATAACTATACACATAATGGGGAATAAAAAACACGCTGACATAAAAAAAAATTCGCAATGATAATTGCAGTACCCAACAATACCGTTACGTGTCACTATCCGCCACATTGTAAACACACCGCTTGCTTACTCGAACGTTCATAGTTTACTCTTGTATGCTAATCATTCTTTTGCTCAAATTCATTCCATTACGGAGACAATGACAGCACCGTGGTGTACTCAGGGACTCTACAAACCGACGTGACGGTGTCAGAAGAGACGATAAGAAGATGGAGAAGGTAAGAAAAAGAAAGGAAATATGGCATTGAAGCTGAGCTAGCTCTGCTAGCTTCTTGCTAGCTGTGTCGCTGCTAACTTTTAGGAGGAAAGACATAAGCAGGGAAGTAACAAACCCACTCACCGAAGTTAAATTTGTTCACCTTAACGTAAACTATTCAAAATTCCTAATAGTTTAATTGTGTTCGACTCAAGTTGACTAGTTCTGTTTCTGTCTGTTCAATAAAGTTCAGAACGAGACGTTTGCTGTTTAAAACTAAAATGGAGGCCAATTGACCTCAATTGAGACATCTTGTTTTATTATCATTGACTGTTAATCATTTTAAGATTGTTGGTATTTATTTTCCCCTTCTCCAGGAGGGCAGAATGACACCTGCTGAACCCTGGAGGAGAACCGAGTCATCTGGGCAACAACACAGCACTTTGAATCGTCATGTGTCCAACTCGGATTATCAGCAACACAGGCCAAGAAGGTAAATGCACAAAATAAATGAGATTTGCACTTTACATATGATTTGCTGCAGACGTAGTAATAGCAAAAGTACTTGCACTCTGTGTTTACCTTAAATGCAGACGTGCGTGCTTTATAACAGAATCTTGTAAAGTATAAGTAATGTGTTGATATTAGCTCAACTTCAAATCTAACATGAGTGCCTGTTTTTTTGTCTCCCTTTCGTCCAAAGCAATCAGAAAGCCATGAAACAGAGCACTCTGTCAAACATTGGTGGGGAAGAGCTATCTTGGAGAGCAAAGGTGAGTTGTCTTTATTGTATGGCTCTTTGACCATTGATTAAGTTGACCCTGGCCTTTTTCAAGAAGGTGAATGTGCTTCAATTGTTGAGGTTGGAGGTATTTTGAAGAATGCATTTATAAAACCACCTGGAACTGTTAAAATGTGATGGACATTGGGTATGTTTACATGCAGGCAATGAGAAAAGGAATATTGACAGTTTTTTGATAATGATAAACACCGCTCCCCATGCTGCCGGCATTGTAGACATTGTTGGTTTGCGTTACTGCAGCGGAGCCATTGACATTATCAAAGACAATCCCCACCACCTCTTTCAATGTTAGCCTGTGGTAGGCCCTACAGGTCCCTCAAAACTCGGACAAACAACCTCAGAGACGGCATCTTATGCATGGCCATCACGACCCTAAACGAACACACAAAACTGAAAACATATCTTGTGACAATTTGTTTCCTTTTTTTGCTGTTTTTTTGTTGTTGCCAAATGCAACTGTGAAAAAAATATAACTATACCTTATGAATTGAGTTTTTTAAAATTACTAAATGTTATTGCTTCTTTTTTCCTTGCACTATTGTGACAATTTATTATTCTTCTTCATCATACTATTATTATTTTAACGTAGGCCATTTTTTTGAGCACTATGTTGAAATATATTATTTTTTGCCTACTCCTCCTGGTAATCATTTTTTTTCTCTTCAAAGTCTCTATTTGACATTTCCTGACCTGGAGTGCCATGTCTAATCTCGTTGCATATAATCTTTCACAGCATTGATATCAATGACAATGAAGTCGTTACCAGTTCTAATGTAAAGCCATTTGAACATGCACAATAATCTGTTTAAAGTCTTAGTCCGAGTTTTCCGATTGCAATTGTTGAGTTGGTCTTTTATGACTCAGAGCACTGTGGAAAGTTTAGTACACAGACGAATGATACACGCAAACTCCGGCCTACGCTCTAAGCCTCAAGTGTACTGGTTGATTTCTCAGGGAGATATCAGTTTTATTTTCTGGTGAAAATGCTGAGGTTGTTAGATACAAATACAGTTGATGCAACAGTTGCATCCATCCATATATGCATCCATCAATATGTAAGTATGCTTTTGGCAAGCCTCGTTATTCGCACATCTCATAAACACGGGACACAACAATAAAGCTCACTTTTGAAGCGCAGAGGAAACAAGCTTGGTATTTTGTTGAATTTGTTGAGTAACATGAATTAAGTTATTCTTTATTTAATATTTTCAATATTAAATAAAGAATAACTTAATTGCGGGAACAAGATCTATTTACATAATGACATTCCTCCTGCT
The DNA here is from genome assembly GCF_059441175.1 of Urocampus carinirostris. NCBI lineage: Eukaryota > Metazoa > Chordata > Actinopteri > Syngnathiformes > Syngnathidae > Urocampus > Urocampus carinirostris. Next base: position 34,623,507 of record NC_142353.1, on the reverse strand, counting down.
TTGCCCCGCGGAATACTTGCAAACGCCATATTCTGTATACTGGGTTATTCCTTTGTTTCTAGGCATGTAAAAATTCATTCAGATTGCATTGAAAATCCAATATTCCATTTCCAATTGATTATTGCCCGCATGTAAACGTAGTCATTGTGATGCGTGTCTTCTAAATGAATAGTTAAACCTCCGCAGGCTACTTCAAAGAACAATGAACCTCGTGTGCAAAGTGGTATCATGACTAAAAAATCAGCCAGCGCACAGAGAAGAGGTAATAAGATCCCGTCATTACTTATGTTTGAAGATTGAGAGGGTCAAATTGATTACTTATTTCTAATTCAAACGTTATGTATTATGAGATGACTATTTTTTTCTTGTATTTTTTATTAAGTTAGTATTTTTTTTATCCTTTACATTTTAAAGGTAGCCTGTTTTAAAGCCACAAATATTTTGGGGTTCTGTTGGTGACACATCCATTGGCAAATATATTGTATTTTTTGGAATTTTCCACTATTTTTTTTTTTTTTTTACTGATGTTGTACATCAATTAAACCAATATGGTCGATTTGGGATGAAAGGATTTTATTGGCTTTTCTATGTTTATCATACTTGATTGAGCCCTTCTCCATTAACAGGTTTTCAGTATTCAGGGACGACAAGGACACCAAAACCCGCCCCGGTTGATTTGGTGGAGTTTGAAGTGAAAATGTCTGATTTCCCGCAGTTAGACATCGGGCCCTTGCACAATCACAAGGAATCCTGTTGGCCAAAAGTGGGAACTGAGAGAAGCCAATCTCCCAAGTCAATCTCTGCATTGGTAGATGGTCATCAGAAGGTACTTTTAGATAAAAACCCATCTAATTTTTATCACCCAATATTGACTGTTTTTTTTCTTCTATAACACAGTCAGCAATTAGAGGATCTCTGACAATAAGCGAGCCCCAAAAACCTGACAGCCAAGCCCCAGCTTCCTCAGAAAATTACCACACCGTTTCATCCTGGGCCAACGTCGCTTCTCAGCAGCCGAAAAAAAGGTTCCCGAAGGAAAAGACTAATTTGCAGGTCAGTATACAAAAGACATACATTATTCAGCTGTGGCACCAACTGAAAACAATGCCATCTTATTTAGGACATTACTTTTAGGTCTGTGTTTGTAGTATCGTTTGCAGAACGGCTGTCTAATACTTTATTGTTGTTGAGTTTTGCCTCATTTAAAGCAGCAATTTGCCATTGTTTTCACCAGATTGAGGAAACAGCTGGGAAGCAGGTAGAAGGAATAGCAGCGGGGAGGAAAAAATGCAGGAAGAAAAAGAAGGGAAAAGATGCAAATGACAACATGGAAGCAGAGCCGGAACATATAACGATCCAACAGGAGCCGCCAAAGTTTGAGGTAGATATTACATTTTTGATTAAATTAAAGATAAATCCTGTCTGAGCGGATGTACAAAATGTACGTGATGGTAAATTAATAAGGGTGTTTTCCAGGATGAAGACGAATTTCCTGATTTGGCCCCAACTCGGACATTGTCTATTCGACTGACAAGCATTAAAAACACTGGAAAGGGTGATGTAGTGAGTGGGAGCGCAGACATTACCAGAAAGAACTTTGTAAAATTTCTAAGGTGTTTATTTTTGTTATTCCTGATTTTTTTTGCTAAGGAAATCCATCAAGATGACAGCACTCAAAAGAATCTGGCGAAAACACCAACTTCAGAGCCAGCAAAGAAAGGACAGGTGATTATTTTGCACCCACACTAAAGTTATTAAAACTATGAACATGGTTCAATACCTCTCAGAAAGCCGCAAAGCCCTCTGTAAAGAAGAGTAAAGCTCCCGTGGAGTTGGACATTGGGAACATGTTGTCTGTCCTGGAAAACAAGCAGTCATCTCAGCAAATGAAGCAGCAGGTTATTTCAGGTGAAACTTGCTCTGCCTGCGCTGGCCATCATTAAGACCTCAACCTACAGTGTCTCTCAATGTGGCCCTCTAGTGGGTGGAGGGCTTCCAGTAATCTACAAGCAAACAACAGGCCAGAAGAAGGTGCCCGGGCAGCAGGACCGAATTGCTCACAACCCGCTGGACTCCACAGGCCCACTGGTGAAGAAATGCAAGCAAAGGGAGGTGCCCAAAGCCAAGAAACCCACTGCTCTCAAAAAGGTTTGCGCAAGATTGGATTTGGTCATTTTTCTTTAAGGATTCTCAGTGCTTTTTGCAATTAATAGTGACTGATGGCAGGTACACTGTAGTTATTTGAAATGTAAATTGTTGACAAATCCTTTTTGTCGCTTACTTAATTTTTTTTAATCATTTCCTGAATTATCAAAACAATCTCTTCCTTTATAGAAATTCAAGGCAAAACAAAAAAGAGGCGAGAGCTATTAATACATGATTTCAAACTGCTGTGAATGAGACATGTTTGAGGCACTGTGACTTTTCTTTTTAAATGAATTTCCTTTTTTTAAACTTGTGGGCAAAAAAACAAAACCATACACACTAAAAGAATCACTCCAAATTGCCTCACTTTCTAATCTAGCATCTCATGCAACAGTAAAACATTGACCTAGTATGTTATCATCCTAAGGTTATCCTCAAAGAAAGGGAGGAAAGGAAGCAGCGACGTTTGATTGTGGAAAGAGGAGAGCTGCCAGAAAATGATTCCGCAGTCGCTACTAATGCAGAAGATGAGCAGTGTCATACAAATGTGACAGGTCAGTGCATGTATTATCTAACGGTGAGATAAGGTATGTCGAAAATACGGCCCGCAGGTCAGGTCCGCCCCACTGCTTTACGCCGTGTCTAATCTCGTTGCATATAATCTTGATTTAATCCAGCCCGCCATAACTTCCCAATTATGTCCAAAAAAAAAGAAACAATTATTCAGATCATTTCCATAAAGGGTTATATATTTTTTTTAGATAAATGCATACCAAAAGCTCTCTCTGGCCGCTTGAGGACAGTGTTGAGTTTGCATAGCGTGGTGAGTTGATCCAAGTGTATAATTGCTTGAATAATTTGTTGAAAGAAACCAGTTAACAGATGTTTTGGATAGCATTTGTTGTCTTTAGAAAACATCCCTTGTCATCGGTGTTTATATAATGTAGGGTTGGTTACTAATTTAGTTCAGAATACTACAGCATAATATTGAAAAACTAAGCTAAAAATTCTGTTACATTCTTTTCTTGATCATGCCATGGTTAGATCTTACATTACATGTCCTTATTGTCCTCCCATGAAATGCTTTTAAAACCTTTCTTCTGGAAATGTTTGATTTAAAGGCTTAGTGTGTAATATTTGACAAGTAGATGGCACTACGTTGTCTCATGTGACCCATGTATGGCGGCAGGATGCCAAACAAACATGGCGGCGACATAATTGTGGATTCCTCTTTGTAAATGAAATAAATTCTCCACCTATGTTTTTTTATTATAAAAATTTACTTTGGTTTGATAGTTCATGTATTTTTTCTTTGCATTCAAATCAATGTGTTGTTTTTTTTTCACTAAATTAATATTTTTTCGTGCCAATAGGAGGCACTAAATATTACACACTGTCGCTTTAAGACAAACATAGTGTTAAAGTCATGGATCAGCTGGTTAAACTTTCACAACAGACCATCGAAATGCCTGATGGTCACTGGTTACTCAGAATACCATATTGGTCTATTACAACTTTACTTGGAAGATATTTCTCGTACCTCACAACATTATTGGGAGTCTGTTTCTAAATATAATTTCAATGATGTGAACTACAGATTCCATCAAAGTCCATATGAACAATCACATTTATTTTCAGAGGAGGATGTTGGCACTTCTCCGGCAAGTGAAGAACAACAAGAGAATGAAGACGAAGAGTCTGACCGCGCGCAAACTGAAGAGGAGCAGTGCTCACAGCAAGAATTAGCTGTCACTTTGCCGGATCGACCCAAAATCCACAGCAGGAAGTTCAGAGAGTAAGTAAAAACCTACCTGTAAAATTCAGCTTGCCCCCATTTTATTTTGTAATGCTGTTTTGGCACTTAGGTATTGTAGCCAGATGCTTAGCAAAGACGTGGACGAGTGTGTGACGTCTCTGCTGAAGGAGCTGGTCCGTTTCCAGGACCGCCTCTATCAGAAGGACCCCATGAAGGCACGCATGAAGCGCAGAGTGGTTATGGGCCTGCGGGAGGTGCTCAAGCACCTAAAACTCCACAAGGTCAAATGCGTCATCATCTCGCCCAACTGCGAGCGTGTCTCGGCTAAAGGTGTGACCGTGCGTCATGTTCTCTTTAAACTGCATCGCCATTTAAAATTTAAGTGGTACCTCTTTATAGGAGCACCTCTTAACACGAGAAATCCAGTATAGGAGTTTTATTTGCAACAAAATTCTTGCTTGTTATACGAGCAGTCCCTATGGCTACCACTAGAGAATGTTCCGGACGGCACAACACCTATGACCGCTTACCGTCAGCATTAGCAAAAAAAGTGCTGTAAAAAACGTTTGTGTATACAGACGCTGCCCTACTTAAGATTGAGGTTCCGGACGATCGTTCGTAAGTTGCTTCAGTGCTATATTTTTTATAATTTGTATAATTAACCTGTAATTTTTTGTACGGAAAAAATAAATATTTCATAAAATAATATGCTCTATAAGGATAAAGAAAGTTAAGTTTTACTTACTTTTGGAAGATGCGCTTCAAGAGGTCCTCCGCTGTGTTAAAAAGTGGCCAAAAAAAGCGGAGATAATATAGACATAGGCACACGAACTAGGAAGAGGAAGCAGATTATTTTCTTCGGGGTGGATACTGGGTGACCTCTCACAGCGCCACACACCGGTAGCGGCGGAAAGAAGCACTACAGTAGTGTCCTGTACTCGAGAAAAGGTGCACACACAATACAAAATCTAGCTTACAGCAATGTCCGGATATTTTTTCGACATCACGAAAAAAATGTTCGTATCTACCGTTTTACGTAAGTCGAATGGTCGTAAATAGGGGGGCGTCTGTACGTAAATTTAAAGTAACGTTTATTGTAAGTGTACAGTAAATGCTAATATATCGTCATCAAGTCTCTCAATCTCATACCTGTCAACTTCCGATAATTTCTCCCCTTATCAATTATTGCAAATCCTCCTTATTAAGCGATAATAAACCTTGCAAACACAACGCGGCACATATTTACTCACATTATTATTATTATTATTATTACGACAGTTTATGTAGAATACCGCAATCAATCTACAATGACATTGTCGTCAGCTACCAGTGACTGAGACGATCCGGATTGGAGCCGAAATTGTCAAGGTCCTTTTAAAAAACAAATAACAAAAATCCATTTAAAAACTATTATAAGAAGTTCACAACTTGAAATTATTAAAAAAAAAGTTACGTAATATGGGGAAAATGTATAAGTCGACAGGTATCCATAACTCTTCCTTGCTAACTCACCCCTTAATCTGCATCACGCGCCCACTTTTGCTACGGCAACTCCCTCCATGGTAAGTTCACATCATAAACTCGCATTTATTTCCCTAAAATTAACTTATTTGTCTTATTCCTGTATTTGTTTATGTTTGTTTTTAGCGATCAGGAAAATGTGTGATAGGTATTTAGGGTTCACTTGGAAGCTTATGGGAGGACGGAAACGACTAATTCGATTTTAATGATTTCAAATTGGAAAAATGTGCTCGTTAGACAAGCAATTGGAGCTAGAGGCACAATCGTGGAATGAAATAAGCTCGTATGAAGAGGTAAATGGGTCCAATTAGATCTATTTGGCCCTCATGTATCAAGCATCCTTTCTAATTAGGTGGTCTGGACGAGGCGCTCCACAAAATCATCGAGACGTGCCGCGAACAGGAGGTGCCGTTCGTATTTGCCCTTTCCCGTAGGGCGCTGGGACGTTGTGTCAACAAGATGGTGCCCGTCAGTCTGGTGGGCATCTTCAATTATGACGGCGCACAGGTTAGTGAAAAATTACTCATCAGCAGACACTCATCTAATAGCTTAAATACCATAAATTCCAGACTACAGGACACAACTTATCAAAGGCCAAATGCTCAAATTTGAAAATGAAACTCAACTTTGTCTTTGTACAAGCCGCACTGGATTTTGAGATACAGGCTTAAACAACCATGAAATGAGATTATTCATGTCCATTTTTTACATTTTAAGCCTAGCGCCAGCAACATTGGGTGGAAATCTGGCATCGTTGCTTTGCTGCTGGACGCCAACAGCACCGTGCCCCACACACCTGACGCCGTTTTCAGCTGGAGTCGTTTTTTTTTCTGTTCAGAGTTGTTTATGTCACGTGTTTCCGGATGATGTGATCATTCAAAGTGGCGACTACGAAGATGTGCACATATCTATTACTGCGCCCAAAGGAAACGCGCATGAGTGCTGCGTCGCGTAAAATGTGAGCTCTATATTTTCAGAAGACAGCTCCAGAGGAACCATACAGTGGAGAATAGTTCCAGATAACAACATGTACATGTCTTTTTATGTTGTTGTCATTGGTGGTTATTGCGTTAATGGACCAAATTGCATTCGCTTGTTATCGTTCCTTGGATTGAAAGAACACTACACATCATATCAGGGGCAATGATGTGTAGTGTTATTGATAAAAAACTTCCACTACCGTTCAGTTCAGATGTATAAATTAAGCACCTGATTTGTAGGTGAAAAAGTTGAAATATGGTGAGTATGTTGTAAACATTGGAATACTGGCAAACATCCCATTTTGCTTCTGTTTTGTACTACATAAAACTGGCAAAAAAATGTACTGGCAAAAAAATTCAAATTAAAAACAATTTCTCTTAAAGGGTATTTTGCATTTAGAGTTAATGTGTTGCGTAAAAATTAATAATAAATGGAATAAGCAACAACGTATTTAAAGCTGCAGTATTTAAAATGTAGCCTAAAGTAACGGCTTGTAGTCCAGAATTTATGGTATTTATCCTTTTTAAGTTGTGTATATTATGTACGGTAGTTCACACAAGAGACAAATGTCCTTTTTATAGAGTAAAACTGTCATACAGAACCATTAATACCTTACAATATCTCTGCTGTCACAGGACTACTACCACCAGATGATCGAGTTGTCTTCCGAGGCCAGGCGAGCGTACGAGGAAATGCTGGCAAGCGTAGAGCGGGCCGTACAAGAGGAATGTGGCGAAAACGCCGCAGATGCCCCTCAAGAGCATGGTGCCACCAGCTCGACGGAGCCGGTGCAATCTCAGGAGCCGGAATGCAGTACGTAACTACATGTTATACTTTGATCTCTGAGTTTTCTTTGCAAATTTTATTGGAATTAACACATAAAAGTCGAAGTAGTTTTGGGGGGAAATGTACCGTATTTTCTCGACTATAAGTTGCAGTTTTTTTTTCCATAGTTTGGCCGGGGGTGCGACTTACACTCCTGAGACTTATCTGTCAAATTATTGACACATTATCACCAGGTATACTATATCACATTTGGATTGGCAGTAGTTCAGGAGGTAAAGCGCTCGTCTTAGGATCAAGAAGTTGCAGGTTCGATTCCCGGCTCCTCTGTGTTAAATGTCGAAGTGTCCTTGGGCAAGACACTGAATGCCTAATGCCCCCGATGAGCAGGTAGTTGCCTTGCATGGCTGATGCTGCTATCGGTTAGTTAGTGTATGTAAAAGGGAAAGTGTGAAGCGCATTGTAAAGCGCTTTGGATGGTCTTCATTAACTTGAAAAGTGCTATATAAATGCAGACCATTTACATTTACATGGTTTTAGCATTTCACATTTTCACACTAAACTGCAAGAAGGGGCTAAAAGGCCTGTTTTGATCAATTCAACCTTGCCCTGTTGTGCCGATAAACTTGCCTTTCAAGATGAAATGTACGTTTTTGGTGTCGGGTTTTATCAAATAAATATCCCCCAAAAATGTGACTTATACCCGGTGCGACTTGCATATGCTTTTTCCTTCTTCATTATGCATTTTTGGGCTGGTGCCACTTATAGTCCAAATAATACGGTAGACAACATTCTTTAAAAAGAGAGGAGGGTACTTTTTTGGAAACCTTTTCTGTACCACGGACTGTTTTAATGTCTGACAATGACAATATTCTCAATGCCCAGTCCACTAATAACATTAGTAATGATAACTATCAAAACAATTATAATAAGCCTAAAGCCACTGTGTCTATATAGATAGATAGATAGATAGATACTTTGTTCATCCCCGAAGGGAAATTCACATTTCCAGCAGCATCCCTGAGCTGAGAACAATCGAGAACAATCGAAAATAACACGGGAGCTGCTGGAGTGGCTGCCATTCGTGACGGCGCCGGAAGAAAAGATTCAATTTGAATCATGTACAAACAAACAAACAATTGAATCATGTACAATCAAACAAACAAACAAAATATTCATGTTTCAATAAGTGGAGTGTTAATAAAATGGGGGGAAAATAATTTCTGATACTGATATAACCAGGTAAAACTAATTTTAAGTTACCTGTCCAAATGAATGTTGTGCCATCTCACCTTTCCCACTCTCTCCTCTCACCTTTCCCACTCTCTCTCCTGCAGTTGACTTGCTGCTGCTCGCTCCTGAAACTAATACTTACCTCTTTGTGTATTGCGCGGGCACACAGCCTTTCACGAGCGAACTGAGGCTGAACCACGGCCAGAAATTTCTAGCCGTGAAGCAGATGCTGTAGAGCGCTGTTGGACGTATTGAGACCGCCATGTAGACGAGATAGAGCAGTGCTTTACTCGCGGTCGGAAATTTTCACGTGGTTGGCCGCGTTCAAAACTTTTGAGCTGCTCAAAAGTTTGAGCACGTGTTAAACGGCGTGCCGCACACGTGGTCAACACGAGGTAATGACGCAGAAATGACGCGGAATGACGTGCTCTGGCCGCGGCCAGGGCGTGCTTACACATGGGTAGGACGGGAAATTTCAGCGGGTAATCGTGGGTGGAGCATGGTAATAGCATGTTCTGCGCCTGTATCGCGGTGTTATTACGTGAAATTAGCGTGTTACGCGTGTGACAGTCAAACGCCTTTCTCCGCGTATAAACAGCGCGAATGCCGAGCACACGTCATTTGTGCTCGTGACGTCAAGGGGGTGAACGTGGATCCCCGTCAGCGTAGTTTCTCTTCATTTCGAATAAATCTTTCGGTGCATTCGCAACAAAAGTTTAATTCTGGGACATTAGCTTAGCTTTTTGGTTGAGAGTAAGAGTCCCGGCTCCTGAGTTTTGTAGCGTAATATGACATGAGAAAAGTCATTCGATTTTCTCATTCATCATCACACTTGTCAAACTCGTGGCTCCACATTTTTTATTTTTGCGGTGCATGCGATCTGTCAATCATTATAAAACGTTGTTTTGGCTGAACTTTTTCCTATTATGATCAATTACAACGTTCAATGTGGCATAGTGAGTGAAAATAGTGTGATGATGAGATAAAACATTATGACACTAGCTTTGATATCGACAATCCTAGTGGTGATTGTGGCTAGGTTTCAGTGCTGGGATCTGGGTTCAATTCCTGCTGTATCCAATGTTGGGCAGATGAGGTAAGATTTTAGACGTCTAACCAATCCTTGCTCTAATTTGTGGTTATACTACCATAAAACCTTGGTGTCACGCACAGCCAAACTTTGATATTATATTTGGGATGAAAAAAACATGCGTGTATACACAACATTAGTTCAATATCAGCAAAACTAAGGTATTATTCTTTCTCTTGTGCGGCCCGGTGGTGTAAATGTCTTACGTTTACATCTTTGTTGATTTCAAGCTTAGTCACATGACGATTCCAGTTTCCAATCATCAGACCATTCTTTACTATTTTGCAGTCAACACACATTCCTTATGTATTGCACATAAAAATGGCATAGATCATTAAATCTATCTTCCTAAAAATAGAAATAAGAAACAAAAATAGGAGTCAAAAACGATTAAAACTAACTACAAGTCTTGTATGATCCTAATATCCACCAAAAAAAAGTTCAGCATGTAATCACAATGTATTGGAATTAATTTAACCATTTTGACCAGGGGTGTCAAACATTCAGCCCCACAGGCCAGATCTGGCCCGCCAACAGATTTTAACCGGCCTGCAACACAATGCTGAGAGAACCATAAGAGAAAAATGAGCCACATCAAGTCAATGACAGTTTTAAAAATGTCCACTGGGTGACGCCAAAGCCAGGTTCAACTCCCAAAGCAAACTACCCAATGTGACTGTATTTGCTGACTACCATTTATCAACCAAAGATCATTTGAGGAAACACCCATCTCGACGTTATTTTACTTAAAATGGAAGTCACTGACGAGCTGTTTAAAAGAAAATAAAAGTAAAAGAAAATGCATTTTGAGGGAAAAATAATAATTGTTTACAATGAAACACCCCCGAATCATATTTATAATTTAATTGTGATCCTCCAAAATTAACCCAGCCCTACAGCTAAGGCACTTATTCCATTAATTTACATACCTGTCAAGCTCCAGGGCTCCATGCCCTTACAAAATGTTGTATTTTCCCTTGCAAAATACAAAAAAATCTTACACCATATTTTTTTTCAAACGTGTTTATTTATGTAGTATAACATGTTATATTGTACATGTGTTTCGTTATATCATATATATTGAGGTTTATTATAAAAAAAAAGTTTGAAAATTAAGTCGCTTGGACGTTCACTGTAGAAGGAAAAAATACATGCAAATATATTTAAGTAGAATAATACATTTTCTTATTCAAATTATTAATTCATTTCCTGCATTAAATTATTATTGGTAATATACTGATTAAAGGGATAACCACAAACCTGTCTTCCTTTTTTTTCTTTTTCATACAACATAATTCGTAATCTAATGTATCAAAGCAAGTGAGCCGTTTGAGGGCCGGCTCCCTTTAATGAGGTGAGCCGAAAAAGCCGGTTCTCTAAAAAGAGACGGACTTCCTTTCACTACACAACTACCACATGAAATCCGAGGTGGCAGATGCATGCGCACAGTAGCATCTAACCGCTCGCTTCGTTTGCAATGAAAAAAACGATACCGAGATAGAGGCTACCGCGGCGAACCCGTTTGACTTGATTGATTTGCCGTTTCGTGATTATCGGTGTATATCAGATGATACCCATAATTGACAAATATGCGTTTTTCCGTACAGATTCTCTTATATGTCCTACACGTCTTAAAATGCATACTAAAAGTAACTTGTACGGCATAAACGTACAGGTTGACGGGTATGAATTTACTAGTCCAGCGTTTTCTACCACGTGGTTTCTGAGCTAAAATAAGTTTGTCACCCCTGTTCTGGACACTCGAATGTTCCTCACCTGTACCACTGTGAAAAGTGTTCTGTTGTCCTATATTGAGCCATCCTTTTCATGTTTTATTTTTCAAGGCCAGCTGTGGAGGAAGTTACTTGAGAAGGAGTCCAATGACAAGTCATTAAACTTTGACACATTGTCCAGTGAATGTAACGAGGAGAAGAGCTGACACTGGGAACCTTCCGGTGAGGTTATGAACAAAGTAGGAGATGCTTGCTCCACTTTATTGTCAGAAATTTGAATTTTTACTTGATCAGCTGTTTTAAAAGGTGATCTCCATCAACCTAGAAGATGTCACTTAGCCGATTGTCGGCGTTGAAGAGATTTTCAGATTCTGAAAATAATAGAGGCGCCAAAGCACTATTATCCAAGCGGCAAATGAAAACATTAGTGAGATGCTGCTGTATGCCACAACTCACACACCGAGATCCATGGGACTTAATTGCTTTATAATCCTTGATTTCCCATTTTTATTCCCGAGATATTTTGGGGAAATTTTGCGTCAAAAGACAAATCAATGTCTAATCAGCAATGTTTTTTTTTTTAAAGACAAGATCTTGGAGGATGCTTGAGTCCTTTCACTTCATGTTCTTTGATCCTGTTCAACCAGTCGCAATATTTTTTTCACGGCAGGCTAGCAGGGGTTTTCCCTCTTGCCACGAAAGGTTATTTCCCCTGAGATGCCTGAGGCTACAAGCTCTTCTGTGACACTTTTGTAACACTATGTTAGCCGCTGATCTTAAACACCCTTCCATGAAGAAGCAAATGCTGCCACTCTTGTATATTTTGTCATTTCTCTCGGTATTGATAAGAAGCCTGCTGTGTTTTTCTCAATCTGATTTTTAAGTCGAATAGCCTTCGTACCATAAACGTTACTTAGAACGTCGTTGGACCAAACAAGTTCATGTTTACCCTGCAATATGAGCGGAATGTTTTGCCTATAGTTTACTGCAACTAAGAGACTGTGATTTTTATTTATTAGCGGTTTGAAAAAAATACAGTTCAAACTCAATAAACATTATGTAAGCAAATGTATGCAGTAACAAAATATATGTAAAGGAATGGGGGAAAGATTGAACAACTAAAAATAAAAAAAAATTTGTTTGAGATATCATTTTTCTCTGGTTATTCATGTGAAAAACAATCTTTAGATTTGAAATGTTAGAACTTTGCTGTTGAAGGAACTGAACTCCATCATGCTTTTGTGTTTTCATTTTCAAACATGATCACGTAAAATAATCCATTGAGTATTATACAGACGCCTCCCTGCTTACGAACATTCGAGTTACAAACAACTGTACAAACGAACATTTTTTTCGGGATGTCGAAAAATATCCGGACATTACTGTAAGTTAGATTTCGTACTGTGTGCACTTTTATCCAAGTACAGGACAGCGCTGTAGTGCTTCTTTCCGCCGCATGGCGCTGTGAGAGCTCACCCAGCATCCACCCTGAAGAAGAAACCCGGCTTCTTCTTCCTCGTCGGTGGTATACACACTGCACTGTATCTCTAGCACGCTAAGAACTTTGACGTTTTTATTGTTTAATATCTCGTGCATCCATTCAATATGGTTGGTGTAAAGTGTAAAGAAGAGGCGAGACGTTTCTTTTGAAATGAAAGTGGAATAAGAAAGCTTGATGCGGTTGAGAAAATGGTTGGATCGCTTTTATTCGTCCACTTTTTACCATGGAAGAGGAAGTCGCCTGACTCTTCCAAAACTTACCTTTAATTATCTTTATCTATCTTTATAGTCAAGTCATGTTTATTTGTGACTTCCTTAATCACAAGGAGTCTCAAATGGCTTATCAGACCACAGAATGTCGACGCCTAATGTGTAGCTTTGTTTTTCAGTACTATGGTTTATCATTCAGCCTGCTTTGTAACATTATAGAGCATATTATTTTATTAAATGTAAAATTTTCAGTTTCAAAAAAATACAGGTTACTTATACAAGCCTTAAACATACTTATATAAATCTTAAACATACAAAATGTAGCACTGGAGCAACTTACGAACAAATTCAACTCACGAATGATCGTCCGGAATCTCGTTTGTAAGTAGGGAAGTGTCTGTACTTCAATTTGCTTTTCTGAGAGGTGAAGTTGGTTGGGCATCTATGTATCAACTGTCGATAAGATCGGTCTTAGCGGTTGCATTAGGGTGTTTAGCCGGCAGGTTTTTGAAGCAGTCGTACAGCATGCTATTTTTCCCAAACAGCAACATTTGACTGACAGCGCGAGTCATCTGGAATTTTCTCATGTCTGGGAAGGTTCGTGCTCTCGAGGAGAAAAACATTGTCGGAAGTCACAGCTGTAGTCCAACTTGACATTGAGTCGTTTCTCAACTCGCAGAGCTACTGTTGGTTGATCCTTCTGGTTGACCGCAGGCACCGCCAAGATTTTTATATTTTCCTTCAGTTGGTTGCTGCTGTTGAAGTTCCTCTGCTGAACTCCCGGATGGTGGTCCGACACGATTAGGTAGTCGTCTATGTAATCCTTCCAGGCAACTATTGGAGGGAAGTTCTGCTGAATGATCAGTGCACTAGCGAGAGTTGTCCGCTCTTAAAAGGACATTTTGGGATTAATTGAACTACCTCAACTTGAAGGAACATCAGGGAGGGTTATGTTGAAAAACAATCTTAACAAGCTGGAAATCTTGTCAAACCCTTCTTTTTTCAGACCAAGGAACCGGTGTAAGGAGATACTTGATCACACAAAGGGGAAAGTGGCAAAGCAGCAATAATCGCATGCTGCGTCAATGCTTTAGAGGACTGGGTTGGTATATCAGGGTAGAGATATCCATGGATCAGAATTTTCCGCGGATTTCCGCTGTTTTTGAACCCCAAAGGTCATTCCCGTAAATCGTCTAAATTCGATGAGAAAATATTTTGGGGGGGTGAGGTATGATACGTGACTGTTTCATCACCCCAAGTTAGCATTTAGACCATTGGTCGATAGGTTCGCTGATAACCAATCAGCGGAGCTTTTGTTCAGAGCATTGGCTTTCTCAAACATGGCGCTCCTTCCGGTCTTTTCAAACGGCGAAATGAGTGTTTGAAAAAGTAAATATGAAAATACTAAGAAAAGAAGACGAGGCTTTTGTCTCCGAGATTGATAAAGGAATCGAGAATAAATTTAAGTGGTCATGGCTGGAGAAGACTGTCACAGTAAACGTTAAAATCGGCGCAAAGATCGAGGAAGTTACAGAAACTTTGAGCCAGTTCATCGCAAAGTGTGATGTTCCAGGGAAAGAAAAAAAGTGTCTATACTGTGTCGATCTGATCAATTATGGTACGCGAGGTTGTGTGGCACTGATCGATCATGCTAAAATGAACAAGCACAAAGCAAAAATAGCTTGCCGGCGATCAAATTATGCACTCGGATCCGCATTTAAAATCGGCAGTGAAACTAACAGTAACACCACCGGTTCAACATTATTGGCCGTTTCAAATCCTTCCACTTCAAATACTAGCAGCAGTCAACCACTGGTTCCCCTGTGTGACAGAAAATCCCAATCTGAGGTATTTATAAATCTATTTATTTATGAAATGATTTTATCTTTTGTGTTTATACAATATTTAGAACAGGATAAACAAAATTTAAAATTTGTTATAAACATGATTAAAATAAATTATTTTGTATCATCATGATCATGTTCAATATTACAAATGCTTTTAATGTCAATATATTATTATTATTTTTAATTTATATATATATATATATATATATAATACATGGTTTCTGTTTTGTTGGATTTAATTCATTCTAGTGCAATTTTCACATAGCAAATAAGATAAATGCTGTTGAGCCCCCCACCGGGCTCCGCCCTGGACCTGGCCGGGGCCTGCGGCCCCTGGACCCTGGCTATTTTAGCTGAAAATGAAAATCTCCATTCTGATCCCTGGATATCGAAAAGGGAAGCACCTTTTCAGGACCACGAGTGCCGAAAGAAACAGACCGCCAAACAGAACCAATGTCCAAAACACCTTCTCCTTCCAAATACCTACTGGAAAACAATAGACTCTTCAATAAGTAATTGATTTGTCGGACTTGAGTCTTTAATATAAGAAAAGATGGACTTGCGCACTGCCGGGGAATTTGGCATAGGATGCATCACTCCTGGAACTCCAGGAACCGTGGTCCAGTCGGCACCACACCTGCACCTCAAATACCGCTCCAGGATGGCCACCGTAAATTTTGATTTCGGTTTACGTACCTGATTTGTACTCCTGGAATATGAAAGTCAAGTCACATTTGTTCAATAGCCCTTAATCACCAAAAGTCTGAAAGGGCTGCACTCTACACTATTACACCATCCCATGATCTGAAATCTACATCAGTTCTCTGAAAAATTCCAAACAGACTCGGCATGATGATAATTAAGCAAGATCTAGCATGGATGAAATGTGGTAGTCCTCTCAAGGACACCTAGGCTCGCGGACCAGTTCTGGAAATGGCTCACTGGCAGTGATGGACCATTGGGAGCTTCTATGAAATTTGATTTGTAACTGGAATGAGAAATCATTGACATAACAGTCTTTGAATCAGTTCTTACTGATGTATTTTAAAATTGCCCACAATTTGTACATGTAAATCACTCTGTGCCCTTATACAGAGAAGAGTTTTTAGTGTTTGACAGTGGCTATTTCATCCCTAAATCTAATTATTACAACTCGTAATAACATGATAACAACATAGTAGTAATATATCAAACTGGTAGCCCTCTGAACTAAGAAGTAACCATAAAGTCATTCTCAGCTTCAAAAAGGTTCAACTCCTGGATTAGACGATTTTACACATTAACACGATATCTCAAACAGGGTTGCACCAGGGAATCCTTGAAAATGGGGTCATTGCGCAAAAGTGGATTAAATAAATCCAGGCTATCTGAAAAACTCCAGCTTCATTTGGTATGGCATGCTCATTCGGCGTAATCGGTTGCACGTTTGCCGAGCCAGGATGAAAATGCAATGTCAAGTCAGATGTAGATATTTAGGATAAATGTGTGTTGGGCATCCTCATCTATATGGCCGCTGAACAACAGCTTCTCATGGTGTTTTTGGAGATATGGAGATGTGACATAAATTAGAAGAAAAAATATTAAAGTAACACTGCGATTGAGGAGGAAGAAAACTAATTGCGCAAAGGCTCCATGAATGTGGATTAGTGATTAAAATGGATGACATTCAGTGGTTAAGTCGTATATTGCGAGGCTAAATTCAGCTAAGATAATCAACATCCATCCATCCATTATCTGCACCGCTTATTCTCAGTAGGGTCGCGGGGGTGCTGGAGCCCATCTCAGCTATCCTCGGGTAGTGGGCAGGAGACACCTTGAACTGGTTGCCAGCCATTTGCAGGGCACACAGGGACAGACAATTTACAGGGACAATTTGGACCGGCCAATTAACCTGACATGCATGTTTTTGGAATGTGGGAGGAAACCGGAGTGCTCGAAGAAAACCCACGCAAGCTCGGGGAGAACATGCAAACTCCACACAGGAGGTTCGATGTCATAACCTCAGAACTGTGCCGCACACGCGCTAAGCACTGCTCCGCCATGCTACCCGATAATCAACATATCCCGGCTTAATCTTTTATCTTGGTTTTGTGCAATAAGCCCTCCTCCAAGATGATTACAGACCAAACTAGACAAATTGTGGCAGTAGTAGTCGAGAAGGAGCTATAATGGGATAGCAGGGTTGGGTAGGGTTACTTTAACAGGATTACTTTCGATTACTTTTGGATTACTCCATTACCAAATAAGCTAATAAAAGACAAAAGAAACTAAATATGAAAAAAATTACTACATTTTGTGCAGGCTTGGGGAGTAACGGAATACATGGAATGGCAAAAATGATGTTGGCAAGCTGTTTGGATTTATTTTCATTTTGTTTCTGTCGCATTTTATGTTAGTTTTGCCAGAGATCAAAGCCAGGAGAGAAAGCTTATCACGTGTTGTGAAAAAATAGTTTTTGGTCCTATATCTTCCATAGATAAGGCGCACCGGATTATAAGGCGCTACAATGGGAACGTGGACAAAACGGTCAGATAGTTTAGTCCAACTTATTACCCCCTTAACATTCCGAAAGCTTGCAAAGAAGCAAATACGTGTCGTAGACACGTGCGGATGCGGTGTCTGTACAATGTCACTCAAATGCATCGTTCCAAATATCATTCGGAAGTCTTGGGATTCAAGAAATGCCAACCATTCCTTAGTTTCTATTTTCTTTTTCGCTCGCAACTTTACTGTGCATATGACAATAAACGCTTTAAAAAAAGACCCATCACAGAAACATCGAAATCACTCTGAAACAAGATACTGGGAAAATATATAGCCGGAGTAGCTCACCGAAGTCGTCGTGTTCAATAATAAAGTGCAACCATGGTCTTCTTATATCCGTGAGTGTAGTAAATCCAGTAGAATAAAATATTTACAAATACAGAATAGTAAAACATGCTTTCTCTATGCCGTAGCCAACCAACCAAACTTGCTATTCACATTCATCTTTTTCGAACAATTGCAGGGTTTGTTTTGCCCCTTTAGCCTATCCGAGCCTGTAAATGATAAAAAGGATCCGCCTTTAGCCAATAGTGATCGATTCAAATGATGATTGACAGATTGGTTAGCCAATGAAACGCCGGCATATGTATCCCAGCATGCACCGCGGACCACATCGCCTACGAGGAAAAATCTAGTCGGCGGCTGTTGCATTAGTTGCAAGACTTTGCGACACACCATTGAGCCATATATAAGGCGCACTGTATTATAAGGCGCATGGTCAGCTTTTGAAAAAAATTAAGACTTTTAGGTGCGCCTTATAGTGCGAAAAATACGGTAGATAGATGGATTCTTTATTCATCCCCGTAGGGAAATTCACACTTCCAGCAGTATCCTTGTGTTGAAAAATAAAATAAAGATATATAATACAAAAATACCCAATATAACGTTTCGCTAAAGAGTTTTTAAATAGTGCTACGGAAAATACACACTAATAAAAATAGGGTAATAAGCAAATGTGAGGGTGTGGTTTAATGTGGGCTTTTACTCCCCCGGGTGGAATTAAAGAGCCTCATGGCATGAGGAAGAAATGATCTCCTCAGTCTGTCCGTGGAACAAGACTGTGACAGCAGTCTGTCGCTGAAGCTGCTCTTCCGTTTGGAGATGATGCTGTGTAGTGGATGTGATGAATTGTCCATGATTGACCACAGCTTTTTCAGTGCCCGTCTCTCAGCTACAGTTGTCAGGCTGTCCAGCTCTGTGCCCACAACAAAGATATAAAACTGTAATTTCTTGTGAAGCTTCAACAATAAGTGGGACACGATCATGAAGTGGAACACACTTTATTTGGATGTTTTAAACTTTTTTAACAAGTAAAAAATGAAAAAGTGGGTGTGGAAAATGATTCAGCCCCATTGAGTTAATACTTTGTAGCGCCACCTTTTGCTGCGATTACAGCTGCAAGTCGCTTAGGTATGTCTCTATCAGTTTTGCACATTGACTGTTATTTTTTCCCATTCCTTCTTGCAAAACAGCTTGAGCTCAGTGAGGTTGGATGGAAAGCATTTGTGAACAGCAGTTTTCAGTTCTTTCCACAGATTCTCAATTGGATTGAGGTCTGGACTTTGACTTGGCCATTCTAACACCTGGATATGTTTTTAAGTGAACCATCCAATTGTAGCTTTTGCTTTATGTTTTGGATCAATGTCTTGTTGGAAAACAAATCCAAATTGTCCCTCGGTGTGAATAAGCGAGTGAATGGTTTTCTGTCCCTGTGTGCCCTGCGACTGGCTGGCAACCAGTTCAGGGTTACCCCTGCCCACTGCCCACAAATAGCTGTGATGGGCTCCAGCACCCCAGCGACCCTACTGAGGATACGCGGTACAGATAATGGATGGATGGATTATTAAGTACAGTAAGTAATCGCATTGGTGCGTTGACGTACCTTCGGTAAAATGAATGCATGTCGCGTGCTGCCTTACAACTCCGACGGAGGACTGGAACGCACCACGGGAGGGAGAGACGCTTCTTATCAGGTATGAACCTCCCCAAAAAGAGATCCTGTTTTTACAGAGTGATGCTTGCTTCCACCAAAATCCTATGGCGCACACGTTTGTTGAAAACCTCTCTACAGTTTTTTCGCTGGTTCATCCTCACCTAAAATGCGATCTTTGTGAGGGAAATCAGTAGGCGTGACGGCGTCATTTATAATAGTTCTCCTTTCCCGGAAGTAAACCACTTTAGAATTTAGTCGCCATGAAATAAAGTTTCCAAATTGTTACTCAGTTTTTCTAAAACTTTCTGGCCGCGCGACATGGCCACATTTCCTGAGCGGTCGTCCAAGTTGAACCCGCTCAGCGAGAACCTGGAAAGGTTGTGCAAAGTGTTGGACCGGAGCCCCGGTAAAGGATGGCGGAGACTCGGGGAGATTGTGGCCGAGGACCGGCGCTTCAGGATCAGGTAGGCGAGGAGACAAATATACCCCAGCATCCATTATCTTCGAATTTACCAAATAAAAAAATCCCAATGTTGGAGTTCAAAATGTTAGGAAAGAATATATTCCTATTCATTGTATTTGTCGGAAAACTTTTGGGAGTGAAGAGAATATTTGGGAGGACTCGGGAGGAGGAGAGTTGATTTATGATAACAAATGATAGCATGCCCTTTGTAACAAAATCTAAGTTAACTTCTTGAAGCTTATCTTCCAAAAGTAAGTTGCACTTTCTTTAATCTTAATAGAGCTTATGTAATGTAATGTTTATTTTTGTACAAAAACATTACAGGTTACTTATTCAAGCCTAAACATACTAATATAAACCCACCATACAAAATATAGCACTGAAGAAACTTGCAAACAAATTTAACTTACTAACAATCGTCTGGATCTCGTTCTTAAGTAGGGCAGCGTCTGTAATTGCATGACAAGCAGCGAAAACTGTTAAGGATATGTCAGAGTGTGCAATTTCCTAATGCATGAGAAGATAGGCAGGACATCCTGGTTTAGCCTTTGAGCATATTTATTCCTCAACCAGCTCGGTGGCCTTGGGGGTATGGCGCCCGCCCCGAGACTGGGAGGTTGTGCTTCAAGCCTCGGCCGAGTCATACCTCAACATTGGTACCTGTTGCCTCCCTGCTTGGTGTTCAGCATTAGGGGTTGGAATTGGGGGGTTTGGTCACCTAATGACTCCCAACAGCTCAGTTGGGTTGAGCGAGGGGGCTGGGAATTCCCTCCTCTGAATCAATCTCCCAAAAAGAGTCAGAAATGATTCTAGCCACCTCCCACTAGGGGGATATGGCTGTGGTATATATATATATATATTCCTAAACAGCAAGCAAACAAGAACACGACTCCATTCAGTACAACATTGCAATCATCAATTAGCAAAACGAAACATTGTCGTGTGTAATGATGTCACACAATGCAAAACGTCTTACCTCAATATCACAAGTAAGAGCGCTTTTAAATTGACAAATTTTAACAAAACCATGAGAGGAAAAGTCACAATCAAATACCTAAAATGAGGCTAAGTCCAAAGGGAACGCACGCTGTACACAATACCCTTTGATGGAACACAATAGTCAACGACACGTTAAACAAAGTTCTAATTACTCCAAGCTGAAATGCGCACTATGCATTTACTGAATACCGCAATCTGATTTTCAACTGGACACACTGTTAGTTTCTCTTCTCGTTGTCACCCATCACAACTCTAAAGTGCATGAGGTCAAACTATTTCCTTTGAAAATTAATTTCTCAAGATCTATGGCGCGTGGAATATTTTGAAACAAATCTGTATGATTGTGGGGAGAAACACTACAGGTTCTGATAGATAGATAGATAGATGAATACTTTATTCATCTCCGTTGGGGAATTCACAATTCCAGCATTATCCTTGTGTTGAAAAATAAAATAATAAAATAAAGATATAGAACTCAAAAATACCCACTATAACGTTTTGCTATAGAGTATTTAAATAGTGCTACGGAAAATACACACTGTCAGTGTTCATTTTACCTGTGAAAAGTGATTGGTCCCGGGGACTCGCATGCTCAAAAATCTATGGGTCCCAACAGAGATCTATGGGTCCCCAAAATTTAGTGTGCTCCATGCCCTTACAAACTGTCGTATTTCCCCTTACAAAATACAAAAAATCTTTTTTTTTTTCAAACATGTTTATTTATGTAGTTTAACATGTTATATTGTACATGTCTTTCCTTATATCATATATATTGTTAATGAACATTTGTTGTGAGACACTGAGTTGCTCGACATGAATGAGGTTTCTTATAAAAAAAAGTTCAAAAATGAAGTCGCTTGGACGTTCACTGTAGAAGGAAAAAATACATGCAAATAGAATTAAGTAGAATAATACATTTTCTTATTCAAATTATTAATTTATTTTCTGCATTAAATTATTGTTGGTAATATACTGATTAAAAGGGATCACCACAAACCTGTCTTTTTTCATTCTCTCCTTTTATACCTCCTTTTTTTCTTAACTTCTTTATACAACATAATCATTCGTAATATAATGCATCAAAGCAAGTGAGCCGTTTGAGAGCCGGCTCTTTAATGAGTTGAGCTGAAGAAGCCGGTTCTCTAATAAGAGACGGACTACACAACTCGAACTCGAGATCGGCGTGCAGACGAAAACTCGAACCGCGAGACCAAAACAACATTTGCCGGATCTGCCTGACGAAAAGTTTGGAGTGCGGTAAATCTTTGTTAAAAAATGATAATGACAATTCCGTGTCAAAAAAGTTGCGTCCCGGGGACGCACGTTGATTTGACACAATGCGTCCCAGGCAAAAATAATGCGTCTAGTACACAGGGACGCGGGCAAACGAGAACACTGCACTGTAATGAAAATAGGTTAATATGCAAATGTGGGGGTGGGGATTAATGTGGGCTTTTACTTCCCCGGGTGGAGTTAAAGAGCCTCATGGCATGAAGAAGAAATGATCTCCTCAGTCTGTCCGTGGAACAAGACTGCGACAGCAGTCTGTCGCTGAAGCTGCTCTTCTGTTTGGAGATGATGCTGTGTAGTGGATGTAATGAATTGTCCACGATTGATCGCAGCTTGTTCCGTGACAATTGGGAAAAAAGGGCCTTTTATTATCCCTTTTAAGATCTTACCTCTGATTTATTGACAAGTCCATCTTCCATCAAATATCTGCGCAGAGCGGACGACTTGGAGATGTGCTCTTTGAAGGTCCTGCAGACTGACGGCAGCCCGAGCCGCATGTTGCTGATGCTCCTGGCCGAACGGGGCTGCACCTTCGGCCACCTGATAGACTTTCTCCACATGTTGGCCAACGCTGAGGCCCTACACTGCCTAAGGACGCCAGGTATGCTCATAACCGGCTACGGGAACCTGTCAAAATGAACCGTATGTTTTATGAAACATGTGCTGGGTGTTTTACTGAAAAACAATAATTACCGTAAATTCTGGACTATAGAGCGCACCTGATTATAAGCCGCACCCACCGCATTTTAAGAGGATAACCTCCTCTGTACTTACACAAGCTGCACCTGTATATAAGCCGCATCAAAGTCGTCTTCTTCAGTATGGGAAGGAGGCTTTGTCATATAGACGTCATCCCACGCTCCATTATTCAAAAACACGCTAACAACACGCTCGCAAAGTAAAATTTGCGTGCGGTAGCTCTGTTTCCTTTTTTATCGGACTGCTCGATTGCGTTTAGCGTGTAAGCTGCGTCATGTGCCTTGAACTCGAGCGCCGCTGGCGGCTGTTAGAAAAATTACATAAATTGGCCGCATCACTGAACAAGCCGCAGGGTTGAACGTTTGGGACAAAATTAGCGGCTTATAGTCCGGAATTTACGGTAGGTATACAGTGTTCATTTTACCTCTGAAAGGTGATGGGACTCGCATGCGAAAAATTCTATGGGTCTCAACAAAGATCAATGGGTCCCCAAAATTTTGTGTTATCGGGGTTGAAATTGTAAATCGGTGACAAATATATAAATAAATATATAAATCTATATATTAATTCAGTTTTAATCATCACACTTAATTGGTAATACAAAGCAGTTATCACTTCAGATTTTTCAGTTCACAAAAAAATTGTACATTTTACAAAATAATCTTGCTGAAATATTAGTCTATATATTCATGCAGTTTTAATCACTTCAGATTTTTCAGTTCATATATTCTTCGTGGTTTGCTGTACCGCCACAGTTGTAATGCCTTCTCAATGTCCAATCGCTGCAACGGAATTTCCATAGCTAATTTGTGGTTTTCATTGTCGTTGTGCCGATCCAATGTGCTTTTCTGAAAGTTTGTATTGCGAAATGATTATTGCAATCCAGCTTTTTTTGTCACGCTGGGTACACGCATCACAGAACATGTCGCCTCCATTATCATCCTCCTCATAGCGTAACCAGGAATATAATAGAGTCAATTTTTGCAGAAAAGTCATTTTCTTGTTAGGAGTATTCTTTTGTTTATTATCTATCGTCGAATCGTTCGCTTTAAAACACGTGTTTTCCTTGCCTTCGCGGTCTTCTGAAGAATTTCTCTGCCGTTTTTTCATGCCGTAATTATTGCCGTTGTTACCACTTTCTGTATTATGTTTCGACTTCTTACCGACACTGAAGAAATTACCAATTTTTTGTTGATTTGCACCTAATACCAACTGTTTTTTCGGAGGCATACCTCTCTCTCAAACAATGACGTCATCTCGAAGCAACGAGATTTCGTTTGCCGAGATCGGCGCGAGACCAAAACAACAATGGCGAATCTGCCTGACGAAAAGTTTGGAGTGCAGTAAATCGTTGTTAAAAAAAAAAAAAGTAATTGGGTTTTTTCATTTTCTACTTTTATACTTCCTTTTTTCTTAACTTCTTTATACAACATAATAATTCGTAATATAATGTATCAAAGCAAGTTAGCCGTTTGAGAGCCGACTCTCTTTAATGAGTTGAGCCGAAAAAGCCGGTTCTCTAAAAAGAGACGGACTTTTCACTACACAACTCGAGATCGGCGTGCAGACGAAAACTCGAACCGCGAGACCAAAACAACATCTGTCGGCTCTGCCTGATGAAAAGTTTGGAGTGCGGTAAACCTTTGTTTAAAAAAAATGTAATCGGGTAATAATGACAATTTTGTGTCAAAAACGTTGCGTCCCGGGGAGGCACGTTGATTTGAGACTATGCGTCCCCAGCAAAAATGATGCGTCTAGGACGCAGGGACGCGGGCAAATGAGATTACTGGGTATAGTTACTAGTTACTTCACTTAAAAGAGGGGGTCTCAAATTTAATTTACCCGGAGACCACTAAAAACAGCATCTGGTGAGGTCGGGCCGCCGCATCAGGTTTTTCACAAGGAAATCTCTGATAAAAACACTCCAACTATCTCAAATATCTTCATTTTTAACGCAAAATAAGATCAAAGAGATAAATAAAAAAATAGTAAAGTAATTAATAAATCAGGAATTAAATTCGTCATTTTCCTCATGTTGAGGTTTTTGAGTTTTTCCTTGCCCTCATGTAGGTTTTAGATCAGGGGATGGTGTAATAATAGTCTGTAATAATAGTCTGTAGTTTGCAATAACCTGTGCAGCCCTTTGAGACTCTTTGTGATTAATGGCTATACAAATAAAAATGACTTGACCTGACTCAAAAAGATAATACAGTGTCATGAACCAGAACAGGATCAGGACCCAAACGCGTGACGTTCTCACACAAGCCTTTTATTTAACGGGAAATCGGGAGTCATGCACGTTAGACAGCGGTCTGGCGTGGAAAGACAGGAAGCCAAAGACCGACGAGATCGATTCCAATTGTCCGAGTTGATATCAGACAGATGGGGTCGATACCAGACGGGACAGAGAGACAGGATAGATAATGAAACAGGATATCGAAAATAAATAGGACAAACAAGACGGGAACAAAACCTGGAGAGAATAATCAACAGGACAAAAATAGACAGGAATTAAACTGGAAACCGATATTAAACAGGACAAAAATAAACGGGAACAATACCGGACTGAAAATACCAACAGGAAAACAGGGCCGAGTCAGAACCCACGTCTTGCGGGGCAGAGGTTCATTGACGGACTGACAAAGTAAGAGAGAGCGCACTGAGCTTAAAAAGACAGAAAGCCAATCTGTTTATAAGCCGCAGCTGGCGCCACACGGGCGGGGCCAATTGGGCGCCATGGCAACCGTGACATAAAGAAGACGTTAACGACTTAAGCATTTAGTGACTGACTAGAAAAATAGAAATCTGTTTCTTCAGTTCAGTTGCCTGTATTGACGATTCATTAACTTTTCTTCAGGGTTCGTACGGGTGCTTGAAATTCTTAAAAATGCTTCAATTTTAATGACTTATTTTCAAGGATTGAAAAGTCCTTGTAAATGCTCAAAATTGTTGCCATGTTTCTCTACAAGTCTGCTTAGAAATAATGCCGACACGGTTCTCTGTTTGCTTCGCTTTGCCATCGTATTTCTTCTTCCCTCAGTTTGCATGGCAATGACACATGAAGCATCATTGCCCCCTACAGGCCACGCCCAAGCGGACAGGTGCATGTTACATCTAGACAAGGCACTGAAAAAGTGTATGATTCGAGTATACTTCCTAAACATGTACGGAAAAGTGAACATGAACTCTTTTGCCAACCTCTTAATGCTAGAAAAACGACTGTAAAAATGACCA
Organism: Urocampus carinirostris; assembly: GCF_059441175.1. Lineage (NCBI taxonomy): Eukaryota > Metazoa > Chordata > Actinopteri > Syngnathiformes > Syngnathidae > Urocampus > Urocampus carinirostris. The sequence goes on along the minus strand of NC_142353.1, from coordinate 34,597,546 downwards.
CAATACTACTGAAAACGGATCAAAAGCAACCCAAAACGACCGAAAAAAAACAACAGAAAACCAACTTTAACAGCCCAGAAATGCCCAGAAAATGACCAAAAAATGAAAAGTATCCAAAAAACAAACGCACCATAAAATGTAAACATTTGAATAATGTAAGAGAGACTACATACATATAACACACAAAAACACACTCCCTTTCGTATATATATATATATATATATATATATATATATATATATATATATTGTTAGGAATTAAATACGTTAAAATGTATCGTTTACCAAATTGTTCGAATTAGTTACCTGAATCCATTAACCAAACACAAACTTCATTCTCCTAACAATGGAAAAATGAACAAGAGACCGGCATTTCCACATGTGGGCAGATTTAATTTCTTATACAAATGAACTAAGTGAATTCCATCGAATTAGCCGAATTATTGTCGCTCTTCGTCAAGCCTCCTCTCGATGGTCCCTCGCGATCGATCTTCTGAAGTTCGTCCTCTGCCTACGCCTCTCACCCGCGCTGGCGTGTCGGCCACCCCCATGGTTGGGCCAGGAACGCCTATGTGGGCTCCACCTCGTCGCCACGATGTCTGAAGAAACTCAAAACAACACCAAGCGTTTCACGTCATCAGGCCCCGTTGTCCAAACATCGCCCGCCAACTGCGTCAGAACTCTGTCATCAACAGAACTAAACAAAACATTCGCATTCCCAACGGCGTGTCCGGTCATTGAACTTAAGCCTTCTCTGTGAAAAATCTTCATTGCATTCAATAAATGTAACTTGTATAAAATCCTTTATAGTCAAAGGGATAAAATCCTTCATTATCCTTCATATTTCCAGCCTTGGAAATCAGCATGCATCCGCAGTCGGTGTCGCTGCTATGCGGTCAGATTTTGCACCTCAGCTGCCATGCTGTGTGCCAATCGCCAGTGCAGTACCAGTGGTTTAAATCCAAGGAGGAGGTGAGCCTACTTACTTAACTGTCTGTCTGTCTATCCCTTTATTTTCTTTCTCTCTTCATATCTACCTCTCTCTCTCTCTCGCTCTCTCTCTCTTATTTTCTTTCTTATTTTCTTTCTCTCTCTTTCTCTCTCTCTCTTTCTCTTTCTCTCTATCTCTTTCTCTTTCTCTCGCGCTCTCTCCCTTTCTCTATTTATCTTTCTTTTCCTTTCTCTCTCTCTCTTTCTCTTTCTCTTAGTTTCTTTCTCTCTTTCTCTTAGTTTCTTTCTCTTTCTCTTTCTCTCTCTCTTTCTCTCTCTGTTTCTCTTTCTTTCATTCTCTCTCTCTTTCTCTTTGTCTCTCTCTCCTTTCTCTTTCTCTTTCTTCTTTCTCTCTATCTCTCTATATTTCTTTCTCTCTCTTTCTTTTTCTTTTTCTTTCTTTTTCTCTTTCTCTCTCTCTTTCTCTCTCTTTCTCTCTCTTTCTCTCTCTTTCTTTTTCTCTTAGTTTCTTTTTCTCTTTCTCTCTCTTTCTCTTTCTTTCTCTCTCTCTCTTTTTCTTTCTCTATTTCTCTTTCTTTCATTCTCTCTCTCTCTCTCTTTCTCTTTGTCTCTCTCTCCTTTCTCTTTCTCTTTCTTCTTTCTCTCTATCTCTCTCTCTATATTTCTCTCTCTTTCTTTCTTTTTTTCTTTCTCTTTCTCTTTCTCTCTCTCTCTCTCTCTCTCTCTCTCTCTTTCTCTTTCTTTCTTTCTCTCTCTCTCTCTTTTGCTCTCTTTCTCTCTCTCTCTCTCTCTCTCTCTCTCCCTCTCTCTGTGTGTATGTGTATACTTATATATATATATATATATATATATATATATATATATATATATATATATATATATATATATATAATCTACCGCCCTATTCATTCATCCATCCAGCGACCTACCTACATACCAATAAACCTATTCATCACCCCTAGAAAATCTCAACCATTTTTGCGAAGGTTTTTCCACGTGTCGTACCACAGGTACCCAACGCTTCCTCCGCCAACTTGATCATCAGCGGCGTCCGGGTCAAGGACAGCGGCTTCTACATCTGCCGGGTCAGTTGCGGCGAATCCTTCCAGTTCAGCCAGTGGGCCCAAGTGGACGTCCTGGATGTGCCCAAGTCGAGCGGTGAGTCCCCTGAAAAAACTCAAGCTCAGTATCAGGTGACTAATAGTTGGAGTCATTTGGAGAGAGATGTATAGCATGCACCCAAGACTTGGTTTCTGCTACTTAAATACTAATGTAGATTACCAAAATACTGTAGCTCCTTACCAGGTTACTTTTGAATTCGACAAAAGTGATTTTCTTATGTCAAAAGCTGTTCCTATTTTCAGAAGTGACAATGATGGCTAGAAGAGGGATGACCTCATGTGCGTTCCCTTCTCAAGGTTTCTTCAATTTCCTCATGTCGAGGTTTTTGAGTTTTTCCTTGCCCTCGTGTAGGTTTTAGATCAGGGGATGGTGTAATAATAGTCTGTAGTTTGCAATAGTTTGTGCAGCCCTTTAAGACTCCTTGTGATTAAGGGCTATACAAATAAACCTGACTTGATTTGACTTAAATTGAGCTTTATTAGAGACTGGGATATTACAACCTTTTTGAAGCTGAGACTTCCTTTTTGTTATCGATTAGTGCAGAGGGCTACCACTTTGATATGTATTTTTAGAATAACTTATTATGTAATTACTATGTTATTGCCAGCTCTGGGATCCCTTAATTGCCATTGCTGTAGGAGCACCACTTCCTGTGCCTGGTGGCGCTCATCCCTCTCTAGGCGTTTCCTTTTTTTTTGGGTAGGAGTTTGCTCCCCCACATGAAAAAGATACTCGTTTCCATGGTTATCAGTAGCAGGAGAAGCTTGATCCGTGTTTGCTTATCATATACTTTATAATCATGTAGGTCAAATTATTCTCGCTAATTGAACAATAAGGCGTGGATGTAAACTTACGTAATACGGTAGTAATAAAAACTGCTTGCCTCCTGCCCAGATGAAAATGAGTATAGTAGTCTCACCAAGACACTATGTGTTTGCAAATACTTGCAAAAACTTGCTCTGTTATACCCGCTGCTAATTATAAGAAGTAGGGTTAAAATCACCGGATAATTTTGGAATAATATATGATTCCAGTTAGACATCCAACTTCCTAGATAATCACCATTACCCATCTTTTGTGAGCTATTTTCAGAACCAGTCTGCGGGCTACTTAGTTTTTATTTGGGGGCTACCCAGTGTCCGTGGTATAGAACATGTTTTCAGGGGTCAATAGTTTTGGTATATGCTGCAGAAAGGCAACATAATCCTCCATTTACCGATTCTTTTAGTCGCTAAATTTTAATTTTCAAACTTTTTATTTTCAGCAGGCCAGAACTGCCCGTCTTTGGCCGATCATCTGGAAGTGGTGGTCCAGCCCCTACCGCAGAGGCTCCTCTCTGGCGCCGCCCTGCAGTTGGAGTGTGGCGCAATCGGGTCACCTCTCCCTCACTATCAGTGGCAGCGTGACGGCGTGCCTCTGCCAAGTGCCACCAGAAAGAAACTCACCGTGAGAAATGAGAGACGGATTCGCGAATTTTAAAGCAGGCGTGTCAAAAATACATCGTGCGGGTTGATTTAATCAGGCCCAACACAAATTTCTGACTACAGTGATCCCTCGGAATCCCCCGCGAAATGTAAAAATCACGAACTTGTTGGAACCTTCAAGAGTAAAACTTCCCTCGAGTTGACCTCCTTACCGACTGAGAGTATACGACTGTAACAAAATAACAACTATAGATCTACAGATAAAAACATCTAATTGAAGTTGAATGTACGGTCTATATCAGGGGTCGGGAACCTATGGCTCGCGAGCCATATATGGCTCTTTCTATGAGTACCTGCGGCTCAGAGTCAAATTTGATTGCATGCAAATTTTCTCCATCTCGTTCAAAACTTGAGCAATTAATCCTGTTCAGATACACGCAAAGCCAAACCAAAACTAAATTTTAATGCAGTACTTCGCAGAATATATAGGGCACGTTTTTCACTACAATTTACAGTCATGGTGTCACACCAAAAAATAAAAAAAACTCGTTTTGGCTGTACAACGCTAAAGAATCCTTTATATAAAAGCTCACTATATAATCTGTTTTCAGTGTTCAGATACCTTATGAAGAATACACAGAACAAACTGTAAATACACCAAAAGACCGGAAAAGAACTTAAAGTTATTCGATTGGGTGAGCTATGCAAAAAGTGCAAGCACTCCCTCCCATCTCTCGCCCTACTCCGTCTACGCCAAAGGTAAGCACATCAGGCTCCCTGTTTGCAGAATGTTGTGACGTTTTTACAAAATAACTGCTTGCATCTGGTTTTGGAACCGATATGTATGAAAAAAAGGGTCAAAATGAGTTGAACCGATCTTGAGTAATTGCAAGAAAGAAACAAGTTTAAAGTGGTATGTTTGTTGATTTTGGGACAGGGGCTCTGCCATTATTCTCTTTTCATAATTTTTATCAAATCATCAAAAAAAAAATAAAATGCTGAAGACTTAAGCTTTTGTCTGGGGCGCCGGTTTAGCAATTTAGTAAATTTGTCTCTTAATATATGGTGTGGCTCTTTCCCAAAATAAAATTAATATATTTTGCTTTTATGGCTCTTTGAGTCAAAAAGGTTCCCGACCCCTGGTCTCTATTGTCATTATTCAAAACTACAACAAAATTGTAGGGTTTCTCCTCTCAGTGTAAGAAATTAAATAAGAGAGCCGCTGGCTAGCTGCACGCTATCATTGGAAATCCTCGGCTTGAGCTAGGTCACTGCCATGATTAAAATACAACTGTCCTAAATGTAGTGGTATCCCACGAGTTGTAGCTCCAGGTCATCTGTTTCCTGGGTAATGTATCAGGCATTGGTGAGATGCGGGCTTAGCAGGGGTGGGTTAAAAGAGTTGTTAGCCTAGCCTTAGCAATAGACCGGACCTGCAGCCTCGCTCTTGCCTTCTCTCCTAAAGTCACCTCAGACGCTTTCCTGGACCCTTAAAAATCCACGGAGCACCTGCTGGTCCTCACCATTTATCTTCTGACTTTCTTCAGAGTCTGATTTTAGTGAGACATTTCTTTTCAATGTAACCAAATGCTAAAATACTACCCCAGCATTAGCCGTGCTGACTTGTGCGCCCACCCCACTGTTTGACTGGCAACATACACCAGTCTGTCATAGTTGTGCACACACAGTCACGCCCACCCAACACGCAAACGCCTCCTAACCTGCCCCTGTGATAGCATTTGGTGTCTTCTGTCTGCTGAACACAATGCAAGATACGTTCCCATCAATGACAATAAAGCTAATTTCATTCAAAATCCGCGAAGTAGTGAACCAGCGATAGCCGAAGTGCGAAGTAGCGAGGGTCTCTGTATCTGGTTTCATGTTAAAGACGATATTGTGCAGTATTTTTTTCAGCTTCAGTAAATCTAGCCCAGTAGTTGTATCTGATGTTATTGCCTGTTATTTATCTCAAAGCAGTATGACGATTCAGGCAAACATATTTTTACCAGGGTTGGGTAGGGTTACTTTAACTTGATTACTTTCAATGACTTTTGGATTACTCCAATCCCAAATATGCTAATAAAAGACAAAAGAAACTAAATAGGAATAAAATGATGCCTCACAATACGTGTTAAGCTTTCTCTCCTGGCTTTGATCTCTTTGATCTCCGGCAAAACAAACATAAAATGCGACAGAAACAAAATGAAAATCAATCCCAACAGCTTGCCAACATCATTTTTGCCGTTCCATGTATTCCGTTACTCCCCAAGCCTGCACAAAATGGAGTCATTTTATTCATATTTAGTTTATTTTGTCTTTTATTAGCATATTTGGTATTGGAGTAATCCAAAAGTAATTGAAAGTAATCCAGTTAAAGTAACCCTACCCAACCCTGGTTTTTACGCACGGGTCCCACTTGAGTTTGTTGAGTGTGGTGAATCGGTTAAAATAACGATTTGTTAAGTATTCAATGCCAAACATGAAAATAATCTTTTTTGTGCTTAGAAAAAAAATCCCTTTTTCATCTGTCATTCTAAATTTTAGGGTAGGCTACAAATGTAGGCTGAATGGTAAAGCATAATACTGAAATACAAAGCTAAATACTCGGCATTGACATTTTTTGAATGATCCGGCTCACCTGCGAAAAAAAAAATCTGGATCCAGCCTCAGAGCCAAACTGATACTGTCATGCCCGTGTTAAAGGAATCATTTTCCATGGTGGTGTTTGTGTAATTCGTGTTCGTACGGGTGGTTGAAATCCTTGAAAATGCTTGAATTTCAAGGTTGTGTTTTCAAGGTTTAAATGTGCTTGAATTTTGGGTGAAGTGCTTGTCAATGCTTGAATTTGTTGACATGTTTCTCGACAGTCTTGACTCTACAGACCATGCATTAAATCAGGGGTGTCAAACTCTTGTTAACTCGGGGGCCACACGATAGAACAAACATTCTGTCGGGGGCCGGACTAGTAGATTAAAGAGAAAGAAAATGAGAGATTAAGAAATAAGAGAAAGAGGGAGGGAAAAGGAGAGAGGGCGGGACAGAGAAAGAGAGAGAGAGCATGAGAAACAAAAGGGATAAAAAGAGAAGTCGTGAGAGGGGAAAAGAAAGGGAGAGAAAGAAAGAAATCCAAAGAGAAATAGAAAGACAGAAGGAGAGAAAAGAGAAAAGGAAGCGTGAAGGGTAGGAAGAGAGAAAGAGAAAAGAGAGAAAAGGGAAGTTAGAACAAAAGAGGTTAAAAGACAGAGCTAAAGAGACAAAGAGCAACAAAGGAAGAGAAAAACCACGGCAGCGCAGTGGTTAGCGCGTGTGCGGCACAGTTCTGAGGTCGTGGGAACCTCCTGCGTGGGTTCAAATCCAGCTACTGTGCGGAGTTTGTATGTTCTCCCCGTGCTTGCGTGGGTTTCCTTCGGGCAGTCCGGTTTCCTCCCACATTCCAAAGACATGCATTTCAGGTGAATTGGCCCGTCCAAATTGTCCCTAGGTGTGGCTGAGCGAGTGAGTTGTCTGTCCCTGTGTGCCTTGCGATTGGCTGGCAACCAGTTCAGGGTGTTCCCTGCCCGATGATTGCTGGGATGGGCTCCAGCACCCCCGCGACCCTACTGAGGATAAGCGGTGCAGCTAATGAGATGAGATGAGATGAGAACAAGTCTGCTTATAAATGAAGCCGACATGCCTTAATTCACACGATAAGGTAAACTTTAGAAAATTTGATAATATAATCTCCTCAGTTCCACGTCATCGAGCGCTGTCCGTAAGAAAAAGAACAAAAGAATTGGATACAACATAGACCAAACAAGGCAGCACAGCGGCCCAGTGGTTATCACGTGCGCGGCATAGTTCTGAGGTCATGAGATCGAACCTCCTGTTCGCCCCGTGCTCGCGTGGGTTTCCTCCCACATTCCAAAAATATGCATGTCAGGTAAATTGGCCGGTCTAAATTGTCCCTAAGTGTGAATGAGTGAGTTGTCTGTCCCTGTGTGCCCTGCGACTGGCTGGCTGGCAACCAGTTCAAGGTGTCCCCTGTCCACTGCCCGAAGATAGCTGGGATTGGCTCCAGCACCCCCGCGACCAATGTTCCCTGTAATTTTCCACGGGTCTGAGCGTTCACACAAAGTCGGTGAGCAGCGCTTGAAACAACAGTGAGCAACCATAATCCCAAGTGTGGCAAGATAATTCATTATCAAACATGTCCAAAACTTGACATCAAGTTATATTTTGCTGAGTTTCCGGCAAAGCAAAATGATTTTTCTCTTTTGAATGAATTGACTCATTATTGCAAAGGTTGTACGGCCTTCAAACGTCGTTTGTTCTTTCAATTCTTTCACAAGATATCCATTTCTTTTTATTTCCTGATATATTTTGTCGCATTATATTATTATTTTTGGGGGCTTATTTAGTCGGTTGTAAGATACAGAACTGTATTTGATCACATTTTTTAGTGGAAGTACAATGTTGGCAACAAGATTCACTTGATATAGTTGGAAATTATTTGAATGCAACACAAACTTTTTCTTCTTTTTTCCGTGCTTTTTTTTTTAAACTTTTTAAAAAATTCCTTTAAAAAAAATATCATTTTGTTTTTCTGAGCTGTTACTTTTTTCTTTTTGTTCTCTATTTACTTTTTCCCTACATTTCTTTTTTTTCTGGCTTTTTTCTAAATTGTTCCTTTTTTTCTCTTCCTTTTTTTTCTTTTTTTCTCAGCTTTTCACTACTTTTTCATTTTGGTATTTTTTTTCTTTTTTGTTCTATTCCCCCCTTCCTTTAAGTCATTTTGTGCATAGTTTTACATAATATTTGGTCACGTTGGGATGAAAGAAGCAAAAACAACCCAAAGAGCCGTTTAGGACCCGAAAGAGCCGGTTCCTTTTAGTGAGCCGAGCCGAAGAAGCCGGTTTTCGACCAACTCTACTAACTACTCAACATCGTTTTACTCTGACTCGACTTCAAAATATCGCATTTAGGACACAACGTCAGAGGAACCCGTGTATTTTTCCCTCATGCCCTGTAACTTTGACTTAAGTCGCTTTTCAATTAGTAATTTTGAGCCCTCATTTTTGTGCGCCGGCTAGATTTTCTTGTGCGCAGAGAATGTGCGAGCAGCTTAGAGGGAACACTGCCCGCGACCCTATTGAGGATAAGCGGTGTAGATAATGGATGGATGGATGGATGGATAGATAGACCAAACAGAGATGGCAGCAAAAATTACTGAAATGAGACATAGATTTATAACAACAAGGCTATGGATTCATTCACATTGGATTCCTTATTTTAATGATACTTAAGAAGTTAGAAAATTGCCTTTGAAAGTCCTTTAAAGTGCTTGACTTAGGAAAAGGGTTTACGAACCCAGATAAGTGTGCAGGGTCTCATTCTGACTTCTTTTTTTCTTATGCTCCAGATCTCCAACACCACACCAGATCACCAAGGCAAATATCGCTGCAAAATCATCAGCGGGGTAAAGCAAACTTGCACCAACGAAGTGGAGGTTGCGATCGGTACGTCACCTTTGATTTTAAAGGCGAATTCTTCCGTCTTTTCCTGTAAAGACTTATTTGTGTTTTTGTTTGGCTAAAAGCTCCGAGCATGCTGGTCCAGTTTTCCGGAGCAATGGAGTGCTCCGAAGGTAGAGTCGGTGAAGGGAATGCAATTAAACACCACAACTGCATGCACATTTGAAAGGAGACGTGCAATTCCTTCACAATTGAAATGGTTTATGCTCAAATTCGTCAACTTTTTGCCTAGTTGATGACAGAGACCTGATCATTTAAGGGAATTCACCTGTTGTTATATGCAAATACAACAACTCAGAATTCCATAAACATGTCTTTCCATTACTATAAACTGTTTGTTTTTTTTTCAAAACTGTTCAGCAGAGTTAATATCGTAACAGTCACAGGACTTTATTAATATCCTATGCCAAAACTAACTGCAGCTTAATAAGTTATTTAGTTATTATATTAAATTATATTTCATTTTGATGCATTTTGTTCTTTTGTTCTTTTTTTCTCTTTTTAATATAGTTTATTATCTTTATAATATATAATCAAATTATATAAAGTTTATTTTTATTTTTGTCTTATTTATTTTTTACAATATATATTTTATTTTATCAAGTTGTATTTATTTATAATTTATTGCAATATATTTTATTATTCTGTTTTGTTTTGAGTATTTTTAATACATATTCTTTTTTATTATATTTTATCAAACTGTTTTATTATTCTTTGGTAATTGTTTTTTATAGCATATATTAATATTGTATCAAATTTTATTTTATTATATCTTATGTTGTTGCAATATATATTTTAAGTATGTGTTTTTTACCATAAATTTACCTTTTATCTTGTTTTATTTCCTCCAATTATATTTTATTTTATTCTATTATATTGTAATGTATTTCATTTTATTTATTTATATTATACTTATTTATATTATACTAATTTATTTTACTTTATTTGAATGCAATCTATTTTTATGTTATATATTTCTCTTCTATTATATTTTATCAAACTGTTTTTTATTATTTTATTCTATACTATATATTATATTTATACTACAGTATATTTGATCAAATTCAATGATATTTTATTGCAACTTATTATATTCTTTATTTCTATTTTTTAGACATTATATTTGTCTGTTATATTTTATCAAATTATACTTTATTATAATTCATTATACTCCTCCATGGTAGCCAAGGCATGCACACTAGATAGAAAAATAAGGGCGACTATAATTCCTGTTTTATTTTGAAAAACTAAAGGTACCTGGTTTCAGTTGTAGCGGAAAACTGCACATCTCTTTCAAATTGGGTGATGGGTTCATATGCTGATTGATTCACTAACCCACCAATAAGGGGTGCATGGCATAAATAATGGGTGTAAAGGTCTTTGATGTAGTCAAAGGGCCAAAACATGATGAGTTTAACGTCACAGACACCACAAATTTATTTGGTACACCTCCTAAATAACTCCATGAGTTCATGACTGACTGTCCTCAATTCGTTCAATAAATCTCTACCAGGGTTTGTATGGGTGCTTGAAATCCTCGAAAAAACTTGAATTTTAATGTTATCATTTTAGGAATTGAAAAATGCTTGTAAATTCTTGAAATTCATTGCCATGTTTCTTAATCATTCTGCTTAAAAATGACGTCGACACTGCTCTCTGGTGACTTTACTTTGCCATTGCATTTCATCTTCCCGTCGTGATTAAGAGCAAATGGCATTAGTTTGTCAGGCATCGTCCTATAAAGCTTCATCGCCGCCTAGAGGACAGTTGGGCACTATGAAATGTGTCTTAGTGTAAGGATTACGTAACAAGTATTGACATTTTTTTGTGGGCCAGTAGCATTTCCCAGTGGAAAATGATGGCAACAACTTCCTGCAACTGAAAATGTCATTTTTACCCTATATAGGGTGAGATTTTTTTTCTCCAAAACAAATATATTCACGATTTACTCATGATTTAAAAATCATGTCTTGATAAATGCACACACTAAATTACAAATTGCATATGTAAATCTGAGTTATGATTGTGGCTCTGCAAAACACATGATTCTACCAGATTTTTTTCATTTAAAGGTACTGGAGAAAATGTAAAATTTGGCTTTGTCAGTCCCTAACAAGTGTTTGACTTTTTCCATGAAAAATCTTTTGGAGCTCTTGTCAACAACTTTGAGTCCGAAAATATGTTTGTGTTGCATTTCAAATCTTAATTGTGTTTTTTTTTTCCCCCTCATTTTAGATGACATTTATGCCATTGAAAGAGGTACTTTATTCAACACACACTAATCTCAGTAGCCTAGATGGTAGGGCGCCCGCTTTGAGACTGGGAGGTCGCTGGTTCGCGCCTCGGCCGAGTCATACCTAATACTTATAACATTGGTAAAATGGCGGCGCCCTCTGTTGGCTGCGGCTGCATCGGCTCGCTACAGCGGGTCAGGTGTATCGACATTTCGTTCTGTGTACATTGTTACAAAGAATGACAATACAAAGGAAATTATTATTATTATTATTATCAATGTCATATCCCAATTTTTTTGTCATTTTTTTCAAATATTTTGCACTTATGCAACATTTACAATTGTAAACTGGTAAAAGAAGACAATATTTGAACTATCCATCCATCCATTATCCGCACCGCTTATCCTCAGTAGGGTCGCGGGGGTGCTGGAGCCCATCTCGGGTATCTTCGGGCAGTGGGCAGGGGACACCCTGAACTGGTTGCCAGCCAGTCGCAGGGCACACAGAGACAGACAACTCATGAAATGAAATGAAATGATCTGCATTTATATAGCGCTTTTCAAGTCAATGACTTCCCAAAGCGCTTTACATTGTGCTTCACATTTCCCAATAGCGGCCATGATCTGTGCAGCCATGTAAGGCTGCTAACCTGCTTATTGGGGGTATTGGGGGTTCAGTGTCTTACCCAAGGACACTTCGGCATGTAACACGGACAAGCCGGGATTCGAACTGGGATCCCTTAATCCTAAAACGATCGCTCTACCTCCTGAGCTACTGCCGCCTCATTCGCTCATTCACACCTAGAGACAATTTGGATTGGCCAATAAACCTGACATGCATGTATTTGGAATGTGGGAGGAAACCTGAGTGCCCGGAGGAAACCCACGCAAGCACGGGGAGAACATGCAAACTCCACACAGGAGGATCGATCTCATGACCTCAGAACTGTGCCGCACACGCGCTCTGTATTCTGATTATCAACCCTTAATACTTTGCAGCAGTTTTTTTTTTTTTTTTGCGATTCGTCGTCTTATTGTGTTTCAAGTTGTGAAAAATGGGGCAGGCAACTTGTCAGAGTAGTCTGCCTTGGTGTCCTGTATCTTTTTGTCATGAGTTTCAGACTTTGGTAAGATGAATAAAGTAGGGATATAAACGTGTTAACTTATCTGCCAAAAAAAAAAAAATCTTATTTTACTGGGAAATATAATTAGATTATTGTAACAAAAAAAATAAATGAGTAAAATCTCTCAGGAATTGTTTTTTTCCCTAATAAATTGTAAAATAAATATGGTAGAATGACAAAAATAAAACTAACGTTCCTATTTAATCTTTTAAAGTTTACATTGTAAACATTCCATCTGTGCAAAAAAAAACAAAGAATGGAGATATTTTTATTATTCGTTTTAGTTATCTATATTGTCATGGACATCAACGTTTTTTACATGAGAACAGCGCTATATCTGATCCTATTTAGGTACATTCTTCTTTTTTACTTATTGTGTGTTTTGTTTTTAGGTTCTTCCGATTTCCTCCTGAACAGTATTCCCGAGCAACTGTACGGTGAGTGTTCTTACTCAAAAACTCAAATATGTACTGTTTTTCCTACACTATGAGGTGCACCCCATTGTAGGGCGCAACCCCCCCATAAATGATAATGTTTTGTGATATTTCTCTTTCAAATATGAGGCGCACCAAACAATAAGGTACATGGATTTAAACTTACAGGGAAGACTATGGTTGCAAAAATGTGAAAAAAGTACAACGTTTTAAAATATATCACTGATCCCGATTGCATGATATCGGATGCAATGGGAATAAAGCCCATAACGTGGCGTGGTGGGCAGTGTTCCCTCTAAGATGCGCGCGTGCACAATTGCGCACTCCTCGCACATTCTCTGCGCACAAGAAAATCTAGCCAGCGCACAAAAATGAGGGCTCAAAATGACGAATTAAGAAGCGACTCAAGTCAAAGTTACAGTGCATGAAGGTAAAAATACACGGGTTCCCCTGACGTTGTGTCCTAAATGCCGTATTTTGAAGTCGAGTCGTAGGAGAACGAAGTTGAGTAAAGTTAGTAGAGTTTGTCGGGGAACCGGCTTTTTCGGCTCGGCTCACTAAAAGGAACCAGCTCTTTCGTGTCCTAAACGGCTCTTCGGGTTGTTTTTGCTTCTTTCATCCCAACATGACCAAATACTATGTGAAATTATGCACAACATGACTTAAAGGAAGGGGGAATAGAACAAAAAAGAAAAAAATACCAAAATGAAAAAGTAGTGAAAAGCTGAGAAAAAAGGAAACAAAAGGAAGATAAAAAAAGAAGGCAAAATTTAGAAAAAAGCCAGAAAAAAAGAAAAGAAAGAAATGTAGAAAAAAAGTAAATAGAGAACAAAAAGAAAAAAGTAACAGCTCGGAAAAAATAAACACAATGAGATTTTTTTTAAAGGAATTTTAAAAAAAAGTAGAAAAAAAAAACACACGGAAAAAAGAAGAAAAAGTTTGTGTTGCATTCAAATGATTTCCAATTATATCAAGTGAATCTTGTTGCCAACATTGTACTTCCACTAAAAATGTGATTAAGTACAGTTCTGTATCTTACAACCAACTAAATAAAACCCCCAAAAATGTTCATATTATGCGACAAAATATATCGGGAAATAAAAAGAAATTGTATATCTTGTGAAAGAATTGTAAGAACGAACGACGTTTGTAGGCCGTACAACCTTTGCAATAGTACATGAGTCAATTCATTCAAAAGAGAAAAATCATTTTGCATTGCTGGAAACTCAGCAAAATGTAACTTGATGTCAAGTTTTGGACATGTTTGATAATGAATTATCTTGCCACACTTGGGATTATGGTTGCTCACTGTTGTTTCAAGCGCTGCTCACCGACTTTGTGTGAACGCTCAGACCCGTGGAAAATTACAGGGAACATTGGTGGTGGGCATTAGATCCTATCCACTAGACTACTAAGGATACAGACAACACATGAAAAGGCATTAGGACTTTTCTTATCATCACACAATTACTATCACTGTACCATTTTCTTTGTTATTATTGGGTCGAGCTGCGAAAATATTGTCTGACATTAAACCTGTCTGTGGTACAGAAAAGGTTGGAAACCTCTAAAATACAGTATTGTATCGCCGACTCTCAGAGTCTTCATAAAGCACACAAGATTCTGAACTGAATGAAGAGAAAGTAATTGTGGGAAGTAATTCAGTTGTTACTGCAGTTTGTTTTGGTGGCATATGTGCCCGCCCCTCTGTTTGACTGACAGCATACACAAGCTTATCCCAGTGGCGCACACACTCACACCTAACACAATGCCCTCTCTAAGCTGACCCGTGATAGCATTTGCTGTCTGCTGAACACAATGCATGATACGTTGATGTCAATGACAATAAGGACAATTCAATTCCAAATTTGCAATGAACCGGCAACCTAATCGCAATGAAGCGAGGGGTCTCTGTACTCATAAGTATTGCATTACACTATATTATATGCCTTTGTCTAATTGCCCTTATAATCATTATGTTTGTAGAGTGCTAATACTGTTTCATCCTCTTCGTTATTTTCTGTGCTCCTACAACCCAGCAACGGACAAAGTCGCCCTGCTGATCGGCAACCTGTCCTACCAGAACCACCGTCCCCTCAAAGCCCCCATGGTGGACGTGTACGACCTAACTAACGCTCTTCGGCAGCTGGACTTCAAGGTGGTCTCCTTGCTGGATCTCACCGAGTGGGAAATGCGCAACGCCGTCCACGAGTTCCTGCTACTGCTCCACAAAGGCGTATACGGTACGTTTTCCGGGAACGGGACTCGCCCAAAGAATATCAGAGTGACGGCGGGCTTCTCCTCGGCAGGGCTGCTCTATTACGCCGGGCACGGGTACGAGAACTACGGCAATAGTTTTCTGGTCCCGGTGGACGCCCCCAATCCGTACCGCTCAGACGACTGCTTGTGCGTGCAGGACATCCTCAGGCGGATGCAGGAGAAGGAGACGGGCCTCAATGTTTTCTTGCTTGATATGTGCAGGAAGAGGTGAGTCCGCTTGGAATCACACAAACGGTTTTTAAATGTGGAGGGAAGATGTATCTTTGAAAAAATGAGAGGGGTAAACCAACTCTGAATTGACAGCTATTGCTTGGAGACAGGGTTGGGTAGGGTTACTTTAACTGGATTACTTTCAATTACTTTTGGATTACTCCAATACCAAATATGCTAATAAAAGACAAAAGAAACTAAATATGAATAAAATGATGACTCACAACACGTGGTAAGATTTCTCTCCTGGCTTTGATCTCATTGATCTCCGGCAAAACTAACATCAAATGCGACAGAAACAAAATGAAAATAAATCCAAACGGCTTGCCAACATCATTTTTGCCGATCCGTGTATTCCGTTACTCCCCAAGCCTGCACAAAATGGAGTCATTTTATTCATATTTAGTTTCTTTTGTCTTTTATTAGCATATTTGGTATTGGAGTAATCCAAAAGTAATTGAAAGTAATCCAGTTAAAGTAACCGTACCCAACCCTGCTTGGAGATGATGAATCTTGTAAGTTAGTAAATACAGAATCTTTCTCCCTTTTGTCCTAAAATTAAAAAGAAAACACAAGTTATAATGTGTGCTAGACCTTAATAACCACAGTGCCTTGTGAAAGTATTCTCCTCCCGCCCGCCAAGAACTTTTTGTCACATTGCCACATTTACCAATAGGATCACGAACCTCTTGGTTGCTTCTCTGATTAGTTTTCTCCTTTTTTTGAGCAAAGGTTTAGACCAGGGGTGTTAAACTCGTTTTAGCTGGGGGCCACAAATGCTATAAAAAAATCTCACGGGGGCCGGACTAATAAGTTTAAGAGAAAGAGAAAGGGAGAAAAAGAGAGAGAAAGAGGGGGTGGGAAAGAGAGAGCGACAAACAGATAGAGAAAGAGTAACAGTGACAGAAAACGAGAGCAGAATTGAGATATATAATACTTGAGAAATAAAGAGAGAAATGAAGAGAGAAAGAAAGAAATGAAGAGAGAAAGATAAAAAGAATTAGAGAAGTGAAACGACAAAGAAAGAAAGAGTAAAGGAGTGAGCAGGGGAAAAAGAGACAAAGTGAGGTGAGAGAGGGATCAAAAAAGGAAGAGAAAGAGAGTGTGAGAAGGAAAGAGAAAAATAGAAAGAAAGAAAGAAAGACAATTACAGCATAAGTTACAGAGACAGGAAATAGAAAGAAAAAGAGTTGGAGAGTGAGAAAGAAATAGAGAAAAGAGAGTGAACAGGAGAAAGAGAGGGAGAAAAAAATATAAAAGAAGAGAGTTGGAGAGAAATAGAGAAATACTACCACAGCTGTTTTGCAAGTGTTAACTGGCTTGGGTAGCATCAGGTGGACATATTTAAAACTGCAGCTCATTCTTCTCTTGCGCTTCTCTCACTGTTGTCTTGCGGGCCAGATTTAAACCACTGGTGGGCCTGATCTGGCCCGCGGGCCGCCTGTTTGGCACCGGTGGTTTAGATGGATGGCCAGGTCTTGGTAGGCTTGCAGTGATTTTGTTCTCTCTCCATTTTGATATTAATACTCCCACAGTGCTCCGGGAAATGTGTAAATGTTGCAAAATCTTCTTGTATCGCGTAACTGCTTTGAACTTTTCCACAACTTTATTCCTGACCTGCCTGGTTTGTGCTTTATTAAACTGTCATAATGCTTGGAAATTATGTCTGATCAAGTGCATTTAAACTGACACTTAATGACACACGGGTGCACTCTGTCATTGTTAGTCATTTAGGTCGACATTGGATCATTCAGAAGTCATCAGGGAAGTTCTGCAGTCAGTTGGCTGGGCTGAGAGAATAGGGGGGCGCAAGGTTTTTGCAACACCTACTTTTCAGATTTTTCGTGGCAATAATAATATAAAACATTAAAGTAATTTGGTTCTACTTTACAATTGTCTTTCACATGTTGGTGATTCTAAGAAAATATTTTCAGAATTTTGTCTTTAAGCTTGAAATGAAGGTCCAATATTTTTGCTAGGCACTGTAAAAACATCAACATTTTTTCTTCTCAATATTGCAAAAAAAAATTCTGTTAACGGATCATTCTTTATAATATTATCTGTTTTTTACTCTTTTTTTTCACTTTACTTTCCAATACTTTGCGTAATATGTATCAAATTTTCCTCATTTACGGAAATTGTTTACACTTTCTCAAATACAATCAGAAAAATAATTTAGCAGGCAATTATAGATATGTTTTTGTTATTATTTTACTATATTTTTTTCCAGGTAAAAGGAGAAAATTAAATTTTTTAGATGAATTTTTACATTTTATGTTTTTTCTTATTTGACTTTATTTTCTTTCAATTTGTTTCCTAACAAAATAAGAAAATAATGTCTATTTGTTCATTTTGATTATGTAATAGATATTTAAAATGAGCAAATGTAATCATTTTTAATTTTATTTTTCTTATTTCACTCTTTTCTCCAGTATTATTGGAAAATTCTAACAATAATTAGGCTAATTTGGTTTTTTTCTGGTAAAGTAAGAAAATTGATTTTACTCATTTTATTAATTGTCTTACTTAATTTACTGTGTATCATAGTTATTTTTCGGGAGTATTTTCCTTTTTTTTCACTATATTATTATCCTTTTTTTAAGTACAATAACAGAAATGGAAATTAAACTGTATTCTTAATATAAGTAATTTTAAAAGTATGAGGTCTGAAAAATGATATTAGAGAACACTGAATTGTTTAGTTAAAAATATGATTATTTTACACCAGTTATCTTAACTGCACGTTTGTATTTCTATTTAGCAAATCCTTTTCATCAAAGTCTTGGTAACATGTATTTTTAACAAGCATTGTTAAAGACCTGTATTAAAACAAACAACATAATTATTATATTGAAAAAACAAAGCTGCACTAATGATGACTCACGACACGATGAAAGTCAATCTTTTGTGATAAAACTTTCCAGGAATTTCCATGACGACAGTGCGCACAACGTGGTCCTCAGGGTGACGGCCAACATTGTTTTCGGATACGCTACGTGAGTGACAAACACCTTTGCTCTCTTATGAGGGTTCCTACATCTTTTTCGTGGGCAAATTTAAGCACTTTTCAAGCACTTTCAAGGCCATTTTTTTCATTTTTTTCCCAGTACCTTCAAAGGAAGTAGGCATTGGTGAATAAAATGGCAATCTTGCTGCTAACACATACTTTGTGCTATTTTGCGCTGTTCTTACCTATGATCTACGATCTTTTTGTGTCAATGGGATGCTGTAAACTGATATGAATTCTGCCATTTTGCTTCAACATGCTACATAACACTTGTTCACAAACACAGAAAAGGCTTTATAGTTGTTGATAATAATGGAGCTTAATACGGAAGACAAAAAAAAGAAAAGTACTGTATGTACGAAAGACACGAAGATAAATTAAATTTGCTCGTTTTAATGATATTGATTGCTCCAAAGCAGAGTGCATTCAATTTTAGAGACTGCTGATCTTTTGCTTTTTGTTTTACTTATCTTAATTTTTATTTTTTGTGTTTTTTACAGAAGGTCTGTGATTGAAATTCTAAATAGTTATTTTTCGCATTTTATCATGTATTTATAGCACTGAAGACGTAATATTTATTATTTATATTTTATTCTTTTGCATTTTCGGAGATTTTGTGTCGTTGTTCGACTTTAAATCGGTTTCATTATGTAAAAATCCAAAAACAATGTTCTAGATCTGTGAATATTTTAATTTATATTTCATGTGTTTTGCTGGGATCCCCTGCAAAACATGAAATTACTAATTACTAAATAATTTTCTGCATAATGTTTTCTTATTGATGATCTATAACAAAAACAGGCGGCACAGCGGGTGAGTGGTTAGCATGTCCGTGGCACAGTTCTGAGGTAATGGGATCAAATCCAACTACCAGCCTTCCTGTGTGGAGTTTGCATGTTTTCCCTGTTCTTACGCAGGGTTTTTTCGGGCACTCCGGTTTCCTCCCACATTCGAAGAAAAACAAAAAACAAAAACGAATTCCTATGACTAGTCGGATATATCTGTCCTCTTGGGGGAAATCCCTCACATGACAACTCGACAATGAGTACTGGAACAGCCAATCGGCGGAATTTATACGCTCTTTTTAAAAATATTTTTTTCGTTTAAAAATGTGGTCTATAGAGTCACTGCCAGGAAACACAGATTGAAACCATTTCAAGCATTTTCAAGCACTTCACCCAAAAGTCAAGTATTGTCCTGACCTTGAAAACACAACATTAAAATGTAGGCATTTTCAAGGATTTCAAGCATCCGCCCAAACCCTGTCTTATATCCCCGCAGGCAGAGTTTTTTAAGTTAAAATTGTTTCATCCAAGGTGTCAAGATGCCGAGGCCTTCGAGCTGAAGTCCAACGACAACAGCAACGGCGTGTTTGTCAAGTTCTTGAAGAAGCGCCTGCTGGATGACGAGAAGATCACCGTGGTGCTGGACAGAGTGGCAGAAGGTGAGAAGAACTGTAAGAATTACAGACGCTGCCCGACTTACGAACGACGTTCTTAAGTTGAATTTGTTCGTAAGTTGCCTCAGTGCTATATTTCTATGTTTAAGGTTTATATAACTATGATTAAAGTTTGTATAAGTAAACTGTATTGTTTTCTACGGAAACATAAACCTTTAATAAAATAATATGCTCTATAAAGATGGATAAAGTTAAGTTTAACTTACTTTTGGAAGATGAGCTTCAAGAGTTAGGCGACTTCTTCCTCCGTGGTAGAAAGTGGCCGAAAAAAGCGATGCAGCCATTTTCTCAACCGCATCATAGTTTCTTATTCCACTTTCATTTCAAAAGAAACGGGTTGCCTCTTCTTTACACTTTACACCAACTATATTGAATGGATGCACGAGTTAATAAACAATAAAAATGTCAACGTTCTGGAGATACAGTATAGGATGTTTACACACGAACTAGGAAGAGGAAGCGGATTTCTTCTTCAGGGTGGATTCTGGGTGACCTCTCACAGCACCACACGCTGCTAGCGGCGGAAAGAAGCACTACAGTACTGTCTTGTACTCGGAAAAAGGTGCACACAATACAAAATCTAACTTACAGCAATGTCCGGATATTTTTTGACCTCACCCCAAAAATGTTTGTATCTACCGTTTTTCATAACTCGAATGTTCGTAAGTAGGGGAACGTCTGTATAACCCGAAATTCCGGACTACAGAGCACACAAGATTAGGGCTACAACAACTAATCGATTAAATCGATTTTTAGAAGCCTTGGCAACAGCTTAGATCAGGAATCTCCAAACATTTTCCTGTGAGGGCCACATAACATTTCCCTTCTCTGATGAGGGGCCGGGGTCAGTTTGTAACAGAAAAAGTGTGATGATTGCAGGAGTGCCTAAATGTAAAAATTTATTGTATATCTCACCTGCAAAATAGTCGTATATGTCAGTCTCACACGACACCATTTAATTGTTGACATTAAGAGTGATTTATTGAACAAGTCTCATTAAATCACGTGAGGTCCCGTGAGACTTGCCCCAAACACTCTTCTCTGACCTGTGAGACTATGTCATCTAGTGATGATATACTGGTACTTCACTTTTTTTGCTTTAGAAAAAAACACCAAAATCCCAAAATACAACATTTTAACTTGTCAGCAACCCTTGTTACGCCGCATAAAATAGTTACTAATACTTAATAATGAAAATAGTTCATAACTGAGGAACATTTTATTGCAAAAGTCCAACTTTATTATCAAATACAAATACACATATATGAAAAAAAAAATCAAAATGCTTTCTGGTATTGTTCAGGGGGCCGGACCGCATTCGGCCCACGGGCTGTAGTTCGGGGACCACTGGCTTAGATCATCAATGTACGCGTCCTCTGCACGTCTATTCAATGCAAATAAGATTACATCTTTGTAGTACTCAATTGGTCTGGCAGAGGGCGCCCTAAGACCCTATATTGACGTGACATAGCTAAATCCAAATTTATTTATAAAACATTTTTCAGATAACAAAATTCAACTAAATGTGCTGTACAAAACAGTCTATGTACAATAAGATGCACACATTGCAGTTATGAGTATTTGACCAAAAACCCTTCATATAATGTTGGTTGGTTGGTTGGTTGGTTGGTTGGTTGGTTGTAACCCCTAACCACTAGGGTTGTAGAGGCACCATTTGCTGTCTTGTGTCTTGGGCATGTACAGCCTGGTAGCGCCCATCCCTCACTAGGCCAACATAATGTACAGTCCTTTAATTTGCCTTACTTAAGGTATCGTACGGAGATTTGGAGAATTAGGTACAAGAAATATAGAATCGTACATTTAATTATATAGGAAAGCTATTAAGATTGTGTACGATGCTGGTTATAAAGAACATACAAACTCAACATTTGGAGCTATAGTTTAGATTAAATCATTATTAGAAGTAAAATAAATATAACATGTAGATGTCTGCATGTATATTTATTCATAAAAAATAAATTGGATAGGTCTCCAGGATCAGCTCCTTGACCCAACTTTTTTAACCCAATGTGGCCCCTGAATTGTCCACCCCTGATTCAGATGATACAGAAAGAGAACAGAAGTGTTGTTGATAGTTAACTTCAATTGCTGTTCAATTCTCATGTAAAAATTGACTACTTAAAAGTTTAAAAAAAAACACCTTGAGTACGTAGTCTATATTAAATAAAGTGCTACTCTGGGGCAGCCAAGGTTCACGCCGATCGGCAGCATCCCTTGACTTGAGATCCGTGATGCAGATTCATATCATTGCGTCTTCCATACTATATTGTGACTGGACACCTGCTCTGCGCACCTCTACATCTCACTGAGAATGTGCGTCCTGCTCCTTCATCATCCCGAAGCTTTTGTCCTTTTTCTCTTTCTCTCTCTCGTTCAAATTCTTTCCGCAGGGCTTTGATCAGTGCGCGTCGCTCCCCACAAAAACATCAACTGATTTAAAATAGGTACTAAATTTGTTTTCTCGCTCTCTTGCTGTCTCAGGGGTTCCCATGATCTTTGAAAAGTCTTAATCAAAGCCATTGAACTCATTAAAAATAAGACCTTAACTGGAATTGAATTGTTCAAAATCCATTTTTTCGAAAGTCTTCAAAATGCTGTAATCTGCAGAATAGGATTTGCTTTTCGGTGCCATTTTTGTTCAGCCCTTTATCAGTTGGTTTTATAAATTATCAGCAATGTTGAAATGAATAACACAGTCCTAGAGCGCCCTCTTGTGGTTTAGTGCGAACATAGCATGTGAAATGCTATAATAAAGTGCTAATAATTTCTTACATAAGGTGTAGTGTGAAAGTTACATGTGAGATCATAATGTGTTCATAATTTCACACTTGAGTCGCACCGGAGTATAAGTCACAACCCCGGCCAAACTGAAAAAAATCTGCGACTTATTGTCCGGAAAATGAGGTGCTGGATTTCTCCTGGACTCAGCTGTTTTTTTGGGTTCTTTGTACAGACATGGGTCAGTTTGACGCCACTAAGGGCAAACAGGCGCTGGAGATCCGCAGCAGCCTGTCAGAGCGGAGGGCCTTGACCGACCCGATCCGGGCCGGTTCCGCTCACCCTCCCGACAGCCAACATTGGGCCAAAGTTCACGGTGGGTTTGCTCCACATCAAGGACAAACACCAGCTGTTGATGTGAAGCAAATTTGAAGATGGCCAAACTTATTCGCACTGAAAATAATGAGCATGTTTCGTCTTGGAGAACAGAGTCGAGATTCGTATTGAATGGAATGCATACAAACTGAGGATTAGCCCATACCTGTCAAGCTGTACGTTTTTGCCGTACAAAGTACGTTTATCATGCATTTTAAAACGTGTACGACGTACAAGAAAATCCGTACGGGAAAACGCAAATTTGTCAATGATGGGTACCATCCGGTATACACCGACTATCACCAAACGGCAAATCAATCAAGTCAAACGAAGCAAGCGGTTTGATGCTACTGTGCGCATGCGTCTGCCGCTTGGGGATTTCTCATCATGCATCATTCCGATCACACGTGAACAAAGCGAAAGCATTACATTACAACATAGTTTTGAATTTTCTTTCGATACAATCATCAAGTCGCAATGGCCGAACCTGAATTAAAACGCCGTAAGTCATTCTGATCTGAAATCAACAGGCGGGGTTGATTGAGTAAATTTGAAATACATATGGTAGTTGTGTAGTGAAAGGAAGTCAGTCTCTTTTCAGAGAACCGGCTTTTTCGGCTCAACTCGTTCAAGAGAGCCTGCTCTCAAACGGCTCACTTGCTTGGATGCATTATATTCCGAATTATTAAGTTGTTTAAAGAAATTAAGAAAAAAAGGAAGTGTAAAATGAGAAAATGAAAAGAGACAGGTTTGTGGTTATCCCTTTAATCACTATATTACCACCAATAATTTATTTTCAGAAAATGAATTAATAATTTGAGAAAAAATGTATTATTCTGCTTAATTATATTTGCGTGTATTTTTTCCTTCTACAGTGAACGTTCAAACTACTTAGAATTTTCAACTTTTTTATAATAAACCTATATCATGTTGAGCAACTCAGTATCTCACAACAAAATCTTAATTAACAAAACATATGACATAAGTAAACACATGTTCAATATAACATGTTAAACTACATAAATAAATAGAAAATACGGTGTAAGGTTATTTTGTATTTTGTAAGGGAAAATACGACAGTTTGCAAGGGCATGGAGCCCTGGAGCGCGACAGGTATGTTAGCCCTTTGCAAAAATTAAGACTTAAAGGGACAGTGTGTATTCCATACCTACCACCACTACCACTTTACGCGATAGACATAGTTTATTTGTTGTTGGAGTGAATAGTGGATATTTTAAATTACAATTTTGTTGTGTGCTTTTAAGTGATTCTGAGTTGACGTTAAAGTTTAAATGAGTTACAAAACACAGTGACATCTTGTGGTAGAGTGAAAAAATAGAGCAAATATAGTAGTCAATAACTAAATCTTTGTTTCCATTCTTCAGTTATTTTAAACAAAATTTAGTCATTTTGAGGCGTCTTGTGATTAAGGGCTATACAAATAAACATGACTTGATGACTGCTTCTCTCCCGTAAAGCCCCAGTGTGTATTATTTGACCACTAGATGGCACTGTGTTATTTAATCCAAAATAAAACCAGTTTCAAGAGCACAGCGTATCAGCAATTTGCCAGACAAACATGGCGGCGACCTAAGGAAGGGATTCTGCTATGTAAAAGAAATATACATTTCTCAACTCCAACCTAAAAATACAAGTAGGAGTGTGACCAAATGGATAAAATGTATTACGAAAAATACAAAATATAGAGAATAATTATAAACATGTATACACTTTAGAAATGACATTTCAAATGAAATTGACATACGTTACAATTCCTATTGCAGCCTGGTCATCCTGGAAGGGGGATTATTTATTCGCGGTCCTTTCTCAAGGTTTCTTCATTTTCCTCATGTTGAGGTTTTTGAGTTTTTCCTTGCCCTTATGTAGGTTTTAGATCAGGGGATGCTGTAATAATAGTCTGTGGTTTGCAATAATCTGTGGCCTGAAAATTAACATTATTTATGATAGTTCAGGTATTTTTGCCTATTATTCAAATCAATGTTTTTTTTAATTTTCTACTATTTTTTAATGAAAGGTTTTTGTACCACTAGAGGGCTCTAAATATTACACACTGTCCCTTTATAGTCTTTATTACATGTTTACTCTGGAGTGCCATGTCTTTTCTCACTTTATATATTTCTCAACGTTGATGTAAATGACAATAAAGAAAACCCTGTTCCATTCTATTTTAGTCTATCCTATTCTAAATAATATACACTGTCCCTTTAAGTGCGGTAAGCTGTACTGGAGGCTACTTTTTGCCACCAATGCATAATTGACAGTGGGAATTTTATTTTGTTCACATTATATTTCGCATTTTCCATTCACGTTTTAAGGTTTACAATTGTAGATATTTTGATAACTATTTATCCACCCTTTTTATATAAAACTTACCCAACTTAAAAACAATTTTAAACAAAAAGTCTACGGCTGCTTTAATTTGATATGAGACTAAGTCTTTCTGCGTGAATAATACCTTATGATTTCCGTCTTGTTATGGAGTTTATTATGAATAGGCAAGTCTGAAGAGCAGCGCAGTGATTAGCGCGTGTGCGGCACCGTTCAGAGGTCATGAGATCGAACATCCTGTGTGGAGTTTGCATGTTCTCCCCGTGCTTGTGTGGATTTCCTCCGGGCACTCCGGTTTCCTCCCACATTTCAAAAACATGCATGTCAGGTTGATTGGCCGGTCCAAATTGTCCCTAGGTGTGAATGAGCGAATGAGTTGTCTGTCTCTGGCTGGCTGTGGCTGGCAACCAGTTGAGGGTGTCCCCTGCCCACTGCCCGAAGATGGCTGGGATGGGCTCCTACCAAGGATAAGGTGAAGAGGTGCATTTTGAGACTGGGTAGCGAAATTCCGGAGGTCAAGTGGTTATGAGTTCCAGAGCTGGGGGGCAGAGCGGCTGAAGGCTCTGCTCCCCACGGAGCTGACAGGGTCAGCAGGTACGGTGAGAAGAAGGGAGGAGGAAGATCTGATTTTTAGGTGGGCAGTACATGGCCTGCATGCAGTAGTTTGGAGACCAATGGTTTACGTTGTCAATAAATTATTTTTATCATGGCTGCATTCAACGTTTGTCACTTAGTTTTTCACACTGATTTTTGATTAATTAATTATACACGATTTATACGTGTTATACATTAATAAAGTTGGTATCTATTGTAAACTGGGTCACCGGCATACACCTTAAAGATGTGACTTTTTTGACCGCAGAACTCCCAGAGAGCATGCATGTGGACTTTGAATGCGGCGCTCGAATCAAGTTGGGCTTCGCCGCCGAGTTCTCCAACGTTCTGGTGGTCTACACCCACATCATTCGAAAGCCCTCCGAGCTCTCCCTGTGCGAGGTTCACGTCACCGACTTTCCGCAGGTTGGTGGTGGCACCAAGGAAGATGACTTTTAGCTGTTGCTTCCCTGGAGCATGCTTGTCTCCATCAGGAGCTGGACGTGGACCCGAAGGCGATGAACCGGACCACCCCGGAGGACACGGGCGGCTACCTTCTGTCCGGCAACCTGCCGCAGCATTGTCTCTACACCAGACTCTGCTCGCTGCAAAAACTCAAAGTCAGTTCAATGTTTTTTCTTGCTTTTTGGGAAAATTCAATGATGTGGACAAAGTCTGATTCCAGGGGTCACCAAGTGCTACTTTTTGTTATTGATTAGCTTAAACGGCTTCCAGTTTGATATGCATTTCTAAAATAGCAACTTATCATGTTATTACCAGGTGAATTATTGGAAGTAGCGCTAAATAGACTCAAAAACAATTTTACTAGAAAATCACAATGACCCAGCACTGGTAGGCTATTTACAGAACAGGTCCGCAAGCACCTCAGCTGTCCTTAGGGGGCACCCTGGAACTCACGGGGCCAACGTGGAAGACCCCTGTATTTTAATGATAATTTATAATAATTTGTTTTAATAATACACACTGTCCCTTTAAATTAGGTTTGGAAAACACATTTTGACTTGAGTATGCGGTACATGGATTATTTTGCAGCATATCTGCATAATTGTAAGGAGGAACACTACAGGTTCTGTGCCTTATTGGGAAGAAAACATTCTGTTTGGGAATAGATTAATCCATCGCTACTTGGCGCTTCGGTCATCGCTGGTTCACTGCTTCGCCGATATTGAATAGAATTGTCTACTGTCATTGATATCAACTTATAGTGGATTGTGTTCTGAGCAGACAGTACACAGCAAATGATAACCGAGGTGCTGGTTAGGGAGGGCTACGTGTGTTGGGTGGGCGTGACTGTCCAGGTGGTGTATGCTGTCAGTCCAACAGACGAGGTGGGCAGGCGCACAAGTTAATGTATCCAATCCCCCAGTAATTAGTTTTTTCTTGCTTTTCGTGGACAAAGTGGCCTGGGAAAGGTTTCAACACCCCCGCATCCCAAGTGAGGATAAGCGGCACAGAAAATGGATAAATGAATAGTAGGACTCTGAGGATAATCATTAACGAGCAAAGAAATGGTGATCACAAGCGGGTGCTCTATGGATTGTTATAGTGTCCGGGAAGCGACTGAGGCGGCATCTGGAGAAAGGGCAATAGCGAGGCTGCAAATCCAGCCTACTGCTATGTTTAGGCTTCATAGGAACTCTAATACGCTACCTTTGTCAATCCTGTATACCATCAACGCCAGATCCATTACTCATGCAACGGATGACCTGGAGCTACAACTCGTGGCAAACGGCGACATTCTGGACAGTTGTGTTTTAATCATCACAGAGACCTGGCTCAACCTGACGATACCCGATGCTAGTGTGTAGCTAGCCAGACGCTCTCCAAAGCCCTCCAATATCGTTGTATGATGACAAGAAAGACCATTCATTCAACTGCAGTTCTGCGTTTTTATTTGTAGATCTATGGTTGTTAGTTACAGATAGAGAGTATACAACTGTAAGCACATCATCTCGAGGTAAGTTTGACCCCTGGAGGCTTTTATGAAGGGAAGTAACAACTTCACAGATTTGCATGGTTCGCAGGGGCTTCTGGTTTCCATTGACTGCTGCGATAGCCAAATGATTACTGTACCTCATGTTAGGAAATAAACTATTAAAAATGTACCGTTTACCAAATTGTTCCAACTAGTCATCTGACTCCATTAACCAAACATACCCTTCATTCACCTGACAATGCATGCTCGTTTTTTTTTTTTTTGTGAAAAGACTATCGTACTCCAGTGTTATTGTTATTGTATAGTGACTTGTTTACCTGTCTGCCCATTTTGCACATCTGGTTAGCTGCTCCTCTTGCACTCTTTGCACTACTGTGTAATACTATACATAGCTATAATTATTTAGTATATTATTAGTACTTCAATACTCCAACTCAATACAACATTTTATTTATATCTGTACATTCAAGGAAACTCTGCGGGTCAGATGTATCGACATTTCGTTCTGTATACACGTGTACTAGAATGACAATAAAGTAGATCTGAATCTGAATCTGACAAGAGAACGGCATTTCCACACGGGGGCAGATTTAATTTCTTAAATAATAAACTAAGTGAATTTCATCGAATTAGCCGAATTAGTGTCGCTCGAGGCTTTGTAGAGTCTCTTCTCTTTCTCTGAGCTCCGATCTTTTCAAGTCCTTCCGGCCCACGCCTTTTTCCCAAGCTGGCGTGTCGGCTCCTACCATGGGCGGGCCAGAGACTCCCCACGTGGGCTCCACCTCGTCTCCTCGATGTCTGGACCCCGAGCGATTATCAAATCAGTGCCTGGCCTCCTGCGTCTTGGCCTTCTCCGTCAGAGTCCTGTTATCAACAGAACTAAACAAAACATTCTCATTCGGAACGGCGTGACCTGTCATTGGACTTGAGCCTTCTCTGTGAAAAATCTTCATTGCATTCAATAGATCTAAATCCTTTATAGCAAAATGTATAAAAGCCTTCACTCTTAAAGCCTCAATGTTTGTTTGAATTGCACTAAAGTAGTGGCTTGTAGTCCTGAATCTACGGTACTAGCATATGTTCTTGTCGTCCAACAGGACAATCTGGTGTTCACAGTGTGCCTGCGTGGCGCCTCGGCGGCCTTAGACGCAGACGATAGCGTCTGCTGGACCGAGAAGGTGGACATAGGCAAGCCGCTGATCGCCCGCTTGGACTTGCATCAAGTCGCGAGGCAAAACAGCTACCAGTTGACTGCTCAGTGCCAGCACCCGGACACGCACCCTGACCGCGAAAACGGCTGTCCGGCAGCCCGGCATCACCACCCGGACGTTTCTCGGCGCTTTTGGACGACGGGCGAGGGAGTGGCAGTCTACAGCTGCAACGTCCCCATCGAAGCGAGCGACGACATGGACGAGCTGCAGACGGCCTTCATCGAAAGTCTGCGGCTCCAGCAACCCTGAGACGGCATTGGACTAGTATGGAGATTGGCACAGTAGGAAAATAGATTTTTATTTTAATAGGATTTCTGTAATATTTTCCTGTGATGTAAAAATGTGTGGAATGGATATTACGTTTAATAAGGTGCTGGCACAAGTTCACAGGCTGAACTGCGGTGCATTGCTCCTCCGCTTTACTCTTGCTCTTCACTGTCCCTTGTTGCTGTGTGGCCCAAGCTCCGCCCTTTTTAAAGGGGAAGCGTCACCAGCAAGCCAAGCGGCTGTTTTCAACACATCGACCATGCGGAGAATAGAGGATTTAACGTTTCTCGGACCGAATTATTTGCATTCATTGCCAATGCAGATACATTGCCTGTATGTTTGCTCCGTAGAGAGAAGTTATCAAATAACAAAACAGTAATATGTAAAAAAAAAAAAAAGTTAAAGCATGCTCCATTTCCGGCAAAATACCCAGTTGGAAGTGAGAAAATAGGTACGATTGCATCACTTCTGGAGAAATTTGATGAGCGCAAAATAGATTTAAGAAGTGGATTGCATCTTCAAATTACACTATTGCTCAGGGTAGGGTAGGGTTACTTTAACTGGATTACTTTCAATTACTTTTGGATTACTCCAATACCAAATATGCTAAAAAAAGACAAAAGAAACTGAATATGAATAAAATGACTCAATTTTGTGCAGGCTTGGGGAGTAACGGAATACACGGAACGGCAAAAATGATGTTGGCAAGCTGTTTGGATTTATTTTCATTTTGTTTCTGTCGCATTTTATGTTAGTTTTGCCGGAGATCAAAGCCAGGAGAGAAAGCTTACCATGTGTTGTTAGTCATAATTTTATTCATATTTAGTTTCTTTTGTCTTCTATTAGCATATTTGGTATTGGAGTAATCCAAAATTAATCAAGTTAGAGTAACCCTACCCAACCCTGCTATTGCTGCGAGTGTTGTTTCAACCCAGGAGATAATAAAGTGGAGAAAACGTTCACAGATGGTGACTACATGAAGGAGTCATCCATCAAGATATCAGAACGCCTTTTTGCAGACTTCAAGAACAAAAGTGAAAATTAAAGACATGCATCTCTCTCCTAAAACAGTAAAGGTGTCATGATTACTGATGTGACTTAGCTGTGCCCGCTCTTTTGGCGCCATTATACTCCCGCGGGTTCTGATTGGCTCCCGATCAGTATTTGAACCCAGTCCTCTCTTTCCCCTTTTGTCAGTCCGTCTGGGAACCTCAGTGAACACTAGGCAAGCCTTTTTCGACCCTGACTCCCACCTGTCCCGTTTTTTGCTCCTGTCTGTCCCCGGCTTCGACCCGTTTTTGATCCTGACCACGTCTGCTCTCTCGTCCCGGCTTTCGACCTCTCTTTGTCTTTTTGACTACATCTTCTCCCCTATTCTGGCTTACAACTCGCTTCCGACCCCGACCACGTTTTTGCTCTCCTGTCACAGCTGCCGACCCGCATTTCCGTCCCCGACACTGCCATCGCTCGCCACGGATGATCCACTCCCGCGTTCGGATCACAATCCGAGTATCAGAGTGACTTGCTTCCCGCATCCCCAAACACCGGATCGTGGGCGCAACCCTTTTCTCTTTCTTCCAATAAAACTTGTGAGAAACGCAGCGCAAGTGAGTCTTGTCTCCGTTCTGGTCCTGACAAAAGGGAGTTAAAATGGCAAGCAACATCACCAAACAGCAAATTAAGGACATTCGCGCCATTTCAATTGTCTCTGGCCCTGATTAAAAATGGTGTGATCATCAAATGACACCTTTTTGTCCATTATTCATCTTGCTGGTGGTCCAGTGGTAAGGATTTTGTGTTCTCATTGCCTGCACCCGGGTTTGATTCCTGATGCAGCCAATGTTTCGCGATTGTAGTCAGAAATGCTTTTCGACCGAACAATCATTGCACAT
This sequence comes from Urocampus carinirostris, assembly GCF_059441175.1. NCBI lineage: Eukaryota > Metazoa > Chordata > Actinopteri > Syngnathiformes > Syngnathidae > Urocampus > Urocampus carinirostris. Next base: position 34,566,409 of record NC_142353.1, on the reverse strand, counting down.
ATATGGTAAAACTTTGTGTTTAACGCACACTTAAACTGAGTTCTCTTTTAGGTATAAAACGCGAACAAATAGGGTACACTAAATACATGGTAAATATTTTCTAAATGGTTTCACGCAATTAACAACAAAATAAAAATGTAGGATATTCGGTTTTGTTTTAAACCCTTTTAGCATCTTTAGCAACAGCTTTAGCTTAGTATTGCAAAAAAAAGATAAACAAAAGTTGGTACTTATAAATGTGCAATTTAGAATTTGGAAATCTTCTACCCGCTGTTGCCATTTTCTGGCTTAAATCCTCCTTGCAGCCTCTGTAAAGCCCCTTGTGTGACACGTGCAAGTACGTGCATTCTTTAGATGCGCTTGAATAAACTCTTCTTTTTTCATCTTTTTTGGAATTTGGGTCGGCGTTTGGACTATATTTGAAACCGGACTCCTTACTTTCACCATTTTCATGCTACACTAACAAAAAAACACTGGGCGAGCATGAAATGACTCTCCAATATGAACTGGATTTCTTTTTTAATGACTGGTTTTATTTATTTTACAGTGTACAATGTCAAATTTCCTTATTGAAACACTGGTTTGTGGGGTGCTTGATTGAATAAATATTTTATTGAGGGTATTAATAATAAATAATAGGTTGAGAAGCACTCAACTAAGGAATTACATCTACATGCATAGCACATTTCTTTGTATGGTATTTGATTATGCTGCTCTTATTAAATCAATTACAATACTGTTATCCCTCGCTATTTCCCGGTATGTACTTCACTTTGCTGCGCTTTGGGTCAAGCCTGTTGGCTCTTTTTTGCTGTTCTCTCAGCCCAATGAACTGTACTTGCAATCCATTATCCCCAATCCCAATTTGCTGTAAGCAGGGAAGGCACTATTGTCAGGATTCAAACGGTTCTGGTCTGCCTGTGGTTGTAGCCGCAGTACCTTATCCCCAGTTGACAAATGTTGAGAGAGAAAATTTGTGACATGCATGGCCATTCTTTCTCCTTTCTTTCCGCATAAGATGAACAACACCCGTGACAGTTATCCCCGCTTGACTATAGGCGAGACCAGGGCCCTGCAGAGCTCACTTTTTTCCTTTTGGGTCGTGGACGCATGACATTGTGAAACACCTAAAGTTAACTGCCTATTCTGGCTAAGATCCATTATTCCTAGTCAAAATTTGCAGAGAGTGACGCGTGAGAGAACACAAAAATTCTCATGGGTGATGGTTCTATCTTTCTTTTTTACCCCCTATATGATCAACATCCGTGCGGCTGCGATCCGTTATCCCCGGTTGACTATTGCTGTGATCAGGGCCCTGCAGAGCTAACTTTTTTCTGTTTGGGCCTTTGACGCATGCTACTGTGGAATACCTAAGGTTAACTGCCTATTTTGACTGAGATCCATTATCCCCAGTCAAAAATTGCTGAGAGTGAGGCGCGATAGAACACAAAAATTCTCATGTAGGATGGATCTATGTTTTTTTCTTTAATTTCCCCGCCTAAATGATCAACACCTGTGCGGCTGCAATACGTTATCCCCGGTTGACTATAGCTCAGATCAGGGCCCTGCGGAGCTCATTTTTTTCTTTTTGGGCCGTTGAGGCATGCCATTGTGGCACACCTAAAGTTAACTGCCTACTTTGGCTGAGATCCGTTATCCCCAGTCATAAATTGCTGAAAGTGGGGCATTAGAGAACACAAAAATTCTCATGACCGATGGTTCTATTTTTCTTTTTTTTCCCGCCTAAATGATCAACACCTGTGCGGTTGCGATCCGTTATCACCAATTGACTATTGCTGAGATCAGGGCCCTGCAGAGTTCATTTTTTTCCGATTGGGCCGTTGACACCTGTCATTGTAGTACACCTAAAATTAACTACCTTTTTTGGCTGCGATCCATTACCCCCAGTCAAATTGTTGAGAGTGAGGCGTAAGAGAAATAAACAAATTCTCATGCGTGAGTCCATCTTTACCTTTTTTCCGCCTAAAATGAACAACACCCGTGCAGCAGTGATCCGGGCTGAATACTATATATTTTTCAAATATGGGCCATTGTGGCCCTTTCAAATTTAACATTTTTCCTGTGATCTACTATCCCCAGTAACAATTGCTGAGAGCAGAAAAAAAATTGTGATGTGTCCTGGCCTTTTTTCCTTTCTTTCCACTCAAAGTGACCAACACCCATGCGGCGGTGATCCATTATCCCTGGTCAATTATTGCTGTGATTAGTTGCCGGCAGAACACATGTTAAAAGCCGGTAGGGGGGGGGGGTGTCTGCTACTTTGATTATTTTTGCATATCACGGTGGGGGTTTAGTACCCATTACCTGCAATAAACAAGGGATTACAGGAACATACTGTACATAGTTGTCTTTCTATCGAATTTTCTCAACTAAATTATTTGTGTGCATCTCTAAAAAAGGTAAAATGGTATATTTGTTTTCCCCTTGGGGTAAAAATGAGAGGAAACCATGCAGGAGCACTTGAGTTGACCTTGTACTTTTCTGACTTCCACTTAAGTCAGGGGTGTCAAACTCATTTTTACTTGGGGGCCACACGATAGAACAAACATTCTGTCGGGAGCCGGACTAGTAGATTAAAGAGAAAGAAAAAGAGAGATAAAGAAATAAGAGAAAGAGGGAGGGAAAAGGAGAGCGGGCGGGACAAAGAAAGGAAAAGAGAGAGAGGGAGAGAGCGTGAGGAACAAAAGATAAAGAGTCGTGAGAGAGGGGGAAAAGAAAGGGAGAGGAAGAAAGAAATCCAAAGAGAAATAGAAATACAGAAGGAGAGAAAAGAGAAAAAGCACGAAAGGTAGGAAGAGAGAAAGAGAAAAGAAAGAAAAGTAAAAAAGGAAGTAAGAACAAAAGAGGTTAAAAGACACAGAGAGAGAAAGAGACAAAGAGCAACAAAGGAAGAAAAAAAGAGTGAAAGAGAGAGACAGAGTAGGAGAAAAGGGGTGGAAAAGAAAGAGAGAGCGAGAGAAAGTACAGTGTCTTTGTGAGAGGCACCTGGCTTTGGCAACATCAAGTCTACATATTTCAACCTCCAGCTTGTTTTTCTCTTGCGCTTCTCTGAGTGTTGTCTCGCGGGCCGGATTCAATCCCTTAGCGGGCCACCTCTTTGACACCTGTGCTCTAGCGGGAAAGAACATTAGCACACAAATAAAATAATAAAATGTCACGAGTTTTTTCCAGACGTCTGCAGGAGCAGCCGGACTCGGGGATGCAGATGGCACGCTGACGTCACGGCGGAGGCGTTGCCGTGATGCAGCAAAAGAGGAGGAGAGGAAGAAGAAGAAGGAGGAGGAGGCACCGCTTCACTCTGCAAGAGAGGACACACAGAACGTCATCAGCTTCATCACGATGCCCGACTCTTGGATGCTGATGCTGCTGGCCTTCTGCCGACTCTGCAACACAAGTAAACCCGTTTTGTTTATCTCGTGTTCGGTGTCGAATATTCGTGCATTCGTGCGTGTGTTAAGTTCGCAGGCCTCGTCCTTTCAAGTCACGTAACCTGCTTCAAAAAGATCAGCTGCTGAAAAAGACTCTTCTTTTGTAGCAGTGTCCTACCTCCTCAAATAAGATAGATATAATCACCTTTTCACTATGTAACCGCAGTGTACTTGTCCCACCAAAGATCCACATTCACGCTGGACTGGATGATGAGGTTTTTATTACAGTCACTGCAGATGAAATGAGTCACAACATTAGCTTTTCTGCTGGCTTTGATCGCTTTGATCTTGTTAGCAGCTCTCTCTGTAGACTGCCCAAAGCATATCAAAGAGCTTTCTTTTCAATTTACATAAAATACATTTTAAAATATAACAATACATTTTTACATCCATTTCAAGAAGATACTTTTAACAAGAGATCGTATAGTGGATTTTTAACGTTTACAATGAATTCAACATATTTTCTTTAGTCTGAATTTTAACCAACATCATCCTTTTTAGTATATATATGAGAAAATAGAAATAAGAACATTAATGAGTATAAAAACGGATACAATTTACTTGCAGATGAAATGAGTCACAACATTAGCTTTTCTGCTGGCTTTGATCTTTTTGATCTCTACAAGGGGAATTAACATTTTAGTAAAACAGAAACAAAACGAAAATAAATCTAAACAGCTTGACAACATCAATCACATTACTTTGCATGTTGAGAGATTTGTCAGCTGTGGTTATAATGTTTAAAATTAACTTCTTTTGTGGAGCACCAAAAGATGTGTCTTACCAATGGCAGCTTGCTCTGTAGACTGCCAAAAAAACCTGCCTTCCGGTCACATGTCCAAAGCCAAAACCAAACCCCACCCCATACCAGCAGGTGGCACTGTTGGACTCATCATTGCAGGACACTTACCAAAAACTATACACATATTTCAGCAGGAATTTCAATGAAACAAAAGTTATTATTACACCCGTTACAACTATAATGTTATAAAAATACATGATATTTTTGTACGCTGTTAGGATCAGCACACAGGGTAGACCCAATCGTGTAACGTTTCCTCACAATTTTATTGAAAGAAAGAGGAAGGGCAGCGCCCGCGATCCGGTGCTCACTGGACGCGGGTAGCAAGTCGTTCTCGCACTCGGATTGCGATCCGAATACGGAAGCCAGCAATGGCGGGGTCAGGGACAGAAAAACAGGTCGGCAGCCAGGACAGGGAGAGCAAAAGTGTGGTCAGCGAAGGACTTTATACATTTGACTATAAAAAAATGTATACGATTGAATACAAGTTACATTTATTGAGTGCAATGAAGATTTTCACTGAGTGGGCTTCAGGTCACAGTGTTCCAAATGTGGAATGTTTTGGCTGGGGAATTTTGATAACAGGACTCTGACGAAGGACAGCAGGCATTGTTTTGATGAACGCTCTGCTGTTTTGAGTTTTTCCAGACATCGAGGCGAGGGGGTGGACCCCATGTGGGGGATTCCCTGGCACGCCCATGGGAGGAAAAACGTGGGGCGAGAGACTCGAGCAACACTAATTCGGCTAATTCAGCCATATTCGATGGAGTTCACTTAGTTAAATTGTTTAAGAAATTAAATCTGCCCCCGTGTGGAAATGCCGGTCTCTTGTCCATCTTTTCCATCAAGAAACGAGCGTGATTTGTTAGGTGTATGTAGGTTGTGTTTGGTTAATGGAGTCGGATAACTAATTTGAACAATTTGGTAAACGGTACATTTTAATAATTAATTCCTAATATCGGAAACGAGTCGTAAGCCAGGATGGGAGAGTAGATGTAGTCGGTATCAAAAATTGGTCGTAAGCCGGGACGGGAGAGTAGACGTGGTCAGGATCAAAACAGGTAGTAGCCGGAGACAAACGGGAGCAAAAACGGGACAAGTGGGAGTCAGGGTCAAAAAAAGGCTTGCCTTGTATAAGCAAAGGTTCGCAGACGGACTGACAACAGGGGATTGACAGGACTGGGCTTTTGTAGGGACAGGGAGCCAATCAGAACCCGCAGCGGTTGGCGCCAATTGAGCAGGCACAGGTGAATCATCCGTTATCATGACATACGCTTATCTTTAAATTATATGATATTTGGTGTTTTCGTATGGGTGCTTGAAATCCTTGAAAAATTCTTGAACTTGAACTCGTGATTTCAAGGTTTAAAATGTTCTGGTATTTTGATTGAAGTGCTTGTAAATGATCGAAAGTCTGATTCGATAGACCACCCATTAAACGCGGATGAATAAAACAAGTCTGCTTAAAAATGTCAGTAAGAAAATTTGATACAACATAGACCGAACGGAGATGTCGGCAAACATTAATGAAAGAAATCCGTTTCCTTTTTCATGACATGTCTCGTTTTCATTTTCTATGCCCCATTCAGTAAATGATAGCTGCTGGTTGACTTTTTGGTTTAAGATTTATCAAATTTTCCGAATCTCAAACAGCAAGGGTATTGATTGATTTACACTGAATTTCTTCTTGTAATAATACTGGAGGAATTTGAAAATGTGCTTTAAAAGTGCTTAAAAAAAGTGCTTGAATTTGGCTATGAAAAAGGTGCACAAACCCTGCACAAGTTATGACACTTAATCCAGTAGTAATATTGTAAATGCATTATTTATTGAGTTGATTATGAAAATTAAATTACACTTTGGCTTATTTTTAGTATTTTTCTTATTTTTAGAAAAAAGTTTTAAAATAGGACCAAAAGTGTTGCGTTTTACTTGTTTACAAGATATCCATCTATTATCTGCACCGCTTATCCTCAGTAGGGTCGCGGGGCTGCTGGAGCCCATCCCAGCCATCTTCGAGCAAGGGACACCCTGAACTGGTTGCCAGCCAATCGCGTTTACAAAATATTCTTTACAATAATATTCTTTACAAAAATAACGCCCTAATTATAAATATGTCAAAATAGAAAAATATATATTTTGATGTTATTTTTCTTGTCACGTAATCTGTATTTGCACGACAAACAACCAATAATCACTAAATAACCAGTATTTATCATTGATCGCTGCTAGTTCAGTTGCTGCCTACTGGGTTCTTATATTGTGTTCTGTCTTATGTTGTATGATTTTATATACATATATATATATAATATATATATATATATATATACAGTGAAGAAAATAAATATTTGAACACCCTGCTATTTCTTTCTCTTAGAATTCATGGAAGGGTCTGAATTTTTCATCGTGGGTGCATGTCCACTGTGAGAGAGATAAACTAAAAAGAAAAATCCAGAAATCACAATGCATGTTTTTTTTAAATATTTATTTGTGTGATACAGCTGCAAATAAGTATTTGAACACCTGAGAAAATTAATGTTAATAGTTAGTACAGTAGCTTTTGTTTGCTATTACAGAGGTCAGATGTTTTGGGTTCAGGTCTGGAAACTGGCTGGGCCATGCTAGAACCTTGAAATGCTTCTTACGGAGCCACTCCTTGGTTTTCCTGGCTATGTGCTTCGGGTCGTTGTTGTGTTGGAAAACCCAGCCACGTCCCATCTTCCTAAACGGCCCCAGTCATCCTCTCTTTAATGCAGTGCACTTGTCCTGTCCCATGTGCAGAAAAACAGCCCCAAAGCATGATGCTACCACCCCCATGCTTCTATAAACAAAGTTTTTCAAAAAAGACAAAAGATATACCTAAATATGAAAGAAATCTATTGTTTTACACTTTAAATGTTTTTACAAAACTAAATCTTGAGCAAAATCACATTCAAAGTTTATTTGTTTTTTGTCGTAATAATAAAAAAGAATACATAAATATACAAAATATTTCCATTTTTTGCTCCTTTTAATTTTTTAGGTTTTCGTTAAAAACAGGTCAAAATAAATTATAAGATAAGGAAAAAAGAGAAACTGTAAATCAGCTTATCATGGATATATCTTCTTTTACTGTTTTTTAAAGGAAAATTCTATTTTACATTAGAAGTATTTCTACCTCTAAACTTCCTTTCTTTCCGCATAAGATGAACAACACCCGTGAGGCTGCAATCCATTATCCCCAATCCCAATTTGCTGTAATCAGGGAAGGCATTATTGTCAGGATTTAAATGGTTCTGGTCTGCCTGAAATGAAATGTGTGGTTGTAGCCGCAGTACCTTATCCCCAGTTGACAAATGCTGAGAGAGAAAATTTGTGACATGCATGGCCATTCTTTCTCCTTTCTTTCCGCATAAGATGAACAACACCCGTGACAGTTATCCCCGCTTGACTATAGGCGAGACCAGGGCCCTGCAGAGCTCACTTTTTTCCTTTTGGGTCGTGGACGCATGACATTGTGAAACACCTAAAGTTAACTGCCTATTCTGGCCAAGATCCATTATTCCTAGTCAAAAATTGCTGAGAGTGACGCGCGAAAGAACACAAAAATTCTCATGGGTGATGGTTCTATCTTTCTTTTTTACCCCCTATATCAGGGGTCGGGAACCTTTTTGACTCAAAGAGCCATAAAAGCAAAAAATATTAATTTTATTTTGGGAAAGAGCCACACCATATATTATGAGACAAATTTACAAAATTGCTAAACCCGCACCCCAGACAAAAGCTCAGTCTTCAGCACATTTATTTTTGATGATTTGATAAAAAATATGAAAAGAGAATAATGCCAGAGCCCCTGTCCCAAAATCAACAAACATACCACTTTAAACTTGTCTCTTTCTTGCAATTACTCAAGATCGGTTAAACTCCTTTTGACCCTTTTTTGTCATACATATTGGTTTCAAACCCAGTTGCAAGCAGTTATTGTGTAAAAACGTCACAACATTCTGCAAATAGGGAGCCTGATGAGCTCACTTTTGGCGCAGATGGCGTAGGGCGAGAGATGGGAGGGAGTGCTTGCGCTTTTTGCATGGCTCCACCCATCCCTCCCACTCACCCAATCAAATGACTAAGTTCTCTTCCGGTGTTTTGGCGTATTTACAGTTCTGTGGATTCATCATAAAGTATCTGAACACTGAACACAGATTATATAGTGAACTTTTAAATAAAGGATTCTTTAGCGTTGTACTGCCAAAACGAGTTTTTTTCCCCCCTTTTTTGTGTGACACCTTGACTGTAAATTGTAGTGAAAAACGTGCCCTATATATACTGCGAAGTGTTGCCTTTGAATTTAGCTTTGGTTTGGCTTTACGTGTACCTGAATAGGATAGACAATTCCGGTTTTGAACAAGATGGAGAAATTTTGCATGCAATCAAATTGGTCTCTGAGCCACAGATACTCATAGAAAGAGCCATATATGGCTCGCGAGCCATAGGTTCCCGACCCCTGCCCTATATGATCAACATCCATGCGGCTGCGATCCGTTATCCCCGGTTGGCTATTGCTGTGATCAGGGCCATGCATAGCTAACTTTTTTCTGTTTGGGCCATTGACGCATGCTACTGTGGAACACCTTATTTTAAATGCCTATTTCGGCTGAGATCCATTATCCCCAGTCAAAAATTGCTGAGAGTGAGGCGCGATAGAACACAAAAATTCTCATGTGTGATGGATCTGTTTTTTTTATTTCCCCGGATCGCAACCGCAGGGGCGTTGATCATTTAGGCGGGAAAATCTTTTAAAAATGGTTTGTATTAAAAAACAACAACAACACTTGAAATTAATTCCTACAGGTGGAATTATTTAATAATAATAATAATAATAATTTCCTTGTATTGTCATTCTGTGTAACAATGTACACAGAACGAAATATCGATTGCATCTGACCCGATGCAGCCGCAGCCAAGAGAGGGCGCCGCCGACCACTTTTTAAGTCTTAGGAATGACTCGGCCGGGGCGCGAACCCGAACCTCCCAGTCTCAAAGCGGGCGCCTTACCATCTAGGCTACTGAGCTGGTGCTATGTAATGTTTAAAAAGATGCTTATTCGACTACATTTCTAAGGAGACTTTTTGCAGTGCATGGAGCAGCAACACATAACAAACGTAATCAAAATTACCGTATTTTCCGCACTATAAGGCGCACCGGGTTATAGGGCGCACCCTGAAAAAATAGTTTTTGGTCCTATATTTGACATACATAAGTCGCACCGGATTATAAGGCGCTACAATGGGAACGTCGACAAAACAGTCAGATGGTTCAGTCCAACTGATTACCCCCTTAACATTCCCAAAGCTTGCAAAGAAGCAAATACGTGTCGTAGACACGTGCGGATGCGGTGTCCGTACGATGTCACTCAAATGCATCGTTCCAAATATCATTCGGAAGGTTAAAGTCTTGGGATTCAAGAAATGCCAACCATTCCTTAGTTTCTATTTTCTTTTTCTTTACTGTGCATATGACAATAAACACTTGGAATTGAGTTTAATTTAAAAATAGACACTCTATTCCATCCATTATCTGCACCGCTTATCACAGAAACATCGAGTTCAGTCTGAAACAAGATACAGGGAAAATATATAGCCGGAGTAGCTCACCGAAGTCGTTGCGTTCAATAATAATGTGCAACCATGGTCCTCTTATATCCGTGAGTGTAGTAAATCCAGGAGGATAAAATATTTACAAATACAGAATAGTAAAAAATGCTTTCTCTATGCCATCAACCCAACGTGTGATTCACATTCATCTTTTTCGGCCAATTGCAGGCTTTGTTTTGCCGCTTTAGCCTATGCCAGCCTGTAAATGATACAAAGGATCCGCCCCCTTTACCTCCGAATAACTTTAGCCAATAGTGATCAATTCAAATGATGATTGACACATTAGTTAGCTAATGAAACGCCGGTAAATAAATCCCAGCATACACCGTGGACTACTTGGCGTTCGGGGGGAAATCTAGTCGGCGGCTGCTGCATTAGTTGCAAAACTTTGCGACTTAATATTGATCCATAAATAAGGCGCACTGTATTATAAGGCGCATGGTCAGCTTTTGAAAAAAAAAATAAAGGCTTTTAGGTGCGCCTTATAGTGCGGAAAATACGGTATCCAAATTAATATATCTTCCCATACAAAAGGAATCACGTTAAAATATGCATTGTTTATAGTTGAGTATTTTGTTCTTTTCAGAGTCCGTCATCCAGACCTCTCTTCCATACGAGCCTGGTGATCTAATCCCGGCAGATGTGCGGAGCGTTCTCCTAAAAGGTAACAACACACAAACCAACATGCATTAACATTAGCCCATCCATCCCTCCATTATTTGCACCGCTTATCCTCAGTAGGGTCACGGGGGTGCTGGAACCCATCCCAGCTATCTTTGGGCAGTGGGCAGGGGACACTTTGAACTGGTTGTCAGCCAGTCGCATAGCACACAGAGACTGACAACTCACTCTTTCACACCTAGGGGCATTTTGGACCAGCCTATTAACCTGAAATGCATGTTTTTGGAATGTGGGAGTGCCCGGAGGAAACCCACACAGAGAACATGCAAACTCCGCACAGGAAGGCTGGTAGCTGGATTTGATCCCACGACCTCAGAACTGTACTGCGAACGCGCTAACCACTCATCACCGTGCCGCCCAATATTAGATCATTATTCTCAGTGGCGGGCAATGTATTTCAACCTGGACTCTGCAGGTCTGCATCAAACCTTAAGTACCAGTATCATTTCTGTTCATTTTGCCGGCCGTGGCTTTTGGATTGTGTACTTCATATTCAGTTACAATTACGGGACTCAAAGCCGGGTTTGGGCTAATTTTGTGATTGTGTTACATGTTTCAATGTGGGCGCATGCGGCTTATATACAGGTGCGGCTTGTGTAAGTACCAAATCGGTTTACCTCTTAGAATGCGGTGGGTGCGGCTTATAATCAGGTGCGCTCTATAGTCCGGAATTTACGGTAATATCACATGATTCAGATAGCTTTTAGAAAAGGTCTCACAGGCCCTGACAGCCCACCACTGGGTCATTTCTATGTCTTGTTCAATCCAGGAAAAAGTCACGCGGACAAAGTGGAAGTGTCCAGTCCCGTCAATCTGACGCTGCAGTGCAATTGGTCGGAGAGCGAAAACGCTGCGGACAACGTGACGGGATTTTGGAGAAAAGACGGGCAAGATATTCCCAACAGTCACGTCGCCTTGCGGATCGAAAACCAGCAGCTACAACTCAAAAGAACGTAAGAAAGTCCGAAAAGTTACTGTATTTTCCGGACGACAAGGCGCACCTAAAACCCCAAGTTTGTCCAGAAACCCGGTGGACCTTATATACCAGAGAATAATGTGGTCAAAATTGGTATTGCATTCAGTAATTATAGGTATGCATTACTATACGAAGTTTTACTGTATGGTAAACAGTACTACCGTATACTATTGTATTCAATGGGGATTCGGTTGTGGCAGTAAAGGCGCCGAAACTTTATCACTATCGCTTATCCAATTATCGCACTATTTTTACTCACGATGCCAGAAACACTGATTTGCACCGTGCATTCTGATTGGTTCAACAGTCTCTCCACTTCTTCGCGAACAAAAGTTAGTGAACGGAGAAAACATAAATTCCTGCCACAAAATACTATACAAGCTCTTTTAAGTGAATATATTTCATACATATATATTGAAAGATTTTATACATTTTACTATAAAGGATTTTATACGATTAAATACAAGTTACATTTATCGAGTGCAATGAAGATTTTCACTGAGTGGGGTTCATGTCATGCTCTTCCAAATTCGGAATGTTTTCGCTGGGGAATTTTGATAACAGGACTCTGACGGGGGGGACGGCAGGCGATGTTTGGAGAACAAGGCCCTGATGACGTAGAAACGCTCTCCTGTTTTGAGTTTCTCCAGACATCGAGGCGAGGGGGTGGACCCCACGTGGGGGCTTTCATTGGCACGACCATGGGAGGAGCCGGAACGACAGCTTGCGGAAAAAAATGTGGGCAGAGGAAAGAAAGACAGAAGATCGAGAGAGGAGGCTTGACGGAGACAGGAGCGACACTAATTCAGCTAAGAAATTAAATCTGCCCCCGTGTGGAAATGCCGGTCCCTTTTCCCATCTCTCAGCAATTTGACTGGGTGTAAGAAACGAGTGCGCATTGTTAGGAGAATGTAGGTTGTGTTTGGTTAATGGAGTCAGATAACTCATTTGAACAATTTGTCAAACTGTACATTTTAATATTTAATTCCTAACAATTTACTTATATATATATATATATATATATATATATATATATAAGAAATACAATTAATACACAGCAAAATAATTGCAGACAGGAGAAGTAAAGAGACTGTTTAACCTATCGGAATGCACTATGCAAATCAGTGTTTTGATATATACAATATATCAATCACTCGTTATTAAAGCAAATTAATTTTGAATTGTATTTAATTTTGATTTAGATTTAATTAATAATTTGATAAATAAAATAATACATGTTAAAAAAATAGCAAGTGCAGTAATCCCTCATTTTCCTTGGAGGCTGCATTCCAAAAACGTCCCGCGACAGTCAAAACCCGCCAAGTAAAGACCTTTATTAATTAATTTATTAATTTGATTATTTATTACTCTAGAAAAAAACTAATTTACATTCTCAAATGTTTATTTAAGAAATAAAACTACTGTACTTTTTTTTTTTACAAATCACTTCAGTACTTAGCTGTACTTAAATTATCATTTTAAAAATAATCTTGCTCTTTTTTTGGACAACTCTATAGAGGACCTTTTACTTTACATTATACATTAGGGCCTTACGGAAAACTGCATTCATCTTCGGGTTATTCTGACAGAAACCATATGTATTTTTCCATTATCAAACATTTTTGAAAAAGCACGAGCCACTAGGGAACTCCAGAGACCTGCATGTGGCCACAGAGCAAGTTTAGCGGGTGGAGAGGTACAAGTTTGTTGGCGATAGAAACCATCTTCCTCTGTTTAGCCAATCAAAATGCAGAACACAATTCTCGGTGAAAATCTGGGAAGTAACAACAGGGAAAGAAAAATGCGAAGTAAAATGTAGCCAGCTATTAAAATGGTGGTCAGGGGTCACAAAACCACAATTTTTAGTACCACTTTGTTTACCATTATATATATATATATATATATATTATAATGATACAACTTTACTTTGGCGGGTTGCCTGAAGCCTGTGGGCCGTAGTTTGGCCACCCCCTGTATCAATCTTTATTTAATTTTTAATGAAAATCGACTTCTCTATATTTTGCTTCCTCAGGTTTATGATTAAAGACGAAGAAAGTCTGGGAACATATTCCTGCATGTTCGGAAATGAAGCAAAGGTAGATTTCAGTTTGGCAGGTGAGCTAAAAAACTGAGAAAACAAGGGGGGGTGCCAAGAAATGATACATTTGGTTTATTCCGTTTTTTGGTCCTGTGTTTGGGACCAGTGCCACACATAGGGGACGTGCGAGACAAACCGGTGGTGAGCTACGCCGGCGATTCAGTGGTGCTGTTGTGCAAGATGGATGATAACAAACCCAAACCCAAAACCTGGTTGTGGTTCAGAGCCAACGGTACCGATGAGGTAGGAGATGAATCTACATCAGGGGTCACCAACATTTAAGTATTTACTGTTACTATTGTAGCTTTTTTATCTTGTTTTTAAGAAGGAAATTGTTTTAGGACTTCTGAGTGCCGATTACCGATTCTTCAGATTCTCAAAATAAGACGCCAAATGTCCACTCTATAAAACAATGATCAGTCTCATAATTTGGAAGGAGCTACGCTTTCATTTTTTAATTCCTGGTTCATTAATTTGACGATTATTACTGTTTCAGTCAATAATCAAACATTCCAAGGAGATGGAAATTGTACTGAGATGGGTTTTCTGGAGACCCACAGGCCGTAAGAGCCAAAATGTGTGTGTCATTCATTGTTATTTTTTTTTCTCCCATGAGGTGGCGCACGTGAATTTGGTGGTGTATAAGGGTAGCAATGCCTCTATTGTTTTTGGAGAGAATGTCGTTGAGGGTTGCCCCAATTTATATGCAGAGAGTAGATATGGCAGAAAGGGAACACTCTTTATTGCATTCGGGACACGGTCAAAGTTCCAGACATTCAACATTGGTCTTTATAGTGTTCTCAAATAAAGTTAAGATATCTCGTGAAGGAAGTCCGCCCAGGCTCCACCAACATATTAGCTTGTGACCTCCTGCAACAACGTCATCCACATATCCACATTCCACAACATTGTCAGGCTGGTATTTGACCTGGATGAGCAAAGGGTTTTTTGACCACTAAGCTAGTTTGTTGTTAACCCTTGGTTCTGGCACGAGGTTTGAGAAGCTTCGCCTCCTCAGATACAATTACTGGTTTGATGAGAAGGTATGATACTCTGCTTGGTTACCTTGAATATCGAGTTATTAAGTCACTAAATCAGTTACTTTTTGGAAGATGTAGTGAGTAATGATGATTACCCGTAAGATTCGGACTAAAAGCTGCAACTTTTTTCCTAAAGTTTCAACACTGCGGCTTATACAATGATGCGGCTGATTTATGCATTTTTTCTAATGGCTGCCAGGGGTTCCCAAGCTTTAATGGTGAGAGTGAGACAGGTGGAATATGTGTCGGGGAAGACGAAATTTTAATGTATTTTGTGCATGAATAAAACTAGCATGAACAGACCCTCAGCATCGAAAAGGTGTTAATCAAAAGTGGAGCACTAACTACTATAATGGGAATAATTTTACAAGTCTGTTTATCGTGAGTTTTGGAGAAAATATTTTACACGGTTGGATTCTATGGATCGTCCTGGATGTAACGAAGCGATTTTTGCGGCGATCAAAGAAGCTGAAGACAGCCAGGGAACGTAATGGTGGGTTACGCCAGATTTATAGTTTTCTAGTATTTTGTTTCCGACTGATCGGGATGTTTCACTGGTGAGTATATTTTGAAATCTGAAGAGTTTAAGCTTTCCAATGATATGTGGCATGACGTATTTCAGTCACTGGTGACATCGTACAGACACGTATTTGTTTATCAAAAGTCTGGCGGGGTTAAGGTACCGTGTATTATTAAAACTCTTTTGTGTACCGTCTGTCTTTCTTTGTAAATATCTTATGTTTCAATTTGGGCACATGCGGCTTATAGTCAGGTGCGGCTTATATATATATATATATATATATATATATATATATATAAATTTGAAATTTGCTGTGTGTGGCTTACAATGAGGTCAGAATTTGACAGCAGTAACGTTTTTTAAAGTAACTTGCCCAACACTGATGACTGGTGAGCTATTTTCAAAATAGGTCTGTGGGCTACACAACTGCCCTGGTGCCCACAGACACCATGTTGGTAATCCCTGAGCTACATGCTGGTTTATAAGTGTACGAGATCGATAAAAGTCTAAACAAAACACGTCCCTGGCTTTTTTGTTCACAAGGAACCGATCAACACCGTGGCCGAACCTCACAAGTACCAAATCCAAATTGACGGCAAGGCCACCAAGCTCCTGGTCTCAAAATTGACCCAGGAGGACTCGGTTCGATTCTACTGTGGCGCCGTCTACGCCATCGGCACCGCCATCAGCCACTTGGAACTTAAAGTAGGTGATGTATACTGTCACGGAACATTTAGATTGTTGATGTAGGGCCATTAGTGAATTGTGTCGCTAGGGGGCGCACTTTCACTGTCTATTGTTTTAGTACCAGCTGACTGCACAAGTAGAAAGTCAAGTCATGTTTATTTTTGACGCCACAAGGACTCTCAAAGGGATGCACAGACCACATATTATTGCAAACTACAGTCTATTATTCCACCATCCCCTGATCTAAAACCTACATGAGGGCAAGGAAAAACTCAAAAACCTCAACATGAGGAAAATGAAACCTTGAGAAGGGACCGTGCAGGAGGTAATCCCCCTTCCAGGATGACCAGACTGCAATGGATGTTGCAGTAACACATAATACAAAGATATTGTCAACGTGAAATAAGAGTCATTCATAAACTATAGAATAAAAGTGTGTTTTAAACCTAGATTCAAACAGTTCTAATGAGGTTGCAGATCGAATCTCAGGAGGCAGAGCATTCCACAGTACCAGGGCCCTAATGGAGAACGCTTTCGAACCTGCGGATTTCTTCTTGGCTCTTGGGATCACTAGTAGACCGGCATTTTCAGAGCAAAGGCTCCGGACCGGAACATAGGGGGAAATGAAATCCGAAAGATATGATGGAGCAAGTCCATGCATGACTTTGTGTAGAAAAAAGTCTGCGTTGTTTTGGGTCGTTGGTGTTGTTGGAAATAGTTATCAAAATGTACCGTTTACCAAAATGTTCTAATTAGTTATCTGACTCCATTAATCAAACACAACCTACATTCATCCAACAATTTATGCGCGCTCGTTTTTTGAGGGAAAAATGAACAGGAAAGCCGACATTTTCACACGGGGGCAGATTTATTTTCCCTAACAAATGAACTAAGTAAACTCCATCGAGGACGGCCGAAGAAGCGATGTTGGAGTCTCTGGGAAGCCTTCTTCTGAAGTCCTTTAGCTTTCTCCTATTGGCCATCTTCTCCCCGCATTATGGTGTGCCAGCTCCTCCCATGGGCGTGCCAAGGAAGCCCAACGTGGGCTTCACAATCTCATAGACAAGCGTCCCGATGTCTTGCTCCCTCAAAACAACACCGGGCCTTTCCTGCTTCAACAGCGTCTGGGTCTGCTGATTATCTTATTAGCAGTACGTCCTGTTCCTGTAAACAACTTATTCCACCACCTATGCCTGCCCTGAACTTTTACTGCTCATTGAATAAAGGCAGAGTCAGTAAATAACTATAGCATGAAACTCAATAAATGTAACTTGTATTCAATCGTATAAAATCCTTCAGTGTGAAGGGAACCAGCACAGAGGTCGAGATGTGGCTGAGGCGTTCACTTTTAATTCCTTTTCAATCTAAAAGAAACACTGCTTACATTTTTGACGAAAAAATAATCAACAGTAATATAACACCTAACGTTCTAAACTAAATTTTTACACAAAAAAACGTATGAACAACCTCATACACAGCATATTAAAATAATATTGTACATAGACAACGAATGAAGACGTCCTCACCTTATCAATCCAAAAGAAACATTGACACGAAAATGGCGTCACATGGAGGCTTACATTGAAAAGGAATACGGAAACAATAGACGGTTAAATTGCGCCCCCTAGTGACTTTTTTCTCTAACTACCCTACATCTATATTTATTTAAATATATTTTATTTCTATTTGCTGCGAAATGAAAAGGTGATCACCATTTACGAGCCCCTGAAGCCTTTCATCGCCATCGTACTGGAGGTTCTGGTGCTGGTCGCCGCCATCTTGCTCTTTGAGAGGAGTCAGTCCGGGAAAAAACAAGCGCAAGAAGGTACGCAGTCAATAACATAAAAATCAAACGTGTTTCTGGCTTAATTGTGTGAGAGAAAGTCGAATTTGAAAAATAAATGTCTCACTAGAAAAAGGTTTGCTAGCAAGCTAACAAACTCTCTAGTAGACTAACTCAATTTAATTTCAAAATAACTAACCTCATAACTTTTACTAGCTTTTTCATAAAATATCTAAGATGCTTAATCAGCTAGCAACTTTTATCTAGTGAGACATATACTTGATTAGTTAGCTAGATTAAGCACCTTCGATATTTTATGAAGAAGCTAGTAAAGTTAGGTGGTTAGTTATTTTCATATTATGGTTTGCTCGCCAGTTAACAAACCAGCTTGTTGACTAACTTGATATCGAATTAACTAAAGTAGTACATCTTTGTTGTTTGGTAATAAAATATCTAAAATGCTTAACTATCTGGCTAGCTAGCTGATCAAATAAACGTCCCACTACAAAAATAAGTTGGCTAGCCAGCTAGCAAACTTGAATACAGTAAGTAGATATCTTTCAAATATGTGGATAAACAAAATGTATTTATAACAATAATTGAATAATGTGATTATCAAGTTGGAGTTTGGTTATTTAGTTCCATATTCTGCCAGCTACCGAACATTCTAGTTGACTAAATTGATATCTAATTAAATAACCAAGTAACCAGGGTTGGGTAGGGTTACTTTAACTGGATTACTTTCAATTACTTTTGGATTACTCCAATACCAAATATGCTACTAAAAGACAAAAGAAACTAAATATGAATAAAATGGTGACTCACAATACGTGGTAAGCTTTCTCTCCTGGCTTTGATCTCCGGCAAAACTAACATAAAATGCGACAGAAACAAAATGAAAATAAATCCAAACAGCTTGCCAACATCATTTTTGCATTTCCATGTATTCCGTTACTCCCCAAGCCTGCACAAAATTTAGTAATTTTATTCATATTTTGTTTCTTTTGTCTTTTAGTAGCATATTTGGTATTGGAGTCATACAAAAGTAATTGAAAGTAATCCAGTTAAAGTAACCCTACCCAACCCTGCTAGTAACTTGGCTAGCATGTTAATAAAATATCCAACGTGCCTAATTAGATGGCTATCTAGCTATTCAAATAGATGTCTTCCTAGAAAAAATGTTCACTATCCAGCTAACAATGTTTCTAGTTAACTACCTTGATATAGTAAGGTTTTAATTTATTAGACTGAAATCTGACTCCGAAGACACGTGTCTTGTCCAAACCCTTACAGTTGGAGCATGTTCAAAAGTCGGGGAAATTTAATCAGCCCAGCGACGAGTATAGTCCACATATCAATTTATTTAGCCTAATCAAAGAGTTGAACAGATCGGGTCTCTCTGTCGCGCCAGACTACAATAGTGTGGAGAAGACCCGGGGGCTCCAGGGTTTTCCCATGTTATAGCACATGGCGATGAAAAGTTCACGCCCCATGACCAAGATGCTGCCGGTCCACGCTGTTGCCGATGCAGATTTCCCAATCCATCTTTGAAGAATGGGAAGAAGGGTGATAGGTCATCGCCCTCCGGACAGAATGGGGCAAGAACAAGTCATTGTTATCTGCACAAAATGGAACAAAAGGCACATTCCAACGCAAAGCGCGGTTTACAACACCCTTCTGCCAGAGCTCGCACTCGAACGCTGAAGTCAGATTTAGGACAAGTATATTTAACTTTACGTAAGATAAAACGGTGTATAAGATAGTATACAACTTCATTATCTATATAACCTAGTAACTTTGGCTAGTGTTGGCGTTGGGCATTCCGTGTCTCGCTGTGTGTTCAACTCTCGGGACCAGATCGCGTATTTGGACGGAGAAAAAAATAAGATGAAAAGAGCAGTTCAGTTGAGGACTTTTATCACAAAGTTATCAAATAAAATAAAACTGAGTACTTTGGGTCGGTCTGATCAGGAGACCGTTTTCACAGTCAAAAGGGCATCGAAAATTGTTGACCACAGTTTTCATAGGAAAGGGGTGTGGATTTGAAACATGGAACATGAAACTTCATCAGGCAAAGAAAGGAACTCACATCTTATTCAAGACACATTTTTTTAAACTCATCGCAGCTGTATTTTGAAGGTCGTATGAAAAAGGCCGACTCATTGGAAGACCATTGCTGGGAAAGTACTGATATGAAAGGATACAGCAAGTAAATAATTCATACAACTATGTGGATGAACAGCACATTGAGTAATGTTATTATCGAAGTAAAAATGTTATGATTAAATAATAAAGCTGGATCGTGAAAACATATTCAGTGACACATTTTAATAATCTAACACTAGCTTGTTGATAAAATATCCAGGATGGCTAATTAGCTAGAAAACTACCTAATCAAACCAATATCTGACGAGAAAAATGGTTGCTAGCCAGTTAACAAACCAGCTAGTTGCCTAACTTGCTATCTAATTAACTAACGTCGTACATTTTTGTAGCTTGTTAATAAAATATCTAAAATATCAGCTAACTGATCAAATAAACGTCCCTCTTGAAAAAAAAATGGCTAGCCAGCTAACAATCATGAATACAGTAAGTAAATATTTTGTTCAAATATGTGGATAAACATAAAGTGCATTTATAACAGCTAAATGAATAATGTGATTATCAAAGTATCAATGTGACACTTAAAAACAAAACTAATGTTCCTATGAAACTGATACAAGAGTAACACATTTTAGTAATCTAATACTAGCGAACTAGTCGAATATCTGACTACAAATTAGCATCCCACTTAGGTAACAAGCACTCCGCCTCCATGAGTTTCACTACATCGTTAAATATCTTGTAAGCTAACTTGGTAACTAAACCTGAACCTTTATCCGTTTTCATAGCTAGCTAAATCACTAGCTAGCCACCTACCCAAATATTACTAAGAATTAGCATCATACTAGCGCCTATTAGCTAGTATCCAATTCCATATCTTTCTGTGACTTCCTTGTGCAATCCGCCTCCATGAGTTTCACTACATCGTTAAATATCTTGTAAGCTAACTTGGTAACTAAACCCGAACCTTTATCCGTTTTCATAGCTAGCTAAACCGCTAGCTAGCCACCTACCCAAATATTACTAAAAATTAGCATCATACTAGCGCCTATTAGCTGGTATCCAATTCCATATCTTTCTAGGACTTTCTTGTGCACTCCGCCTCCATGAGTTTCACTACATCGTTAAATATCTTGTAAGCTAACTTGGTAACTAAACCCGAACTTTTATCTGTTTTCATAGCTAGCTAAATCGCTAGCTAGCCACCTACCCAAATATTACAAAAAATTAGCATCATACTAGCGCCTATTAGCTAGTATCCAATTCCATATCTTTCTGTGACTTCCTTGTGCGCGCAGCATCAAATAACGAGGCGGCCACCGCCGAGCCCCCTACCACCAATACCGAGCCCCCTACCACCACCACGGCTACTACGTGAGTACCCACAATGCATTGCTTGAATTTAGCACCCACATTTATCTTGTGCTCTCCCCTCAGGCCTTCAGGAGAAAGCAACGGACTGGAAGAGAACTCCTCGGCCAGGCAGCGAAAGGTTTAAAGAACAAAAAAGCAATAACCACTTGACTTGTGGATCGATCATATAACTATAATTGCACATTCAAACTGTAATATCTACCTAGTGTCATACTTGAGCAGCTTTAATCATTTATTTTCAGACAAAAGGCAATAATGTCAATTGAGTGTATTATTAATAACCGGCTGACTAAAAAATGGTACTGTATTAGTAGAAGTGCTCAAGGTTTGAGCTTAAAAGCTAGATGATATATATTTTTTAGATGTATTATCACACTTTTTGTTCAATATTATGGCACATAGATGTATGTCAATATTGTTAAGCACAGTAGCACAATTATTAAAATGAATGTCTACAAATGTGATGGTGCCACACACATGAATGTAACGGAAAAGTACATTATACGATTTGTTTGTATTGATCAAAGACAATTTATACATCAGACAGCAAGTGCTAAGCCACGCCCACCATAGTAACTGTATCTATCTATTACAAGGAGAGCAAATAGGGCGGCTGAAGCAACAACAGCTAGCAACTCTTCAGTCGTTATTCCTGATTGTAAAATCCAGAAAAAAATGATACGGCTATGCTAACTTACGTTAAAAGTTAGTAGAAAAGGGTCTCGATTTTTATGTACAGAGTTCTATTCATTGTATCAAGGTGACCAAAGATCCTAATACAGTGGAACCCCGGTTTTCGAACGCCTCTCAGTTCGAACAAATCGGACTCTGACCAAAATTTCGAGAAATTCTTGCTTCGCTGTTCCGTCAAAAAATCGCCGGTAATGCGTGAGTGGGTACGCTAGGGTGCGATGCTGATCGGCGTACGGGTGTTTTAGCCCCTTATTATGCCTCCGAAGAAAGTCAGTGCAAGCGGCAAAGTTGCTACGGGTGAAAAAAGAAAAGTAGTGCGTACAACTATTGCATTTAAGAAAGAAATAAGAGCAAAATATGAAGGAGGTGTGCGAGTGTCTGATCTTGCTAGGGAATACAGCATGGCTTCTGCTGACCACCACAAAGTTAAGAAATCCTATTCATAATTATTTTCTTTATCCTTTTTTTAATTTTTACACGTTCATGTTAGCGTAATCTTTCGTATGGAAGATTACGATGGCGCGAACGTACGATTAGCCTGGGTTAGCTTTGTTTATGTTGAACATTCGCGGTAAACATTCAGGGTGTTGGAACGGAGCCCAACTTGCAGGGTGTTGGAACAGAGCCCCCTTTCCAATTAACCGCTCACTACTTGTTGTGGAGACCCGGGTGCTAAATGACTTGTAAACTACCTGATTTTTTTATTTTTAAACGTTCATGTTAGCGTAATCTTTCGTACGGAAGATTACGATGACGCAAATGTACGATTAGCCTGGGTTAGCTTTATGTTTACGTTAAACATTCAAGGTAAACATTCAGGGTGTTGGAACTGATTAAAACGATTTACATTATTTTTAATGGGAAAAATGATTTTGGTGATCGAACAAATCGGTTTTCGAACAGGGTTCTGGAACCGATTATGGTCGAGAACCGAGGTTCCACTGTATCACCTCTATCTTATTTCTTGGTGCATCTAATGCTATAAAATCCTGTCTTTCATATAACCTTATAAGTTCATAACCTATGACAGAACGAACCCATTCTGGAATTTTTTAAGCCATGTCCGGGTTTCTATTTCATGGTAATATATGGTGCTGTTCAAAATAATAGCAATGCAATGTGACTAACTAAAATATCTTGGGTTTTAGTATATTTGTTATTGTTACATGCAAGACGAGTTACCAGTAAGTGCCATAGTGACATCATAGGCACTGCCGCGAACTTTTGGCCTAGCGTGTGACGTCATCCACTCCGCTGTTGCTAAACTACAACACAGCACCCCGAGGCCATCCTGTTAATCTGTTAATAATCAACAAAAGGATACTGCTGGAAGTGTAAATTTCCCCACGGGGATGAATAAAGTATCTATCTTTCATGGATTCTCAGAAAGTTGTAGAAAGAAAATTCTCCGAAGTCTATGCAATTGGGCAAATAGTTCAAAGGGGTATGTATCAAAAAATAGCAGTGTGGCAACCAATCTCTGAGTTCATCAATTTTGGTGAACAAAAAAAACTAGGTGTGAATCAGGTGGCACCTATTTGAGGGTGATAAAACCCATGCATTTGAGAAATTTGGGTCATTCAAGACACTGTTCTGAAGTCAAGTCACATTTATTTATGACGCCCTTAATCACAAAAATGTCTCAAAGGACTGCACAGGATTACAATGATACAATTACCTGATCTTAAACCAACATGCGGGCAAGGAACAACTCAAAACCTCAGCGTGAGGAAAAAGAGAAACCTTGAGAAGGGACCTCACAAGTGGTATCCCCCTTCCAGGATGACCAGGGTGAATTACATGTAGCATTACAGTACACAAACATAGTAAACACTAGGTAACATGTTGAAAATTTGTCCGGAAAGTGCATGACAGGAGCAACGCCCCCAGCCTGTAAACTAGTCCAGAAAGTCTATGACGACCACGACGCAGCTCCCCATCTCTGCCAGCTGGTCCATGCAGGCGTTCACATGCTTCAGGTCAAACGCTGGTCCCCTGACTCATCTCCAATCGTCCTTCTCCTTCGTATCACCACTAGACAGGACAATACAGAATATGAGGTGGGCATCAATCATAAGCTTTGGAATAGAAGTGTTTCTTAAGCCTTGATTTAAAAACTTCCATTGAGGTTGTAGATCTTATCTCCGGAGGCAGGGCATTCCATAGCACCGGGGCCCGGATGTAGAACGCTCCCAAGCCTGCAGACTTCTTGGCTCTCAGAGTCACAAGTAGACCGGCATTTTCCAAGCGCAGACTCCGTGCAGGAACATAGGGGGAAATCAAATCAGAGAGATAAGAGGGTGCAAGTACATGCAAACATTTATATGTTATTAAGAGAACCTTAAAGTCACATCTTAAGTGGATTGGGAGCCAGTCCAAGTTGGCCAATACAGGAGTAATATGCTCAAACTTTTTGGTCTTAGTCAAAAGTCTAGCTGCTGCATTCTGAACCAGCTGCAAACTTTTGATGCTAGACATCGGGAGACTGAAGAGCGGCATTCTTTGATCAATAAAGTGATCGGAGAGGAAGGAACCAATAAAGTAGTGCAAACAATTGTTCAGCTAAAATGATGTCCAATGTATTAAAATGGGTAGAAAAACCAGAGACACGTGGAAGAAAACTGAAGACAACTTCTAAAACGGACTGGCGCCAATGACTAGCTCTAGGACGATCAAACACAGTCTGCAATTACCTGTAAGTGCTGTGACGGTTAGAAGACGTCTGTGAGAAGCTAATTTATTTTCAAGAATCCCACGCAAACTCCCTCGGTTAAAAAAAAAAAGACATGTGCAGAAGAGGTTCACAATTCGCGCAACAACTGGCTTGAAGAAAAATGGAGGAATATTTTGTGGACTGATGAAAGTAAAACAGTCCTTTTTGCATCCAGGGGCCACAGGGCGTGCGTGAGACAACTCCCAAACTGAATTCGAACCTCAGTACACATTGAAGACAGTGTAGCATGGTGGTGCAAGTATCATGGTCTGGGCATGTTTCTCTTACTCAGAATCTTGAGGAATACTGTATAAAGGCACACAAATTGTTACCCTCATGGGTGTGACCATTCCACAATCGGGACTGCATCCACCTGCTACTCTACTCAACCAGCTCGTCACTTCTCACCAAAGGTAAATCAAATCGCATTTTCCTTTTACATTTATTTATTTCCAATAATTAATCTTACACATGTAGATTATACCTAAGTTATTCACGGTACACGGATCTCGTAACTGCCAGGGTCGTTAAGGCGCCACTTTCTGGCAGTACCCATCACTCTCCAGCAGGGCCGTTACTAGCCATTTGGGTAAATAAGTCGTTCTTTCTTTTGATTAATACGGTGGTGACGTTTAAATGTGTTGTCTTGGTAAAACATTGTTTAAACATGCTTTATACAAGATTTGTGTTTGTAATTTAGCACTGTTTAAGTAATATTTTACATAGACAATTAATTCGTACTCTATGACTATTTTTTTGCACTATGATGACTATTTTTGCACCAAATGCATATTGCACAAACCCTTACGATACCAACTGTATTACGAGACCAAACTTTATGTAACATCCTACATTTCTTGTGTAAGTATTGTGTAAATTATAACTATAACCTTATCCTCCTTGTTTTATAACCTTATCTTCTCTGTTCCTTTATCTTCTTGGCTTTTTTACCTCACAGTGAATGTGTGAACCTGGAGTGTCATGCCCAATTTCGTTGTCACAATATGTTAACCCATTTTGTAACAATGACAATAAAGGTATATTCTTTTCTATTAAACACTTACACTGACAGTTTGGCGCTGACAGTGAAAGCACGCCCCCTAGTGACACTTTTCAGTATCTGCCCAACACTATCTTCCACTATGAGTTGGGACTTTGATAAAAAAATGTGATTTAACAAATTGTTTGGTCTTTTTTCTTACAATTTTGTTGTATAGTTGTCTGGTGTTTTACTTTGTGTTTTAATCAAGTATTTATAACAATCAAACCGTTTTTGTTCCCAGTGTTTTAAAAAAAATATATACGCACACTTGTTTTGGTATTAAAAGCGGTCGCGCGAAACTCGCATCTAATAGGCTAGTGGCACTGAGTGCGCCTTATGAGCCGACAAAAAATAATTAGAACCAAGGAGAGTGTGCCCTTTAAAACAGTGCGCCAAATGGGTGTGGAAATACGGTACAATAATGAGATTTTTATTTTAACATTGACTATCGTAAAGTGACGCTTCGAAGCTATGTTCCCGCAGAGTTGGGTAGGGTTACTTTAACTTGATTACTTTCAATGACTTTTGGATTACTCCAATACCAAATATGCTAATAAAAGACAAGAGAAACTAAATATGAATAAAATGATGACTCACAACACGTGGTAAGCTTTCTCTCCTGGTTTTTATCTCTTTGATCTCCGGCAAAAGTAACATAAAATGCGACAGAAACAAAATGAAAATAAATCCAAACAGCTTGCCAACATTATTTTTGCCGTTCCATGTGTTTCGTTACTCCCCGAGCCTGCACAAAATTTAGTCATTTTATTCATATTTAGTTTCTTTTGTCTTTTATTAGCATATTTGGCATTGAAGTAATCCAAAAGTAATTGAAAGTACCGTAAATTTCGGACTATAAGCCGCTATTTTTTCCCCCTAACTTCCAACCCTGCGGCTTATTCAGAGATGCGGCCAATTTATGTAATTTTTCTAACGGCCGCTAGCGGCGCTCGAGTGTTGCTACCATTAACTGCCCTGTCAAAGCTATATTATTATTATTAAAGCTTTGAAAACTCTCTCGGTGTACCGTCTTTCTTTGTAAATATGTGTAACCCATGTATAATATGTATTTGCAACTGTATATTTTTGTAATGTATTTATTTTAGACACTTATTCTGATGTTTTGCACGGATGAGCGAAATGAGGGGCGAAACAAACGCGCGGTGCCGAGTTTAAGTGGGGACCACTAAAGGTGAGGGACAGACAAGGAAAGAAGAGGGGGTAAAAAGTTGGTTAAAGAAAAAGGAGTTGTGTGAGTACATGTGTTCATCTGATATATTTTCCCCACCCTTACCTTTGGAAATATGCACTTTTTTCCTTGGATTACTTTCAACGGGACCCGGACTCTGCAGGTCTGCATCAAACCTTAAGTATCGGTATCATTTTCCGTTCATTTTGCTGGCTGTGATTTTTAGACAGTGGATTTTAATATAGGACATTTAGTTTCAATCGCGGGACTTGAAGTCGGGTTTGGGTTCATTTTGTGTTTAAATGTGGGCGCATGCGGCTTATATACAGGTGCGGCTTGTGTATGTACAAAATCGGTTTTCCTCTTAAAATGCTGTGGGTGCAGATTATTATCAGGTGCGCTCTATAGTCTGGAATTTACGGTAACCAAGTTAAAGTAACCCTACCCAACCCTGTTCCCGCAGGCGTTCAACAAATAGCAAGTGAGGTATAATCCAACATCAGGTCTACTGTATGAACATACTGTATTTAAATATCAATATTTTCTTAGTCGTTTACTCTAATTTGGTAAGGATGTCATCTCGAGGTAACTGATCCTTAAGGGCATTTCACGGAGAGGTTGTATCCTAGATTAACCGCAATAACCGAGGGATTACTGCAGACATGGGACCAAGTCACACATGTGCAAGTCTCAAGTAAGTCCCAAGTATTTTTTTCTTGGGCAAGTCAAGTCAAGTCAAGTCACAGGCTGTGTCAAGTCAAGTCAAGTCAAGTCCTGTAATAGGTCAAGTCAAGTCCAAGTCAAGTCACCTTTGGCGTACTGTTGTAATTTTAGCTTCAGAATCTGATCTTAATAAAGTGAAAGGCAATATATAAGAA
Organism: Urocampus carinirostris; assembly: GCF_059441175.1. Lineage (NCBI taxonomy): Eukaryota > Metazoa > Chordata > Actinopteri > Syngnathiformes > Syngnathidae > Urocampus > Urocampus carinirostris. The sequence goes on along the minus strand of NC_142353.1, from coordinate 34,538,748 downwards.
ATCAAGTAATCATCCTTGGCTAATGTGCCTAACCTGTAATAAAATATTTGTATCCTAAATACTCATGTTCAGTAAAATACATCATAGACTCAAACAAACAGTGATATCGTCAGTATTTGGTATTTATTGACAGAAAAAGTGATCTGTAGATCGAAACCCAAACTTTTACTTTTTTTTTACTTTTACAAAGTAACAATAACAGCTAAAACAAATACTAACTTACAGAGGATTAAACTGTCACATTTCTCTTGCTCTTTTCTTTGCAGATTTCTCTCTCACACGCTTTCTGTCACTCACTCAAACAGTATATCCATAAGTCAATCCCTTTTTATGAGGAAACAAATAACAGCTAAAACAAATAGCTTATTATTATTAAACTTTGTTACATTTCTCCTCTCTCTCTCACTCACACACTCACACACACTCACACACTCTCACTCACTCACTCACTCACTCACTCACTCACTCACTCACTCACTCACTCACTCACTCACTCACTCACTCACTCACAATGACACAAATTAACTCACTCACTCAGTCACTGTATATCCATCAGTCATTCCCTTTTTACAAGGTATTGCATTTGCAAAATAGAAGATTAGACAGGGTCTTATCTGCAAGCCGAGCTCGATGGGGTCTCATAATGATTCCACCATGGCTGAAGACTCTTTCCACTGGGGAACTTGAGGCTGGCACTGACAAAGCTTTCATTGCAACAGGAAAAAGGGCAGGGAGGACAGCCCTGTTTGCGTCCCAGAAGGACAGACAAGGCTGCCCACAACAAAGAGAAAAATAGTTATTTAGTTGTGTCTCTGGGTTGGTGGTTGGGTCCTGCTTGCGGCGTTTTTTGTAGCCTGAGAATAGGCCAGTGCTGTCTTCTTGCTGGCTTTCGCTTTCCTCCTCTAGGAATTCAGGACTCTGGGATGTTGTGTGAGGTTGCACCTCACGTAGAATCAGATCTAATTAAAACAAAGAAAAAAAAGGGCAAGCGTAAGATCTCATGAGCATTATTCAAAATTGAACATCCACAGTTTGATACGCTTGCAAAATCATCTCTAAAATGGATTATAATACTCATATAACTGTTTTGAATTACATTTCCATAATTTGATAATGGTGACACGCCTAAGTGTACATCACGTTAAAAAAAAAAAATCCACTGACCTTTTACCATGTCAACAATGTTATTCTTGACATCATCGGTGACAAGCACATCATGCTGAAGCCACATCATGGAGAAAGCCGGGTCCAGGACAGCTGACCTGATGTAGACTGGGTCTGCAAATGGCAGCTCTTCCCCTGATGCAGCTGACAACATCTTCACATTAACGAAGATTCCCCGGAACCGTTTCTTCAAAGAGAATTGCAGGCTATGGATCATGCTTCCCAGGAAGCGCACTTGCGGCTTGAGTCTTTCCAAGTGGTGGTTAAGAGACAATACACAGAGGAGGACAGAGCTAATCGTCACAATCTTCTCTCCCTGAGTAAGATCAGTGGCCTCTGCAAATGGCTGTAGCACATCACAAAGTTCCTTCATCAAGTTCCACTCCCTAATTGAGAAGACCAGCTCACTGTGTCCCGTGTTCTGAACAACACTGCACAAGTCCTGGTGACTGAATGAGAGCACTGCCTTGACTTGTCGGAAAGTTGAATTCCACCGTGTGTTTACAGCAGCGGGTATCCCTCGCTGATCAAACTTCTCCTCAAACGCATCTTTAAAGGTGCTGGATGTATGCAAGAGAGAGCTAAGCTTGGAGCATTTTGCAAAGGAACTGTTCATGATCCGTGCATCCTTGAGACCATCACCAACAGCTAACTGCAGAGTATGCGCAAAGCATTGCTGACGTTTAGGGCTTCCTCTGTTGATTGTGCGGTCCACAGTCTCCCAGTCACCTCTGGAGAGGTCTTCCCACAATTCTTCATCATCCAGATTGTCATCATCGGTTACTTCGTCATCTTGATCCTTCGGAAAACAGACTGAAAATGCTCGCTTCATATTCGCAGCATTATCACAGATTATGAAGTCGAGTTTTTTCCGAATGCCATAATCCTCACACAGGGAATCAAAGGCTTCAGCAATGCGCTCTCCTGTGTGAGATCCCTTGAATCTGCTGCATGCCAGCAGGTATGACTTCAGCATGACTCCTTCTGAGGTTGTTAAGACATGGCCAGTGACTCCCAAAAAGCCGCGCATCCTCCTATCTGACCAAATGTCTATGGTAACCGACACATGGTCTACACCAGCAAGAATCACTTTGATCTTTTCTTGCATGTCTGCAACAAGTGATTCTATTGTTGAAGTTGTTGTTCTGCGGCAGATAGGCTGGTATTTGGAGTCGACCACAGACATGAAGTGCCTGAAATGTTTATTTTCCGTCATTGAAAGGGGCATGCTACATCCAATCACAAGATCTGTAACAATAGCATTGGTTATGGACTTCTGTTTGGGATGATTTGCTGAATATGCTTCCAGAGGACGAGACTGGATGAACTGTGATATTGCAGGCTGTGTAGTATCAGTGCAGGCGTTTCTTGTCCTTTCATACTCTGCATATCTGTGAAGCAGATGCAAAAACAAGAATGAGATGTCCTGTATGGTTGGGCAGACATGAAATCATGACATATGGTTAAAAAAACAGTTGTTTGAAACTTTCTGTATTTTTTTTTATCTATCTTCTGGATGATATTACTTAATATCAAATCAACTGTAACTGAAGCTTTTACCACATTTTTTTACTTTTTTATGCTCATAAAGCTGGTATATCTTAACCATGTGATAGTTAATAAATAAAACAATTTATTTAACATTTCCAACCATGAAATCAAAATTTTTAAAGAAAATAATGAGCTAATATTTATTTTTATACTAAAAAGTTACTAAAAAAAAACTACAAAAAAAACTTCCATAATTGTCGACTTAGTGGTCTTAATTATAAGATTGGATTAACATTATTGTCACTATTTGATTTGGAGACTACTGGCATAACTTTTGATCTAGCCTGCACGATTGAGGCGGTTTTAGCGTGATGACGTTGTAGTCTGATTGGTTGTAGCATAGTCCAGTAGTACACAGAGGCATTTGATCAACGCAGCCTCTCGGATGGTTGGCCAGACTAAACTCGTGTGATGAGTTTATCACACGTTTATCACAGTTTATTAATAGTCGCGATAGCCAGGCTTTATTGTTGCACTTTTATTGCACTTTATTGTTGTCAATGTCTACGCATAGGACAGTGTGGAACGTAATTTCGATTCCGTTTTATGTCAAGTACATTTGAAGGAACTGGCAAATAAAACTGACTTTGACTTGACTATGTACGATCAGCATGCCTGTGAAAAAGAGCGGATCCCCCTGCAGCTGCCGCCAACCCCACACTCTCCCCAATCGTGGAAGGTGCCCTTTTGCCAACACTTCCAAATTATATGCAGATTGAGACTATAACATTAAGGCAAAGACACATTTTTCAGGGATGTGATTTTTCCGCTAATTCGCGGAATTCCGCTTTCGCTCCAAAAATAAAATTTTAAAATTTCCGATTCTTTTAAATGGTAAAAAAAACGATTTCGTCTCGACAGCGTTCCATTTTAGTGTTTCCGTAACTGAAATGAAACGTACTTGCGATTGGTTGAAGTCTCCGTGTTGACCAATAAACGCGCTCCTTATAAAGGCGTAGGAGTATGCCATTGTTCATTTCTCACACGTTTTTGCCGAGTGTTTAAAGAAAGATGTCCGAGATCGAACGCAAAGATGCTCCGCGAGTTAAAGAAATTGCTAAGATCGTAAAAAAACAAGTTTCGATCGGACTGGTTAGAGAAGGAATTATCTACAAATGTTGGTGACCCCGACGTGATCCAATGTAGCGAGCAGAGACGGGAGTCGTAAGCGGAGTGTCAAACAAAGGTGCCAACGAAAGCTGCTTTAATGACATTTAAACTGGCGATAACAAAACAAACACGAGAGTGGCTAGAACCGGCCGAATTAAGAGTCCCCCTAGGAACTCGCTAACTAAACAATGGTTCCGTGGGTGAATTATGTACAACCCACTACAGTACTTTCATTTATAGATAACATCTTCTTCTATAACAAAGACATTTATGGTATGTTCTAATATGAGTTACTTTTCATTTGGTCATGATACAATTATTTGTTCATGAAATTTGAACTCTTCAACATGATTTATGTGTTAACTTAGTAATCACATGAGTTAGATATGATGATATTCTCAGTGATAGTTTTTAATAGCAAAGGCAGTCCAATGTTTTTTAATGTGACTGATTTTGAGTTGACTTAAACTGTAATTTTATATGGGATAGTTCAAAATACATTGAAAATGTATGCTGTTGTTTTGTCTATTTCTTTGTCATCTGAGTGCATTGAAAGTACTTAAAAACACGGAAAACCCATGACCTCCGGGGGGCTTCGCCCCACTTCTCCCCCCACCAGGGCACTGCCCTGGACCTAGCTGGGTGCCCGCGGCCCCCAGACCCCCGCCTAATTTTCAGATAATTTCACTTTGGTCAAATCACATCCCTGATTTTTGATCATGTACAGTGCACGTGTCCTTCTCAACTTCACCGCTTAGCCTACCCTATTTTCTCAATTAGACAGCCCGTTTATCCGTAGCTCCTAGCTCAATATGCCTGGCTTGTCTTTTGCGTTACCCGTTGTAGGATAGACGAGGCACTATGAGCACAAATGCATTCGTTTTACTCAAACATACTGCAATGTTTATAAAAGTAAATGAATGAAGCATCATTGACGCAGGTTACGATAACCTCTCGTCTCTGCATAAGAATGTCACAATGATAAACTGAAACCCCCCTGTGCAGCGGCTAAATCGCCCTGCCGCTCACTCTTAGCTAACAACCAAAGAGTAAGCAACTGGACTTTTTAGAGATTGAGCTGTAGATGTTCCTCATGGAAGTTCCTCAAGCTCAAATTAGAAGTCCAGTTGCCTACAACTAAACTGTATGGATAAAATGACCTGGGTGAATGACAATATTCACAGACATTAGCCAACATCCAACTCACCAGATATTAACACATTGACAAACAGATATTAACACTGACAAACACTTACTGGGCAGAATGGCTCTTCAAATGTCGGATGAAATTTGAGGTGGTGGTCTGGCTGTCCGAAATTTTCCCGTTGCAAAATTTGCACTGCGCTGTTCGCCGTTTACCTTCTTCACAGAAGTTTTTGAAGCCAAAAGTTACTACCCTCGGAGCAGACATGCTGACTTCAGGTGGTTGCCGTGGAGGTGTGTGGCGCATGGGCAGAGTGGGCGTGACATGAGAGCGTTTCTCAGCCCGCATCCCGTACTGTAATTGTCAACATTATTTAAATAATGAAATATATATATATATATGAACACGCAAGTCATTCAAGTCATCGTGGCTCAAGTCAAGTCAAGTCCCGAGTCTTAGATTGCCAAGTCCAAGTCAAGTCACAAGTCATAAAAACAGCGACTCGAGTCGACTCGAGTCCAAGTCACTAAGTCTCAAGTCCCCATGTCTGGATTACTGTATATCATTGGCATTGAATGAAACGCCTTCCATGTTTATAGCACATCAACCAACTTTATTTACAAATTCTACTTTTCTTTTTCTCCAACTTCCTCCTGGTGAACGAGGGGATCTCGGGGCCTGTGGAGCAGGAACCGCACCAGGAGCCTCAGCACGTCCTCGTCCAGACCGACCACTTGGCCGTCCTCTACGCCCTTAAAGAGACAGGCGCTGTCGGTGCCCCACATCAGGTTTTTGCGGGCGTTGCCCGCATCGGTCAGCACAGACAGCGACAACGTGTTGAGTTGGTAGCAGAAAAAAGAGAAGTATCGGCCGTCGCTGATCACCGCCTGTGACGAGAACCCTCGGTTCAGGTCCTCGTGGGCCCAGAAACCTAGGGGGAAAACATATTTACATGTCGTCATACTTAAAGCCCTAATGCAGGGGTAGGGAACCTATGGCTCGGGAGCCATATATGGCTCTTTTCATGAGTACGTATGGCTCCGGAATAAAATGTAACTATTGCACATTTCTCTGTGGCGTTCCAAAGTCAAGTGATTTTCTCCCCATTTTGCTCCATATAAAGCCGAAGCAACTTAATGCAGAAGTTCGATAAGAAACTATTTAAACTGATAAATAAAAACGCTGGCTTTGATTGGGTGAGCAGTACAGGTGGGCGGATCCCTGCACACGGTGCAAGGCACTTCCTTCTCTCTCTCTCTCACTCAGTGCAGTCTACACCGAAAGTGAATATGACCGTATGCTTATTGTTTGCAGTCATTTGTGACATTTTTACAAAAGAACTTTGCATGCACATTGTTTTTAAAACGTTATTGAGGACAAATTTCATGGAAAACATTTGCCTCAACACTCTTAACTGAAGGTGGAAGACAAAGTGTAAATGGCATATTTACATTGATTTGAGACACAGTATATGGCATGATTATCATTTCAGACATTTGATTAAATCATCAACAGTGAAATAAAATGTGCTGAAGAATTAGCTTTTGTCGAGAGAGCGTGTTTGGCAGTTTTTTCAATTTTGTCTGAAAATATATGATGTGGCTCTCTCAATTTCTTTTTAAAACATTTTTTGCTTTTATGGCGCTTTGGGTCAAAATTGTTCCCGACCTCTGCCCTAATGTGTAATATTTGACCACTAGATGGCACTGTGATGTCGAGTACAAGCGAGGGCCAGTGATACACGGCAGAGCGTGGCAACAGGATGACAGACAAACATGGCGTGGACGTAAGTGGGGATAATTTTTTTTTTAAATAAAAAATAACATTGGTATGATCATGCATTTTTGCCATGTATTCAGATAAATGATTTTTACTGGATGACAGTATTTGTAGGAGACATTAAATATTACACACTGTCCCTTTAAAATTAGCAAGAGCAGTAACTGCTAATATACACACAAAGGAAGAGAGTACCAGCAGACGCAAGATGGCAGACAATCATGTCAGTGCCCTCTAGGTGAGCCTCATGTTACATAAAATAAATTCAAATTCTTTAACTACGAGTTGAGGTTTTTGAGTTTATCCTTGCCCTCATGAAGGTTTTAGATCAGGGGATGGTGTCATAATAGTCTGTAATAATAGTCCGTGGTTTGCAATAACCTGTGCAGCCCTTTGAGACTTTTTGTGATTAAGGGCTATACAAATAAACATGACTTGACGAGTACGTTTATATTTTAGTTCATGGATTCTTGCTTATTATTCGGATCAACATTTTTTTTCTTTAATGAATAAAGTGTTTTCATCACAAGGAGGCACTACACGATGTCCCTTTAGGACACATTTGGGTGGCAAAAGCATGCCTGTTACAAATGAAAGGGTCCCCATTTCCTGTGGTGTGTCTTGGGCAGGTACAGCCTGGTAGTGCCTATTCCTATCCAGGCCAAAAATGTTACCACCCGGTCTCAAACCGGCCCCTGTAAGAATGCTTTTACTTTACTATCCCAAACTTACTCCTACAATGACACGGGTTGGCGACTCAAAGTTCCAATGTAATGCTGAATTTTCGAAAAAGCGGTAATCAGGATTTTTCGACGGACATGTTGCATTTAACGGTCAACAATCAATAGTTAGGGGAAATGAGAAATAGTTTTATGACACGACGTTCCATATTTTTGATCATTAACTTTTAATACAGTTGTTCACGATAGATAAGATGGAGAAAAAAGAAGACATTTGAGAGTTAAGTTTAAGACCTGTAAAGGAAATTTTTCGAGGCGCTAATTTGCAATTATTACATTTAAGACTTTTTCGAGTTTTAAGACCCCTATACAGTGTTCATTTTACCTGTGAAAAGTGATGGGTCCCGGGGACTCGCATGCTCAAAAATCTATGGGTCCCAACAGAGATCTACGGGTCCCCAAAATTTAATGTTATCGAGGTTGAAATTGTGAATCGGCGACAAATATATAATATAAATCTATATATTCATTCAGTTTTAATAATCACAGTTAATTAGTAATACAAAGCAGTTATCACTTGAGATTTTTCAGTTCATATATTCTTCGTGGTTTGCTGTCCCGCCACAGTTGTAATGCCTTCTCAAGGTCCAATCCTTATCTTGCTTAGGAGTATTATTTTGTTTATTTTCTCTCGTCGAGTCGTTCGCTTCAACACACGTGTTTTCCTTGCCTCCGCGATCTTCCGAAGAATTTCCCCGCCGTTTTTTCGTGCCGGAATTATTACCGTTGTTATCACTTTAGCATTATGTGTTTCGACTTATTACTGACACTGAAGAAATGACCAATTTTGTGTTGATTTTCACCTTAAATCGACGACCACCACCACAACAATGACGTCATCTCGAAGCAACGAGATCCCGTTTGCCGAGATCGGCGTGCAGTTGAAAAACTCGAACCGCGAGACCAAAACAACAATGGCGGATCTGCCCGACAGAAAGTTTGGAGTGCGGTAAACCTTTGTTAAAAATAAAAGTGATCGGGTAATAATGACAATTTTGTGTTGAAAATGTTGCGTCCCGGGGACGCACGTTGATTTGACACGGCAAAAATGATGCGTCCAAGACGCAGGGACGCGGGCAGACGAGAACACTGCCTTTCAATCTTTAATAATAGATCATTTTCCTGTCCCCAATAATGTCAAATACGTTACCCTGATAGGAAGCCTGTGCTGCGGTCCACGCAAACAAGCTAGCGATGGCGTTCGCCCTGAGGTACACCTCAACCTGGTCCGACTGTTTTCGGCTTTCCATGCGTTCCCTGTGGTAGCGGTCGGGCACAAAGTGGAACTGAGTGTGACCGTAGCGAGCCGGGTCCATGATTTTGGAACCTGTCGTAACGAGCGAGACGAATTGGAGCGTGCGAAATTGCTGGGGAAGTAGCAAAAGGAGAAATGAGAGGTCACCTGTGAAGATGGTGTTGGTGTACTGTCTTTTGTAGAGGGGTAACCTGTCGGGAACGTGCGGGATTTCCGGAACCTCGGCTGTGAAAGAATCCTCCGTCGGAACAAACTGCAGAGTCATTTAGTTTGGAAAATTTCGTTTTTTTGTTTTTTCCTTAACCTCGGTTAGGACGTACAACAACTCTCTAAAACTATCACAACAGAGGGTACAATTACATGCAGGAAATAATTGGATCGGAAACTGACTATTGCCACTATTCAGATGATGTGAAGCCATGTAAACGCGCACGATATTCCAATTTCCATACCTTGATTAGTCCCTTAATATTCTTCTTATACATGTCTAGTTTCCCTCATCCAGGGATAGCCTTATGCCCCAAAGCATTGTGGGATTTGTAGTACAAATAACTGAGTTGATTTCTACACAACATTTCCTAATTATTTTCTGTGCTCACAGTGAAACTGCCACTGGTGTATCCCTCTATATAAAGTGGATGTCACAGAGGTATCCATCCATTTTAAGGGCCAATATCGTTTATAAATATTAAGAGGAGGCCGATAAACAGTTATTGGAGACGATATTCATTTGCTGTAAAAGCTTAAAAATTGGCGCGAGATTTTTTGATGTAAAAAAACAAAAACAAATAATATTTGTTATAAATTCAAATAAAACTAATAGCGGCTACCATATATTTACTACGTGCGGAAAGAAAAGGCGAATGAGGGCTGCACCTGACTCGTGTGCTCGCTATATGGAAGTGAAGGAAGGGAGCCGGCTTCTCATCCAATCATCAACTCGATCCTTCCGAGACAACTTTTTTCTTTAAGGATTGATCAATATGCATTTTGGGGGGATTCTGTGTTGTTGACTTTGAATTTGTTGAATGTAATATCACCCAGAGTGACTCGGTAAAAAATCTAAGTGTCATATTAGATCCCGATCTGTCCTTTCAAACACACGTTAAGAATATTACTAGAACAGCTTTTTTCCATCTTCGCAACATTGCTGAAATTCGCCCTATGCCGTCTCAGTCGGATGCGGAGATTATAATTCATGAAATGCTGTTCTACTAATGATCCCAAGAGCCAAGAAGAGATCCGCAGTTTCAAGAGTGTTCTCCATCTGGGTCAACAATATCAGGGGATTGGGTCATAAATGTGAATTTCCCTTCGGGGATGAACAAAGTATCTATCTATCTATCTATCTATCTATCTATCTAATAGTCTGTAATAATAGTCTTTGATCTGTGCAGCCCTTTGAGACTCTTTGTGATTAAGGGCTATACAAATAAACATGACTTGACTTAACATAACATAAAAAGGTTACATTTATTTTGTATTTCATCCTTTCTTTTAAATAATAATAATAATTTACTTGTATTGTCATTCTTTGTAACAATGTACACAGAACGAAATGTCGATACACCTGACCCGTACAGTTAAACTGTAGCGAGCCGATGCAGATTTATTAGTATTAAGTATTTTGATTATATTTCCTGTGTTTATATAAAAGGTTACCGTTATTCTTTTGTCTCTTTTTCCGCCTTTTGAAATCATTCCGTGCATAATATTACATAAAAATTGGGCATTAAAGCAACAAAAACAATTCAAAGAGCCGTTTGGGCCTCGAGAGAGACGGCTCTTTTCGGTGAGCAGAGCTGAAAAAGCCAGTTCTCGAAAAATAGGATTTCCCATCTCTATATGTAATAGTCTGATCTGCCATCTCTCCATGTCAAATCTCAAATTCTTTGACATACAATCACTTATTTTTAGAGTAGCGGAAATAGTTACTTTCACTGGTAAATAGTTACCTTACTATAGTGTAATTCAGTTACTTTTTGGTAACTATAACTAATTACCTTTTTAAAGTAACGTGGCCAACACTGTTCATTTAGCTTCTTGATTTTGCTCTAAAAATTGCACCAGACAGATACATTTTAATTCTCAGCGCACAAGAAAATCTAGCCAGCGCACAAAAATGAGGGCTCAAAATTACTAATTAAGAAGCGACTTAAGTCGAAGTTACAGTGCATGAAGGTAAAAATACACGGGATCCCCTGACGCTGTGCTCTAAATGCGGTATTTTGATGTCGAGTCAGAGTAGAACGAAGTTGAGTAAAGTTAGTAGAGTTGGTCAAGAACCGGCTTCTTCGGCTCGGCTCACTAAAAGGAACCTGCTATTTCGGGTTCTAAACAGCTCTTCAGGTTGTTTTCTTCTTTAATAACAACATGACCAAATATTATGTAAAATTATGCACAAAATGACTTAAAGGAAGGGGGGAATAGAACAAAAAAGAAAAAAATACCAAAATGAAATAGGAGTGAAAAGCAGGGAAAAAAGAAACAGAAGGAAGAGAAAAAAAGGAGGAAAAATTTTAGAAAAAAGCCAGAAAAGAAAGAAATGTAGGAAAAAAGTAAATAGAGAACAAAAAGAAAAAAGTAACAGCTCAGAAAAAATAAACACAATGAGATTTTTTTCAAAGGAATTTAAAAAAAAAAAGGAAAAATTTTGTGTTGCATTCAAATAATTTCCAATGATATCAAGTGAATCTTGGTGCCAACATTGTACTTCCACAAAAAATGTGATTAAGTACAGTTGTGTATCTTACAACCGACTCAATAAGCCCCCAAAAATGTTAATATTATGCGACAAAATATATCAGGAAATAAAAAGAAATGGATATGTTGTGAAAGAATTGTAAGAACATACGACGTTTGTAGGCCGTACAATTCATTCAAAAGAGAAAAATAATTTTGCATTGCCGGAAACTCAGCAAAATGTAATGTGATGTCAAGTTTTGGACATGTTTGATAATGACTTGGTTGCCATACTTGGGATTGCTGTTGCTCACTGTTGTTTCAAGCGTTGCTCACCGACTTTGTGTGAACGCTCAGACCCGTGGAAAATTACAGGGAACATTGCTAGCCATGTATACAAGGTTTTTGGTTTGTTTCTATGAATGTGAACGATTCATTCGGATTAAATCCAAATATTCAGTTTCCAATACGATTATAGCCTGCATGTCGTCAGAGGTAAAGTGATTTCGAACCTGAGGAAGCTGCTGCGTCGTTCTAATCTGACATAACGGGCGGTCGTCTATCTGGAACCTGATGGGCTCTATGTGCCCCCTTCTGTGGCCCTTAGGGATCATTCTTTCCCCTCTACTCCAGTAAAAGTTCACATTGGAATCTAAATCTGATAACGCACAAAGAAAAACGATATTTAAGTGAGGTCAAAATTAAGTAAACAGAAAGAGTTGACCTGGAAAATGGTGCGTTTGTTTACATCAGGAGATTTTATACCTAAACTGGAGTAAAGAAGCAGTGGGTTATATTTGGTTAAGCTGTATATTAAAGCTTTGACCAAATTCCTCAGGAAGGATCCCTCGAGCAGCTCCTGGTGTCGGTACACAAAAGGTTTGCGTTTTATAGTGTACCAGTGCTCTTGGAGAATCACCCGAGTCACAGATGAACGGATGTCCGCGAACGCCTCTTCACTAATGCCAAGGTTAGGTATTTCCGTGGCGGTGGGTCCATTCTCCTCCCCGGCTGAGGCCAGAGTTGGGTGCGTTACTGAAAAAATTAAAGTAATTTGTTAGCCCTCAGATTACTGTCACCCAAAAGTCGCATGTTACTCTGATAGTAACTTTCCAGTTACAAACAATTGCAGGGGTCTCCAGCCTCTTTCAAGCTGAGCTCTACTTTTCGTTACCAACTAGTGCAAAGGGCACACCGTTTCTAAAATAGCAACTGAGCTAGCTGGCTTGCTTAGCTTAAAACGATAGTTTGATAGAAAGGTAGAAAGGTAAACAGGTAAAAACGAAAAGGGAGCTAGCTAAAACAGTAAAAAGCCAAATAAATAGCCACATAGTTAAAAAAAGCAAGGTATATAGTGGGAAAGGAGCCAAATTGTTTGATAACAAGGTAAAAAGGTGACATTTTAGCTTGATAGCATGCAAAAAATGTAAAAAGCTAGCTTGAGAGCTTGCTAAATAGCTAAAAAGGTAGAAAGATAGCTAGATTAGAAAAACTGCACTTTATGGCTCATTTGCTTGATAAAACCCATAAATTGGAATTGAGTTTGTTGTATTTCCTGTAACATAAATAAAAAGATTAATAAATACATTGAACACATGAACTGATACTCATTTTGCTACTTTTATTTGTAACTACATAAAGCTGATGAATCGTTTGAGTCACGCGGGGCTTCAAATGTGTGTAAAAGGGAGTGTGAAGCACATTGTAAAGTGCCTTGGGAGGTCTTCATTGACTTGAAAAGCGCTATATAAATGCAGACCATCCATCCATCCGTTTTGTTTTAATTGCTTAAAAATAATTATCAAAACTGGCATAGATTTTTAGCATGAACTAGAATTTATTTGAATTTCTAAAATAACTTATCATGTTATTACTACGTTGTTACTATGGTATTACTAGGGTAATACCATAGGTGTTGTAAAAGGATAGTGGGATGTTTGGGCGCGTTCTAAGGGATGGGCAGGGCACCCGTATGATGCGGCAGGGGTAAACCAGTGAAAGCTGTCGGGCCCTGCTGTTGGACAAAAGAGTGTGTTGTGTCAACCTGACCTGAGTGACATGGCCGCTTTCTTGTGTCCCGTTTCATCTGGAGGGACGAAAGCATGACCGACTTGGGTGCCGACGTGCTTAACTTGTTTGGGTGTTTGGGCATTTGGGTTGGCCATGGTCCAAAAATGTTCATGTGTGTTTTTTGCTATTTTTCCCCTTTTTATTTTCTTTATTGTATGTGTTTGTCTTGCTGTCGGTCACCCCTCTTGAGGGACATGTCCAAGGTAGATAAATAGATACTATGGTATTACCAGGTTAATTATTAAAAAAATACATTGCTTTTTGCAGATATTCCATACTTTAAGAGAGAATGTCTTTTCTACGGTGGCCGAGAGGTGCAAAACACTTGTACATATCAGGAACACTTTTACATATCAAGAAACACTTTCTCATGTCACAAAACAAAATTACAAGTTTTGAAACAAATATAAATTTCAGAGAACAAACTTGACAAAATCAAACACTTTTACAAAATCTAATACACTTTTACAATTCCATCTTAAATTCTACTGGAAATGGAATGTCCCAACTCCAGGGCTCAACCGGAAATCATACCCGTCAACCTCCAGGGCCCCATGCCCTTAAAAACTGTCGTATTTTCCTTTACAAAATACAAAATAATCTTACACCATATTTTTTTTCAAATGTGTTTATTTATGTTGTTTAACAGGTTATATTGTACATGTGTGTCGTTATATGATACATATTGTTAATTAACATTTTGTTGTGTGATACTGAGTTGCTACACATGAATGAGGTTTATTATAAAAAAAGTTCAAAAATTAAGTCGCTTGGACGTTCACTGTAGAAGAAAAAATACATGCAAATATAATTAGAATACATTATCTTATTCAAATTATTAATTAATTTTCTGCATTAAATTATTGTTGGTAATATACCGATTAAAGGGATAACCACAAACCTGTCTTTTTTCATTTTCTCCTTTTATACTTCTTTTTTCTTAACTTCTTTATACAACATAATTCGTAATATAATGCATCAAAGCAAGTGAGCCGGTTGAGAGCCGGCTCTCTTTAATGAGTTGAGCCGAAAAAGACGGTTCTCTAAAAAGAGACGGACTTACTTTCACTACACAACTACAGTGGAACCTCGGTTTTCGAACGCCTCTCAGTTCAAAACAAATCGGTTCTCGAACAAAAATTTTGAGAAATTCTTGTTTAGCTTTTCGGAATTCGAACGCCGGTACACTAGGGTGCGATGCTGAGCGGCGTACGGGTGTAGATTGCCCCCACCCCTCGTGAAGAACTGTTATGACGTGCGCGCGCGCACTTCTTTTTGCTTTCGCTTTAGATATCGGTGAACGGAGTGTTTTAGCCCCTAATTATGCCTCCGAAGAAGGTCGGTGCAAGCAGCAAAGTTGCTACAGGTGAAAAAAGAAGGGTAGTGCGTACAACTAATGCATTTAAGAAAGAAATAATAGCAAAATATGAAGAAGGTGTGCGAGTTTCTGATCTTGCTATACATACAGCATGGCTTCTGCTGAGCACCACAAAGGCAAGAAATCCTATTCATAATTATTTTCTTTATCCTTTAACCGCTCACCACTTTTTGTGGAGACCCGGGTGCTAAATGACGTGTAAACGACCTGATTTTTTTAGTTGTACACGTTCATGTTAGCGTAATCTTCCGCACGATGGATTACGCTGACGCGAACGTACGATTAGCCTGGGTTAGCTTCATGTTTACGTTCATGGTAAGCGTTCAGGGTGTTGGAACGGATTAAAACAATTTAACCAAACAATTTTACCTTTAATGGCAAAAACGATATTCGGTGATCGACCAAATTGGTTTTCGAACAGAGTTCTGGAACGGATTATGGTCGAGAACCGAGGTTCCAAGGTACCATGGAATGATTCATAATGGGAAATCCCCAGGCGGCAGACGCATGCGCACAGTAGCATCAAACCGCTCGCTTCGTTTGCAACGAAAAAAACAATACCGAGATAGAGGCTTCCACGGCAAACTCCTTTGACTTGATTGATTTGCCAATTCGTGATAGTCGGTGTATACCAGATGGTACCCATAATTGACAAATTTGCGTTTTTCCGCACAGATTTCCTTGTATGTTGTACACGTCTTAAATGCATAATAAACATACTTTGTACGGCAAAAACGTAAAGGTTGACAGGTGAAATGAAATTATCTGCATTTATATAGCACTTTTCAAGTCAATGACTTCCCAAAGCGCCTTACAATGTGCTCCACATTTCCCAATAGCGGCCTTTCAGCCATGTAAGGCGCTAACCTGCTTATTGGGTGTATTAGGGGTTCAGTGTCTTACCCAAGGACACTTCGACATGTAACACGGACGAGCTGGGATTCGAACTGGGATCCCTTGATTCCAAGACGAGCGCTCTACCTCCTGAGCAATGAAAATTGTACACAAAGTAAACTTGTTTTGCACCCCTCGGCCACCGTACCTTTCGCTTTCAAGTTACAAAGTATTAAAAATAGCGCGTTACGGTACTCGTTACAAAAGAAGTAATTTCTTCCTAGGAACGGGTTAGTCCCAACACTGGCTAGACAGAAGGCTTACCCGGACTGTACAGCTCCGGTAAACCAGGGATGTATGCAGTCTTGGTGAATTGCTGGTACCATTTATCCGCGTTGCGTGCAAAAGTCCGCGGATAGATGACGTATTTTTCACGCTCGATGCGAGTTTGGAATCGGAGTTTCTCCTCCAGCGGGGATGCTTTTATCCTCTCCACTTGCTCTTCGAACTGACGCAAACGGGCCAATTTGCTTTTGGCCGTGAGGGAAGCTTTGATGGGCGGGTAAACGGCCTCCTTCTCCACTGCCACCGCCGCTTCCGTGTGATTAAGTCTGTGGTTTCTGAGAACGTTAAATGGGAAGCGAAAGGGCAGCCTTGCGAGCGCCGCCATCTTTGTGCTTCTTCTTCATCGATTCAACGAAGAATGAAAAGCGTACTCTTTGCACAGCAGCGCCCCCTAAAATATAAATATTTATCACGGAAACGTCTTTTTGGAACTCAAAGCTCTGATTAAAAACAACTACAAAAATGCTTTACAAACTTCTCAAGCACCTTTATTTTTACCACAAAATAAGCTGGAAATAAATATTCATCTATCTACCCTGGTCATATCCATCGAGAGGGGTGAGAGACAGCAAGACAAACACATACACAAAAACAAAGAAAAGGAAAAAGTAGCAAAAAACAAATATTGACCATGGCCAACCCAAATGCCCAAACACCTAAACAAGTTAAGCACCTCGGCACCCAAGTTGGTTATGCTTTCGTCCCTCCAGAGGAAATGGAACACAAGAAAGCGACTATGTCACTCGGGTCAGGGTGACACAACACACTCTTCTGCAGGGCCCTTCAGCTTTCGCTGGTTTACCCCTGCCGCATCATACAGGTGCCCTGCCCATCCCTTAGAACGCGTTCAAATATCCCACTATCCTTTTGCAACAACTCTCCGCTCATTCCTATCACCAACAAGAGCTCTAGCTTCCACTACAATTTGACCTCTTTCCACCAGTGCACTCTTGACACCATCCATCTACGTCAATCACGGCCTTCCTCTTGGTCTTTTCCATTTACTTCTGCTCTGTAGATCCTCTTCAACATTCACTCCTCATCCATCCGCTCCATGTGTCCAAACCAACCAAGTACTCTCATCCACACGCTTGCTCAGTTCCGCTACTACTCCAGTCGTGTCTCTCACAATTTCATTTCTCAATCTATCCAATCTTGTCACTCCTAACACACTCCTCAAACACTTCATCTCAAAAACATTTAATTTCCTTATCAAAACTGCATTCAGGCTCCAAGCCTCTGCACCATACAACACAGTTGGCACAATCACACTCTCATACAGTCCCCTCTTAACATCCATACTCTTGTTGTTCATCACTCTCCTCAGAGCACCTTGCTTCCTTGATTCACTCTGTGCAATACCTCGCACTCCATTCCACCAACTGCAGGCACATCACAACACAAGTACCTAAAAGCTTTCAACTTCTTCCAGCAATTGTTCATTCAACCTTATTTCCAACACCATGTCCACTCCATCCCGTGAAAACTTCATCGCCTTACTCTTCCCAACTTTCACACATAACTTACGCCTATCACACACTCTTCCAAACTCCATAACCAACCGTCTCAATGTTTCCTCAGAATCAGCCACAAGCGCTGTGTCATCTGCAAAAAACAACTGACTTACATGCCACACCATTCCACTGTTATCCATCATCTCTACACCTCGCCGGAGATTCGGAACACAAGGAAATTACATCACGAGTTTCATAAATTTTATATGCTGGATCACAAAGTGCATATTCTATTCATCCAATAATTAACAAGTTTTACTTCAATAACGTTGCATTTCGTAATTACTTTTGGTCATATGCTAACAAGGGTGCAGTGATCAGAGGTGGGTAGAGAAGCCCAAAATTTTACTCAAGTAAAAGTACTGTTACTTCAGAATAATATCACTCAAGTAGAAGTAAAAGTCGTCATCCAAATACTTACTTGAGTAAAAGTACTCGGTGAAAAAAAATACTCAAGTGGTGAATGTCATATTTATTGTTTTTAAAACAAACAATCAGATCATCAAATTGTTGTTATAATTATTAATTATTATTATAATGAATTGCTAAGCGACATTTTCCATCAGTTTCATCCGTAAACAAGTACTAAGAAGCATGAAAAGGGTGCTGAAAGGTATCTACAAGTACTGAAAAAGTACATATTACTTAAAAGTATGCAAATTAATGAAAAACGTCTGAATAATGAGCGAAATAAGTGACCAGAAAAGGACCAAAAAATGACTTAAACACCGAAAACAATCCGGGAAAGAAAAAAATGTCAAAATGACGTTCTGTTTTGGTAAGTTTGCCACTTTCGATTTTGAAGTAGCACATGTTATTTATTTTTTATATTCTGGAGGATATTTACCTATTTTTTTATCATCAAAAGTTTGGCATATATGGTTTATTACGTACATAAATTCGAAGTTAATGTCCCATCATTGCTCGTTATTTGTTATTTCAATTGGCGCGTAACTAGATTATCTTGAACGCAACACGCAGATCCCTGCTGGATGTGATACGTTTCAGTGATAAATTATTGCATATTTTAGAAGACATAAAAACTCACAAGCCAAATCTAATCCAATATTATACAATATACACGAGGGAAAATGTATATGTAGCATATAAGGTCACACTGCGAAAGGTATATTTTTTTACCAACGTTAAATAAGACATAATGGTCATATTGACGAGGTTTCCTGAAGGCAACGTCAATGTAACGTTTCCGAGACACATGGGTATTGTTGGGTCTCTCGTGCGGTTGTATTTTAGGAAATCACGACACCTTTTAGATTTTGACTAGATGGCTCAACTGGCCATGTTCTATCATCAAACCCTCCGAACTTGCCTGTTTCAAAGCCGAACGGCGACCCAACTCGGTGGTTTTCAACTTTTAAACAGAGGCCAGGTAGCTAATGTGTTATATGTCGACTTCGGTGTTGCTGACGTCACATTTTAATCATTTGTCTTTAAATCAAATGTATAGTTTTTCCTACATGAAGGGAATTGTCAACTTTCTTATGCGAACGAATCCAAATTTCATGTTTAATCTCCACTTCCTGTAGAGAAGTCTGTGTACCGGAAGTGACGAAGTACGACAAGCGGAAGTTGCCAGCAAGAAATATGACAGAGGAGCTCCTGCCACAATCTTCTCCAAAGTGATTGACAAAAGTCTCCCAGCAGATATCTTATACGAGGATAACAAGGTTCTCTTGAATTCTTAATTTAATAATGAAATGTGGTTATCGCATCACATGAAAATCTCTCACGTTTAGGAGAAATTCAATTCAAGTCAAGTCACATTTATTTGTGACGCCCTTAATCATAAACTGTCTCGAATGACTGTACTGGTTGCAATGACAGCATCCCCTGATCTTAAACGAACATGCGGGCAAGGAAAAACAAGCACGAGGAAAATATGAAACCTTGAGAAGTGACCTCACGAGTGGTAATCCCCCTTCCAGGATGACCAGGGTGCAATACAAATTTCTTATAAGGCATCGCATGGAAATCTCCCACCCTTAGGAGTTATTCACCGGTTTCCAGGAAAAACTGGTGTCCTATCTGCAACCTCAGTGGAAATGTTTAAATCTAAGCTTAAAACACACTTCTACTCTATAGCATATGAATAACCTATATTTTTTGTTGACGATATCTGTGTATTATTTGTTATTGCAACATCTATTGCAGCCTGGTCATCCTGAAAGGGGATTACCACATGTGCGGTCCCTTGTCAAGGTTTCTTCATTTTCCTCATGTTGAGGTTTTTGAGTTTTTCCTTGCCCTCATGTTGGTTTCAGATCAGAGGGTGGTGTGATCTGTAATAATACCTGTGCAGCCCTTTTAGACTCTTTGTGATTAAGGGCTATACAAATAAAAATGACTTGACTTGACTATCTGAATTGTGTAGATCCGAGGAGAAAATGTATTTTATATTGTGAGATTTCCCTGAGCGAATGTGGGTTTTTGAGGTGGCGCGTTTGAATTAAAATCAGTGTAGTTCACGCGGACAGCCATACCGTATTTTTTCATGTGTAAAGCACATTCGATTTTATATCATTATCACACTATTTTTATTCTCACTACCAAAGACGACGAATATTAAAAAGCGGAGAAAAAGGGAAAATTGCTGTTGTGGAATGTGGATAATAACTAATGATAAGTATGTCGGTATCTGGTGAAGGCTGTCTGATGACGTTGTTGCAAGAGGTCTCAAGCTGATATGCTGAGGGAACTGGGGTGGACGACCTTCACGAGATATCTTAACTTTATTTGAGAACACTATAAAAGCCAATTGTTGAACGTTTGGAACTTTGATCGTGTCCCGAATGCAATAAAGCACGTTCCCTTTTCGCCATATCTCCTCTCTGCATATTTTTTGATGTTCTCTCCAAAATTGTCTTGATGGTCTGGTCTGCATTTATATAGCGCTTTTCAAGGCAATGAAGACCTCCCAAAGCGCTTTACACTTACCCACTCACACACACACCAATAGCGGCCATGGAGCCATGCAACCTGCAGACTTGCTTATTGGGGGCATTGGGGATTCAGTGTCTTGCCCAAGGACACTTTGACATATAACATGGAGGAGCCGGGAATCGAACCTGCGATCCCTTGATCCCAAGTCGTGCACTCTACCTCCTGAGCTAATGCCGCCCCAAGAGATATAAATAAATGATGAGCCAAACAACTCTTTGGTGTATCTGATGATGAATCGCACTTTGAAGGACATGAAATAAACACAATGTAAATTTTATGTTTTTTTTGTGTTGATAGCGGTCGATAAATTATTTGAATAATAGTAAACAAAACTTTGTACCGATTTTTAATAAAATGACACACTAAATATTTTAAGCCCTGACATGTTTTCATGTCAAGGTTATAATCTTAATAATTTTGTGTTACTGTTTTCTAGTGCCTGGCTTTTCGGGACATCAGTCCACAGGCCCCGGTACATTTCCTGGTTATACCAAAGATTGTTATTCCCAGAATAAGTCAAGCCAGAGATGATGATGCTGAGGTAAAATTGATGTCATTGAATTTTGCGAAATTCTTCTTTCTGTAGAAAATAAATATCCCAAATAACCAACTTTTCGCATACATATAATACTAACTTCTACTATCCTTCTGCAGCTCCTGGGTCATTTACTCGTAGTGGCTAAGAATGTAGCAAAGCAGGAATCCTTATCGGAAGGTTATCGCGTGGGTAAGTTCCGCGCTGCCGTTTCTGAAGTCTGGAAAAACGTTATCGATGAAATTGTGCCGGTTTGCAGTCATCAACGATGGCAAGCACGGCGCTCAGTCCGTCTACCATCTCCATCTCCACGTATTGGGAGGCAGACAAATGACGTGGCCGCCAGGCTGAATCAATACAATTATATATAAACTAGTACATCATGTTGACAACATACAATGTGAGTAAGATTCCTCCCCTTTTGTCAGCTCAATGTTAGAAATAAAAAGAGAACATCTCAAATTCTTGACGTTTGCTGTTTTTTTCTGCAGGCTAACGACTATTGAAAACAGTTTGATATTCCATTAAAGGGACAGTGTGTATTATTTGGACCTCTAGATGTTGTTGTATGGTGCAACTGAAAGTGAGTGCTACAAAGTAGCTATAGCTACAGGTACATTATTTAAACAATTAATGCAATAATTCAAGGGGCAGTGTGTGTTATTTGACCACTAAAGGTTGCTGTGTTGTGTCGCGCAACCGAAAACAATTAATAAAAAAACACAAAGGAGAATACTATGTAAACTAATAGTGAGCAAAATGTGTCATTTATTTTCTTTCTTTTTGCTCACCAATTTTTAGTTTTTTTCTTGGTACTTTAGAAGCAAGATGGCGTACAATTATGTCAGCCCCCTTTACATGCAACTCAAGTTATGTAAAATATGTGCTTATGAATTAGGTCACTTTAATTTGTTTATTAATGAAATCAATAATTATTTTTGAATAATTGCCGTTTTTCTTTTACCACTAGTAGGCACTAAATAATACACATAGTCCATTTAAAATACAGACACACACACACACACATCTCTCGCTTTCTCTCTCTTTATATAGAATGTTTTTTAATTGCACTTGATCAATATATATCTTTGACTTACCTCAAAATAGGGAGGTCAAAAATTAGGAAGCGGAGGATTGATTACAGGATTTCATATAAACAGTACATTATATATATATATATATATATATATATATATAATTACATTTATACAATGAAAGGTTGTTTGTGTAAAGTTTATATTTATTTTTTTTCCCTCAAAAATATAGCCATTAGTAGCTAAACCCCTGGTAACAAAAGTGAGTACACCCTAAAGTAAAAGTTCCTGAGGTTCAATATTTTGTGTGGCCAATATAATTAAGCAGAGCCTTCTTAATCCTCCTGGCCATGGATTTCACCAGAGCCTCACAAATTGCCACTGGAATGCTCTTCTACTCTTCCATGACAATATGACTGAGATCTTGTGCTTCTCCACCTTCCGCTTGAAGATGCCCCAGATATGTTCTATTGGGTTTAGATTTGGAGACGTGCTTGGCCAGTCCATCCCATTGGAAAAGCCGTGGTCATCATAAAGGTTTGTTTGGGTTCATTGTCATGCTGGAACTCTGCCCTGCGACCCAGTTTCTGGAAGGCAGACATTCTTTGCTCCAGTTTTTTACATTACATCCTTAAGTTTGTGTTTCCTTCAATTAAATACTAACTCCCTGATTCCAGTTGCACTCATGTAGCCCCAAACCATGACATTCCCAACCCCATGCTTGACTTTAGGCACAACACAAACATGATTGTACTCCCCACCTAGTTGGCGCCACACATGCTTCGCACCATCTGAGCCAAATCAATTACCCTTTGTCTCATCAGACCAGAGGATATCTTTCCAGTAAGCCATGGTCTTAGTCGACATCCTTTTTTTTATTGTGTCAAAGCAATGTTTCTTCAGTGATGTTCTATAAAACATTATAATGAAATCGCTGCAAAAAAATAAATAATATTGTTTATATATTCATATAATATGATCAATCCCAGGACTAGTATTGATCCAATCCTAGTACTTGCTCAGTATCGATAATTTCGATATTTGGATTGAACCGGGGCAGCACGGTGATGCAGTGGTTAGCACCTGTGCGGCACAGTTCTGAGGTCATGAGATCGAGCTTTCCTGTGTGGAGTTTGCATGTTCTCCCCATGCTTGCATGGGTTTCCTCCGGGCTCTCCGGTTTCCTCCCGCATTCCAAAAATATGCATTTCAGGTTAATCGGCCGGTCCAAATTTTCCCTAGGTGTGACTGAGCGAGTGATTTTTTTTTGTCTTTGTGTCCCTGCGCCTGACTGGCAACCAGTTCAGGGTGTCCCCTGCCCACTGCCCGGAGATAGCTGGGATGGGCTCCAGCACCCCCGCGACCCTACTGAGGATAAGCGGTGCAGATAATGGATGGACGGATCATATAATCTATACCAGGACTAGTATTAATCCGATCCAATTATTTGCTCAATATCGATAATGTCGATATTTGGATAGAACCGGCCCACCCTTACCAAACATGGTTTTAAATACTGTAAATCTATATTTGCCGTTTCAATTCTGCAGCACTGTTACGTTTGCTTTGATGACGGCACTCAACAATCATTGACACAGAAGCACAGTGCTATGTTCGGTCACATGTGGTGTGATTCCTAAACCCGTGAGTTAGGTTAAAGTGTGTCACTGGAAATCAATATTTACTTTCTGCTCGCTTTAGTGTAATCATCCTCAATTGAGAGGATGAATTTCCCTTTTCATGCAATTTAAATGAATTAACCAATATCTTGAGCTACACTCAAGGTATTTGGACCACGGAATGCCAATGCCTTTGTGGTGTAATTACTTTGTCATTTTTGATTTTTTTTTTATTTCCAACCATTCAAAATGTTTCGGGAGATCTTAACTTTTTGTTTTCATTAACCCTTCGTGTTGTCCTTGGGTCAAAATGACCGTCATTGTGTTGTTCAAAACCCAGAAAAAAATCCCCTGAATCAGGGATGTACAACTCAGTTTGGCTCTAGGGCCGGATCCAGACTTACTGTTCTCAGGCTGGCCCGATCAATAATTGAATGTCAACTCAAAATTTCTTGCTTTGGTTTTCAGTATTATGTTTTATCATTCAGCCTAAATTAGTAACATACGCTACATAATACATAAGCAACAAAAAAGTCTGAAAGAAATATCTGATGTCTTGTCATGTTTATTTGTATAGCCCTTTATCACAAGGTGTCTCAAAGGGCTGCACAGATTATTGCAAACCACAGACTATTATTACACCATACCCTGATCTAAAACCTACATGAGGGCAAGGAAAAACTCAAAACCTCAACATGAGAAAAATGAAGAAACCTTGAGAAGGGACTGCACATGAGGTAATCCCCCTTCCAGGCTGCAATGGATGTTGCATTAATAAACAATAAAATTAAAATAATTAGATCTAAAATTAAATATATGTGTCATTGATTAATCACATTTTATATGAAGATTTTCAAAAAACACATTCATTTCTATATTTTTGTATTATTTATTTATTTGTATACTTTGCTTATCATTTTGACAATTGATTAGTTAATTACAGTAAGTCATGATCCACAAATATATTTTAGCCTAAGTTTGCACTTTTTTTTTTAAAGAAAACACATTTAAAACCTTGGCGTATTTAGTGAAGTTAGAAACAAGATAAAGGAAAATAACATCACCAAATTTGTGTAATAAATGAGACGGCAGAGAGGCCGATGACAAGGGATCTTTTCTGAACACATTTTTTTCACAACCAATGGGAAAAAGTGATTGGCATTGAATGTGTTAACTGGTGCAATTTTACAGTGGAGTGAATGCAGTTTTACACCTCAACCAATTTACCATGCTATACAAACTCAAGAGTTCCCTCGAATCCGGAGAGAGCATTTGGTTTGCATTTATTTAAAAATCACATCATTGGTAATTAAAAAAAAAAGACTTACTTTAATTGAGTCATGGTATTTACTTTTGTTTCAGATCATTTGATTTTGATTACATTTTTTGATGTATTTAAGCATGCATAAAGAAATATTTATGCGGGCTGTATGCCTGACATGTCTACCCTAAATGATACTTTTTTTTTAACTTTGAATGTTATGACTTTTTCTAGATCCGTCCCTACAGTAAAAAAAAAAAGAAATGTTTTTGTTATTTCCATTTCCATGTAAACTGTATAAAAAGTCCCAAAATGGTCTTTAAATTTAGGACAACATAAGGGTTTTATTTAACTATGGGAGTTTTTTTTTAAATATAAAACAAGTACAAAAATTAAGTTGCTTAAAAAAGCTGATCAGTGCTGCATCTTTATGTTATGTTTAATCGGCTGATTGGAAGCACCTAGACGGGGGGAGTGGAGAAAGAGACTGAAAATTGGGGTAATGCTGCCCTCTATTGGAGAAGAGGAGGGAATGCAGGCACTGAACCATGACAAATGTGTTCTCTAGTCAAGTCAAGTCATTTTTATTTGTATAGCCCTAAATCACGAAGAGTCTCAAAGGGCTTCACAGATTATTACACTATATTACACAGACTATTTTTCAGACGACGAGAAGAGTAGGTTATTCATATGCGATGGAGTAGAAGTGAGTTTGGTTAAAACTAAAACAGCATATGTGGTCTGACATGTGAAGGAGAAAGTTGTATTTTTGCTTAAAAACGTGGTTAAAATCTGAGCACTTTTTTGTAGCACTACAAATAACGACCTGACCTCGGTTTCCTCCAACACTTTTCAATATTACATTGGTCATTTATCTTAAACCAGGGGTGTCAAACTCATTTTAACTCGGGGCCACACGATAGAACAAACATTCTGTCGGGGGCCGGACTAGTAGATTAAAGAGAAAGAAAAAGAGGGATAAAGAAATAAGAAAAAGAGGGAGGGAAAAGAAGAGAGAAGGTGGGACAAAGAAAGAGAGAGAGGGAGAGAGCGTGAGAAACAAAAGAGATAAAAGAAGTCGTGAGAGAGGGGGAAGAGAGGGAGAGGAAGAAAGAAATCCAAAGAGAAATAGAAAGACGGAAGGAGAGAAAAGAGAAAAGAAAGCACGAAGGGTAGGAAGAGAGAAAAAGAAAAGAGAGAAAAGGAAAAAATGAAGTTAAAAAGAGACAAAGAGCAACAAAGGAAGAGAAAGAGAGACGCAGAGAGTGAAAGAGACAGAGAGTGGGAGAAAAGGTGTGGAAATGAGAGAGAGAGAGATATATACAGAGAGAGAGAAATAAACACAAGTACAGTGTTTGTGAGAGGCACCTGGCTTTGGCAACATCAAGTTGACATATTTCAACCTGCAGCTTGTTTTTCTCTTGCGCTTCTCTGAGTGTTGTCTCACGGGCCGGATTCAATCCCTAAGCGGGCATGATCTGGCCCGCGGGCCGCCTGTTTGACACCTGTGTCTTAAACAAAATGGAGTCTTCTTATTTATATTATGTTAATTTTGTCTTTTATTCACGCATTTGGTTCTGGAGTAATCCAGAAGTAATCGAAAGTAATCCAGAGAGGATTCAGATTACCTTACTGATAACATTTTTCAACAGGTAACTAGTAACCGTATCAGATTACATTTTTAACGTAACCCTCCCAACCATGGTCGTGTCTGTGTGGTTTAGTGTCAACACGATTCAGCTGACGAATACAAACAAGCCTCCTGGCAGGTCTCCGTCACCTTGGCGAGTCCCGACCTTGGCAGAATTCCTTTTTTTTTCACAGTCACATCAAAAGGACGACCTCCCCAGGTTATCAGGCTTACGATTGGTTGATGAAGACGACTCGGGGACGCACCTGAACTGGTCGCCCTCAACCTTTTCGGGTCTTCAATTTGGTCCTTGCAAGAGGTAAGAGTGCTCATCGACACACTTTTTTTTTCCCTTCCAATTTCCAAGTAGATGCTTTAAACGATGAGTCGGCAACCATTTTGAAACCGAGAGCCACTTTTTGTTACTGATTGGCTACTAGTCAAATGTAATACAAGAAGTTATCAAGTTATTACTATGTTATTACTATGTAATTACTATTATGTTATTACCAGGTTGTAATTATTTCCAGCGAGGTTAAAATAGGCTCAGTCAAGCACTAAAACACCTACCTTTTACAGTATAAGGGCACCAATTGATTGACATTTGACCTATATGAATTATAGGCTAATTTTAAGAAGATTTGGGAATAATTAATCATTTTTTTAAAGACACTGATAGTGACAATGATTTCTCATCCCAGTGAGAGATCACATTTCCTAGAAAATAACAATGACTTATTATTGGTGAGCTATTTTCAAAAAAGGTCCACAAGCAACTCACGTGTTCTTAGGGGGTCACAAAACTCCTGATTTAAACCTGTTGCATGTGCCTCCTCTGCTTTGAATGAAATTGAACATGTTTTATCCACTTCTTTTAGAGACATGTTATTGAAATTAAAACACGAAAAAAACGTTTTTGTGAAATTGTTGAAACCAAATAATTGTTTTAGTTTTTAATTGGAAAAAAAAATAAAGTTATTATTTAATAATTAACAATGAAAAAACGTTTTTTTTGTATTTAAAGAACATATTTATTACGAAGAAATTACTTTTTTTCTAAATATATTTTTCACCTAAAAAAATAACTGATTAAGTGAGGGCTTGTTTAATTTAAGAACTGCGTATGCTTTTTATTTATAAATGAATTACAAAGTTCTTATTCATGAATTGAAAATGAGTCATAGTGTAACAAAACATTACTTTGAAGAAGATAGTGTTTTTTTTTGCAGCAGGATAAACTTTTCAATGAAAAAATAATATTTTGTGTGCCTTTTATATTTAGACTATTTCGCACATTTAGTGCTTACACTGTAGTCTTTGTCACGCTTTGTTACGAGACTAAATTAGCGACAGACTGCTGTCACAGTCTTGTTCCACGGACAGACAGAAGATAATTTCTTCTTCATGCCATGAGGCTCTTTAACTCCACCCGGGGGAGTAAAAGCCGACATTGAACTTCACATTTGCATATTACCCTATTTTATTACGGTGTGTATTTTCCGTAGCACTGTTTAAATACTCTGTAGCAAAACGTTATATTGGGTATTTTTGTATTCTATATCTTTATTTTATTATTGTATTTTTTAACACAAGGATACTGTTGGAAGTGTGAATTTCCCTACGGGGATGAACAAAGTGTCTATCTATCTATCTATCCAAATTATTATTTTTCTAATATACTAAACTATCAAACAGTAGTAATTGCTACACATAAAATATTGTTAATCCCGTTCAAAGTTCCTATTTAAAAATTAAAAAACTAACAACTAGTCGTATTGTAATAAAAATAATCCATATTTGAGGACAAAAAAACAATATTCTTTTTGCAGAAGGTTATTTTTCAATTACAAAAAAAAATCTGTTTTGATATTTTGTTCTCTAAACAGTATCAGGATCAGAACGGAGACAGGACCCACTTGCGTTATGTTTCTCTCGGTTTTGTTAGAAGAAAGGAAAGGGTTGCACCCACGATCCGGTGATCGCTGGACGCGGGAAGCAGGTCGCTCTGAACGAGGAGGTAGGACTTCCGTGGCAAGGGATGGCGTGTCCGGAAAAAACGGGTCAGTAGCCGGGGCAGGAGAGCAAAAAAACGTGGTTGGGATCAGAGAGCCAGGGGAGGAGAGTAGACGTGGTCAGGATCAAAAACGGGTCGAAGCCGTGAAACAGACGGGAGCAAAAGCAGGTGGGAGTCAGGGTCGTAAAAGCTTGCTTGGAGTACACTGAGGTTCGCAGACGGACTGACAACCGGTGACAGATAAACGTGGGGTTAAATAGTGACAGGGAGCCAATCAGAGTCCGTGGCAGTTGGCGGGCACAGGTGCATCACATCGGTAATCGTAACGAACTTTTAATGTTAAGACGATTTCATACAATTAGCATCAGTCTAATGTGTCACACTTTATTATAAGAATAAAATGATAATCAGACACTAAATTAATTGATAGTAGTAATTGTTCCATGTTTAAATGACTGTAAACAAGAAAAACTCAATTTGGACATTGTTGGTAGGATGCTATATTCCTTCCTTTCCTATCACTTGATGCTCCATTTTGAATGGTGAGACTTTTTATTGATGCATTAAGATTTTGAAACCCGAAAGAAAATGGAGCAAAGTTCAATATAACGAGTTGGTGCATGGAATGTCATTCAACACTTTGGCCACTAGAGAGAGCACTAGTTCGGTTTTTCTCATTTCAACTCAAATAAAAACAAGTCTTTTTTTGGCTACCACTAATGTACAATTGTTGTCATGACTTAAATCCAAGTAAATAATCCATTTAAATCACTATTATACATAATAGTAGTAGAATGACATTGTTATAAACAAAGTTTCAGGTATCAAAAATATTTCACATAATGGAACTATGATTATTTATATACAAACTACAATATGTCTATTTGTTCATGATATTTTTACCATTTTACTTTTAAATTAAATATAAAAACTTATTCTATTAACACGGGAGTTTTATACATAAAAAGTATTTATATAAAATATGTATGGATTAGAAAAATAGATAATAATAAATAGTTCCCTGACCATAAAGAAAGAAAAAAACTGAGAAATGTTGTGTATATTTTTAAAATCTCATCTCATCTCATTAGCCGTACCGCTTATCCTCATTAGGGTCGCGGGGGGGCTGGAGCCCATCCCAGCCATCTCCGGGCAGTGGGCAGGGGACACCCCGAACTGGTTGCCAGCCAATCGCAGGGCACACAGGGACAGACAACTCATTCGGTCATTCACACCTAGGGACAATTTGGACCGGCCAATTCACCTGAAATGCATGTTTTTGGAACGTGGGAGGAAACCGGAGTGCCCGGAGGAAACCCACGCAAGCACGGGGAGAACATACAAACTCCGCACAGGAAGTCTGGAGCTGGATTTGAACCCACAACAGGTTCCCATGACATGAACTGTGCCGCACAAGCGCTAACCACTATGACCTTACATATTTAGAGAGTTATTACATCTATTACTAGTATTCAAATTCGTTTTTTGCACTTCACATTAGAGTGAAGGACTGATTACAGAATTTTATATAAGCACATACATACACGTTGTATTTATGAAACGGATGAAATCATACAATACATTCAGAAAAAAAATTCTCCACATTCACAAATTTTTGTTGAACAAAAAAAAACCCAAATATCTTTGTTTGAAAATAGCGTAATATTTTTTAATATTTGTAGATCATTTTTACTGGTTCTCCAGAATTAAAAAAAAAATCAAATTATTGAAATTTTTAGCCTTAGCATTTAGACCTTGCCAATCACATAATAATTGTTAGTTTAATCCACCATCTTTAGCAAAATACTTTTATGTATTTACCGTACATATGCAACTTATAAATGCGTATTAAATCCTTATTCGACTTTTTGTAAAACAAACAGGAAAAGAACGTGTTCCATGTGTTCTCACCTTTGTTAACCCGTGACGTGTTTTATATAGTTTAACCTTCCCTTTGGCGTCAAGTTTCTGTCTTCACAACTTGACACCTTCATCTTTGCTCATGTTTACCCTGATGGTGTTTTCAGTTTTTTTCCTGCTGACTCAGATTCATTTTATAGGTGAAAGATCAAAACTACGCAAGCAAAGTGTGTCTCAATGCCGTCTGACAGTCAAATCGAAGGATTTCCCCATGCTCGCTTTGGCAATTTGACTTGCTATAAATAAAGGCAGTTTGCCGTTTCTTCGTCTCTTGTGCGTGTCCAGGAAACAGTTGTCGTCGCAAGATGGCCGACGCCGTACTGGGTAACGGAATCACGGCTGCGAACGGACGTTATCATGACAGGTATTAGCCTAAATTTTGTTCTGTGAGCTCATTTGTTCACATTTACGACATTTCAGTTTCCTGAAGATTTGATCTGAAGATCGTTTGTAGTCTTTCATTAACAAAACATCCATCCATCCATTGTCTTCCCCTTATCCGGGGTCGAGTCGTGGGGGCAGCAGCCTTAACAGGGAAGCCGAGACGTCCCTATCCCCAGCCACTTCCTCCAGCTCATCTGAAGCGATCCCGAGGCGTTCCCATGCCAGCCTAGAGACATAGTCTCTCCAGCGTGTACGGGGCCTCCTGCCGGTGGGACATGCCCAGAACACCTCCTGAGGGAGGCGTCCAGATGCCCGAGCCACCTCAACTGGCTCCTCTCAATGCGGAGGAGCAGTGGCTCTCCACAGAGTCCCTCCCGGATGACTGAGCTACTCACCTTATCTCTAAGCCACCCTCCGGAGGACACTCATTTCAGCCACTTGTATCCGGGATCGTGTTCTTTTGGTCATAACCCAAAGTTCATGACCATAAGTGACGGTAGGAACGTAGATCGATTGGTAGATCGAGAGCTTTGCCTTTCGGCTCAGGTCCCTCTTCACCACGTCGGACCGGTACAAGGTCCGAGTGACGTCAGACCCTGCACCAAACCGTCTGTCGATCTCCCGTTCCATCCTACCCTCACTCGTGAACAAGACCCCAAGATATTTGAACTCCTGCACTTGGGGCAAGATCTCATCCCAACCTGGAGGGAGCATGCCACCCTTTGGTCTCGGACTTAGAGGTGCTGATCCTCATCCCGGCCGCTCCACACTCGGCTGCGAATCGCTCCAGTAAGAGCTGAAGATCACGGCCTGAGGAAGCCAACAGCACCACGTCATCTGCAAAAAGCAGTAACGCAATGCTGAGGCCCCCAAACCGGACTCCATCCCCAACAAGGCTCCGCCTAGAAATTCTGTCCATCAAAGTTATGAACAGAATCGGTGACAAAGAGCAGCCCTAGCAGAGTGTTAACAAAACAATTTACCGTAAATTCCGGATTACAGAGAGCACCTGATTAAAAGTTGCATGTGCAAATTTAAGAAACACAACTTTGTTATTCTACAAGCCGCACTTGATTTCAAGCCACAAGCTTAAACAGCCATAAAAATGAACTCGTTTATGTCCATCCTTTACATTTTGAAAAAAAAATCAGCGGGGAAATGTCTAGTACAGAAAAGTAACACATTGTGCCACGATTAAATTACTTGTCTGCTGCTCAATCAACCAGCGTAACAGTCAATATTAATTACTGTGTTTTCTGCATTATAAATCACATTTTTTTTAATAGTTGGGCCAAGGGTGCGACTTATGCTTTTTTCCTTCTTAATTGTTCTTTTTTTGCGACTTATAATCCGGAGAAACTTAACGTCCGTAAATATGGTAAATTGGCATTAATATCTACGAAGCAAAGCACCAAAAACATTCTCAAAATAAAACTCATTGTACTGTGCCGACTAAATTCACAAGCCCGTCCAATCACAACAGCCGGTACACAAGATTAGCCCTGCGACTGATCTTAAACTCTCCCATCCCTTGCGCACATGCCAAAGTGACAGAGAAGTATTGCTGCTACTACACAAAAATCATTTTCCATAAACGGGTTAGTCGGCAGGGAGCAGGACAGCGCAGTGGTTAGCGCGTGTGCGGCATTGTTCTGAGGTCATGGGATCGAACCTTCCTGTGTGGAGTTTGCATGTTCTCCCTGTGCTTGCGTGCCCACTGCCTGAAGATAGCTGGGGTAGGCCTCAGCATCCCCCACAACTCTACTGAGGATCAGCAGTGCAGATAATGGATGGGTGTTAGTCAGCTGATTTAATATTTTAGTATGGCAGTAGGTGACTAATAATCGGGTATATTTTCCAATCATGCCAAAAACCGTGACTTCATATTATATTTATTAGTTATCAGTCAGTACTGTTGGCCAGATATTTATCGTGTACTCCTCAGATAGAAATAAAAATGCCACTTATGATTAATTGACCCATCAAATGATGTTACAGCCAATCAGACTAAGAAGGTCACATACTGGAAGTGGGCGGGACTTACCAGGGAAAGGGGGGACTTGTCGGCTTTTCCTGCTTTCCTATTGGCAGTTACGACCCGAAGTGGGCGTGGCTACATAAATCTGATTGACTGTGACGTCATTTGATGGGTCAATTTCACGTAAGCGGCATTATTATTTGTCCCTCCCCTCCTTAGTTTGTAACTTTTGTCGGTATGTATTACGATTTTTGTTGTGTAGTGGTATTATATTGTAGGCCGCAGTGTTTTAACTAAGCTTGTAGTATGGAATTTACGGTAATTGTATCATTTACGCATGTTCGCAGTATCACAGAGTCTTCCAGTCTCGTCGTTTCTTCCACCAGGAAGGAGACGTCTCGCACCCGACAGGAAGGTACGAGTTATTGCAGTTTTTCAAGCAGTGTGCCATGAGACCTCATCTCGTGTGCCGTAGAAAATTGACTCATTTTATCTTTGTAAAAAACTTGCCAGTGTTTAGTTTTTATCAGCTGAAATACTGTAACGTTCACCCATATCAGTAGGTGGCAGCAGATTGACGGTTCACAGATCCCTTAAGCACCTCAGTCGTCTATTTCTGTTTCATTTTTAAGTATTTTCTGTAAATGAACAGCAGCCATTTAGCTGCAATCCATTGTGGAGGCTCTTTTTTCCTGTTCTTCACCTAAAATGAACAGCACCCATGCGGCTGCGATTTATTATTCCTGGTTGACTATTGCTGAGAGTAGTATTATATAATTATAAAATTATAGTAGTATATAATTGTAATTTCGGTTTAAAAAAGAATTCCATTTCTAGAAAAATAATATTCGCATTTCAGTGGAAAAAAACGAAGAAACATTTTTTAAATAGTTGAATTTTGATAATGCATTTGGAATTTTCCATTACTTTTTTAAACTGCGTAGAAGTGCCTTGAACCGAATTCTATTTTTGTATTTAAAATAAAAAAGGGATTTCGTGAAAAATAGTAAACACACTGTTTAACATATTACGATTATATAATTTTTACATACATTTTCAAGGACAATATAAATTTACTTAATACATAAACATATTTCAGGCCTAGAGCCGTTAAACAAGGAAATACAAAGTTGTGTTGATTTACAACTGTAAAGCCAGCACGTCTTTTGCAAGTGGGAAAAGGTTTTGTTCGCCACTTTCAGCTCACTCGCTCATTCACACCTAGGGACAATTTAGACCTGCTAATTAACCTGACATGCTGTAGTCCAGGGGTGTCAAACTCATTTTAACTCGGGGGCCACACGATAGAACAAACATTCTGTCGGGGGCCGGACTAGTAGATAAAAGAGAGATAAAGAAATAAGAAAAGGAGGGAGGGAAAAGGCGAGAGGGCAGGACAAAGAAAGAAAAAGAGAGAGAGGGAGAGAGCGTGAGAAACAAAAGATAAAAAGTCGTGAGAGAGGGGGAAAAGAAAGGGAGAGAAAGAAAGAAATCCAAAGAGAAATAGAAAGACAGAAGGAGAGAAAAGAAAGCGCAAAGGGTATGAATAGAGAAAGAGAAAAGAGAGAAAAGGAAAAAAGTTAGAGCAAAAGAGGTTAAAAGACACAGAGAGTGAAAGAGACAGAGACCAAAGGTAGTAGTTTAAACCCAGACCTAAATCCGTCCTGATCAGAATTTTGGGCCAGGTTGGTACGTCAAGCTTCCCACTTGCTAATTTGAAAAAATATAAAATATATATATATATCTCCATACATCCTTGTTTATCATCTCTGTTTACATAGTCTTGTTTAACTTATTCAATGCTAGATATTAATCATAAATTGTAAAAGCCAGTGCCAACCAATTTTTACAATTTTCACTCATGTTTAAAGGCCTGGAGCAGGGGTGTCAAACTCATTTTAACTAGGGGGCTACACAATAGAACAAACATTCTCTCAGGGGCCGGACTAATGAGGAAGGAAGAATGAAATGGAGAGATGGACAGAAAGAAACAAAAAAAGAAAGAAAGAGAGAAGGAAATGGAGAAAGAAACAAAGAAAGAAAGAGAGAAGACAATGGAGAAAGAAAGAACGAGAAAAAGAAAGAAAGAATGAGAAAAAGAAAGAAAGAAAGAAATACCAGTAGATTGAGGAGAAAGAAAAGAGAGAATGAAATAAGAAAAAAGAGAGGGCGGTGGAGAAAGACGACGGGACAAAGAAAAAGAGAAAGGGAAAAAGAGAGAGAGAGAGTTAAAAAAGAGAAAGAAAGAAATATGAGAAACAAGAGAAATTGTGAAAGAGGGGGAAAGAGAGAAATCCAAACAGACAGAGAAAGAGAGAAGGAGAGAAGGAGAGAAAGAGAGAAGGGGAGAAAGAGGAGGGGGGATGCAAGAGAGAGATATGGAGAGAAAAGGAAAAAAGGAAGAGAGAGCAAAATAAGGTAAAAAGACACAGAGAGAGAAAGAGAAGAAGAGGAACAACAAAAGAAAAAGAGAGATAGAGCGAGTGAAAGAGAGAGAGATAGAAGGTTATAGAAAAAGGGAAGACGAGAGAGAGAGAGAGAGAGAGAGCAAAAGAGAGAGAGAGAGAGAGAAAGAAAGAAATACAAGTACAGCGTTTGTGAGAGGCGCCTGGCTTCGGCAACATCAAGTGGACATATTCCCCCTGTAGCTCGTTTTTCTCTTGCGCTTCCCTCACCTTTGTCTCGCGGGCCGGATACAATCCCTTAGCGGGCCTGATCCGGCCCACGTGCCGGAAGTTTGACACCTGTGGCCTAGAGCAATAGTGTCAGATATGCGGCTCGCGGGACTGATTAGGCCCGCCAAGGATTTTAATCCAGCCCGTGAGACAACGCTGAGAAGAAAGAAAAAATTGAGCTGCAGTATTGATTATGTTCACTTGATGTCACCAAAGCCACGCACCATTTGCAAAAAAACTGGAGCTGGATTCATTTTATTTTCTTCTTCTTTTTCATCATCTCCTTTTGTTGTTCTCTTTTCTTTTTGTCTCTCACTCTTTTCTCTACCTCTCTCTTTCTTTCATTTTTATCCATTTAATTTTCGCTCTTTCTTTTTGTCTCTCATTTTATCTCTCTGTGAATCTCTTCTTTTTTTTCTCAGTTTCATTTTCACTCCCTATCTCATTCTCTTTCTACTGATCTTTTTTTTCTTTCTTTTATTCCTCTTTTTCTCCCTTTATCACCCTTTTTCTTTTTTCTCACTTTCTCACTGGCTCTTCCTTTCTACCTCTATTTCTTTGGCTCTCTCTCTTTTTTTCTATCTTTCCTTTTTGCATTCCCTCCACATTTTGCTCTTTCTTATTTCATCACGTTCTTTCTTTTCTTCATATTTCTCTCATTTTTCCTCTTTCTTTTTTTTCGGACCCTTAAGCTTGGTCATACACTAAAAAAATCTTTTTGGAAAGGAAAAAGCTGTGTTGAAGAGTTAGCTGCCGGTATATGTCCATGTCTAGCAACTCTTACCTCACTGCTCTAATGTGGCTGCTCAACATGTGGAGGAGCCTACACACACATTCGCTAGGCTTTTTAATTCTGTAATTATTCCCAGGGGCTTGATACCAATGATCAGGGCCAAACCCTTTTAGAATATTTTGTTTATTTTCAAGAAAACAATAAAAACGTGTTTTTATGTTTTGGCACTACGGGGACAATGCGTTGAATGAGTTAACTTGGATTTTGTTACAAAAGACAGGCTTTATGTGTCGCGTAGGCCAAGGCTGCATGGTCTGCCACGGCAGTCTACTATGATTCTTTTGATCTTGCATAATCTATTGTGAGCCCTGGCGTCTGCCTTGCCAATTAGTCTGGTGTTTACACAGAGCAAACAAATTGTCTCTAAAGATCATAAAACCCGACTGACAGGTACGTGCAGGCACTCAAAAACACCCAGCTGTCTTTGTGTTTCATCTCACGTGACACAAAAACCCTGCCTCCTTCCTCCCCGGCACTCTCTCCACGTCACTGTCCAAGCATAGTTACCCCGGCGCCTCGCCCGCCCGGCTCACTCGCTCGCTCGTCTTTCCAAGTCAGCATGGCGGGTAATTGCAGCTGCCCTTGTTGCCCCCCAGAACCCCCCGCCATCGCGCTGAGGCCCCAGGGGGTGGCCGGGTCCCCCCTGTCTCCGGCCGGCCAGCTTTGGACCGCCGACCGGGATGGAGCCGTTTGCCTGAGGATGGAGGATTCTGGTCCGGCCGCCGACACCCCCGTCACCTTGCACCAAATGTTCCTGGAGACGGTGGAGGCTTTCGGCGGCCACTCGGCCATGGCCTTCAAGAAAAACGGGCAGTGGGAGACCCTCACCTGGAGGCAATACTACCAACAATGCAGGATGGCGGCCAAAAGCTTCATTAAGGTGCAAATACACGTTTTTTACTTACGCTTAGGGAGGTCAAATTCAGTTTGGTTCAGGGGCCAAATCCAGAATTTCTGTTCTCAGGCGTGTCAGTTTAGTAAAAGAAGGTTAACTTGAAACTCAACTTTAAATATGTTTTGCTGAGAATTTTTTTTTCATAATTTTCTATATATAGAATAATATAGAATGTGTTACATGTCGAAGTGTCCTTGGGTAAGACACTGAACCCCTAATGCCCCAATAAGCAGGTTAGCGCCTTACATGGCTGCACGGCCGCTATTGGGAAATGTGAAGCACACTGTAAAGGGCTTTGGGAAATTTTGACTTGATATAAATGCAGATCATTTCATTTCAATAGAATATAATAGAATAGAATAGAATATACCTTTATTGTCATTGTTACAAAATGGGTTGAACATATTGTGACAACGGAATTGGATGTGGCACTCCAGGTTCACATTTAACAGTGAGGATAAAAGAAAACAAAGAAGGTAAAGGAACAAAGAAGATAAAGGTTATAATTTACACATTATTTACTCAAGAAATGTGGGCATGTAGGATGTCAAAATATGCAGGGTAGGGTACTAAAGAAGGCTGAATGATTAAACATAATACTGAAAAACTGAAGTAAGATAACAAAAATTCAAGATTTCATTCTTTTACTGATCCGGCATCTGTGGGAACAGAAAGTCTGGACCTGGCCCCAGATGCCAACTTAGTTTGACATCCCTGACCTCGAGACTCGCTTCTTTTTTTGACAAACACATTTATGGCGGGCTTCATGTTTGACATACATGCTTCAACTCATCTTCGGTGAAATGGACCCTAATCTCGAAGAATTTCCCCAGGCAGGATTGACTGTTTGAATATAGTGAAATTTCAGATGACCTGACAACAGTGTTTCAGAAAACTTGTTGAAAAGTTCTGTTATTTTATGAAAACGTGTTCATTAGGTTAGTCGATGACTCCAAAAACACACACATACTCGGGAAGAAATTGCCTTTGGTGTTTGCAGTCAAAACATACTGTAGTTGAGGTGGAGACATGTTGTCTCTAAAAAAAGAGGGAAGAAAGTGATATTCTTCTATAAATCGCCTCACTGTAGATTGAAGGGGAAGCGAGATGATTATTAAATGCTAGTTTACTTTTAGTTTAAGCTTGTTTTTAAAAAAAAGGATCTCGACGAAACATTCTTTGAAGGCAACATGGATGTTTTCTGAAAAAATGTAGGTCACTTGTTTTTTATGCAGAAAAAATGCATATGTAAGTGGTCGGAGGTTCAAAAATTACCCGTAGAAAAAAAGGAGCATTGCGAAAGAATATTGGCCTTTTTGTCAATATGAAATACATATATTGTAGTACCTCGTTTATCGCAGTTAATGTGGACCATTACCCTCAGCAATATGCAGGCATCTGTTAAGTAGAGTCAACCCCCTCATCCACGTTTTTAGTACTCTGCCGACCCCATTTCATATCAATAATCGACTGGGGATGATGGAATTGCTCCACACGGGTGTTGTTCCTTTTGGGTGGATAGTACCAAAAAAAGAGCTGCTACAAATGACACAAATTTGCACACTCTTCCTCGACTCTGAGCAAAAGTCAACCATAGATATCATATTGCATCCAAAACAGTGCAGTTCGTTTTAGGCCGGGCGGCAATGGCACCCTTCAGCACCCGAACTGAAAAAAAATAAAACGTTCTGCGCCCGCCCCTGCTCTCAGCAATAGTTGACAAGGGATAACGGATCACCTCCATAACTGTGCATTTTTAATTTTTAATAGGCCACAACGGCATGGTAGATCGTGGCTGCGCATGAGCATTTCATTTTAGGTGGGCCAGATGG
Source organism: Urocampus carinirostris (assembly GCF_059441175.1). Lineage (NCBI taxonomy): Eukaryota > Metazoa > Chordata > Actinopteri > Syngnathiformes > Syngnathidae > Urocampus > Urocampus carinirostris. The sequence continues at coordinate 34,499,651 of NC_142353.1, read as the reverse complement.
ACACGGCTCCAGAAAAAAATGCCTTCTGCCGGTCCCTACTCACAGCAATATGGGAACGGGGATAATGGAACGTGGCCGCACGTGTGATGTTCATTTTAGGCAGAAATATATAGCAATAAAAGAGCAGCTAATCCCGTCAAAAGTGCGCTCGGCTCGTCACCGCTCACAGCAATATGCGATCGGAGAGAATGTGTTACGGCCGCACGAGTGCAGTTCACTTTTTGGTGGACGTTACGGCACAAAAAACGTACTCTGCTTATCCCTGCTCACAGCAATGTGATTAAGGATAAAGGATTGTAGAATATTAATATTTTTTTCCCCAAGAAAATATATCAAATGTATTTGGACCTAGGCGGTGATAATCATTTGTGATAACTGCTCCGAAGCCAAAACATTCCTCATTAAAATCTGTAGATGATTGTTAGAATTGTTCCTACCTACTTAAAAAAATCACAATTGTAAAACCAGAATTCAGTTTGATCTCAACCACATCAACTTGACGGTAAATAGCTTTTTAAGCTAATTTAAGGAACAAGTCATTGGTTTCTGACATGTTGCCGTATCAAACTAGCTAAACCAAACTAACCAAAATATTGTAATTTTAATTCAAGCCTACTTGTTAAGGCTCCACCCATAACCACCCAGCTGGCTATGTCTGAAACTCTCTGTGTAAAAACAATACTTAACGTCGGGTGCGTGTAATCTCCATCTCTTGTTACGGATCGTCTTTCCAGGACATGTTAGCTTAGCGCGCTTGATGTAGGTTAAAAGTAACACATGACAGTGTCGCCATTAAGAGGCATGAAAATGGGTCGGTGGTTAAAAAGGTGAAAATAATTATACAACCCAACAAAATATTGATATGTTTATTATCTTGGCTGAATTTAGCTTCAAATCAGTTGCATGAAAGCAGGTTAAATTTAGCTCGGCAGTGGTGATTTATTCTCTACAGCTAGCTTCCTCCTGACCAGGCTAACAACCAGGCTAAGATTATCCACTGAGATACATCTGGCACTTGTACAGATATTAATATAAAAATTAAAAGGGTTTTATAGCATTTCCTTCTTGATTTGTTGCAAGATTTTAACTAAACTGCATTAAAATTTGACATATAAGCTGTATTGTCATTTCATTAAACTGTGTTGACTGTATAACTGCAAAAGTAATATTTCCATTCCATTCATGTAGTACATTTATTGTTGTCAGGCCATGTGTTTTATTGCCATGCCAATTATGCTATGCCAACTCACTGCAACACACTCTGTTGATCCACGTGCCAAGAAAAGACGAACTCACTAAAGAAATCAATATAGTGTGTTGGTGTTTTACTCCTATGATCGGTCTTATCTATCTATCTACCAGGGTCATATCCCTCAAGGGGGTGACCGACAGCAAGACGAACACATACAATAACACAGAAAATAAAAGGGAAAAAAATAGCAAAAAAATACACACACAAATTTTTGGACCATGGCCAACCCAATTGCCCAAACACCCAAACAAGTTAGGCACCTCGGCACCTAAGTTGGTCATGGTTTCGTCCCTCCAGATGAAATGGGACACCAGAAAGCGGCCATGTCACTCTGGTCAGAGTGACAAAACACACTCTTTTGTTCAACAGCAGGGCCCGACATCTTTCACTGGTTTACCCCTGCCGCATCATACGGGTGCCCAGCCCATCCTTAAGAACGCGTCCACAATCCCACTATCCTTTCACAACACCTCTCCACTCCTTTCTATCACTAACAAGAGCTCTAGCTTCCATTATATTTAGACCTCTTTCCTGCAGTGCACTCATAACACCATCCATCCACGTCAATCGCGGTCTTCCTCTTATCAACACGCTTGCTCAGTTCCACGACTACTCCAGTTCTGTCTCTCACAATTTAATTTCTCAATCTATTGTCACTCCTAACTTCGTCCTCAAACACTTCATTTCAAAAACACTCAATTTCCTTCTTAAATCTGCGTTCAGGCTCCAAGTCCCCTCTTAACATCCATACTCATACTCTTGTTGTTCATGAAATGAAATGAACAACAATCACTCTCCTCAGAGCACCCAAAACCTTGCTTCCTTGATTCACTCTGTGCATCTTTCTAGTTTGGTTAAAATCTCATCTATGTATCCTGACGTATTGGCCTTTATTTGAACATTCTCCACCCTGATTGGCTAGAAATGCAGACATTCGGTTTTATTCACCTGGTGCTGTATCTCCCACTGGGTGGTTTTACTTGCTTTTAATATACCATTCGCACGGCTAAACGAGCAACTACTCCCGTCTGCTGAAATCACTGCCTCAAAAGCCCAGTTCATTCTCTGCAAAATCTCACAAACTCTCCACTGATCTACACAAGTCACCGTTTTTGACTTCAAAAGGTGAGAGATTTTCACGCCAGTATTAAAATGAATGTGTGTGTTTTGTGTAGCTGGGCCTGGAACGCTACCACGCAGTTGGCATCCTGGGATTTAACGCCCCAGAATGGGTCATCGCTAACGCCGGCTGCATCCTGGCTGGGTAAGCTCAGGACAATGTTTGTACAATGACCCTGTTTGACGTTTCGCAGGTATCTCATTGAATGTTTTTCTACGGGTGTTGATGTGAGATAGAAATGTGAGTACAAGGTGAACATTCCTTGACAGACATGATAGATGAGTATCCTTCTGATGACAGATTGCGATGAAATTGTTTTCATTTTCTGGATTGCTTGCACGATGTCGGGATTTTTCTAGCTTTCATTTTAAAAATCGTTAGAGTTGAAACAGATTATTCTTTACTGCAATCAGTAAACGAATTTTCCTCAAGGTTATCACTCTAAGTTCTTTGAGTTCTGATATGAATTACTAATCCCAAGAAAATGGATTCAATGAACCAGGCCAATTAAAATGGCACACATGCAGTAATTATGGGATTATGGGAGCTTTCGACCGCTTAAATCTTGAAGTTAATAGCACACGAACAAAGTTTCCCGCTATAATGCTTCAGAAAGTTCTACTCAATAAATATTTTAACAAAGTAGAAACATTCAAAGAACATTGTCAGGTTCCTTCCATAGCTAATATAGAGAGCCGTTGTCAAATGCTAATTGCTAACGGGTTTTTAACAACATATCCTTACATATAACATTACCTGCACTGTTTTAGGGTCAAGTGAAAGTGCCATAGTTCAAATTAGTAGTGTAATCCCTCGTATTTAGAGGTCTCATTGCATTGTGGGTTGAAAATGTTTCCGTGATCCATTATCCCTGATGGCACATTGATGCAAACAGGGGCAGAAGAGTGCATTTTTTCTGGGGTCTAGCTGCTCTTTTTGTCTTGCTATCCACCAAAATTTAACTGCACTCTGGTGGTCGCGTTCCATTATCCCTGATCCCATATTGCTGCAAGCAGGGACACTCATAGCGCATATTTGTCATACTTGACGACTGTTTTTTTTTTCTTTGCTGTTATTTCCGTCTAAAATGAACTGCACTTGTGAAAATGTGATCTCTTATCCACAATCTCATACTGTTGCTAGCGGGGGCCAGCTGAAGGCAGGGGAGGTGTGCCCTAATGGCTTGCCTAAAGCACACTGCACAGTTGTGGCCACGATCCGTTATCCCCGGTCAGTTGTTGCTGAGAGCAGGGGCTGGCAGAGCGCATTTTTTCAGTTCAGGCTGCTGAAGCATGCCATTGTGTCCCGCCCATAATGTAATGCACAGTTGTGGCCGCGATACATTATTCCCGGTCGACTGTTGCTAAGAGCAGTGGCTGGCAGGGAGCAATTTCTTTCAGTTCGAGCCGCTAAGTATATGCACATAGTCTTTTCCTTTTTATATACACATATTTATTGTACCCTGATTTATTTTTTATAAACTCTGTACACTCGAGTTGCAAAGAAGACAATCTTGAATTTTGAATCTCTCTTGGAGAATGCCATTGTGGCCCGCTCAAAATGAAATGCACGGTTATTGCCGTGATCCATAATTCCCGGTCGAATATTGCCGAGAGTGGCGGGGCTAAGAGAGCAAATTTATGTCATGCATGGCGGCTTTTTTTTCCCGTTTTTTTCTGTCTAAATGAACTTTAACTGTGAGGTTCCAATCCATTATCCCTGGCTGACTATTTCTGGGGGGGGCGGCAGAGCGCATATTGTGTTTCATCTTGCGGTAGCTGACATCTTCCTGCTACGCGTACGGAATGACCCCCAAAAAACGCGCAATTACTTATTATAAAAAGATTGCATTTGTCACTTTAAGTCTTTGTAGTTTGTATTCTTCCTGCGTTTCCTTCCTATCTTTAAATCAGAGGTGGGTAGTAACGGAATACATTTACTCCGTTACATTTACTTTAGTAAGTTATGGGAAATTTTGTACTTCTAGGAGTATTTTGAAATCCCTATAATTTTACTTGAGTACATTTGTGAGGAAAAAAAACAGTACTTTTACTCCGCTACATCAGGCAACATTAAACTCGTAACGTCGTTCCTTAACAAATCCCCTCCACATGAGTATGTGTTTGTCTGTCTCCGCTAAGGCACATTTATTTTGACTTAGAACTCCGCCAGGCTCTACCTTGTTTAATCAATCAAACCTAGCAGCCTCGTCACCCCTGGCCTCATATCAAAAACATGTTCTGCTTAATGCAATATGTCAATTCAAGTCATGTTTATTTGTATAGACCTTAATCACAAAGAGTCTCAAAGGGCTGCACAGTCCACAGATTATTACAGACTACAGCATGTCAGGTTTATTGGCAGGTCCAAATTGCCCCTAGGTGTGAATGAGCGAGTGAGCTGAAAGTGGCGGACAAAACAATTTATCCTTTGTTCAAGTTCATGGGCTAGCTTGTTGTTCTCTTGCAGAACCTGTTAGGATAAAAATGTGCTACTTGGTGCTACATGTGCTTAATTGATTGATTTAATTTATACTATTTTTATTTTATTGTCAATCAAAGCACTTAGATTTACGCTGATTATATTCATCTACTTTTAAATTTAAAATATTTTTTTGTTGATTGGATGGTCTTGGATAGTCTGATTGGTTGTTTTAAAAAAATCAAAAAATACGAAAGTTGCTACAGTTACTCAGTACTTGAGTAATTTTTTTCACCAAGTACTTTTTTACTTTAGGTTAGTATTTGGATGAGTACTTTTACTTCTATTTGAGTAATATTATTCTTGAGTAACATTTTTGGCTACTGTACCCATACCTACCTCTGCTTTAAATAGTACAGAAATCTCTAGTAGAAAAATAATACACACTGACCCTTTAAGCAAATGTCCAGATAAAAGAGGTTAAATGGTCCAACTAGACACAGAGACGCTATATTTGATCTCCAGTGATCGTCTTTTTACTCCACTCCCCCAAAATAACTTTTAGAATGCTGCAGTTCAAGTTCTGTCAAAAACGAAGTACTTGGTTTGTAATGGCTTACGTAAACATAAAGCATTGGATCAGGAGGTAAATCGCTCGTCTTGGGATCAAGAGGTCGCACGTTCAATTCCCAGCTCCTCCCTGTATGTTGAAGTGTCCTTGGGCAAGACACTAAATCCCTAATGCTAGCAGGTAGTTACCTTGTAAAGCGCTTTGGGAGATCTTCATTGACTTGAAAAGCGCAATATAAAAGCAGACCATTTATATTTTATTTATTGTCAACATGATATATAGCTCATTCATAAGCTATGGAATAGAAAAGGTAGAATAGAAAAGGTCAACATAGTCAATTAAGTTCAGCAGCCGTTCAATCACGACAGCATGTACACATCCTGAGCCATGCTACTGATTTTTGACGATCTCTCTGAAACCTCATGCACATATATGATGAGGTTTAGAGAGGGGACACAACCAAATTGTGCTACTGCTTCGATAAATGGTAAATGGTCTGCATTCATATAGCGCTTTTTATGTCATGGTTGCCATTGCGCCCGTGTGTGTCACGGTTGCAGCTTGTTGACAGATTGGCTCCCTGTCAGTATTTAAACTCTGTCCTGTCAGTCCCCTTTTGTCGATCCGTCTGCGAATCTCTGTTTTTACACGGAAAGCCCTTTTTCGCCTGTCCTGTGTTTTTGCTCCTGTTTTTCCCCCCGCCACGATCTGTTTGATCCCGACCACGTCTGCTCTCCCGTCCCGAATTACGACCTGTGTTGATCTCGACCTCGTCCGTTCTCCCGTCCCGAATAACGACCTATTTTCTGATATAGTCCACGATTTTTGCTCCCCCGTCCCGTCTACTGACTGTTTTTTCCGCTCTCAACACCGCCATCGCTCGCCACGGAAATACCACTTCCACGTGTGAGCAACCTGCTCCCCGCGACCATCGATCTCTGGATTGTGTGTACTATCCTTTCCCTTCTCCCCAATAAAACTGAGAAGCGTTACGCAAGTGGGTCCTGTTTCCTGTTCTGGTCCCGACATTTCAAGTCAATGAAGACCTCCCAATGCGCTTTACAATGTGCTTCACACTTACCCATTCACACCAATAGGGAGTCAGCCATGCAAGGCACCTACCTGCTGATTGGGGGCATTAGGGATTCAGTGTTTTGCCCAAGGACACTTCGACATATAACACGGAGGAGCCGGTAATCGAACCTGCGACCTCTTGATCCCAAGACGAGCGCTCTGCCTCCTAAGCCAATGCCGCCCTATAGATAGAAAATATCGATAGAAAATAAAAATATACTGCCATACTTCGGTACCCGACCGTAATATGTTGGGAATCGGTGTTTGTCCCTTGCGAAATAAAGGTGTTTGTTTCTATTTCCACACAATCGAAAATACTCAAAATATGAATATAACATGAACCAGTGTCTGAAACTCATGACAAAAAGTTACCGGACACCAGGGCAGACAACTCTGAAAAGTTGCCTGCCAGCCATAAAGTTGCCTGCCCCACAACTTGAAACACAATAAGACGACTAATCGCAAAAAAGTATTAAGGATGTGTTGCGTTGCGTCGTCTGCTACAAGCCACGTGAACTTCTCTTTCCACGATCTTTGAATGTACGTTTACGTTTTGTAGCGTCATAGATTTTGGTAGCTTCTTTTGAATCTTTCTTTTGGGGCTGAGGTTTTGGCTTGATTCCTACCACTTTACCATTTTTCTTGTGTTCTCTGTGCGTCCACTTTGAAAAAAAAGATATGCAAATGCACGACCTCATAACGCTTGGGAAAGTCCGGAAGCACAAAATTATTCTATGCAGGCTTCTGATCGGCTGCCGAGTATGCAAATTGCCAAACCAACCGAAATTCCGATATTTCCAAACGGAACGAAGATTTCGAAAACGGAATAAAGCAAACATTTGATTTGGAAAAAAAAATCTTTCGGTTTCTTTTTTCCGGGCAGACGTTATTCCAGACACTGACATGTACCTAAGCGATGTCAATTATTTAAATGTGCAGATTATAAAGGTTAAATATAATAAAGAGAAAAATATAAAACAATTTTAAGCCATTTACTGTAGCAGCAGCTCAATTGCAGAAACTTCATTCTCATAATTTTCATTGTTTTTTTGCTCTTTTCCTTTCCCTTATCATTAACCTTCTTTGGACTCGTTATCATCGGTGAAGAATGCAATAATTCGCTCTAGATCGCAATGAAGTCTAAACATATCATAGAACTGACGATCTCTCTTCAAATGATTCCTCCACAGCGAGCATCCATATCAAACCATTACATTAAGCTTACATGTTAAGGTGGGGGCCTCATAATAGCGTGCCGCCGGCCACAAATTGCCCTCGAATCTGGTTTGAGACCCCTGCTCTAACTATTTTTTGGAGTGGAGGTTAAATACCAGTTTTTCAGGATAAATTAATTTGTGTACTGAGGTACAGTGGAACCTCGGTTCTCGACCATAATCCATTCCAGAACCCTGTTCAAAAACCGATTTGGTCGATCACGGAAAATCGTTTTTCCCATTAAAAGTAACGTAAAATCGTTTTAATCCGTTCCAACACCCTGAATGTTTAGCAAGAATGTAAACATATAGCTAACCCAGGCTAATCGTACGTTCGCGTTAGCGTAATCTTCCATACGAAAGATTACGCTAACATGAACGTTTAAAAATTAAAAAAAAAGGATTATGAATAGGATTTCTTACCTTTGTGGTGGACGGTGGGGAGAGAAAAATCCTCAAAAGTTTTTCAACCTCTTCCAAAACTTGCGTCAGTTGCTTGCTTATAGCGCTAACTTCCTTAGCCGCATCACTCGATTTCACAGCCTCCTTATTCTTTACTATCGTACCGATAGTAGATTTAGCCACGCTGTATTCACTAGCAAGATCGGAAATTCGTACACCTCTTTCATATTTAACTATTATGTCTTTCTTAAAGGCAATAGTTGGACGAACAACTTGTTTTTTTTTCACCTGTCCTGCGTGCACCGACCTTCTTTGGAGGCATAATTAGGGGCTAAAACACCCGTACGCCGCTCAGCATCGCACCCTAGCATACCGGCGTTCGAACTCCGATTTTTTGAACGAACTGCGAAGCAAGAATTTCTCAAAATTTTTGGTCAAACACCGATTTGTCCGAACTGAGAGGCGTTCGAAAACCGAGGTTCCACTGTATTACTATTAAAATGAGTCACATCAATTCCTACAATCTCTCCTGCAAGTAGTGTCGGTCGATTGAATATTATAGCACGGAGGTGATTAAACATGGGGTCTTGTTTTCTCTATCGGGACTATAACCGAGACGTCATATTTCCCGGGTATCAGTCCAACCCGCTATTAATGTGCATTCCAGGGGTCTGGCGACGGGAATTTACACCACCAACAAAGCTGAAGCCTGTTGGGAAGTGGCCCACACGACGGAGGCTAACATCATCGTAGTGGAGAACCAGCAGCAGCTGGACAAAATCCTGCAGGTAAGAGCATGACAATGAAGCTGTGTGTTACACCTGCATTGAAAATATATTTTGTGGTGGGGGGCTAGGTGAAAGACCGGCTGCCGCACCTCAAAGCCATCGTCCAGTACAAAGGAGAACCGAAGCAGAGGCTGCCTTCGCTTTATACGGTATGATCATATTTTTCAATCAACTTCCATTCATAGGTTTGAGGTCCTCCAGGCCAGACTATTTTGTGTGTCTCTGTTATTTTGCCAATATTACTCTTGTCCAGGGTTGGGTAGGGTTACTTTAACTTGATTACTTTCAATTACTTTTGGATTACTCCAATACCAAATATGCTAATAAAAGACAAAAGAAACTAAATATGAATAAAATGACTCAATTTTGTGCGGGCTTGGGGAGTAACGGAATACATGGAACGGCAAAAATGATGTTGGCAAGCTGTTTGGATTCATTTTCATTTGGTTTCTGTCACATTTTATATTAGTTTTGCCGGAGATCAAAGCCAGGAGAGAAAGCTTACCACGTGTTGTGAGTCATAATTGTATTCATATTTAGTTTCTTGTGTCTTTTATTAGCATATTTGGTATTGGAGTAATCCAAAAGTAATTGAAAGTAATCCAGTTAAAGTAACCCTACCCAACCCTGCTCTTGTCCTTCTTATGGCCCATCTCGGATAATACATTTTACTATGCCACTCTGCCTTGAAGGCCAGTATCTCGGAGTCCCCTCTTCACTGTAGATGTTGAGACTGGTGTTTTTTGCGAAGATAGATAGATACTTTATTCCTCCCCGTAGGGAAATTCACACTTCCAGCAGTATCCTTTTGTTGTTTATTAACAGATTAACAGGATGGCCTTGGGGTGCTGTGTTGTAGTTTAGCAACAACGGAGTTGATGACGTCACACGCTAGGCCAAAAGTTTGACGTCCCTGCAGCAGATGGAAATCTTTGTGCCCAGGGTTACACCACCTCGTGTTCACGATAGCGAGTCCACCTCCTCTCCGCTTCCCGCAGGCTTTTGTGTCTCTGTCCCTAACAGCGCTGAAGCCGGGTAGCTCCTGGTAGCTTCACGTTAGTGTCCGAGATGCTAGACGTGAGCCACATTTCCGTAAAACACAGCAAACTGCACTCCCTGTGTTTTTCACCAGCACAGCCAGTTTGTCTGTCTTATTTGGTAGAGAGTTCACATTTACCATGATCACGGACGGTACCGAAGGCTAATAACGCCGCTAGCTGCTTACCCTTAGCTCTGGCTCTGCGTCCACGATGGGGCCCCCCTCATCACGCCGGCATGAGAATTCTTCAGGGCAAGGAGTTGATTCCTCGAATAAACGCATTTTTGTGTGTTGAAACTCATAACAATAGGATAGAAAGAAATCCAAAGTGTAGTTGTCAAACGGGACGAAAAACACCGAAGATAGAAGCAGACACTTAAAACAATAAATCACAAAAAGAGCAAAATAACACGGAGCTGCTGGAAAGGCTGCTGGAAAGGCTGCCGCTCGCGGTGGCGCCTATGATGTCTGTCTACTATTTAACAAAGCTGCTAGTTGAGGAGCAGAAGTCAATGGAAGGAGACCAAGAGGAAGGCCGTGACTGACGTGGATGGATGGTGTTATGAGTGCACTGCAGGAAAAAGGTCTCAATATAGTGGAAGCTAGAGCTCTTGTTGGTGATAGGAATGAGTGGAGAGGTGTTGTAAAAGGATAGTGGGATGTTTGGACACATTCTGAGGTAGGGCACCTGTATGATGCAGCAGGGGTAAACCAGTGAAAGCGGTCGGGCCCTGCTGTTGAAGAGAAGAGTGTGTTGTGTCACCCTGACCTGAGTGACATGGCCGCTTTCTTGTGTCCCGTTTCATCTAGAGAGACGAAAGCATGACCAGCTTAGGTGCCGGGGTGCCTAACTTGTTTGGGGGTTTGGGCATTTGGGTTGGCCATGGTCAAAAGATTTTTGTGTGTTTTTTTTTGAGATTTTTTGTTTTCTTTGTCAATGAAAGTGTTTGTCTTGCTGTCGGTCACCCCTCTTCAGGTATATGACCAAGATAGATAGTTAGATAGATAATTGAGGAGACCCATAAGGCTTCTATTTCCTCTCGCCCCTTCTTTTTCTACTCTGTTTAGAACCTGTTTGTGCTGTTTTCTTAAGGGAGTAGTACACACCAATGTTGGAGTTTCTTGGAAATTTCTCACATGGAACAGCCTTTATTTCTTAGCACAAGAACGTTTTTCACAGGAAAATTCTCTTTTACGGGGAATTCTGAAAGTTTAATCACACCCACAGGTACTTGACAAGCTCAAAGGAAGTCAGTTTTATAGCTCCTCTTATATCATTACACAAGGGTTTTCTAATCATCCATTAACTGTTTAACGCATTTAACAAACACAATGTAATATTAGAACACTTGAGTGCCGGTTTCTGGAAATGGGCCTCTCGACACATGTGTACATATTGAATTTAAAAAATTTGCAGCTAAAACAGTGCAGTCATGTACCACGTTACCAATGTATGGGGTGTATTTCTGATTAGCTTCATGGCATCTTCATTTTATCTTCAAGAATAAGGACATTTCTAGGCGACCTTAAACCATGAAACGGTATTGTTCATTACTAGATTCATAGATATTATAATAAGTGTCGTCTCAATTCTTTTTATTTTAGTGGGCGGAATTCATGAGGCTGGGTGACGATGTGCCAGAAAAAGACCTCAACGATTCCATCGCTAGCCTCCGTGCAAACAAATGCTGCAGCCTCATATTCACGTCAGGGTCCACCGGAACCCCCAAAGGTGTCATGCTGAGCCACGACAATGTAAGTTGGAAAATGGTCTCGAAAAAGCCTTACATTTAAGTCACATCTAAGTTACCCGAGCCAAGCCGTTAAAACAAAATTAAATCGCAAAATTAAGAGAAGTCTAAATTGAATTTGAATGCACTTTACAAGGAAAAATACCTCAATACAATGAAAATATTTATAATCATAAAAGTTATTTTAAACTGTAATCCCTCGCTACTTCATGGCCTCAGTGCATCATGGGTTGAAAAATATTCTGCGATTCATTATCCCTGATCCCATATTGCTGTGATTGGGAATTGGTAGAGCACACTTTAGTTGGGTTTGCTGTTTTTTGCCGTGCTGTCCACTTAAAAGTTAACTGCACTTGTGCGGCCGCAATCCAGTGTCCCTAATCCCATATTGCATTGAATGGGGATCGGCTGAATGCACTTTTATCAAGCCTGGTTGTTTTTTTTTGCCGTGCTGTCCATCCAAACGTAAACTGTACCTGTGAGGCCGCAATCCATTATCCCCAATCCCATATTGCTGTGAGTGGGGACCGGCAGGACACACTTTTGTCAGGCCTGCCAGTTGTTTTTTGTCATTCTGTCCACCTAAAAGTGAACTGCACTCGTGCAGCCGCAATTTATTATCCCCGATCCCACATTGCCGTGAGCACATTTTTTTGGGGGGGCCGTCATTTCTTCATAAAATGAATTACACTTGTGCGGCTGCGATCCTTTTTCTGCAATAACATATTGCCGCAAGCAGGGATCAGCAGACAGTACTTTTTTCATGAGGCGTGTCGTTCTGGCCTACAGTTCTTGCTTTGATCCATTATCTCTGGTTGACTACAGCTGAGAGTTACAGCACATGTTAAAAATAGTTTGCGGATTTTCGTATATTGCTGGAGATTTTGTTCCCCATTAACTGCACTAAACTGTGAGGACCCGGGCTGATGGAGGACTCAGACGCGTAACGTTTTTACACAAGCTTTATTTCACAGGAATGGGGCAGTCATGCGCGTGAACACAAACACCAGTAATTCGATGATCGTTGGGCAGAAAAAGTGAGACAGAGAAGTCAGGCGCGGTAAAACAGGAAGCCAGAGGCAGACAAGATCGAAACCGGACAGGACAGATGGGAGCGATACCTAATACTGGATACACGAGCAGATACCGGACAGGTTAGAACAGACAAGATCGATACCTAATACTGGATACCTGAGCAAGACACCGGACAGGACGTGACAGACGGGATCGATACCGGAGCAAGATACCGGACAGGACGGGACAGACACCAGATACTTGATACTGGAGCAAGATACCAGACAGGGCAGGACAGACGGAATCAATACCAGATACACGAGCAAAATACTGGACAGGACGGGACAGACGGGATCGATACCGGGTACTGGAGCAAGATACTGGACACGGCGGGACAGACAGGATCGATACCAAATACTGGAGACTGGAGCAAGATACCGGACAAGACGAGATGGGCGGGATCGATACCGGATACTGGAGCAAGATACCGGACAGGACGAGACAGACTGGGTCGATCCCGGATATTGTAGACTGGAGCAAGATATGGACAGGACGAGACAGGCGGGATCGATACCGGATACTGGATACATGAGCAGGATACTGGACTGAGTCAAAATGCAAGTCTTGCAAGTGCAGAGGTTGGTTGACAGACTGAATAAGAGCACTGACTTTAAATAGGAGGGAAGCCAATCAGGCAACGAACAGCAGCTGGCGCCAAACGGGCGAGCCCAAGTGAGGGCAATGGGCAAACATGACACTAAACCAGGGATTTCGGTATATGTTGTATGTATGTAATATTATGATTACAAAAATAAATTAAAAAAAAAATACCTTGGGGATGAAAAAAATTTCATGACCAAACAGGGTTCATCTCCAGTTAAAAAAAGATGAAATGTGAGAATGAAGCTCTTTGGAAAGAATAAAGATGTAATTATTTGTTTTACTTGTATGTTTTATCCAATAAATGCAAAATATGCCACCGAAAGTTACATGAAATATTAATATTATACACTAATGAGTTAAGAAAATGTGACATTATCTTATTCATAGAAAAAAAAGAACAACATTTTGGTAAAGCTTTCACAAATACATACAAATTAAATATCACGTCTAAAAGTAAAATAAATAAATATTTGAATGAAAACAATAGAAAAAAAAATATTTATTAAAAAAAAATGTCGACAGTATTGTCCTAGAAAAGTGAGAAAAATGAACAGATGTCAATTATCTGTTCCTTAAATCACATATCTGAGGGAATCAATCTCACCAGCTACAAACTGAATGAATTCATTTACCTAATGGGAACAAAAGGCTTCCTAAAGAAGAGTTTTTCGCAGGTGACCTGGACAGCCCAAAGAGCAGGAGAGGTTGCCGGTCTACGCTACGGTCAAGAGGTGGTGATCAGCTACCTGCCTTTGAGCCACGTAGCGGCTCAGCTCAACGACATGTACATCACGATGAGGTTTGCAGCCACCACCTACTTTGCCGAACCCGACGCCCTCAAGGTAAGAAGTGGCGCTAACACATATTCCGGTAGAGCCCCGGGATACGACATGAATCCGTTCTGAAGTTTTGATCGCAAAATGAAATTGTCGTATAACGGGGGATAGAAACTTATGGTAACACGTATGCGTTCCGACTCCTGGTACCTCGGATAAGAACACCTAAAAGACAAAAAAAGTATAAAATAAGAACTACTTATGTGTATAATATGTGTGTATGATTAAATAGCAAATAAATATACATGTAGAGAAAAAATTTACCAAATTGTTCGAAACAGTGATCTGACTCCATTAACCAAACACAAAATACATTCTGTCCCAACAATGCGTGCTCTTTTCTTTTTGGGAAAATATGGACAAGAGACCGGCATTTCCACACGGGGGCAGATTTGATTTCTTAAAGTATTTAACTAAGTGAACGCCATCGAATTATCTGAATTAGTGTCGCTCGAGTCTTCGTCTCCTCTCCTCTCTTGTTCTCCCTCAATGTTCTCCCTCTCTTCCTCTGCCCACGCCTTTCTCCCAAGCTGGCGTGTCGGCTGCTCTCATGGGCGGGCCAGAGAAAAGCCCCCACGTGGCCCCACCATCTCGAAGAAGAGCGTCGCGATGTCTGTCCTTGTGCGTCTGGCCTTCTGCGTCAGAGTCCTGTTATCAACAGAACTAAACAAAACATTCGCATTCGGAATGGCGTGACCTGAAGCTCACTCAGTGAAAATCTTCATTGCACTCGCTAAATGTAATTTGTATTTGATCGTACAAAATCCCTTCTAGTCAAATGTATAAAATCCTTCAATACCACATTCAAAACCATTTTTTGTTGACGTCGTTAGTGGGGAAAAATCCACACCATAACACTGGGACTACTGTACAACCATATTTTTCCCATATATGTGTTTTTACTACGAATAAGGGCTCCTTGGGGGAGACACTGAGAGAAGTGAGGCCCACGGCCTTCCTGGGGGTCCCTCGCGTTTGGGAGAAGATGCAGGAGAAAATGCAAGAAGCTGGAGCCAAAGCAAGCCCGTTCAAGAAAAGCGTGGCCGACTGGGCCAAAGCCATCGGCCTGACCTACAATTATAGCGCCATGCATAAGTGAGAAGCCCCCGCCTCCTGTTTATAACGGTCGTAAGAACCAATGCCGAGCTTTTTCCGGTTTACAGGGAGAACCGAGTTCCGTGGGGCTTCACGCTAGCCAACCAGCTTGTGTTCAAGAAGGTGCGAGCGGCTCTCGGTCTGGACCGCTGCCGGATTTTGTTTACGGGTTCGGCCCCCATCTCTAAAGAGACCCTGGAGTACTTCATGAGCCTCAACATGCCTCTCATGGAGCTATATGGCATGAGCGAGAGCGCCGGGCCGCATACCGTCTCCCTAAACGATGACTTCCACATCAGCAGGTAAGAATGTTATAAAGCGATTAAAGGTAATCCCAAATTGTTAAACGTGCAAAATGTGAGGAAATACCCAATGTGTTGTGAGCGCTCGTCTTGGGATCAAGATATCGCAGTTCGAATCCCGGCTCCCTCATTGTTACATGTCGAAGTGTCCTTGGGTAAGACACTGAACCCCCAATAAGCAGGTTAGCGCCTTACATGGCTGCAAGGCTGCTATTGGGAAATGTGAAGCACACTGTAAAGCGCTTTGGGAAGTCTTGACTTGAAAAGCGCTATAGAAATGCAGATCATTTCATTTAATTTTGCCAAAAAATGTATACCGTAAATTCCGGACTATAGAGCGCACCTGATTATAAGCTGCACTCACCACATTTCGGGAGGAAAACCGATTTTGTACGTACACAAGCCGCACCTGTATATTAGCTGCATGCGCCCACATTGAAAAAATGCAACACAAACAAAATTAACCCATACCCGACACAGTCCAAAAATCACAGCCGGAAAAATGAACGGAAAATGATACCGGCAGAGTCCAGGTGCCCGTTGAAAGTAATCCAAGGAAGAAAGTGTATATTTCCAAAGGTAAGGGTGGGAAAAATATATATCCACTATTGTCGGCCGCGTCCACAAACACGTCACACCTTTACTCCACTTCCCGTCAGCCCGCGTTTGCCCCGCCCCTTCTTTCTCATTTGCTCATGCAAAACATATCAGAATAAGTTTCTAAAATAAATACATTACAAAAATATACAGTGGCAAATACATATTATACATGGTTACACATATTTACAAAGAAAGACGGTACACAGAGAGAGTTTTCAAAGCTTTTATCATAATATTATAACTTTCATCCCAAACCGTGCCTGTGAAGGGTAGCAAAACGCTACTAACGACACACTCGCGACACATTAAATGGGTCTGTTAAAAAAATCATATCGTATAATTAGAAACCACGGTAAACCGTCCTCATCTTCCTCCTTATAACTGACTTCATCAAAGTCGTTTTCCTTCAATATGGGAAAGAGACTTTGTCATATAGACGTCATCCCACGCTCCTTTATTCAAAAACACGCTAGCAACACGCTCGCAAAGTAAAGTTTACGTGCAGTAGCTGTTTTCTTCTGTATCGGACTGCTCGATTGCGTTTAGCTTGAAAGTTGTGTCATGTGCCTTTCTTTTTGCAATTTGCATGATGAAGATATGTCTACGCTAATTTAATTTGTGCACAAGCGAAGAAGTTGCATCCTTCCTCAGCGCATATATTCCACCGGTCTAAATCTTACCTTTTGTACTCGAGCGTCGCTGGCGGCCGTTAGAAAAATGACATAAATTGGCCGCATCACTGAATAAGCCGCAAGGTTGAAAGTTTGGGGGAAAAGTAGCGGCTTATAGTCCGGAATTTACGGTATATATTTCATCGGTATACCCTAATTTTTACCGAGTTAATGCATTTTGAATATA
This sequence comes from Urocampus carinirostris, assembly GCF_059441175.1. NCBI lineage: Eukaryota > Metazoa > Chordata > Actinopteri > Syngnathiformes > Syngnathidae > Urocampus > Urocampus carinirostris. The sequence continues at coordinate 34,482,651 of NC_142353.1, read as the reverse complement.
GCATGTCTTGTTTTGAGCTGTGATGTCATCGAAGGAACACCAGCACCCTAGCAAGCCTGTTGCCATGTTGTTTTACGTGTTAATTAATTGAAGAGGTTACAAGTGGTATATAACAAGTTTTGGTAGTTTTAGTGGAGAATACGTAGGCTTAGTGTCGCAGGTGGATGCAATAATGGTACATCAAAGGGCGAGCAGCCAAAATCGGCCGAACTGGCAACAATAACACACGGAGAGCTAACGGGTAGCTTACTGGGACAAAGCACTAGACTGGCCAACCCAAAAACACACCGTGAACAACCAGGCTAACCGGGTACCCAGATCAAAAAGCGGCTACAACCATGGCCGGCGCTAACGCTAGGCTAGGCCTAACAACACTCGGTGAGCAGCCGACGAGCGGCAAACAAAACAGGCAATCGATCGGCAGCCCCAAAGCTAACGGGCAGCCATAAACATGGAACCAGCCAGGAATAAACTAAGGGACACGGCAAAACCGGCGCTAATGCTAGGCAAGTCGACCTAACAACACTCGGTGGGCAGCCAACGAGCGCCAACCGGGAGCAAACAAAACAGGACAGCGATCGACAGCCCCCATCCTAACAGGGCGACGATAAACATGAAGTCAGGAACAAACCGAGGGAAACCTCAAAACCGGCGCTAACGCTGAGCTAGCTGATTAAAAAACATGCGGTAAACAGCCAGGCAAACCAGGAACCAACAATAAAAACCAGCAACAGTTACAGCGATAAACATGAAGTCAGCCAGGAATAAACCAAGAGACACAGCAAAACTAGCGCTAACGCCAGGCTAGCCAGCCTAACAACACTCAGTGGACAGCCAACGAGTGCCAACCGGGAGCAAACAAAACAGGCAAGCGATCGGCAGACCTGACACTAGCGAGGCGACGATAAACATGAAGCCAACCAGGAATAAACTAAGAGACACAGCAAAACTGGCGCTAACGCCAGGCTAGCCAGCCTACCAACACCGGGAGCAAACAAAACAGGCAAGCCCTCAGCAGCCCCGATGCTAACGGGGAGCTTGCAGTACAAAATAGTGACAACAAAATTGGACGTGGCACTCCAGTTACACATTTTACAGTGAGGTAGAAAACAAAGATGTTTGTATTGTCCTTGTTACAGGCTTTGTTTTCCTCCAGAGGGGGGTGAATGAGGGGGGTGAGGGACAGACAGAGATGGGCGGATCCAACTAGGTGTTTGATATTACTGTACACACGGTCCAGTGTTTTTTCCCCTGGTTGCTCAGTCCACGTATTGAATGAATTTGGGAAGTACAGTCCTTAAGCATGCCTGATTCAAGTCACCGGCGACAATAAAAGCTCCGTCGGGGTGTGCAAGCTGCTGTTTATTGATAGCAGCGGGCAGGAGATTTAGCGCTTTGCTAACGTTAGCATCCGGTGGAACGTAGACAGCAATCACAATGACCACAGTTAGCTCTCTCGGTAGATAGAAGGGTCTACACGATACTGCTAGAAACTATATCGAGTGAGCAGTGTGTGTCAATGATATTGAACTTTTTATAATAATTTTGCAACACAAATAATAATATTATTTCTACATTTGAGGAAGGCGAGCAAATTGATTCTTTCTAGGATTTCAAGCACCCATACGAACCCTGTATCAATAACTAAAAGACAATTCGATAAGCTACCGCTCAGGACCTATAAATGCTTCCAGCTGCGGGAAAGCCATGCCGGGCTGCAAGGTGAAACTGGACAAACCGGACAAGGACGGCAACGGGGAGATCTGCTTCTGGGGACGCAACGTCTTCATGGGCTACCTTAACATGAACGACAAGACCGCCGAGGCCCTGGACCGGGACGGGTGGCTTCACTCGGGAGACATCGGAAAGTTCGAGCGGAACTTCCTCTTCATCACCGGGAGGATTAAAGGTGCGGCGAGGAGAATCCGAACGGGTTCAAGTACTTAGACCAGATCCTTGGGTTTTACTCCACAGAGCTCCTGATTACCGCCGGCGGCGAGAACGTGGCCCCGGTGCCCATCGAGAATGCGGTGAAGGCGGAGACGCCCATCATCAGCAACGCCATGCTGATCGGAGACCGGAGAAAGTTCCTCTCCATGTTCGTCACGCTCAAAGTAAGCTCGGAAAAAAATAGCAGGTAGAAGTAAGATTGGCTTAAAAAAAATTTAGCCCGACCCGATCTGAGTCGCGGGTATACAAACCCGAACCCGACAAATTCACCTGATTTGATAAACGGGGCAGTAATAAACCCAAAGCTTTAATTTGCTTTGGGCTCAATAAAATGGTTCAGGGAATAAAATACAATTCTGCAGTTTACTAGCTGTAAATAGTGAAAGATTGGGCACAAAAGCAGAAAGGAAGTTTGAAAAACTTGTGAGCTATTTCATTTCATTTTCATCATTGGCAAGAAGCGGAAATGACAACTGACGTGAGGGAGGTGGAAGAAGGAAGCCGCGCGTCTTTTACCCCAACACCTAGGAGAAAAATGTATTTGGTTTTAGTGAGTTAAACTGATTTTGACAAGCATTTCTTGATCTAAATAATTTAGTAAAAGCATGCTGTGTAAGTCTTACACGAAGGGGGAAAAAAAAAACATGAAAGAGAAGCCCAATTGGCCTGAACTTAATGATTGACATTCTAAGCCCGAATCCGGCCCAAAAATCGGGACACGTTTTTGTCGGGTTCGGATCTTACCTCTAATAGACTTATAACATGGGTAAATGGCGGCGCCCTCTGTTGGCTGCGGCTGCATCGGCTCGCTACAACGGGTCAGGTGTAATCGACATTTCGTTCTGTGTACATTGTTACACAGAATGACAATACAAGGAAATTATTATTAATAGAGGGCAGCACGGCGGCGCAGTGGTTAGCGCTTGTGCGGCACAGTTCATGTCATGGGAACCTGTCGTGGGTTCAAATCCAGCTCCAGACTTCCTGTGCGGAGTTTGTATGTTCTCCCCGTGCTTGCGTGGGTTTCCTCCGGGCACTCCGGTTTCCTCCCACATTCCAAAGACATGCATTTCAGGTGAATTTCAGGCCGGTCCAAATTGTCCCTAGGTGTGAATGAGCGAATGAGTTGTCTGTCCCTGTGTGCCCTGCGATTGGCTGGCAACCAGTTCAGGGTGTCCCCTGCCCACTGCCCGGAGATGGCTGGGATGGGCTCCAGCCCCCCCGCGACCCTACTGAGGATAAGCGGTACGGCTAATGAGATGAGATGAGAGATTATTAATAGAGGAGTTATAGAAACATCAAAATGAAAAAAATAGTATTCAGTACTAGTCATTTGTAGTTTTTGTGCTCAGGCAAAGATTTCTTTGTAACGTAAAATAATGTATTATTAAATGTTTTTTTATCCATTGAAAGGGAATTACTTTTTACATTTTTTTATCATTAGTTTTTGTCAAGAATATTTTGCGCACAAATGAGAAACAGAATACAGTTGTTTGATTCACAAATGCATAGTCCACATGGCCGAGAATCACTTTTATACTAGGAGGGCGGGTTATGACAAAACCAAAACTTTCTAGGCAGTCAAAAACTCCCTACTTTACACGGCCCCTTTTTAAGGTTTCTTCATTTTCCTCATGTTGAGGTTTTTGAGTTTTCCTTGCCCTCATGTAGGTTTTAGATCATAATATTCTGTGGTCTGTGCAGCCATTTAAGACTCTTTGTGATTAAGGGCTATACAAATAAACATGACTTGACTAGTCTACGAGTATATCGGTAAATTACATTATGTATACATGTACATGCAAAGGGGTGTCAAATATACAGCTCGCAGGCCGGATCAGGCCCACGAATGGTTTTAAACCCATTTCGTTAGACAATTCTGAGGAGCGTAAGAGAACAGGAGTTGAAAAACGAGCTGCACTTTTAAAAAAGTTGAATAACCTTAGTTTCTAACTCTAGCTCCAATCCTATTTTGCAACCATTGAATACCTTTAAAACCCTTATTTGAGCACCTAACCTGAGAAACATGGCAACAATTTCAAGCATAGACAAGCACTTCATCTAAAATTCGAGCACTTTTCAAACCTTGAAAACACGAGACTAGAATTCAAGCATTTTCATGGATTTCAAGCACCCGTACAAACTCTGAATATATATGAAGGAAAAATGAAATTGTATTTACTTTTTTTGTTACGTGACTAAGCTGGTAGAGTGGAGTTTTTCACTAGAAAAGCTCTGATAAAAACATTCCAATGTTCTCAAATTTCTTTAATTTTTGACACATAAAAGAAGAAAAAAACAAAATGGCCACCCAGCCTTTGATTTTGAGACCCCCGGTAAATCTCAAGGAACCTTTGCTTAGTGTGTTGTAGACGAAGATGGCAAACCGATGGACAAGCTGAGCCCAGAAGCCATCAGCCTGTGCCGAAATCTCGGCGTCGGCGCCACCAAAGTATCGGAAATCGTCGACAATAAGGAGCCGGCCGTCTACAAGAACATCCAGGAGGGAATCGAGCGCTACAACGCAAACGCCGTATCGAGACCGCAACGAGTGCAAAAGTTCATCATCCTGCCGAGAGACTTCTCTGTCCCGGGAGGGGAGCTGGGTGAGTTGCCGGGCGGAAAATTCCTAGGATCCTGCCATATGTCGGAATATAAGTAGAAACAGAAAAATGCTACAAATATATGCCTTGTAAAAATGAATGCGTACGTAAATCACGTAATATCTAGATATAAGGTATAAATGCAATGTATTCATTTATTTCATTCAGTATTAGTTTTGTCTCAATCAGGGTTGGGTAGGGTTACTTTAACTGGATTACTTTCAATTACTTTTGGATTACTCCAATAGCAAATATGCTAATAAAAGACAAAAGAAACTAAATGTGAATAAAATGATGACTCACAACACGTGGTAAGCTTTCTATCCTGGCTTTGATCTCCGGCAAAACTAACAGAAAATGCGACGGAAACAAAATGAAAATAAATTCAAACAGCTTGCCAACATCATTTTTCTGTGTTCCGTAACTCCCCAAGCCTGCACAAGATTTAGTCATTTTATTCATATTTAGTTTATTTTGTCTTTTATTAGCATATTTGGTATTAGGGTAATCCAAAAGTAATTGAAAGTAACCTAGTTAAAGTAACCCTACCCAACCCTGGTCTCAATGCAATATTATCAAAATGAGGGGGCAGCCCAGTTGCCTGAGCATTTCCCTTATTGGTTGATCAATGAAGGCGTGGCATTTGATTGGTGCACTCCATCAACAAAGACCAAAAAAGACCAACTGCGCGACAAAACGCACGACACAATTACTACAAAATACACGAGAAATACACAACAAAATATACCAAAAATACAAGACAAAATAAATGAACAAATACACGTCAAAAGATCATTTCAAATTTGAAAGAGCATAAAACCACTGCAAACCTACCAAGCCCTGGCCATCTTGCTTAACTTTCAGCCCAAACAAGGAGAAAACTAATCAGAGAGGCAACCAAGAGGTAATGATCACATTGGATAACCTGCAGGCGTACAAAGCTGAGGTGGGATCATCTGTGTATAAGACAACTATTAGTCATAATCTGCATAAGTCTGCCCTATATGGAAGAGTAGAAAGAAGAAAGCCTTTCTGAAAGAATACCTGAAAAAGGCCCATTGTGGTGTTTGTAATAAAGTCACATAGGAGACACAAAAAACATGGATCAAGGTGCTCTGGTCAGATGAGACAAAAATGGAACACTTTGGGCTGAATGCAAAGCATTCAATTTGGCGTAAGAGTAAAACTCCACCACTGTCAAACATGGGGGTGGCAGTATCATGCTCTGGGCAAGCTTTTCTTCTGCAAAGACTGGGAAGATCATTAGAGTAGACAAGAAGATGAATGGAGCCCAAAACAGAATTTGTGGAAAGATCAGAAAAAGGTGGTGCATGAACTATCACCATCAAACCCTGGGGAAATAATCTGTTTTGTAAGGACGAATGGGCAAATATTTCAGTTTTCATGATGTGCAAAACTTAAAGAAACATACCGGTACTCAACGACCTACTTTCCAATACTTTTGCAAAGTAATCCATAGCAACGTGATATTTTGCTTAAAATTCCAACACCTGAAACTCGATCAAAGTTCAAGCTGTCACACATCAGCTCGCTATCCGTATCGCATGACAAAACCAACCGCATTCCGACGATACTTTTCGTCAATTCCAGAGAAAAAGTTTGATTGCATCGTTTAAAACCGGAATTGTGTTGTCGTTCCAGGACTGGCCATGAAACTCAGGAGGCCGATGGCTCGGTTTCGAGCTAGTGTTTGGGGATGAGATTAGGGTTTCAAGCTATAGTTTTGAGCTAGGGTTTGGGGATGATATTAGGGTTTCAACCCCTTTTTAGTTTTCAGCTAGGGTTTCATACTAGGGTTTGATTGCATCATTTAAAACCAGAATTTCCGACCATGAAACTCAGGAGGCCGATCGCCCGGTTTCGGACTAGTGTTTGGGGATGATATTAGGGTTTTGAGCAAGGGTTTGGGGATGAGATTAGGGTTTCAAACCCTCTAGGATTTTCAGCTAGGGTTTCTAACTAGGGTTTTATTGCATTATTTAAAAACCGGAATTTTGTCGTTGTTCCAGAACTGACCATGAAACTCAGGAGCCCGATCACCCGGTTTCAAACTATGATTTGAGGATGATAATAGGGTTTTAAGCTATAGTTTCGAGCTACGGTTTTGGGATGATCTTAGGGTTTCAAACCCTCTCTAAGATTTTCGGCTAGGGTTTCAAACTAGGGTTTAATTGCATCATTTGAAACCGGGATTTTGTTGTCGTTCCAGGGCGTACCATGAAACTCAGGAGGCCGATCACCCGTTTTCAAACTAGAATTTGAGGATGATACTAGGGTTTGAAGCTGTAGTTTGGAACTAGGGTTTGGGGATGAGATTAGGGTTTCAAACTCTTTCTAGTATTTTTAGCTATGGTTTTAAACTAGTATTTGATTGCATCATTTGAAAATGGAATTTTGTTGTTGTTCTAGGACTGACAATGAAATCCAGGAGGCTGATCACCTGTTTTCGAACTAGGGTTTAGGCTTGATATTACGGTTTGGAACACTTTCTACATTTTTTAGCTAGGGTTTCGAACCGGGGTCTGATTGCATCATTTGAAACCGGAATTTCGTTGTTCCAGAACAGACCATGAAACTCAGGGATAATACATTATACTTTAGGGATAATATTAAGGCTTCAAACCCTTTTTATGATTTTTCAGCTATGGTTTCGAACGAGGGATCGATGGGATGGTTTGAAACCGGGATATTGTTGTCGTTCCAGGACCGACCATGAAACTCAGGAGGCCGATCGTCCTCCAAATGTACCAGGACAAAATCGACGAGATGTACGCCGAGGAGAATCAAACAAAGAAATAGATAGGAGCATATTTATACTTTTCATGCACTGTTACCTTGTAAATACAAACTCCCAATCATGGCCAAAAGCTTGCCACTCTAATGTACTTAATGGGACAGTGTGTGTTATTTGACCGTCAGATGTCGCTCTATGGTGTAGTGCAGGGGTGTCGGACATGCGGCCCTCGGGCCGGATCAGGCCCGCGGGACGACACTGAGAAAAGCATAAAAGCCAGGCGCCACTCCCAAACTGTATTTGTTTCCTTCACTTTTTCTCTTTCTCTCACTCCCCCTTCTCTCTTTTCTTTTTCTTTTTTCTGTCTCTCTCTTGATCTTTCTCCCTATTTCTCTCTCATGTTCTCTTTGTTTTTCTCTTCTCTCCATCTTGTTCTTTTCTAAAGTATGTTTTGTCTTCTCCCTTCCTTTCTCCATATTTCTCTCCCTCTCCTTTTTACTCAATTTTCTCTCTCTCTCTGTCTATTATCTGTGTCTATTTTCTTTCTCTCTTTCTTGTCTCTTTCTTTTTCCCTGGCTTTCTCTCTGTTTTTTATCTCTATCTTACTCTTGTTTCCCTTTCTTTCTTTCCCTCCCCCTTTCTATCCCTCTATTTCTCTCTTTTTTCTTTCTCTTCTTTTCTTCATCCCTCTATTTTTCTCTTTTCTTTTTCTTGAATTTACTGGTCCGCCCCTGTGAGAGTGCTTTCCTTTCGCGCAGCCCCCGAGCTAAAATGAGTTTGAAACACCTGGTGTAGTGAAACTGAAACGAGTGCTAAAAAGCACAAGGGAGAGTACAAACTAGGGAAACTCAGTGATCAACTTGTTTTGATGTTATTTTTTTTTTTCCTTAATATTATTTAAATCAATGTTTTTCTTTTTACCACTAGGAGGCACTAAATCCAACACACTGTGCCTTTAAGCACGTGATTTATTTTGTATAACAAATAAATATGTACTTAGACTCAAGTCATTAACGTGGTTTGGCTAATGTAATGAAATGTATTGTAATTATGCTGTTTAAAATGAAAAAATATATATATTTTAACCTACAATGGGGTATCGAGTCATTTTTCTGTTTTTTTCAGTTCTCTCGCTGTATTGTGGACTTTTTTCATTCCATCCTGCAGATTTTGCCAAATGTCAGCGTCATTTTCAGAGCACCGGTACACTTAAACCAATCAGAAGACTGACTTTTGTCTCTTGGACGCTGATTGGAGCAATACGAATAAATTGTTTACGTGATCAGTGAAAGACAAAACGGGAGGTGTGCTGTATCAAGCTTAGTCTTACACTACATGCGGATGGATACAACTGTTGTATCCACGATAAATAAACAAGCATTATTGTCATTGGGGCAGAACATATTACGTAAATGTCCAAGCGCTATTTTAGCGAGTAACGCAGCGTTTACCCAAAAAGAAATCTAAAGAATCTCTAGGGTTTTTAGGTAAGGCTTTGAATAGGATTTGGGCTCGATATTAGAGTTTTATACCCTTTCTAGAGATATCAACTAGGGTTTCGAACTACAGTTTTTGCTTGATATTAGGGTTTCTAGGTAGGGATCTGTACTCAAGGTTTTTCCTCAATATTAGGATTATGAAGTATTTCTAGGGTTTCTAACTAGGGTTTGAAACTAGGGTTTGGGCTCAATGTTAGGAAGTGAAAGCATTCTAGGATTTTAAGCTAAGGTTTCTTACTAGGGGTTGGGGTTGTAAAGCCTTTCTAGCGTGTTTCATCTCGAGTTTGGCTTATTATTAGTGTTTTAAACCATTCCTAGGGTTTTCAGCTAAGTTATGGAACTGGGCTTGATATTAGGGTTTTAAACCCTTTCTAGTGTTTTCAACAAGAGTTTTCCAACTAGGGTTTGGACTTGATACCGGGGTTTCAAACCCTTTCTTGTGTTTTCAGCGAGAGCTTTCCTGCTAGGGTTTAGGCTTGATACTGGGGTTTTAAACACTTTCTAGGGTTTCCCTGTAGGATTCCGAACTAGGGTATGAGCTTGATAATAGGGTTTTAAACCCTTTCTACTTTTTCTAGGCTTTTATGTCTCTTTTAGTGAGTAAGCCAGTGTTTACATTTACCCTAGAAATAGTTTTAAAGACTTTCTAGAGGTTTCAGCTATGGGTTTGAACCAGGGGTTGGGATCAATACTAGGGCTTTTAAACCCTTAATCAGGTTTTGACCTAGGGCTTGATCTTAGGGTTTTAAACCATTTCTGGGGTTTCTAGGTAGGGTTTTGAATTAGGGTTTTGGACTCGATATTAGGGTTGCAAGGTCTTTCTAGGGTTTTCAGCTAGGGGTTGGGACGAGAGTGGAACTTGATATTAGGATTTTTAAAACCTCCCTAGGTGTTTCATCTGGGGTTTTTAACGAGGGTTGGGCCTTATATTAGAGTTGGAAGGGTTTTAGATAGGGTTTTATACTAAGATTTGATATCAGAGGTTTAAAGCCTTTCTAGCATGTTTGCCATTGGGGGCGGAAAATAAAAGGGATATTTCCCATTGGAATCAAACAATACACATGAGGCTTTTTTTAGCGAGTAAGCCAGAGTCTCTGGACTACAAGTCTCACAGTGCTTTGCAGCATAAAAGGGAAAGTAATGAATTAGGGTAGTAATGCATTAAAATAAGATTTCTTGGCATTTATGGTTCCTACTTCACCAAAATCTACCCAATACAAGTGTTTATAAACCGTTAAATTCGATGGAACACTGTAATCAAACATTTACAGAAATATTCCTGGTTTAGTACTGCAAAAGTCAGTGATGGGCCAGTTTGGAAACCGGAACGCCGATCTACGTGTGTAATTACACAGAAATGAGTGAGGCGTAGCGCACAGGTATACACTTACAGAATTCTTCTCTGTGACGTGCGTTTAACGTATCGGATGTCAATCCTCGCCCGTTGTCGTCTTTCGGGTTTTCTTCGGGTCACAGACGCACGCTATCGTCATCGTCAAGCGTTTTGACAATGTGGACCATCGGTGAACTTGCGGGCTGTCAAAGCTTCACAGATACAAAGATATGCATACTTGGGTTTTTACCTCGTCAGACCGCTGAACTGTGAAGCTGAAACGTAAAAATGTGGGCAGAATGTTGTCATCAGATCGCCGTTATGTAACTCTTCCTGGCCATTCTTTTTTTTTGGGGTAGATATTTAACGGTAATCTATCCGGTTTGGCGAAGGAAACGGGACCTGTTGCTGGAGCAAGTATGCTAGTTTTATGCCGACTCGTTGCCCTAAAATTGTATCTCAAGCTTTTTGAAGCTGAGAGCTACTTTTTTATAATGATTAGCTCAGGCGTGTCCAAACTATGGCCCCCAAGGACACATACGGCCCATCAGGCTTTCTGATCCTCCCAAATGTTAAAAACGTAAATGTGTTGATTGGGTGCCGCTCTTGTTCAATGTCTCTCCAACATTCAAATAGCTAGCTACATTTTTTTCCATACTTGCAATTTATTTTTTTATCATGCATTTATTTTATTAAGATATTGGATGCAAAAAGCACTTCTATTTTTTACTAAATATTTGGTGTAGCTGCATGAGCAGAAAAAAGAAACCAGAAGTTTTGGTCAATATTTCATTCAACTGAGAGCCCCAATTCATCCAGGTTGGCCAATACGCCTGATTTGTAAGTGTCAGTGTATGTAAAAGGAAATGTTAGTGCATATATGGTGACCCCCTCACTACGTTGTGCTTCGGTTTTCACTGATTCACTGCTTTGAGGATATTGAATTGAATTGTCTTTATTGTCATTGATATCAACAATAATGCATTGTGTTCTGAGACAACCGACAGCTAATGCTATCACAGGGGCAGGTTAGGGAGGGCTTTTAGTGTTGGGTGGATGTGACTATGTGCGCGACTGTGATAGGCTGGTGTATGCTGTCAGTCAAAGAGGAGTGCAGGCACACGAGTCAAAAGGTCCATCCCAAAAAAAAAACACAGACAGAAAGCTTTTAGCAGCTCGTTACATTGGAAAGAAATTAATTATTTAGTTTGGACTCTTAGGAAAGTCAGAAGAGAGCAAAGAAATGGGGATCATGCGCGGGTGCTCCGAGGATTGTTATTGGGTTTGGGAAGCGACTGAGGCGGCTTCGGGAGAGAAGGCAATAGCGGGGCTCCAGGTTCAGCCTAGTGCTATGGCTAGTCAAAAAACTCTCTTAAGCCATCCCTGCCGCTCTCTAAATCGCTTTCTTGCACTGAAAGGAGAAGCTCTCCAGGTTTAATGTACTTTTGTATAATAACAATGAATACCATTCATTCAACTGTGTGTTCTGTGTTTTTATTTGTAGATCTATTGTTATTATGTTACAGTTGTAGACTTTCAGTCTGTGAGGGCATCATCTCGAGATAAGTTTGCCCCTTGGGGACTTTTATGAAGGGGTGTCTCGAATTTTCACTTTTACGGGGCGCACATTTTAACAGCGATAACCGAGAGATCACTGTGATATATATGTTCATGGGTTAGGGGTGTTATTTGGTAATGATGGCCACTCCCTTCTTGACCCAAGCGTTGCTGTTGAGGAGGGAGAGCATGAACCGAGCCACGTCACCCCGTCCCATAGCGCTCCCTGCTGGGCGTCCACTCTCATCGGGCACGAAGAAGCCGTCGTGTGTCAGGAACTCCAAAGCTGAAATCCAGACAGCAAATAAACATTGATATTCGCTCTCTCTTCTTTCAAATGAGTTGGAAAAAAATTCCTGTAAACCATTTTGTCTAAAGCTGTCAAGTATCTGGTTCTTATGTTTAGCTTGTAGCCAGTTGTTAAACCAATCAAAATTCTTCAAACAAGGTTTTGGGCTTAATGTTAGGGTTTGAAAACCTTTCTATGGTTTCTTGCTAGTGTTTCAAACAAAGGTTTCAAAGGCTTTATAGGGTTTCCAGCTAGAGTTTCCAACTAAGGTTTGAAATTTAAAGCCTTTTTAGGGTTTCCAGCGAGAGTTTTCTTGTGGGGTTTAAAATGAAAGTTACGCATTTTTCTTCGGTTCTATCAGTCCCGTACGACCGTCAGAGGCGGTGTTTCAAGCACAGAATTTCACCTTTGAGCAAGCGGATCAAGAAAGACTAAATTTCAGTCTCATCATATGTGCACCACCTTTAGAATCTTGCATAAACACTAAGATTTCAAGAGACAAGATGTTTTGGAAGTCCTACAGGACTCATAGAACCGTGGTTACATTCGTAACTTTCATTCAATTTTGTCCCTGCCGACAGCCAGAGGCGGTACTTTGAGCGCGGAATGACTAATAGCAGCTTAGTTATGAGGAACCTCAGAAAAATATCTCACTGCGAAGCCTCAGCTGGACCAAAGACCACGCCAAGCGGTGTGGGAGAGGCCACAAAAAGTGCTAGGTGATGCCAAAGAGGCCGCAGCACAGCGGACCACCCATCAACAGGTGGCACAAAGGGAGGCCGACAGGCCATCCTGGACTAGCTGGAGACCCAAAGATGAGACAGAGGCACAGCGCGGGGACAAAGTCACTGGGTGCCCCAGACTGGCATGCCTGAGCTGGTTGGGACAACCACCCAGCGCAGAACCATGCCCCTTAGAGGCCAAACACACCAGTGGAGGCGGCGTGGGTTAAGATGCCAAACCTGCCCCCGCAGAGGCAAGAAAGGTCATATACGCCACATCCGGATGAAGGCGCCACCGCTCGGGGAGACTCTGGCGGAAAAAGGCAACCAACCAGAACAAAATGAACAAAAGACAGCCAAGACTTCAAATGATGCTGGGGGTCAAGGGCAGCCCCCACAAAGCGTGTCACAACCCTTCAGGTGAGGCAGAGCCCAAAAGGGAGAAGCTGAAACAGGTAGTGGCAGCCATCCTAAGCAACCCGGAAAAAACACTGGGGCCAAGAGGCAGACCAGACACGAAAACCAGCAACCTGGGTGCCCCTGGAGGCGAACCACACCCCAGGACGACTGCAAGTAAAAGCCCGGATGCCGTCAACACACAGACATGGGCAGCCACCCCTCTCGGGCACAAAGAAGCAGGCGGAGTAAACAGATCCACCAGCCAGGTTGGCCAAAGAAACCTACTGCAACCGACCGAAGAGGAGAGGGGGCGTAGGGGGCGTCGGCAAAGCAAAATGTACTCGTGGGCAATGTTCCCTCTAATTTTCCACGGGTCTGAGCGTTCACACAAAGTCGGTGAGCAACGCTTGAAACAACAGTGAGCCACCATAATCCCAAGTGTGGCAAATAATTAATTATCAAACATGTCCAAAACGTGACATCAAGTTACATTTTGCTGAGTTTCCGGCAATGCAAATGATTTTTCTCTTTTGAATGAATTGATTCATGTACTATTGCAAAGGTTGTACGGCCTACAAACCTCGTTCGTTCTTACAATTCTTTCACAAGATATCCATTTCTTTTTATTTCAGGACATATTTTGTCGCATAATATTAACATTTTTGGGGGCTTATTTAGTCTCTTAAGATACAGAACTGTACTTAATCACATTTTTTAGTGGAAGTACAATATTGGCAACAAGATTCACTTGATATAATTGGAAATTATTTGAATGCAACACAAACTTTTTCTTCTTTTTTCCGGGTTTTTTTCTACCTTTTTTAAATTCTTTTAAAAAAAAATCTCATTGTGTTTATTTTTTCCGAGCTTTTACTTTTTTCTTTTTGTTCTCTATTTACCTTTTTCCTACATTTCTTTCTTTTCTTTTTTTCAGGCTTTTTTTTTTAATGTTTCCTTCTTTTTTTCTCTTCCTTTTGTCTTTTTTTTCTCAGCTTTTCATTACTTTTTCATTTTGGTATTTATTTTTTGTTCTAATTCCCCCTTCCTTTAAGTCATTTTGTGCACAATTTTACATACTATTTGGTCATGTTGGGATTAAAGAAGCAAAAACTACCTGAAGAGCCGTTTAGGACCCTTTTAGTGAGCCGAGCCGAAGAAGCCGGTTCTCGACAAACTCTACTAATTTTACTCAACTTCGTTCTACTTTGACTCGACTTCAAAATACCGCATTTAGGACACAGCGTCAGGGGAACCCGTGTATATTTACCTTCATGCACTGTAACTTTGACTTAATTCGCTTCTTAATTAGTAATTTTGAGCCCTCATTTCTGTGCGCTGGCTCGATTTTCCTGTGCGCTGAGAATGTGCGAGCAGTGCGCAATTGCGCACGCGCGCAGCCTAGAGGGAACACTGCTCGTGGGCCAAGGCGGCCATCCAGGGACCGAGCCGCCATCGGCAAAACATCTGAAGTTTAGCCCAAAAACACCAGACCCACGTCCCCGGGACACAGGACTCATACAAGAGGCCGGCAGATGTCCAGAAAAGGGCGTGGGCCGCACCCGCCGCGGGCGCCTGACACAGCCCTGGACAGAAAGTTAGCAGGGAAAGGGCAGGACAATGGATTCGAAGTGCCGCCTCTGGTGGTCAGTAGGCACAAAATAGAACTCCTGTTTGGGGTTGATATGAGGGTTTCTGGCTACAGCATCCAACAAGAGTGTTTGCGCAATATAAGCGTTTCAAAACCTTCCTAGGGTTTCTGCTTGATATTAGGGTTTTAACTCCTTTCTAGGGTTTCGGCTTCATATAATGGGTTTAAAGCCAAACTAGCGTTTCCATGGTAGAGTTTTAATCCGGGTATTAAGGCCTTTTCATGGTTTTCAGCTTGGAGTTCAAACTAGATTTTCAACATGATACTAGGGTTTTAAAGCAATTTTTTGGTCACCAGCTAAGGATTAGACAAGGTATTCATGCAAACAAGCGCCGCTTTATTTAGAAAAGTCAATGCTGTTAAGATTGTGCCCTGACCAATCATATCCACATGCCTCTTTACATAACGCCACTCTCGCTGTGTGTCCGTCTGAGTTTACCTGAAGAAGGCAGGTTTTTGAGACCGGGTGGGCGCACCACGGTCCAGTTGATATCATCCACCTGGTGTAGGTACTGCTCCATCTCCCACATATTGCTGAGCACACTGCGAATCAGTGGCAGCAAAAGGAAGCGGATCAAGTATGGTGAATTAGCACCGGAGTAAGCTGGAAGAAAAAAAGATCACAAGACTGTTAAGGATGTTGGAGGAATTGCTTTAAATTGTACCGATTTGTGTTTAGTATCTAATTTGTTGATTACCAAGTTGACCAGCGGGTAGTGCTCAAGATTCGCCAGAATAAGTTGAAAATACAATCTCTTCAGTCTAAAGGTGGAATTACTCAAAACATTATGTATTTTAACTTTTTAAATGACGTATTTTTCAGTTCATTGATGACAACAAAATACAAGATAGTTTGACTCAAACAAACTAAGATTTATTTACATTAAGGGTGGCACGAAATCCTTGTCACAATTCAATTGTATCAGGATACTCAGGAGCGGTTTTGATTTATATCACGATTCGATATAATTGATGATTGTGATTGAATTTTTTTTCTAATAAACAAGCAACCTAAATCATTTACTTCTGGAACAATACATCATGAATGGGGTTCAAACAATGCACATCAGTCTGTGTTAGTTAGTCTGGAAGCTGACATTTATTTCAACTGAGACAATGAGAACATAACATGTACACTGTGCAACAGGTTTACAGCCAAAAAATGTCATGAACTGAAATGTCAACGTAACTCAAATCTGGTCCTTTAATGATCCTTTTTACAGGTAACACTGTAAGAACATAAAATAAAAGATTTTCATGTACCGGATATTACGTCACAACAATTTATTCCGAGGAGAAAGGTTGATTTTAAAATCACCCCAAAAATGTTTTGGGTCCCACTCCTAATTTACATTGAAAGAAAATCAACAAAACAAAGTAAAACATTGTCTCAACACAAAGTCGTGTGCTTGTATTTAACAAGACACCGTGTGGAGAGGGAGAAAGAAAGGGGGAGCAAGAAATTATGTAGCGAATGAAAATACTGATCAATAAACTGGATTTAAAGGCAATCCACTCATTTAAATGAGCAGGAATTATTTCATAGCGTGTCAGAATGAAATTTCTTATGCCCAGCACCAAAACGGTTTGTTGCGAAATCTTTCTGCACATGGACCTTGGAAAACCTTCTTTCCCTTTAGTAGAATTTAAGAGAAAGGAAAAAGGAGGTTGCCACTGGCTAATTTCATTCTGTGGCAACCCTGGCTCCGGCTTTCTTTGTCCCCATTGTCCAGGGGGTAAAGGCCCGCCAGGGCCCCCTTTGGGCCTGCTGTCACAGAAAGAGCAGACAGACGCTTCGCGCCTGCTTTGAAATGCAGGTGATGTCATCGGTCACTGGAGGTGTGTTTTTTGACCTGTTGGAGTTCTCCAATTGACTTGGGCACGAAACTAAATAAATCTCTAGGATACGATATGGCGACACTGATATGCATATCAAAAATCTTTGGATTACAAATGAACACTTTGGGGTTCAAATCTTTATTATACAGCCGAAGAGTCTGGTCGCTTCCCGTAGTTGAAGAAAATGTTTTTATCCGCGAGCGCTAGTGTGCCCTTGTATGCAGTTCAGGGTAGCAAAAGGAAAAGTCATGTAAAACAACGTGCGAGTCTTTCAATTATTCTTTGTTTGTGGCCGGAAAAGGTTAGGGGACATATATTTGTAGCGGGATATTCTCTACAATTTTTTTGTACTAAAGTCAGAATTAACTTTAAGATCCATGATCTTAAGCCCAGGTCCGAGCCCAACGTGTATTTCAGGAAGAGCCGAGTCTTAAATAACAATCATTACATTCGGGTCGGGTTGGGCATTTCTCTAGCTGCTTGTTCTTTTTTCTTAAATCCACTTGTCAATGTCCTTCTTTGTTTCTCTGCCCCCGTTTCTTTTAAAGTGATTCTTATGGACGCATTGCTGCTGTGGTTTATGGTCCAATTTTTAACTCGTCTAAATGTCAGACAATTTTAAAACCTTCAGGTCAACTCTTCAACAAAATCAGTCAAAATTGTTTATTAATGTAACATCTGCAAAAAAACATATGTATAAAAGATGTTTATACAGAGTTGTTTAACTTTTGTTGCAAAAGACAGGCTTTAATTTGTTATCATAAATCACCTCTCCTCCTCCCGAGTCCTCAAAATGTTATCAAGTGGTTAACTCACGGTCCGTGTACCAGGATGTCATGGTGATGATCCTGTTGACGCGGGCCTCCCGCATGGCTGAGATCACGGCTCTCATGGAGCGGGTGTAGCCCACCACGCCAGAGAAGAAAGAGGTCGGAAAACCAAGGCAGGAGACCACCACGTCTGTCCCCTTAAAATGAGACCTCAGGCTGTCCTCCGAGAAGACATCTCCCTCCACTACCTGCGGGGGGAGACAAAGACAACCAAAGTGGTCGCTTTACATACGAACTTAATTCTTTCCAGGATTGTTGTCGTAGCTTGAAATTCTAATGCAACAAGCACATTTTCCCAATATGAAATAATTAAAAATTAATTGGCTGTCAGACGACCAGTTTCCTCTTTTTCTGGATTTTTTTCTTCTTCAAAAGATGCGCTACTTTTTCCCATTTAGCAAGGACCTCCCTAATCTCCTTTGTAGGCGCCAGCTTCTCTGGTTTGTCTTCCTCTTCTGTGTTTTTAAAAAAAATGGAATATAACCTCCCTCTAACAATATTGCAATATTACAATATTGTGATCGGTGGCCGGTCGCTGCTTCCTGATTGTATATTTTGGCTTGGTCACTCATAAACATTTCAAAAGTCACATAAAGGAAATGCTGTAAACAGGGTTCGTACACCTTCTTCGTGGCAATATACAAGCACTTTTTAAGGACTTTCAAAGCCAATTTTCTAAGCCATAAATATATCTGCAATTTACATATGCGATTTTTAATCTTGCGTGTGCATTTATCAAAATATAGGATTTTAAGATCTCGAGTAAATAACATATTTATTTGTTTATGAAACAAATCTCTCCCCAAATAAGTCTTGGGTAAAAAATAATCTTACATTTTCAGTTGCAGGAATTTCTTCTCATTACAATTTACCACTGGGAAATGCTACCTACATTTTTGCATGGCCCATAATAAATACTCATATATAAGAGGTAATTCTTGCACCAATACACATTTCATAGTGCCCCGTTCAGGTGTAGCATGCATTTGTCCTTTAGGGTACAACCCATGGGGGCGATGATGCTTCATAAAACAATGCCATACAAACCAATGCCAACTGCTGTTAATCACGAAGGAAGAGAAAATGAAATGGCAAAATAAAGCCACCGAGGACTAGTGTTGGCGCCATTTTTAGGCAAACTTGTTGAGAAACATGGCAACAATTTAAAGCATTTATGAAAATTTCACACACAATTTAGACCCTTTTGAGGCCTTGAAAACACATTAAAATTTAAGTATTTTTATGGATTTCAAGCACTCGTGCAAACTTTGTTTAATGCTGCCTTTGGACTGGGCCGTGGACATATTGTAAGGCATTAAACCAGTCCGTGGTACAGAAAAGTTAAGAATCCAAAAATCTTTCTACTCATCACCTTGAGGTTGTCGTGCCGCACGGTGAGTTTGTCCGGATTTCGCACCACGGCGGTGACAGCATGGCCCTGCTGGAGCGCCTGGCTTACCACAAGCTGGCCCGTCTGCCCGGTAGCTCCAAGCACAGCGATCCTCATGCCGACACTGCAGAAGCACAGCAGAGCACGAACTGAAAGAGATCACGTCGTGCCTGTCCCTGTTTCACAAAGGCACGTTGTTACCAAATGATCCGAAAAAAACCCAAGGGTAAAGCATGTGAATTTGGTGACCTAAGCGCTCATTATGCGTTAACAAGATAGTAAAGGATGTTCTTCCTAGCCGACAGAGGGCGACACCAATTGAGTGCAAGGGAGTAGAAAAGCTCAATTGTTTGGAGTTAGCTAAAGGCGCTGAATGCTACGCTTCTTCTCTAATTGATTACTTCTACTTTTTTCTTTTTAAATGATGACTTACCTACAATGAATATAAAATGCCTTCTCATCCTTCAAGGTTTTGAAAGAGCACAACTTAATTAAGTCAGTAAATTCAACCTAATATCTTTTTGGAAAACATTTTTGAGTTTTTATGGTGGTAAATGCTTCAACACAATTTATAAGGTTGGTGTGGTTCAAACCTTTTTCAATTCATAAGCTACTTTTTTGTTACAGATTTGCACACAGTAGCTACTATTTAAATGCATTTCCAATATCACAACTTAATGTTTTTACTTAATGTCATTACTAGATTGCTATTATGTATCCTGACCAGCTGTATCTCTGTGTGGTGTGGAGGCTGCAGCGCTACCGACTGGGGTAGTGTGAGGAGGGTAACGAGGACAGCGGAGAAAATAATCGGGACTACACTTCCCTCCATTCAGGACATTGGCCAGAAGCGCTGCTTATCCCATGCTAAGAACATTACCGGGGACCCCTCTCACCCCCATCATGGACTATTCACTCTGCTAGCCTCTGGGAAGAGGTACTGCAGTGTGCGGTGCAGGACCACCAGGCTCCGCAATAGTCTAGTCCCCCTGGCCATTAGACTGTTAAATGGTCAATCTAACATATAGTTAACTTAAATCTAAACGGCTGCTAATTTGACTTTTGCACTAGTGGCAGTTTTTTTATAGCTTGCCACTCCTTGCACATTTGATCTCTGCACTATTGTTACTTACAGTGTTATTACTTACAGTGTTATTGTTTACAATATAATGGTACTGTGTACCTGACTTGTTAACCTGACTGCCCATCTTGCACATCTGGTTAGCGTCTCTTCTTGCACTATCGGCACTATGGTAAATAACACAATACAGCTTTATTTATATCTGTACACTGAAGGACACTGAGGGAAACTGTGGGAGTCAGATCCATCGACATTTCGTTCTGTATACACGTGTACTAGAATGACAATAAAGTAGATCTGAATCTGAATCTGAATCTGAATCTGAATCTGATGTTATTACCTCGTACATTTTAGAAGTAGGGTGGAAATGAGCTTCAAGGAGTGAGAAATCCAATTTCCTCAAAAATAGCTATTTTCAGAACTGGTCCAAAGGGTAAACGGGTTCTTGTAGGGTTTTCGAGACCCCTGTTGTAGACAACACACACACTAAAAGATCAATATCTATGATTGAACTTGTAGCATACACACTAATAATTCATTTTCAACACATTATACATTACAAAGCATTTCGCAGGTATGCTGTTTCTTTAAAATGCCATTAGAAAGATCAACTATGTGCCCATGGGAACCAGGTATCCCCTTAAAAACAGCCAATGAGCATGTGGACTGTTTCTAAAATAGCTCACCCGTCATTGTGATTTTCTTGAATATTAAAACTGTAACTGGCATTAGAAATCCTTGACATAATCAGTGTCTTTAAATACACGGCCAATTCTTCCAAAATTCTTTAGAAATTTTGTTTCTAATTGATATATGTCAATCGTTGTACTGAAGGAGCTGAGTCGAAAGGCAAAGCTCTGAATTTACCAGTCGATCTACGTTCCTACCCCCACCTATGGCCGTGAATTGTAGTTTCATGCCGCTCCTCTTGCACTCTTTGCACTACTGTAAAATACTATACATAGCCATAATTATTTAGTATATTATTAGTACTCAATACTCCAACTCAATACAACATTTTATTTATATCTGTACATTCAAGGAAACTGTGCGGGTCAGATGTATCGACATTTCGTTCTGTATACACGTGTACTAGAATGACAATAAAGTAGATCTGAATCTGAATCTGAAAAGAACGAGATCCCGAATACATGTGGCTGAAATTTTCCTCCCCATGGTGGGATCTTCCTTAGAAATAAGGTGAGAAGCTCAGTCATCCAGGAGGGACTCGGTGTAGAGCTGTTGCTCTTCCACATTGAGAGGGGCCAATTGAGGTGAGTCGTGCATCGTTATCAGATGCACGACTATCTCCTGGACGCCTCCCTCAGGAGGTGTTCCGGGCATGTTCCACCGGCAGGAGACCCCGGGGACGACATGCTGGAGAGACTATGTCTCTAGCCTGGCCTGGGAACGCTTTGGAATCCCCTCAGATGAGATGGATGAAGTGGCAGGGGATAGGGAGGTCTGGGCTTCCCTGCTGAGGCTGCTGCCGCTGCAACCCGACCTTTTATAAGCGGAAGAGGATGGATGGATATGTCAATTATACGGCGCACTTATAAAACAAAGGTGTTCTAGTCGTGGAATCAGCCTCTTCTAACCCGTCCATCCAACCGTTATCCGCACCCCTTATCCTCAGTAGGATCGTGGGGGTGCTGGAGCCCATCCCAGCTATCTTCGGGCAGTGGGCAAGGGACACCCTAAACTGGTCGCCAGCCAGTCACAGGGCACAGACAACTCACTCGCATAATTCACACCTAGGGACAATTTGGACCGGCCAATTAACCTGACATGCATGTTTTTGGAATGTGGGGAAAAAAACGAAGTGTTCGGAGGAAACCCACGCACGCACGGGGAGAACATGCAAACTCCACACAGGAGGTTCCATCTCATGACCTCAGAACTGTGCCGCGGACGCGCTAACCACTGCCCCGCCGTGCTGCCCCTCTCTTCTAACCCTTCTTCTAATAATTACAATCTGGTAACAGAATAACAACATCATAAACTGTTATTTTAGAAACGCAAATCAAACTGGTAGCCGTTGAAGTCAATCAGTAAGGAAAAGTAGCTTTCAGTGTCTAAAAGCTTGTTGACTCCTCTAATATTTTGTTGACGTTTATATGAGCAGGGTTGGGTAGGGTTACTTTAACTTGATTACTTTCAATTATTTTTGGATTACTCCAATACCAAATATGCTAATAAAAGACAAAAGAAACTAAATATGAATAAAAATACTAAATTTTGTGCAGGCTTGGGGAGTAACGGAATACATGGAATGGCAAAAATGATGTTGGCAAGCTGTTTGGATTTATTTTCATTTTGTTTCTGTCACATTTTATGTTCGTTTTGCCGGAGATCAAAGCCAGGAGAGAAAGCTTACCACGTGTTGTGAGTCATCATTTTATTCATATTTACTTTCTTTTGTCTTTTATTAGGATATTTGGTATTGGAGTAATCCAAAAGTAATTGAAAGTAATCCAGTTGAAGTAACCGTACCAGACCCTGTATATGAGTTAATTCCATTCCCAAATATTTTACTCTACTTCTGACACTTAAATGAACTACAAAATTGAGCTCATGATATTCAAAATGTTTTTGTCTCAAGGTCATTTACAATTTATAGATTTTAAGGATATATGTTGTAGTATTACTTGTTAAATAAACCCCAAAATATATGAAATGTGAAAGATGTATGGTCTAATGAAAGTTAATGGTCCTTACCCATGGGATTCCAATGGTTTAACTTAAAGGTCTTCGGTATATTATTATTATTTAGGAAAGAGATGTAACATAACGTGGCTTAAGGGGCCTAAACCAAAGCCACAAAATGGGTATTTTTTTCTGTTTCTGTGTTTACAAAATGACAGAAAACGAAAACAAATAGTCGCGTTTTTACCCAAGGTTAGTTACAAAACACTTCCGCATTCGCTCGCGCGGTTGAAAATATATCAGGTGGCGTTCACGACCAGCGGACTTTCTAAATTTACTTAAAAAAAACACTTACGCTTTTGTAGCACGTCATCTGATGTTTTTATATCAGAAATGTAAAAATTAAAAAAATACATTTTTGGTATATGTGTAATATTAAAGTATTTTTAAGTATTTAGGAATCTCACAGTGCTAAATACTGATATCTGAATGTTGTCATTTCATAATTTACTCCAGAAAATGTCCATCCATCTATCCATTATCTGCACCGATTATCCTCAGTAGGGTCGTGGGGGGTGCTGGAGCCCATCCCAGCTATCTTTGGGCAGTGGGCAGGGGGACACCCTGAACTGGTTGCCAGCCAGTCGCAGGCCACACAGGGACAGATAATTCGCTCGCTCATTCACACCTAGGGACAATTTGGACCGGGCCAATTAACCCGACATGCATGTTTTTAGAATGTGGGAGGAAACCGGAGTGCCCGGAGGAAACCCACACAAGCACGGGGAGAACATGCAAACTCCACAAAGGTGGTTCAATCTCATGACCTCAGAACTGTGCTGCACACGCACTAACCACTGTGCCACTCTGCTGCTCTACAGAAAATGTTTTGCATGTAAAGAGAAAAATGTTTTTTATGCACTTTATTTTAGTAGTTTTTTTGGAAGGCGGATTATTTTAATTTAGGATACAGACTTTGTTTTGTTTTTGTTGTCATTCTCACCTTGGTGTTCCTAATTTTGTTTTATTTGTCAATTGAATAAAAAAAAAAGCAATGATTTATTTTTTATTATTTTTTTTGAGAAATAAATTCAGGTAATTATTGAAATTCTCGTAATGTCCTGGTTATTAGTTGCACTGAATTATAAGGGGCATCATAAGAAATATGCAGTTTATGGTTTCCCCTGCCCACTCCTCAAATACGGTTTGGATTGGCTCCAGCTCGCCCACGGCCCTGCAGAGGATAAGTTGCACGGAAAATGGAGGGATGTCTGAAAACAGTATTTTACACTTTTATTCACTGCATGATCTTCTCACACGTAAACACCTGCATCTGCTCCTGGTCACAGGCCACGGTTACTACAGTAAAGCCACTACGAATGATTTAAAATAGATAAGAAGTCCATTAGATTACATCATTGTGTTAGTTTGAAGAACTTAAAAATGTTATCTTTTGAGAACTTCATTAAATGTGCACAGTTGAAGCTTTTTAATCAGAGGTGAGATATGTGACCGCCCTGTAGCCTTTGCAATTGTGCTGTTTTATAATACATTTTATGTTTTTTTTTCTGTAAAAGCTCTTCTGGGGACGACATTGAGAATTAGGCTTGGCTAAAATTGTATATATAGTATGTGACATGAGTTTATGGTGCATATGATATATTATTAAAACATCCATTGCAGCCTGGTCATCCAGGAAGGGGGATTACCTCTTCTCAAGGTTTCTTCATTTTCTTCATGTTGAGGTTTTTGAGTTTTTCTTTGCACTCATGTAGGTTTTAGATCAGGGGATGGTGTCATAATATTTTGTAGTCTGTGCAGCCCTTTGAGACTCTTTGTGATTAAGGGCTATACAAATAAACATGACTTGACTTTTTCAATAAACGAAACTTGAAACTTAAAACTTGTGAAATTACTTCATAAAAAACAAAATGTCATCAAATTTTAATTTCATAGATCATAGGTAGGATAAGCTCTGGCTATTCCCCTTCATTCCTTTTTTTACATGTTTTCTCAATTGTTTATCAAAGTTGGTGATTTGGAATTTATTGTGACCTTGTATTTGTTCAACAGTGGGGGTCAAAAGGAAATCAATTAAACATAGCTGCTTTTACGGAATGTGGTTTCACCACCAGAAAGAATTGATAAATTGGGTTACCAAATTTTAATTTAATATTTCCAATTTCATTTGAAGGACTTGATGGTCTATAGCACAGGTGTTGAACAGGAGGCCCGCGGGCCAGATCAGGCCCACCGATGGTTTAAATCTGGCCCGCAAGACAACAGTGAGAGAAGCGCAAGAGGAAAATGAGCTGTAGTTTTGAATATTTCCACCGGATGTCACCAAAACCAGTTAACACTTACAAAAAAATTGTGGTAGTATTTCTCCATTTCTCTCTCACTCACCTTGTTTTTATTTATTTCTCCCTCTTTTTCTTTCTCCTGTTCTCTCTCTCTTTCTCTCTCTTTTTCTCTCTCACTCTCTAACTCTTTATTTTTCTCTGTCTTGCTCTCTTTCTATTTTCTTTCTAATTTACACTTTAATTCTCTTTCTTTCTATTTTTCTCTTTCTTTCTCACCCTCTTTCTTTCCCTTTTTCGACCTCTCTCTCTCACCTCACTTTGTCTGTTTTTCTCCTGCTGACTCCTTTTCTTTCTGTCGTTTCACTTTTCTTATTCTTTTATATTTCTCTTTTTTCACTTTCTTTTTCTCTATATATTCATTTTCCCCTTCTTCTCCATTCATATCTCTATTCTGCTCTCTCTTTTTCTATCACTGTTACTCTGTCTCACTTGTTCCCCCTATCTGTTTATCGCTCTCTCTTTCCCTCCCTCTCTCTTTCTCTTAAACTTCCTAGTGCGGCTCCCGTAAGATTTTTTTACAGCATTTGTGGCCCCCAGCTAGAACGACACCCATGGTCTATACTATAGACCAAACATTCGCTCTATAGACTCTATAGGGTGCATGATTTGATTTATCTTTTTAACTTCCTGCTCTATGTAAAGCTGGGGTTTCAAACACACAGACCGCAGGCCAATTGCGGCCTGCTGGGTGACTGTTTGTGGCCCCCATCTTTATTATAATTTTTCTGTCATTTCGCTAGTTTTTTTTTGTTTGTTCGTTTCTTAATCGATTTTTTTAAGTCGATATTTGTTTTTAGGTGTAGGTTTTAGTTTTTTTGGTCATTTTTTCAGTTGGGGTTTATTTTGTATTGAGAGGCAGAGGCAGAGATTAAGCGTGGTTTTATCGCCATCAACTGTTAAGGAGGGTAATTGACCTTCTGTTATTTCTTTTTCTTGGCATTATTTTGCCTAGGCAAGAACCTGTGACCAAATGAAAAAAGGTCCACTACCCACCAGTTGAGAAACACTGTAATGTAATTCACCCTGGTCATCCTGGAAAGGGGATACCACTTGTGAGGTCCCTTCTCAGGGTTTCTCTTTTTCCTCACGCTGAGGTTTTGAGTTGTTCCTTGCCCGCATGTTGGTTTAAGATCAGGTCATTGTGTCATTGTAATCCTGTGCAGTCCTTTGAGACATTTTTGTGATTAAGGGCGTCACAAATAAATGTGACTTGACTTGACTTGAACGAAATTGTTAGACTAGCTAGCAACAAAATACATGTAAAGTATGCTCGCTTTAAGTTGTTTTCCTCTTCTCTTCCTAAAAAAAGGTCACATCATAAACTTTCTTAGGTGAAACTGTACCGTTAAGGCTTGAAACTGGGAATTCCCCAGAATGAAAATCATGACATCAACAATGACGTCAAACCTTCTTCCTACCACCCGCGGTCTCGTGCGAGCGACTTGTCTGGTCTCATTAAGCAATTAGCATCTCTAATCCACTTGCGCCTCGACGATTCCTGCGAGGGACTAAGGAGTGAAGCGGCTTCGGGTCGAAACAGACGGTGCGCGGATGCGCACCATACACTCGGGGACTTCCTTTGCATTTGGGGTCTCCAAAATGGCCGCCTTTGACCTCTACACCTGACTGTACGGGTGGAGGATGACCACAAACGTTAAGGAAAATACACACTGGACCTGGTGACTCGATTGACTACGTAAGTATCTATCTATCTATCTATATATCCATCTATCCATCTCTCTTGTTTGCTCTCTTTTCTCTCTCTCTCTCTCCCCTCTATCTATCTATTTATCTATCATTCTATCCCTCTATCTCTCCATCTACATCAGGGGTGTCAAACAGGCGGCCCGCGGGCCGGATCAGGCCCACTAAGGGATTGAATCCGGCCCGCGAGACAATGCTGAGGGAAGCACAAGAGAAAAACAAGCTGCATGTTGAAATATGTCCACTTGATGTGGCCAAAGCCAGCTGCCTCTCACAAACACTGTACTTGTATTTACCCCTCTCTCTCTCTCTCTCTCTCTTTCTCTCTCTCTCTCTCTTACTCTGTTTTCTCTCATTCTCCATCTCTCCCTTTCACTTTCTCTCTCTCTCTTTTTCTCTTTCTTTGTTCCTTTTTGTCTTTCTCTGTGTCTTTTTACCTTATTATTCTCTCTCTTCCCTTTTCCTTTTCTCTCCCTCTCTTCTCTCTTTCTCCCTCTTTACCCTTCTCTTTTTCTCTCCTTCTCTTTTCTCTCCTTCTCGCTTTCTAATTCTCTGTGTATTTCTTTCTTTCTCTTTACCTCCCCCTCTCTCACTAGTTCTCTTTTTATCTCTTTTGTTTCTCACATTATCTTTCCTTCTCTTTCTCTTCTCTCTCTCTTTCTTTCTCCCTTTTTCTCTTTGTTTGTCCCACCCTCTCTCTTTTTCATTCTCTTTAATCTACTAGTCCGGCCCCCGGGCGAATGTTTGGTCTTTTGTGTGGCCCCCGGGTTAAAATGAGTTTGACACCCCTGATCTACATGTATCTATCCATCCATCTATCTATCTATCTATCTATCTATCTGTCTATCTTTCTCTCTATACCTCTATCTCTCACTCTCTCTATCCATCCACATCTATTTATATATCTATCCATCTATCTTTCTCTCTATCCCTCTATCTCTCGCTCTCTCTATCTCTTGCTATCTATCTCACTATCTATCTATCTATCTATCTATCTATCTATCTATAGCCTGGAGAGTGATGGGTGCCCCCACGACCCTAGTGGTTAAGGGATCCAACCAACTATATATCTATTTGTTTTTGCTTTTATTTTTTTAACTAATTAGCACAAAGCGCTTCCTAATAGATATGTATTTTAAAAATACTAGACAGTTCGTGCGTTAATCCTATGTTGTTATTATGTTATTACCAGGTTGAAAATATCAAAAGTAGGGTTAAAATAGGCACAGTCAAGCACTGCGACATCTGGTTTTGTATAGGGTCACAGGAAGGTTTACATATACCACCCTGATTTTAAATGAAAGGTAAAACAAACGTTTTTGTATTTATTGTCAATCATAGTTTTAAAATAAAAGTTTTGCGTTGATTTTCACGTCTTGTTTGAAACAAATATTCCATTCCGTGTGTCTAACGTGTACGCAGAGCAGCATGTACCTGTAAGCCTTCGTAGGATTGGTACCTTAAGCCCCTCGGGTTGGTTTAGGCCGATGGCAGGTAGAGGTCAGAAGTGACCCAGCAGTTAACGGGATTAATGTGAGCCGACTCACATTTTGTTAACGAGTCAAAACAAATACAAAGCAGATAAAGGTTTGGCAATCACTTCTTTGTGAGGCAGAGTGTGATTCTGCCTCAGAGTGCACGGTTATTGCTGTGAAAAGGTGAAGCAACAGGAAGCTGTCTAATGGCAGCGCTTTTTCACGAGACTCTGTGAGTTGAATGAAAATGCTATAAAGGCAAGCTACAAGGAAGCGACGCTGATAGCCAAACACTACAAACCTTTCATGGAGGGTGATTTTATTAAACACTGTTTAAGGAACGCCAGGCTGAATAGTCGGCCCTCACACATTTTCAGCTTACCAAACCTGGCCCGCTTTCTCAAAAGTTTGGACACCCCTGATCTACAGTGAAGCGGCGACTCTGAGATATTGGCCTTCAAGTCAGAGTGGCAAAGAAAAATCCATATTTGACACTAGCCAACTAAAGGAAGAGATTAAAATAGGCAAAAGAACAGACTCATTTTCATTAATAAAAAAGGGTGACTTTTTCTTAGAAAACACAAAATTGTTGGGTTACTCCTAACAGTACTTCAGTGACGTCTCTGATTTGATTTAATCCCTCTTTCTTCTTGCTTTTATATCCTGGAACCATCCCAAAATGTCGCTATAACATTATTATCTTTTTCCATTTTCATTTCTTGGTGTGTGGTCGTCATTGTTGCAGGAACAGTCATGGGATGTGGCGTCACCAAGTCCAACCAGTTCCACAAACACCCGGTAAAAGGTGAGCAATGTTGTGATGTTCCAGATGCTTAAAACGGTCAACACTCAACACATGAATTCTATGTTTTCTTTGCTTGCTTTATGATTCGGCTGCGCTCTCTGCAGGTGTCACGTGTAAGTTGCATTACTTCTTTATTTTTGTGGTTTTTAGTTAGATCCAGAGGTGGGTAGACTAGCCAGTAAAAGTACTGTTACTTCAGAAAGATAATACTTAAGTAGAAATAAAAGTGTCAGGACCGGAACGGAAACAGGACCCACTTGCGTGACGTTTACCCAAAGTTTTATTGAAAGGGAGAGGAAGGACTGCGCTCACGATCCGGTGTTCGCTGGGCGCGGAAAGCAAGTCGCTCTCTTACTCAGATTGTGATCCGAACGCGGGAATGGATCTCCCGTAGCGAGCGATGGCGGTGACCCGGGACTGGGAGAGCAAGACGTGGTCGGGTCGGAAACGAGTCGTAAGCCAGAACGGGAGAGCAGACGTCATCGGGAACAAAAAGGGGTCGTAAGCCGGGACGGGAGAGCAGACGTGCTCAGGATCTAAACAGGTCATAGCCGGAAACAGAAAAAACGGGACAGGTGGGAGTCAGGGTCGAAAAAGGCTTGCCTTGTATACACGGAGATTCGAAGATGGACTGACACCAGGGTATTGACAGGACTGAGTTCAAATAGTACCAGGGAGCTCATCAAAACCCCCGGCGGGTGGCGCCAAATGAGCGGGTACAGCTGAGTCACATCAGTAATCAAAAGTAGTCATCCAAATACTTTTTTGAGTAAAATTAAAAAAGTACTGGGTGAAAAAAATACTCAAGTACTGAGTAACTGTAGCAATTTCGTATTTATTGATTTTTTTAACAACCAATAAGATCATCAAATTATCAAAGTCCATCCAATCAACAGAAAATGCATTTAAATTTAATATACAATAAAATAATCAACGTAAATTCAAGTGTTTTAATAGACAATAAAAGAAAAATGTTGTAAATCACATAAATAAATTAAGCACATATAGCACCAAGTAGCACGTTTAAAGCCCCGATTCTTATCTTAACAGGCTCTGCGTTCAGAGCGACCTGCTTCCCGCGTCAAGCAATCCCCGGATAGTGGGCGCAACCCCCTCCCTTTCTTCTAATAAAACTTGTGAGAAACGTTATGCGATTGGTTCCTGTTTCTGTTCTGGTCCTGACATTTTTTGTTTTCTCTAATTAAAATACATTGAAATGAATTTATAAAACTTCGAGAAAAAAAACCTGGATTGTCAAAAATAATTTCAATTTTCCACAAATTTTAAAACAGTCATTAAAAATATCAATTCTATATGAATGTATTTAATGTTGTTTATCTTTTTTATTGAATTGATGTTTGAATTGAAGTATAATTAAACAATATTAATTCAATTATACAAAAAGGAATTATTCATTTTATCCAAACTGAAATAAGTCAACTACCAATTGAATGAACAAATAAAAAAACAACAAAATATTAAAAACAAGGGAAAACTGACTATTTTATTGAAAATAGCTCATTGCTATCACATACCTTCACTCAAGTACCTCCAGTTTCTGAACCGCATCTCTTAATTTCCTCCATTCTTGTTTTTTAATAATTTAAAAATACTTGGATGATTAAAAACACCATCAGATCAAAAACTGCAAAGACCTAATAGTTTGACATACATTTGAAAAATGACACGTTTCAAGTGTTATTACTTTTTTGTTACCTTGTTATTATTATGTTTTTACCAGGTTGTTATTTTTACAAGTAGAGTTTGATTAGGCTTGGTCAACCACTAAATGTCATGAACCGGAATTGGATGAGAACCCAAATGTGTGACGTCTCTCACACAAGCCTTTTATTTTACGGGAAATGGGGCAGTCATGCACGTTAGGCAGCAGTCTGGCGTGGAATGACAGGAAGCCAGAGGCCGACGAGATCGATACCAATTGCCCAAGCAGATATCGGACAGATGGGGTCGATACCGGACAGGACGGGACAGACAGGATTGATATCAAAACAGGATATCGAAATTAAACAGGACAAAAATAGACGGGAACGATACCCGACAGGAAACACAGGCAGGAAACCGGACAGAGTCAAAACCCACGTCTTGCAGGGCAGAGGTTTGTTGACGGACTGACAAAGGTTGAGTGAGAGCACTGTGCTTAAATAGAAGGGAAGCCAATCTGTCAACAAGCCGCAGCTGGTGCCACACGGGTGGGGCCAATTGGGTGTGCCAATTGGGCGCCATGGCAACCGTGACACTAAAACATTATGCCAGTTAGAAATAAAATGTCAGACAATCACAATGACCCATCACTTGTAAACTATTTTCATAACCAGTCCACATGCCATGCCAGGCTACTTGGTGCCCGTGGACACTCTGTTGATGAACCTTGCTGTACATTCGGTTTAGCTTCGGTTGTGTACAAAAGAACTAGATGAAATTATTCCCTGCTTGCTAGAATGCTAAACAACTCGGGAAGAATAATTACAGAAACAAACAAAGGAAGAATAAAAGCTTCCCCTTTTCGGCATGCTTTGCATCCGCAGCGATAAAAGCGGCCGTGCTGATCCAGCAATGGTACCGTCAGTACGTGGCACGCATGGAGATGAGGAGGCGCTACACTTGGCACATCTTTCAGTCCATCGAATACTCAGGCGAGCAAGCTCAGATCAAGGTGAGAACCCAGAATCAGAACTCCATCCGGGACAAGATTTCTCAAAACCATCTTCTCGGCAGTTGTATAACTTCTTGGGCTACCTCATGGATAACTTCACGCCGTCAAGCAACGAACGTGAGCTCCACTTGGATGTTTTTGCACTTTGCATTGTTCCGTCAGCTTATTTCTTTTTTTTTGTCAGGAAACTTGATCTCGCACATCTTCCGCGAGAACGAGGTTTGCCGCGATGCTGAGTGGGAGCGTCACTTCTCCTACGAGAGCATCGAGGTGCCAGAGATCTACTCTGGACCTCGTCTGTGCTTCCCTCTGACCGCTGAGCAGGCCGTCTGCCTGGTAGAGGCCTTCAGGAATAAGAAAGTATGGAACCGAAATAGACTTTGGGTTTTTCAGCCTCCAATCCCTGCCTCGTCTCTGTTTCCCCCCCAACAGCAATTGCACTCGCGTTACGTCCTGCAGCTCTTGCTGGAGACTTGGAAGCTACTGCGCATGTTGCCTAACATCAGCCGCATTTCTACCTGCCACAGCAAAGAAATCACAATTTGTGGTGAGTAGAGACTCCCGGGTCTGGATTTTATATAGACAACAAAATAAGTGACCAATGTAGGTTCACTGATGTTGATGAGATTGTTTTTGATCTTCTTGATAGGTGATTTGCACGGGCAGCTGGAAGATCTGCTGTTGATTTTCTACAAGGTGAACTTAAAAGTGATGTCTGTGTGTCTGTATTAACTATGGTTCTATCCATCCATCTGAGCATCCATCTATCCATGCATAAAACTTTGCATCCAACCATCAGTCTGTACCTTCTACTAAACAACCAACCAACTAACCAATCAACAACCCAACAATCCATAGCAAGCTATCTCAATCATTCTATCTGTAGTGAGCAAGCGAAACTAGCTTTGTCTGTCTATCTGTAGATAGCAAGCTAAATCTATAGTTCTGTCTAGTGTTAGGAATTAAATATTAAAATGTACCGTTTACCAAATTGTTCGAAATAGTTAACTGACTCCATTGACCAAACACAACTTACATTCTCCTAAGAATGCGTGCTTGTTTCTTGATGGAAAAATGAACAAGAGACCGGCATTTCCACACGGGGGCAGATTTATTTTCTTAATTTATTATTAAGTGAATTCCATCGAATTTAGCCAAATTATTGTCGAATTAGTGTCGCTCGAGTCTCTGTCAAGCCGCCTCTCTCGATCTTCTGCCTTTTTTCACGTCTCTCCGCAAGCTAGTGTGCTGGCTCCTCCCATGGGCGTGCCAATGAAAGTCCCCACGTGGGGTCCACCCTCTCGCCTCGATGTCTGGAGAAACTCAAAACAGGAGAGCGTTTCTACGTCATCAGGGCCTTGTTCTCCAAACATCGCCTGCTGTCCCCCCGTCAGAGTCCTGTTATCAAAATTCCCCAGCCAAAACATTCCGCATTCGGATCAGCGTGACCTGTCATTGAACTTCAGCCTACCCAGTAAAAATCTTCATTTCATTCGATAAATGTAACTTGTATTTAATCGTATAAAATCCTTTATAGTAAAATGTATAAAATCCTTCAATAGCAATAATCAGCATAATGTTAGGTACGGCAGCTGAACCCAAACACTGACACACGAGGAATGAAAGCAGTCTTTTTTTGGGACGGGACCGAAGGCAAAGAGTGAAAACTTTGGCAGGCAAAACAGCTTGAAGCGCAATGATCTGACAAATACGATTTTCAGGGTTGTCCATTTATTGGGGGGCATTGGGTAATGGACATGCAGGTGGGGTGATACTTCATGAAATGTGGCACGCTAGATCATGGCACTGAATCTATCATTCTACCTATCCAGCAAGTTCATTTGATCAAAGTATATCTCTCATCATCCATCTATCTATTCTTCCATAGCAAGGTATTTCAAGTTTTCTTTCTATGACAAACGAGTAAAACTAGCAGAAGGCTCACTCTCCTTCCCTCTCGTTTTCTCTCTCTCTATATATATATATATATATATATATATAAATAGAGAGAGAGAGAGAGAGAGAGAGAGAGAGAGAGAGAGAGAGAGACAGAGGCAAAGACAGGACCTACTTGTGTTGCGTTTCTCACAAGTTTGTATTGGAAGGAAGAGAAAAGGCTGTGCCCACAATCCGGTGTTTGCTGGACGTGTGAGGCAAGTCACTCTGGTACCCCGATTGTGGATCTTCCATGGCGAGCAATAGTGGTGTCAGGGACGGAAAAAGCGGGTCGGTAGCCAGGACAGGAGAGCAAAAACGTGGTCGGGGTCGGAAGCGAGTCGTAAGCCAGAAAAGGAGAGAAGACGTAGTTGGGGACAAGAAGAGGTCGGAAGCCGGGACGGTAGAGCAGACGTGGTTAGGATCAAATACGGGTCGAAGCCTGGGACAGACGGGAGCAAAAAACCGGGACAAGTGGGAGTCAGGGTCGAAAAAGGCTTGGCTAGTGTTCACTGGGGTTCGCAGACAGACTGACGACAACAGGGAACTGACAGGACTGGGTTCAAATACTGACAGGGAGCCGATCAGAACCCGCGGTAGTTGGCGCCCAAAGAGCGGGCACAGCTGACTCACATCGGTAATTATGACAGATAAATATATGTATAAATATATGTACTTATATATATATACATATATATGATGCTATTAAGCTAAGCTAACATTTTTTCTCTCTAATTATACCTAGCAAGCACAATCTATGTATCCTTCCATCCATCCTTCAAACAATCAAATTCTATATCTATCCGTCTATCAATTCATCCTTTCATCCATCCTCCAAACTATCATTTCAACCATTAAATCCTTCCTTATTCATCCATTAAATCATTAATTCATCCATCCATCCAGCTATCATCCACCCCCAAACTTTCCTTCAACCATCAAATGAATCATCAATCCATCCATCCATTAAATAATCCATCCATCCTAAAAAAAATGGAAATAATACTTCTTTGATAAGAAAAGGATAGACACAATGGTGACAAAACCACCTTATTCTGAATCTTCTTCAAGTTTAACGGCAGTTGGCGCTATCATTTTGGTGCATTACCACCCCATAAGAATATCTTATCTAAAAGTGGCCAATCAATAGAAAAAAAAATTGTATCCACCAAGTTTCAGGAACATAAATAAAATCTCAATGAAGCATTTGTACATATTAAATGTTTTGTTTATTACTGACAATATGAAAACAATCATCCTTGCCTGATTATATATGGGTTCTTTTTCCTCACAGAACGGGATGCCGTCGTTGGAGAAGCCTTATGTATTTAACGGAGATTTTGTGGACCGGGGCAAAGACTCCATTGAGATCTTGCTCGTCCTCTTCGCCTTCCTGCTGGTCTACCCCACCGAGGTGCACCTGAACCGAGGCAACCACGAGGACCACATCATCAACCTGAGGTAAGGGAGCAACAGCTTCCATGTGAAAACAGTTCAAGCATTTCTATTTTTTGTGACTATTGCAGGTATGGCTTCACTAAGGAGGTGTTGACCAAGTACAAGGTAAATTTGCTCGTTTGTCGCCGTCTTTTTTCATTGTTGGGCTAAAGGGGGACTAAAATTGGTACTGCCAGTGTGGCGGCTGTCCGGCGGCTCTGCTCACATGCAAGTACAGGAAAGGCTCAACAGGATTTTATATGCTAGCCCAGTCGTTCCCAAAGTGGGCGGTACCGCCCCCCTGGGGGCAATGGAAAGATCTGGGGGCGGTGAGGAAGAAGGGGGCTGTAGGGGCGTTAGGGGCGGAAGGGGGCAGTAGGGGGGCGGCAGTCCGAAGTTGAAGTCAGAAGCTCTGCTCACAAGTACAGGAAAGGTTCAACAAGAATTTATATGCTCGCCCAGTGGTTCCCAAAGCGGGCGGTACCCCTGGGGGCGGTGGAAAGATCTGGGGGCGGCAGTCCAAAATCGGAGTCAGAAGTTTGTACGTAGTGCGGTTGTGAAACCGCAAAGCACTGCTGTTTTTCTCAAGGTTTTGTAGTGAGTGATGGAGTTTTGGCCAACCACAATTGTTAATGTTCGAGTTTTAAAAGCGCCTACCAATCAGAAGCAAGTATTAATAATAGAACTAGTCAATAAACACGGTTCAAAGTTTGTAAGCAGCACACATTTTTGCATTACTTTTTTTTGCATCTCTGTCTTTTTTAATGCTAAAAAAGACAAAATAAGATATAGTATGTCTTTGTCATGTAATGGCAACAGTATTTTAAATCCTACTCTGTTGTTTGAAAATTTTACTAAGGATATTTTTTTGGTTTGTTTGTTGCCCAGGTTTTGTTGCACATTTTCAAGCTTTGAGTCATCAACAAATATTGGAGAGTCTTTCCCGAATTGTCCCCTGACAGACAGTAAATACCAGAGCAGTCGGAGTCCATTTCACTTAAAGGGACAGCGTCTATTAATTTAGCAGCTCTCAGCGCTAAAAAAAACTTCCATTTGAAAAAAAAAATGTATTTAAATGATAAGAAAAAATATATGAACTATCATGTAAGCGTGTATTTGTTAAAATGCTTGGTGGATGAAGAAATAGTATTTAGGCGCCTTGCATTGCTGACTCCCTATTGGTGTGTAAACGGGTAAGTGTGAAGCACATTGTAAAGCACTTTGTGAGGTCTTCATTGACTTGAAAAGCGCTATAGAAATGCAGACCATTTACCATTTGAGTGATTATATAATTGAAACGGAATTCACTGAGAATGATTGCAAAAGTTTTTATTTTTATGGCATACTGCCCAGTTGTTTCATCACATATATTTTTTAAAAATAATTGTCCATCCGATTATTTCTAATGTTAAAAAGGCATCAACCTCAAAAATCCATATCAGTTGCCAAAATAGTAGAGGACCAGGAATTTAGGACCAGGATCAGGAGATAAAGCCATTCATTTTTCACGCAGATGCACGGCAAACGGATCCTAAAGCTTCTCCAGAAGATCTTCAGCTGGTTGCCACTGGCGACAGTCATCGACCAAAAAGTCCTGGTCTTGCACGGCGGCATTTCGGATTCCACGGACCTCGGCGTGCTAGCTCGAGTGGACCGACACACTGTGAGTAAACGGGTTCACCAAAAGCTCTGACCTTGACCGCTTACTCATTCATTCATCCGCGTGATCGCAGTACGTTTCGGCGCTTCGGCCTCCCAAGAAGAAGAGGCTCCAGAGCTCCACGGGGACATCCCTCGACTCAGAGGTGGACGACGATTTGTCCAATAATAGACTTTTCCAGCGACGGGTTTCCCTCACGTTCCCTAAACCCGTGGTGAGCCGGGACGGCTTCCTCAACCGCTCCCTGCAGGACTTTTCCGATCGGATCAAGGGATCCGTGGAGGATGACGTCAAACGCTGCCAGCAGAAGGCGGCGCTAGTCCGTTTAGGCAGCTTTGCAGCGCAAAAGGAAACCCAGGAGTCCTTTGACTTGGTGGCTAGCGACAACACCAAGGAAGAGTGGAAGCAGGTGAGTTTTCAATAGGGCTGCAACTAACAACTATTATAGAATAGATGTTAGTACACGGACTCTGCCCGTAAGCACAGGGAGAACATGCAAACTCCACACAGGAGGGCTGGTAGCTGGATTTGATCTCAGAACTGTGCCGCAGACGCGCTAACCACTCAGCCGCCTGCCGCCCATTAAAGATATAACTCCTTTGATAAACCTCTCTCCAGTTTTTATAGAATGGCAAAGAAATAATATATTAAAATAATGTATACATTAGTGCTGCAACAACAAATCGACAAATTGATTAAAATCGATGAATAAAAGCGTTGGCAACTAATTAGATCGAGTCGTTGTATCACGTGATTTATGAGCCACCGTGAACATTAAATCAATGCAAATTAGAGCGCACACCATTTCGTTGTGACGCTGGGAATTGTAATACCGCTTTAGTCCAGCAGAGGGTGCCAAGACAGTTCTTTTTTTTTAAAAAGTTATGTGAATTTTTTTAAATACTACATTTTGAATATTGCATCATTTACGATCAAAATTGACATGAAAGTTTCAACTTAGTAGTTGAAACTGTTTCATCATGAAATAATTTTCAAGGGAACAAACAGAAATACAGAGAAAAACAAATTTGTTGACAACATTTTGAAAAGTGGGTTTGTTTATATTTATTTTGTGGATATAAAAAATCTGCACAAATTGAAATGTATTGCTTTTTCTTTCTTGTTTTGTATGATAAGTCCAAATTTAATATGATATTTGGATAAGGTGGTAGGAAAAGAGCATCTTACATATTTGCAGGTGTATAGCATACATTTCTATGCATTTTTTAAATTATCAAGTTAATTAACACTTGTTTTACATCATAGAATCTTTTATTTTGTTCACTTTTGTCTAAAACTTCTATATTTGAATCAATAGGAGGGAACTTAGAAATCCGATTCATCAAAAAAATAATGGAACAATTCATCAATTATGAAATTAATTGTTGGTTACAACCCTAGTATTCCTTATTTATCCCAATAAACCAAGAACAGCAGTAAAACAGTAAATAAAACAAACGTGTGCATTCTGTGACGTACATTCAGTGTTTAACTGCAAAGTCTGTAACGTTCCAGAACCCTGTTCGAGAACCGATTTGTTCAATCACCGAAATAATGTAAATCGTTTTAATCCGTTCCAACACCCTGAATGTTTACCATGAATGTTTAACGTAAATATGAAGCTAACCCAGGCTAATCGTACGTTCGCGTCATCGTAATCTTCCGTACGAAAGATTACGCTAACATGAACGTGTAAAAATAAAAACATCAGGTCGTTTACAAGTCATTGAGCACCATAAATGGCTAGCGCTTCATTGGAAAGGGGGCTCCGTTCCAACACCCTGAATTTTGGGCTCAGTTCCAACACCCTGAATGTTTACCTGTAAACATAAACTAACCCAGGCTAATCGTACGTTCGCGTTATCGTAATCTTCCGTATGAAAGATTACGCTAACACGAACGTGTAAAAAAAAAAAAAAAAAAGATAAAGAAAAGAATTATGAATAGGATTTCTTACCTTTGTGGTGGTCAGCAGAAGGCGCATGCTGTATTCCCTAGCAAGATCGGAAACTTGCACACCTCTTTCATATTTAGCTATTATCTCTTTCTTAAAGGCAATAGTTGCACGAACAACTTTTCTTTTTTTCACCTGTCCTGCTTGCACCGACCTTCTTCGGAGGCATAGTTAGGGGCTAAAACACTCCGTTCACCGATGTTAAAAGCGAAAGCAAAAAGAGGCAAGTGCGCACGTGATAACAGTTGGTCACGAGGGGTGGGAGGCGATCTACACGATCTACACCCGTACGCCGCTCAGCATGGCACCCTAGCGTAGGCACTCACGCATTACCGGTCGAACTCCGAATTTTTGACCGAATAGCGAAGCAAGAATTTCTCGAAATTTTTGGTCGGACTCCGATTTGTTCGAACTGAGAGGCGTTCGAAAACCAAGGTTCCCATGTACTTCCATTATGGATTTCTGTCGGCAAATTCGATTAATTGTTGCAGCCCTATTATTTAGCGGATCCTCGTGGACAGGTTTCCCACATGGTGGTCAATATCCCGGAGCTGTCGTCATGACGTCATAGGCTGGAGTGGACTAACCATGCTCACGATCAGTAATTACCCCTGGAGCGGCAGGTGCCGGCCCATTCTGGCTTTCAGATGCGCTAATCCCAGCGTCATTAAGCTTCCCCGGACTCAATCTGCTTTTCCGCCTCCCCGTCATGGCTTTAAGTAAGAGGCTGCAAAAGTGGGCCGACACATCCATGGGCGATTTTAGGTTCAGAGTTTAAGGGGTTCTGAGCACCCAGAGTGTCTGGCTGGATATATACAGTATATATATGTAAAATTCACTTATAATAACATTTTAATGAAAATATTTTGCTAAAGGCTTTTTTTAAAAGGCGGGTTTTATCGATTTAACATTCATTTTAAGGCCTTTTTCGAAAATTGAATCTTCCTTTTTTAAATTAATAATGACACTCTTGGGCTCCCATAATAACATACTCTCAGCGAAATACACAGGAGCCTCCACAGACTCCGCCGCTATGTCGCAAGAGAGGGCGGTCCTAGGTATCAAATGGACTGAACCTTTTTAAGGCAGTGGAGTATTTTCGACGCTGTTTTCTTCACATTTTTTTTTTTACTCTTCATAATTAGCCAGCGTTTTTCATTATAGTAAACCCTATCCTGTTCTTTATTAAGGAAAAGAGAGTTTTAAAAAATGCTCTAATTGAGGGGGGTACTTGGTGACGCTCATGGAAAGATCTAACATGTGAAAGTTCTAAGAGGCTTGAAAAGTTTGACACAAAGAGCCTAAATTTTTAACTGTTAAGAGTCAAAGAGCCACACCACACACTGGCCGGCATTAGACGTAGCCTACACAGATGATTGGCTGTCAGTTATTTGTCCGGAGCAACATAAAACAACAAATCTGCCAAATTAATTTCAAAATATTATTTATTATTTGTTATTAACTCTGATGGATTCAAGTGTGTTTTAAGAGGGGAAACAAAACTAAACATGAAACGAGGCAAAGAGCCATAGTATATGGAAAATATGAGGCAAAGAGCCGCATTCTTATTGGCCTAGAGCCGCGTGTTCGCCACCCCTGGTTTAGATCTTAAATCTCCATTTCTCTTTGGAGTTTGGTTGACTCCCAGAATGCAAAAACCGCCCTTAATACACGTACCCTCAGAAGCTCATAAACCAACCTATTGATCAGTCTGCACTCTAAGAAAAGTCAAAATAACACCAAATTGGGTCAAAAAAAGGACCAACCTAATACTTGGAATGATTTTAACAAAAGCATTGTGTATTTTTGCAGAAACAACCTCCTCCTGGTGTTAGTTTTTGTTCAAGGGAATTTTGCAAAAAGTATTTCTCCGGCACAAAACAAAATGCTCAAAATTTTTTGTTTTGTAAAATAAGAAACAAAATAATGTTTACATAACGTAAAACAATTTCTTGAGTAAAACACGTGCAATGATTCCTAAAGCCCCGATGTGTAACATTTGACCGATAGATGGCACTGTTTTGTCTGGTACGGGCGAGGGCCGGTGGCACAGAGTGGCAGATGGATGCCGGAAAAACATGGCGGCAACCTAAGTGTGGATTCCACTGTGTAGAAGAAATACAAATTTATCGACCTGTGTTTTTCATGATAGAAATTACCATTGGTATGATAGTTCTTGTATTTTTGCCTAGTATACAAATATGAGTTTCAGGACCAGAACGGAGACGGGACCCACTTGCGTTACGTTTCTCTCAGTTTTATTGGAAGAAAGGAAAGGGTTGCCCCCATGATACAGTGATCGCTGGCCACGGGAAGCAGGTTGCTCTGAACGCGGAAGTGGGACAACCGTGGCGAGCGATGGTGGTGTCGGGAACGGTAAAACTGGTCAGTAGCCGGGACAGGAGAGCAAAAACGTGGTCGGTTCGGAAGCGAGTCGGAAGCCAGGAAAGGAGAGTAGACATGGTCAGGAGCAAAAACGTGTCGAAGCCGGGGGACAGCAACGAGCAAAAAACATGTTGGAGTCATGGTCAAAAAAGGCTTGCCTAGTGTAAACTGAGGTTCGCAGACGGACTGACAACAGGGGACGGATAGGAGTGGGTTTAAATAGGGACAGAGAGACAATCAGAGTCCGAGGCAGTTTGCGCCAAAGGAGAGGGCACAGGTGAAGCATATCGGTAATCATGACAATGAGTTTGTTTTTTGCTGAATGAAAGTTTTTTTACCACTAGGAGGCATTAAATACTACATACTGTCTCTTTAAAACTAACAAAATAATATTAGATTGAGATGGCGAATAGTTTTCTTTTACTTTTAATGATTTTTTTACTAATAGGAATGATAAGACTTATTAAAAAAAAAGTCAGTGGTGCATTATATATATTTTTTATTTATTCGCTGTTGTCAAAAAGGTCAAAGGAATGGGCTACAAGATGATATCGCAACAAACAGATCCCCCAAAGCACTGTGCAAGCAATATTATAAAACTAGAGAGAGCATAAAACCTCTGCAAACCTACTGAGGCCTGGTCTTCCCTCTAAACCTTTGACCCAAATAAGGAGAAAACTAATCAGAGAAGCAATCAAGAGGCCCATAATCACATTGCATGACCTGCAGGGCATACACTACTAGGACAGTCTGTGCATAAGACATCTATTATTTTTATTCTTCATAAAGTGGCAAGAAGAAAGCCCTTTCTAAAAGAATACCATAAAAAGGCCTGTTGGGTATTTACAAAAAGCCACATGGGAGGCACAAATAACATGTGGAACAAGGTGCTCTGGTCAGATGAGACCTAAAATGAACTTTTAGGGCTAAAGCGTTACGTTTGGTGTAAGAGTAATAGTGCGCATTACCCTGAAAACACCACCACCCCTGTCAAACATGGTGGTAGCAGCCAATACTTTCGCTCTGCACTGTATTTATTTTGCTTTGTAGGATAATATCTGACCAGCTCGGTGGCCTTTGGGTAGGGCGCCCGCCCTGAGACTGGGAGGTCGCTGGTTCAAGCCTCGGCCGGGTTATACCTAAAACTTACAACATTGGTACTCATCTCATTGCCTCCCTGCTTGGCGTTCGGCATTAGGGGTTCGAATTGGGGGGTTTGGTCACCTAATGACTCCCAACACATCAGTTGGGTTGGGCTAGGGGGCTGGGAATCCCCTCCTCTGTATCGATTTCCCAGAAAGAGTCTAGCCACCTCCCACTAGGGGGGACACGGCTCTGGTATAAGATAAGGATAATATCTATCGATTTAGTTAATTAATTCTATCCTTTTCTAGATCCTTGACCTGCTATGGAGCGACCCCATGCCGCACGAAGGCAGCCTCCCTAACGAGCTTCGGGGCGGCGGTTGCTACTGGGGCCCCGACGTGACCGAGGACTTCCTGGCCAAGCACAACATGCAGCTCATAGTGCGCTCGCACGAGTGCAAGCAGGACGGCTACGAGTTCTGCCACAACCGCAAGGTGAACGCCGATACTTGTCCTTTAGGTTGAAATGCAAAAAAAAAACAATTTTGTTGTTGTTGTTGTTGTTGAATGCAACTTAGGTCCTGACAGTCTTCTCCGCCTCCAATTACTACGACGTGGGGAGCAACCGAGGGGCCTACGTCAAGTTGGGACCCAATCTTGTGCCTCACGTGGTTCAGTACCAGGCCAGCAGCATGACGAGAGAACTCACAGCCCGACAAACGTATGCTATAAAAACACCCGGGTCAAAAATGGGACCAACCCCAATATTGAACACATTTTTCTGGGTCGTTTTACTCAAAACAACCTAGATGTTTGGGTTGTTTCTGCAAAACAACAGAAAATGTTTGGTCGAATCAATCAA
Organism: Urocampus carinirostris; assembly: GCF_059441175.1. NCBI lineage: Eukaryota > Metazoa > Chordata > Actinopteri > Syngnathiformes > Syngnathidae > Urocampus > Urocampus carinirostris. Next base: position 34,439,771 of record NC_142353.1, on the reverse strand, counting down.
GTATTGGGTTGGTCCTTTCTTGACCCAAACTTGGGTTACTTATCATTCATTTTTAAGCGTTGTTTTGCACATAATTGTTTGGGTTTATCCAAACAAAATGAAACAGACAAATACAAAAAAAACAGAGCCTGTTTTAAAAACCCACGGGTCAAAATGGGAGAACCCCAACCTTGGGTTATTTTTGACACTAAAATAATCATATTTTTCTGGGTCATTTTTCCACAAAACAGCCCGATTGTTTGGGATAGATATGCAAAACTACACAGGACCTTGGGTCAAGTCAGGAAGTGGGCTGGTCCATTTTTGGCCGAACTTGGGTTATTGTCAACCCATTTTTCTGGAGGTTTCTGCATAAAATGACCTAATTGTTTGGGTTGATCCAAACAATATAATCCAGACAGTTACAAAAAATGGAAAGCCTGATTTGAAAAAAACTTGGGTCAAAATAGGACAAAACCAATACTTGGGGCAATTTGACACATTTTTGGGGCTGTTTTAAATAAAATGACCCAATTGTTTTGGTTGGCCAAGACTGATATAAAAAAGATGGAGAGCAAGCTGTAGACCAACCCTATATTTGGAATAATTTTTCTGAATCGTTTTTACAGAAAAGCGACCCAATTGTTTGTGTCAATCTGAAAAAAAAATGACCCAGACTAATATTGAAATAAGTGAAGAGCATGGTCTAAAAAAAACTTGAGTCAAAAATGGAACCAACCCAACACTTGAGTCAATTTTACAAATTTTCTGGGTTGTTTTTGCACAAAACGACTCAATTGTTTGGGTTGATGTAAACATTTTGTCAAAGTTTGGTTAAATCAATGCAAGTATTGGATTGATCCAAATTTGCTGGGGTTATTTTCTTACACCCTTTTTGTTTGGGTTGATCTAAAGAAAATGACCCTGACTTTTACAAAAAACAATTGAGAGCGCCTCTTTTTAAAACACTGGACCAACCTTATACTTGGGTGAATTTGACCATTTTTTTTGCATCGTTATACATAAATCAGCCCAATTGTTGTTGGTTTTTTTTTGTTTTGTTTTAAATAAAATGGCCTTGACTGTAAGGTATAGAACCAATTTTGTTTTTCTTTTAAACAAAAATACTCTTGTCTGAAAAATTCCTTGCTCAAAAATTGGGTCAAATTGACAAAAGTATTCAGTCAGCCCAATTTTTTACCCAAACAGGTTAGTTTTGACCATACAAGGTATACCATGTCTCTCTAAACCAGATAATTTGCCAGAATTAGTCCAAAAAGGGATGTTTTTTGGGTGGGGAAGCGCTAGTACTTATGAATTGAAATTGGCCTGTGTTACAGAGTGGGGCAGACGGAGCGCTCGGCCCTCAAAGTCCTTCGGGAGCAGCTCTTTTCGCACAAGACGGACCTCATTAGTGCCTTCAAACGTTTCGACAGCAACAATAAAGGTGAGTTTCGCCAAACGGGATCAGGTTTCGATTTCTCGGGTGTGGTCTTCCTGTCCGAGTTATACGAGCTCAACCTTTTGTACTTGGTACTGTGAATGATGAACTGCCACGCCCAGAAATTGCAGTCTGGGAAATGTTTGGCCTTTCTCGGTTGTATTGCACAAAACATGAACTTTGGATCTCATTATTAGGACTTCACGATCGGCATTGCGGAGAAAGTTTTAAATAAAAACGATTAATCGACCATTGTTCTGTTTTCTTCGTTTATTTAATCTTTAAAGTCGAGGGCCACTGGGGATCGGGTCTGACTTGACTTGTACATCCCCAAATTTGCATATATCGGCGCCTACTTCAATCCATTAGAAAGAAAATAACCACAAAATTCTACTAACACCCTGGGAAAACAGAGTAAAACCCCCCTAGAACCAAAAAAGTCCTAGATTATTTCTACCAGTGCGATCAGAGTTAATTTGAGTTAAATTAAGTCGTGTTAAAACTTTCAAGATACGTATATTTTGACAGTAGCCATTGACTTCACTTCAGAAAGTGAATGGCCATTGGCGTTACTTTGGTAGGTTTAAACATTCATTACAATTAGAGTTAACTTGAGTTAAAGCTTTAACTTTGACTGCATTCATTTTGAGTATTTCTTCAAATTTGAATTGCATGTCTTGCTAATTGTCCTGGTGACGTTGCTGTAATGTTTCATTTTACTACACCGGCACTTTTTCCTAAATCAACCTTGATTTGCCGTTGGGAGTAAAGCCTTAAAGGGACAGTGTGTAATGTTTAGTGCCTCCTTGTGGTACAAAAATTCTTTCAGTCAAAAGAAAACAACAAAAACATCGATTTGAATAGTTGGCAAAAAATACATAAACTATCATACCCATGTTAATTTTTATTAAAAAAAAAAATCATAGGTTGAGAAATTTATATTTCTTTTACAGAGTGGAATTCCAGCCTAGAGGTCGTTGCCATGTTTGTCTGGGATCTTGCTGCGACCCTGTGATCTGTGGCACTGGTTTTCGTTGGTATTAGACAATCAAGTGCTATCTAGTGGTCAAATATTACACACTGGGGTTTTAATGTCAATTGGAAGTTACTTGAGTCAAAGCTTTAACTTTGCACTAATTTTGAAATAGTCAAAAAGTTTTTTTAATATATCTAATGGTAAGTTTTGCCAAATTTTATTTTTACTAATCCAGCACTTTTTCCAAAATTAACTTGATCAGGTTTTGGTCATTTATTTGCCATTGGGGATTTAAAGATTTAGGTAAAATCCTAGTTAACTCAGGTTTAACTTCGACAGTACTCAATTAGAAATAGACAAAAATATTTCTTAAAGCATTTGACTTTGTGTGTCCCTTTTGTTGTATGATTAATTAGACCAGTCCTGCATTTTCTCCAAAAGTTAACCTTCTTTGTTTTGGCCAGTGACTTGCCATTGGCGTGTGAAAACTTTAATGTGGATAAGAGTTAACTTGAGTTAAAGCTTTAACTCGGACTGCGAGATTTTGTGTCGAATATTATTCTTTTAAAATGTAATGGCAGGTTTTACAAAGTTGCTTTAGTGTTTTATTTCTACTGATCCCAAAAAAATTCTAAAATTAACATGCTTCGGTTTTGGCCATTCACTTACTATTGGTTAAAGCTCGAACGTCATTATAAGTTAACTTGAGTTAAAGCTTTATTTTTACTGCACTATTTTTTTTTCCAAGTATTTCTTTAAAAATTGAATGTCAAGTTTTGCCAATTTGCTGTAACGTTTCATTTTTAATAATCCAGCACTTTTTAAAAATGTTTTTCATTTTTTAAAGATAAACATGATTCGGTTTGTGCCGTTCACTTGCCTTTGCCGAGTTAAAGCTTTAATGTCAGTTACAGTTAATAAAAAGATTTAACTTTAACTGGACTCATTTTGAAATAGTTAAAAATATTTGTTTAAAATTCTGATTGCAAGTTTTCAAAAATATCTTGTTGCTGTAATAGTTTATTTGACCAATCCAGCGATTTGTCCGATTAACTCCATCTGTTGTTGGCCAATTAAAATTGAATGTCAGTTAGTTAATACCAAGTTAAAGCTTTAACTTTGACAGGATTTATTTTCAGTTTTCCAACATATCCTCTTGGTGTAACGATTAATTTTACCAATTCAGCTCTTTTTTGGATTAACACTATTTGGTTTAGCCCTTGACGAGTTAAAGCTCTAATGTCAAATAGAATTAACTTGAGTTAAAGCTGTAACATTCACTGCATTTATTTTGTTACAGTGAAAAATACAGTATAGTATAGTATCGTAAAAAAAATTCTGTTATAGTTTATTTTACCAATCCAGCTCTTTTTTTGGATAAACACCATTTGGTGTAGCCATTGACGAGTTAAAGCTTTAATGTCAAATAGAATTAACTCTAGTTAAAACTTTAACATTCACCTGTCAGGACCAGAACGGAGACAGGACCCACTTGCGTTGCGTTTCTCACAAGTTTTATTGGAAGAAAGAGAAAAAGTTGTGCCCACGATCCGGTGATTGCTGGACGCGGGAAGCAGGTCGCTCTGATACTCGGATTGTGCTCCGAACGCGAAAGTGTATCTTCCGTGGCGAGTGATGGCCATGTCGGGGACGGAAAATGGGTCAGTAGCCGGGAAAGGAGAGCCAAAACGTGGTCGGGGTCGGAAGCGAGTATTAACTAGAAAAGGACAGAAGATGTGGTCGGGGACAAAAAGAGGTCGAAAGCCAAGACGGAAGAGTAGACGTGGTCAGGATCAAAAACGGGTCGAAGCCGGGGAACAGACTGGAGCAAAAAACGGGAAAGGTAGGATTCAGGGTCGAAAAAGGCTTGCCTAGTGTTCACTGAGGTTTGCAGACGGACTGACCAAAGGGGACAGACAGGACTGGGTACAAGTACTGATCGGTAGCCAATCAGAGCCCGCGGCAGTTGGCGCCAAAGGAGCAGGCACAGCTGAGTTGCATCAGTAATCATGACATGACCGCACTTTAACTTTAACTTCACTGATTTGAAAATAGTGCCCAAAACTTATATTCTGATATGAAGGTTTTGCAAAGCTTCCTGTTGGTTTATTTCATCTACTATCTCATTGAATAGTCGCAAACAAACGATCCCAATTTCACAGGCGTGGTGTCGCCGGACGAATGGGCCACGGCTGTGGAGAGCGTGATGCGTTTGGGTCTACCCTGGCGAATGCTGCGCTCGCAATTGGTCAGCAGCAAGCGCGGGGACGGCCTCATCGACTACCTGCAGTGGCTGGACGAGCTGGCCATCAAAGGGGCCGACGCTGACGTGAGCGCCTGAAAGCACCACGCGGTCGCGTCTCCTCGCTTCACAATAAGACGTGTTCCGTTTCTATTTCTTGTAGCATATCGACCAGGGTCTGCTGGAGACCTTGTACCGACATCGCTCCACCTTGGAGACCATCTTCAGGATCGTCGATACGGACAACTCAGGTGAGTTGTCAATGCGTCCTCTGTTCATATGTATTCATTCATTTTTAACCCAGTTTATTCAAGTTCAATAATTATAAACTATCTATTGTAAACAGGGTTGGTTAGGGTTACTTTAACCGGATTACTTTCAATTACTTTTGGATTGTATTTGTTGGGAACTTTTGTGTCCTGTTGAGTTTAAGATTGAATTTCAATTTGAGTTAACTCAAGTTAAAGCTTTAACTTTGACAACAAAGATGAGAAAATACTCCACAATATTGTATGCCTTATGAAACTTGATGGCATGTTTTTGCAAAGTGTCCTGTAGCTGTATTTTCAATTCCATCAAGCCAGTGCTTCACAACCGCCCCTGTTATCCCCGCTCCCCCACTCCCAAACTTGATTTGGTTTTGGCCATCTATTGACATTTGCAAGTTAAAAATCATATAATAAATAATACTCGCGGTCGAAAAATTATTATTCATTTTACATAAACTATGACTCTTACCTTAAGGTCCTTTATGGTATATTTATCCACAATCTTGCTGCTACGGGTACCCAAAAACCTCAAAAAAGCTGGGCATAAAAATGAGAAGTACAATGGTCCATTTTCGTGTCTTTGAGTCTCTGTAATTTGTTTTATCCTTTTGCTTTTTAGCATCTGTTTATTGTTGCACTACACCAAAATCTAGTGGTCAAATAATACACACTGTCCCTTTAAAGAAAGAAAAAAGGATTTCCTTTTTTTGTCACTACAACAAAAACTCAAACTGTGTAATTAATTTCATTTATTACTTGTAAGTCATGACAAATTCAAAACACGGAAAGTTGCTTTATCTCAATACAAGGTTGAACCATTTTACATGCACTATATCTTTCTTTCCTTCTGTTATAAAAGTCAAAGTTATGTTTTCTTTTAAATAAAACCATGGAAATAATTAATTCATCAAAACCCTATTTGGATAACGTTTATAGTACATGTTTGCCAGCTATTTAAAATAAATCCTTTATTCCATCAGGTCGTTTTTAGATGATTAATTTTGGCACCCTTGGGCTTCCATACCACCCATACATTATTTTAATGTTTTAGTGTACTAACACATTTCCATACAAACATCTTACCACAGTGTTGCGTAAACAATACATTCAAACTGTACAACAAATCAAAATACTAATCAAGAAAAAGATTTAAAAAATTAGAAAAAAACATTTAAATAAAACATGCCAGGGGGAAACAGAAAGTAACATAAAATGTGTTTTAATGGCCATCTGGTTCTGTGAAAGCTTTATAGGTATCATTTAATGTTTTTCTTCACATTGAAAGGCAATGAAATAAACGTTTTTACTTATGAATTAGGCATTTAGGAATATATCTGCACGTACCTGTGACAGCTTCCGCATCCGCGTGTCACGTGACCTGGTATTTACACCATTTTGTGACGCAGTAATCCGCCCGGTGACGTCATCTGGAAACCTCAGATTAAAACAGAGATTAACCCACTGATCTACTGTTCTTCACTCCCTCCACAAAGACACTTTTCAAATTTCCTGTTCGTAAGAATCACAGCAGAAAAACGAAATAAAAAAAATATTTTTTTTAACTTAGAACTGTCTTTATTGTCATTCAAAAAAACATACTTTAAACGAGATTAAACGTGGCACGTTAGGATAAACGTAATAAAAAAGGGATGTTGCGTGTTATTTATCGTAGGGATTGGGATTATATGGTTTGTGAGCCAGGAGTGGCTCTTTTCATGAGTACATTAAATCGATTTTATGCTCATCCCTGGGTTTTTTTTCTCACTGTAGCCTAAAAACGGTAAAAGTAAAAAAAAAAAACCTGTTACAAATATTCAGTGGTATCTCTACTTACGAATTCAATTCGTTCTGGATATAGCTTTGTAGCCTAAAACACTAGTAAAGACGTCTTATCAATATAAATACATTCAAAGCTCCGCAAAAGTATGATATTTTTTCAATGTATTATAAAAGAGCATCAGAACATAAAACAAATACATATTAAATGTAGATCACTTGGTAATAAACATAAAATGTCATGTAAAAAAACAAAAAACAAAGAAAAAAGGAAATAATAAAACATTTATTTACCTTTAAACGTTTAACGGTCCTCAGCAGTGTTTTTTGCCTCGTATTTCTGGACAAACTGATCCAATAACGTCTGCTTTGGCCGGCTTTTGACGATCCTTCGAAATGCGCGTTGCAGACGTCATTATAATAAGCGATAGCCCGACCTGTCAACACTTTTTCCGGGTGTTTCCTTTCCACAAATTCTGAGACTACATGGAATTTAGCAAAAAGTTCTTTAATTTGGTTACATTCCTCTTCCTGCAGGGCTGTGTGTGTTTTGACCTTTCTAGTATATATATCTTGCTTTGTTTTGATGGCCAGACAAAGTCTCTTCCTCTTCTTTTCTTCTTGTCCACTTTCCTGCATGTCTTTCGTGGGGTCGGTTGTGAACGATAGCTCTTCGTAGATGTTCCATACAGTAGACTGTTAACAGAGCAGGAAGGGGACACGGAGAGCATGACGAGATTCACGCATACGCACTGAGTGGCCAGGTGGAACTCTGAGAGCGGCTAATGGCAGCGCGTACTTTGTAACTAGAGGCAATATTTTCCTGTTTAGGTACTTTGTAACCTGAAACTTTTGTTTGTGGAGACATATTTAAGTAGTGGTACCACTGCAGTCCAAACCCCCAAAAAGGATGAAACAATAAGAGTTCATTAGTAATCGAGGATTTAGCTTACGCAGGCTGTGATCATAACTTTAAACCAGGAGATGGCAGCAGAAAGTTGAAAATGTCAAATTGCGAACACCAACTTTAATCAGCGTCCTTGATTTTTTTAAGTCAGATAACATCGGGATGGGTTTCCTCAATGTTTTTGGGGTGATTAACAATATACAGCAAATACAGCTATAGTGGGTGCTTTGAGAGTAGTGTCTGGCTTTGGTGACATCCGGTGGACATGTTTGAAACTGTAAGTCATGGTTTGATGAGATGCAGCTTATTTGTCTCCTGTGCTTCTCTCAGCATTTTCTGGCAGACCACAGAAGATGAAACAGTGGACCACATTTGGCCGAGGGCCGTTTGTCTGACACGTGTGTTTTAATGAGGTCATGTTTTTCCCCAGGCTTCATCTCGCCGTCCGACTTTCGCCAGACGTGGAAGCTTCTCAGCGTGTACCTGAAGATGGAAATCACGGACGAGGCCATCTCGGAGCTGGTGGTCGCCATCGACAGTAATCGAGACGGAGCCATCGATATCGATGAGTTCATGGAAGCTTTTCGCCTCACCGACAAGAAAAGTCGTCTGGAGAGAGGACGAAGCATGTTCATGGCCACCGCCAAGGACCTCACCGACCTCGACCTGGACGACAACATATGACCTGGATTTTTGGGGAAGGAAGCGGGGGACCCTCTAAATGAAGTAACTTCGAGAGTTAATTCTCTTGTCAGGTTTTCTACTGGACAGCATCAGATAAGTTTAGTGACCCTTTGCACACACGTGACCTAAATCACGTGGCGACGCCATAACGGACGGCAGTAGACCATAGTGAACAGTACTGCCCGTGGGTGAGGCCAGTAAACAGGAGGCAACAACAACAAAAAAACTCTACTACTCAACACCACTGGCAATGACTAAACCGGTTGGCGCCCTCTGCTGGCGTACAGGACCCAAACCAAGTCTCCAAGGTTACAAAAAGCAGATCTGCTGTAAGGTGTGTAGAGGGTTAAAGAACTGCAACATTATCGTCCCATGGTGACAATAATGTAGAAAGAGCATAGTAGTAAACCAGAACAAACAGCATTGAAGTATAACAGTCAAAATAACGAAATGGCATCTAAATTTTTTTTTTCAATTAAAACCTCAAACCAATTTGGTCAACAGGTGAAGAAATATGATTTAAAAACCTATGATTATGTTTGTATATTTACTTAACACATATATAGTTTATTCAAACAAAAATGAAAAGCCAATTGTGAATTTCATTTTGGGTGAGAATATTTGAATAGGAAAATAGCATATCTTAAAATATGATTTACAAAAAGTCCCTCATTTTTTCCAGAAAATAATTCATTATTATTTTTAAACTACGAACATGTGCAGTTTAATTGTAACTATTTTATCCATTTATATATTTTTTGTTTTTAAAATCCTAGTTTAGGCTTAAATCGGAGTGACATTATTTAAAAAAAAGAAAAGAAAAAGACAGCCTAAAACTGTTAAACCTCATTTTATGCATTGTCTTCTTTCGAATGAAAAGGAAGAAAATGCACAAAAACATGCACTGTTGTTCATGTTGTCACAAATTGTGTGTGTTTTGTAGTATTTTTTTATAAAGAAATTGCACAAAAAGTATGCACTCAAGCTGTGCCTTCAAAGTATGTAACATTTCCTTTGGAGTCTGAAGCGAGCACTTTTTCTCTGTGCCAAGCATTTCCACCTGGACCAAGAAAGGGAACTCAACAAATAACACGTACATAGTGCACCCATTTCGTGTGTTTTATGCTTTTTAATCAAACTCGTGTTTGTAAACATTCCCTTTAAAATGAGTCTGAATATGAGGATGTGCAGAAGTATGCAATTTTTAATAATTTTTTGTGTGTGAAAAATCTTGATAGGGTTTCTCATTTTCTGTCATGAACCGGAACAGGAGCAGGACCCAAATGCGTGAAGTTTCTCACACAAGCCTTTTATTTTACGGGAAATGGGAAGTCATGCACGTTAGGCAGCAGTCTGGCGTGGAATGATAGGAAGCCAGAGGCCGATGAGATCGATACCGATTGCCAGAGCAGATATCGGACAGATGGGGTCGATACCGGACAGGACGGGACAGACGGAATTGATTTTAAAACCGGAAATCGAAAATAAACAGGACAAACTAGAAGGGAACGAAACTGGAAATCGCTATTGAACAACAGGACAGACAGGATTGATATCAAAACAGGATATCGAAAATAAACAGGACAAACTAGACGGGAACGAAACACGAAACCGATATTAAAGAGGACAAAATAAACTGGAACAATACCGGACAGGAAATACCAACAGGAAACAGGACCGAGTAAAAACCCACGTTTCGCGGCGCAGTGGTTCGTTGACAGACTGACAAAGGAGGAGTTAGAACACTGAGCTTAAATAGACGGAAAGCCAATCTGTCAATGAGCCGCGGTTGGCGCCACACGGGCGGGGACAATTGGGCGCCATGGCAACCGTGAATTTACATGTTCATTCCTAATTTTAGGAGCCCCAGATGTACAAATTTGAAGAAAGGTGTGTAAACATTTTGTGTTAATTGTGTGGTAAGCGTGGGCTTAGTTTATGTGTTTTAATGATATTGCACAAATGTATTAAAAACACGTTATTTTTTAATGCATTCTTCTGTGTTGTCTTGATTTGTTGACTGGAAACTAAACAAAAAAACTAATTTGTGAGTATTTTATGTTAAATATAGTTAGAAACGTAGTTTTCTATTATATTTCTTAAAAACGAAGTGCTAAGTTCATATATTATAAACAGCAGGTTTTATTTATTTTATACAGTTAGATGATAATTATTCAAAAGTAAAAAATACGATGTGTTTTGATATTGGAAACTAATGCTGGAATGCTTTGTTAGATATTTTACCTGGGCTTTGAAAAACTACAATTTCATATATTTTACATGTAGGGCCACAAATATGTTCGGTTTATTAATCAACGTCTAATTCCGTTGACTAGATAAAGTAAGACAAAAATCTTTTGGAGGGAATTCCTACGTCCTTTATACGTACACGTATTCACTAAGAAAATTATAATATAAATCCTTTTTTTATGAACAACATGTTTCCAAACTACAATAAATGCGACTAAATGCAATATCTCAAAATGGACGCAAGAAGGCGCTAGAGGCCGTTTAGTACAAATTAAAAATGGAGATCGTGCCAAAAGTAAGGCTCCATAAATTCGTTTTCTTCCGATTTTCAATCTGAAATAGGGTTTAAATATCTGTGTTGCCATGTCATTATGAAACAAAAATACGATGCAAAAAATATATTTTAATTAGATTTCATAGTCATAAAGCTTTTTAAATATCACTTTTAAAATAAGGTTAAGTTTGGAAAATGAATTACGATTTTGAATTACAGTTAGTAAATGAAGGTCTTAAAATAAGGTCAGGTTTCATAATTTTTAAAATACATTGACTTGAGCTAAAGTGGTCGGCGAAGTGGATCCCATGAATAGGGATACAAAACAAGATGTTAAAAATGTTTTTTTTTAATAAAAAAAAAAAAACAATATTTCCCAAAAAAACATCACCTGAGTTTACTAGGATGTTCAGAATTTTAAGACAACAAATCCTCGAGTACGAATCCCTGCAACATAATTTTGGAACACTAACTTGATCTAAATGAACATCAAGGGGAAGAAGAAGGATATGTTGGAACACAAAGTAGCTCTAATTGAACAAAACATAAATAGGAGACAGTACACGATTATATTGGAACACCTACAAGTTCTAACAGAACAAAACATGAAATTAAGAGAACCCAAGATAAAGAACAACTACAGGGCCACGGCAACGTGACCATGAAGTATATATCTGGAACACTAACTTGCTCTAACTGAACAAAACATGAATTGAAGATGGTATCGGGTTATGTATAAATAACAACTAGCTTTAACAGAACAAAACATGAAATAAGAAGACACAAGAGGTATTCACACATATGGATTGAACAACTTGAGGGCCCTGACAATCAGACTTTAAAATATTTTGCTAGAACTTTAACTACCGCTAACAGGACAAAATATGGAAGGAAGACAACACAGGGTTTTTACTCACACGTTGATAGAACAATAACGAGAGTACCAAGATGAAAATAAATAAATGAAATAAAATGTTAGAAAAATAACTGGCTCTAAATGAACAAAACATGAAAGAGAGACAGAACAATATTATATTGGAACACCTGCTAGTTCTAACTGAACAATACATGAAAAAAGACAACACAAGATATTCTCACACCTGTACAGAACAACTACATATGACCATGAAGTATATATCTGGAACACTAACTTGGTATAACTGAACAAAACATGAATTGAAGATGATGTCGGGTTATGTATGAATAACAACTAGCTTTAACAGAACAAAACGTGAAATAAGAAGACACAAGAGGTATTCACACATATGAATTGAACAACTTGAGGGCCATTACAATCAGACTTTATTTTTTCTGCTGGAACTCTAACTAGCCTTAACAGAACGAAACATTAAAGGAAGACGATACAGCTAGAGGCACCTTCTTGCGTCCATTTTGATGAATAAAATGACTACATTTTGTCCAGGCTTGGGGAGTAACGGAATACATGGAACGGCAAAAATGATGTTGCAAGCTATTTGGATTTATTTTCATTTTGTTTCTGTCGCATTTTATGTTAGTTTTGCCGGAGATCAAAGAGATCAAAGCCAGCAGATAAAGCTTACCACGTGTTGTGAGTCATCATTTTATTGATATTGAGTTTCTTTTGTCTTTTATTAGCATATTTGGTATTGGAGTAATCCAAAAGTAATTGAAAGTAATCAAGTTAAAGTAACCCTACCCAACCCTGGAAGTAGAGAAGTACTATTTCCAAATAGGTGGTGTTCCACAGTGCAGATACAATCATGTGGAATTGGAGGATCATCTGGGGGTGGGGTGATCTTTGTCCTAGATGTGCTAAAATGACCTAGATAATCACACAGACACAAACATCTTGTTTGCATTGATACAAGTGTGCTGAGCAGAAGGTTACGAGTGCAGCCGCTCACTATTGCATCACGGGTTACTCTCACCAGTGCACTATAGGACATTCTCAACTGGTCTGACTTCAGGATCCACCCTGACGACAAGATGCGACCCAGATCAAGAAAAAAATTCCAGATAGTAGAATATACAGTGGCTTGCGAAACTATTTGGCCCCTTGGACTCTGAAAAGTGATGGGTACCGGGGACTCGCATGCTCAAAAATCTATGGGTCCCCAAAATTTAGTGTGCTCCATGCCCTTACAAACTGTCGTATTTTCCCTTACAAAATACAAAAACAACCCTTTTTTTTCAAACATGTTTATTTATGTAGTTTAACATGTTATATTGTACATATGTTTCCTTATATCATATACAGCGGAACCTCGGTTCTCGACCATAATCCGTTCCATAACCCTGTTCGAAAACCGATTTGGTCGATCACCGAAATCATTTTTCCCATTAAAAATAATGTAAATCGTTTTAATCCGTTCCAGCACCCTGAATGTTTACCATGAATGTTTAACAAAAACCTAAAGCTAACCCAGGCTAATCGTACGTCCGCGTTATCGTACTCTTCCGTACGAAAGATTACGCTAACATGAACGTGTAAAAAAAAAAAATCAGGTGGTTTACAAGTCATTTAGCACCCGGGTCTCCACAACAAGTGGTGAGCGGTTCATTGGAAAGGGGGCTGCGTTCCAACACCCTGAATGTTGGGTTCCGTCCCAACACCCTAAATGTTTACCTTGAATGTTCAACGTAAACATAAAGCTAACCCAGGCTAATCGTACGTTCGTGTTATTGTAATCTTCCGTACGAAAGATTACGCTAACATGAACGTGTAAAAATTAAAAAAAAAGGATGAAGAAAAGAATTATGAATACGATTTCTTACCTTTGTGGTGGTCAGCAAAAGGCGCGGGTGGACAGGGTTGGGTAGTGGTTAAAGTAACCCTGGTTGTTACATATTTTGGTCAGAAAAGGGGAATTTAAGCAAGAAAATCACAATAAAATGTAGTCCCTCTTAAACCCTCTGATATTAATATTGACTATGTTTTATGTATTGTTACCCAATGCAACATCTATTAAAACCCAAGTGGCCCCTTTTCAAGGTTTTCCCCATGCTGATGTTTTTGAGTTTTACCTTGCCCTCAAGTTGGTTTTAGATCAGGGGATGTTGTAATTGTGGCCTGTGCAGTCTTTTGAGACATTTTGTGATTAAGGGCTATGCAAATAAATGCGACCTGACTAGATTGAGGAGGGCATTATCGCCATCTACTGGTAAAGAGTGTGATTGACCCTTCGTTTTTCTTCTGCTTAGCCTTATTTTGCCAAGGTCAAGCCCCGTGACATAGAGGTAGGATCGTGCCTAAAAGATTTCAGCTCGACCTGACCGGATTCTCAGGTGTATGTACCCGAACCCGGCCAAACCCGACAGGTTAACTTGATTTGACAACCGACCCCAAAATAAACCCGAAGCTTTAATTTGGCCCTGCACTCGGTTTGGAGCTGAAGTGCCTATTTTGGCAACTTGCAGCGAACGAAAGTAGACCGAACGTAATGGCACTGAAAAATAAATCCTATTCAGGAGATTACAACCTGCAAATAGTGAAAGATTTGGCCAAAAAACAGAAAGAAAGTTTGTAAAGCTTGTAAGCGATTGGCGAGAAGCAGAAATGACATCTGACGTAAGGGAGGTGGAAGGAGGAAGGCGCGCGTCTTTTAACCCGACAGAGAGGATTCAAATTTCTTCAGATTTAGTGATTTGGAGTTAAACCGATAGTTTGGTAAGCATTATCTTTATCTAAATAATTACTTGAGTAAGTGCATGCTGTGTAGATCCTCCACCAAGGGAGAAAAAAAATGGCGAGAAAGAAGCCCGGTTGACCCAAACTTAGCCGTCGGTTTCGGGCCTGGGCCCAAGATCTTACCTCTGCTGTGACCCACTTTTGGTTCCTGACCCACCAGTTGAGAAACACTGCCATGCTGCAGTGCAGTCTGAGCACTTCTAGAAAGAAGAGAAGAAAAACACTTTTTGAGTTTTTCCTTGCCCTCATGTAGGTTTTAGATCAGGGGATGGTGTCATAATAGTCTATGGTTTGCAATGATCTGTGAAGCCTTTGATACTCCTTGTGTTTAAGGGCTATACAAATAAATATGACTCTTCTTGGTGTCATACAGTAATTGAGCTCAGCAGTTTTCGAAGGTCATCGAACTTTGCGAGTCGGAAAAGAGGAAAAGGACTCGGTCTCGAGTTCAAGTGAAGTCAGCGAAATGAGAAAAAAAAAGACGCACGCGAGTTAAAGTCGACGTCGGTGAAAAGCTTCGTGAAGCCGAGTGATGGGAAATGCGCTCAATTGTTTGCTAAGAAGGCCGCAACCCAAATATAGCAAATAAAGGGAAGAGAGAGCAGAAGAAGATAAAAAGACAGACAGAGAGAAAGAGACAAAGAGGAAAAAAGAAAGAGAAAAAGACAGAGTGAGTGGGAGGAAAGAGAGAGAGACAGAAAGTGACACAAAGTGAGACAAAAGGGAGGAAAAGCAAAAGAGAGAGAGAAAGAGAGAAGGAGAGAGAAAAGGAAAGAAAGACAAGTACAGCGTCTTTGTGAGAGGAACCTGGCTTTGAAAACACCAAGTGGACATATTTCAACCTGCAGCTCGTTTTTCGCCTGCGCTACTCCGAGCGTTGTCTCGCGGGCCGGATTCATTCCCTTAATGGGCCTGATCTGGCCCGTGGCCCGCCTGTTTGACACCCCTGTGTTATAAAACATGATATATAAAAAATATTGTCATGAATACTGATGTGACTCAGCTGTGCCCGCTCTTTCGGCGCTACCCGCCGCGGGTTCTGATTGGCTCCCTGTCACTATTTGAACCCACTCCTGTCAATCCCCTGTTGTCAGTCCGTCTGCGCACCTCTGTTTTTTAAGGCAAGCCCTTTTTTCGACCCCTGACTCCCGCCTGTCCCGTTTTTGCTCCCGTTTGTCTCCGGCTACGACCTGTTTTTGATCCCGACCACGTCTGCTCTCCCGTCCCGACTTACGACCCGTTTTTTGATCCCGACCACGTTTTTGCTCTCCTGTCCCCACAATCCAACGGTTTTCTCTGCCTGAGTCCGCCATCGCTCGCTACGGAAGATCCACTTCCGTGTTCGGATCACAATTTGAGTACGAGAGCGATTTTCTTCCCGCCTCCAGCGAACACCTCTTTCCTTCATTAAAACTTGTGGTATACGTCACGCAATTGGGTCCTGTTTCCTTTCTGGTCATGACAAATACAGCAGATATTCCAACATCCAAATCTGTATACATACTTTCAATATTTAATATTTCACTGCACATCCACGACTAACTCATATTATTTCTGACGGAGAAGTCCCACGTTTGCCGTGGCCTATTTCAGGGAAGTGTCGGCTCAAAACTCGTATCAAGTGACGAATGGTGTTTCAAAACACAAGAGACACTTTGAAGGAGGGTCATAAAACATAAATCACGAGATGGCCGGTCATGTTGAATCTGTAGCGGCGGTCATTGACCTTTTTTAAATGGAACGCTTCCTCTTCCATACTGACAAACGCTGTAGACCCCGCGTTATGACGTTTTTACTCCAGGGTGTGGAATAAGATGTTTTAAGGACCCCTCTTTACATACTTTGACATCAACATCAAATTCTTTGCGATGTTCTTGCCTTGCAAGAATTACCCTTCTTAGATGCTTGTCATATAAAAAGCTGGTATGCTTTAGGTTTGCTTCACAGCATAAAGACGATAAGCTATTGGCTGAATTACCTCCCATTATGCAGTTTCTCTTCTCTTTAATTTTTCCAGTCAGCGACGCAATATATTCAGGGATCAGAATGGAGATTTTCATTTTCAGCTGAAATAGCCAGCGTCCAGGAATAAACCAGGGCGGAGCACAAACCCCCCCCCCCCCCCCCCCCCCTCCAAAACTTGGTTTTACGCAATTTACTTGTCCAAAACCATGCTTATATTTATCATTTAAGTAACATTTTTAGAAGATTAAAATAATTTGCCCACATAACTGATTTTTTTGTAAATACTGCAAGATAAGTTCAAATGCAGTTCAGTCCCTGCAGCTTGTGCGACAATGCGGCCAATTTTTCTAACGGCCGCCAGGGTGCGCCAGAGCAATAAAGGAAAGAGTGAGACAGTCGGATTTTGAATCTGTCTGCTACGCAAGAGAAAAAGTGAAAAAGTCGGAATGCCTTTGGGGTTCAAAAACAGCGGAAATCCGCGGATCCGCGGAAAATTCTGATCCCTGTATATTACATACTGTACTTGCTATGCGTGCTGTTGGCGTTGACAATTCAGGTCTCTTGGATTCAGACCGAGTATTTGGACGGGGAAAAAAAATAAGCTGGAGAGAGCAGTTCAGTTGAGAAGTTTTTTAAAAAAAGTTATAAAATAAAACTGTATACCCTGGGCCGGTGACAGAATGAAATAATTGAAAACTGGCTCTCCACGTCTTATCAAAGAGAGGCATCGATTTTACGAAATAGAAAATTAAACTTAACCAGGCAAAGAAAGGAACTCGCATCTTCACAAGAGACCTTTGTTAAAACTACACCCACCTGGATTCTGAAGGTCGTATGATAAAGGCTGACTGAATGAATAATGTGATTATCAAAGTAATAATGTTATGATTATAATGAGACTGATATAGCTGAAAATGTATGCGAAAGAAAAATTTGTATTTCCTTCTCTTAAGCTCTTAAAGACTTCGACTTAAAGGGACAATGTATAATAATTAGCTGATTCCAGGGGTACAAAAAAAAACTCATCCAATAAAAAACAAACATTGACTTTATACGAATATTTATTTAGAAATTAAAAGTAAAATCAGATAAATTTTTATTTTTCACAACTTGAAATCCCCACTTAAGTCGGCGCTTTGTTCGTCCCGCAAGATCTCGCCACACTGTGCCGTGTATCACTAGCCTTCACTCAAACCAGACGACACAGTGCCATCTAGTGGTCAAATATTACCCATTGAGGCTATAGAGAACCACAATTAAATCAGATAAACAATTAAAGTTTGCGATTAAAGATACCACTGTAAACAAATCAAATTGACAAAGAAATCAAGATATCATCAAATTTTACAACTAGACAATTCCCAAGGCAATTGTGAAAGTCGGTTTCTTTATCCATTACCATGTAGCCGTTAGCATAACGCGTTGGCATTTAGTCGTTAGCATGTAGCTGTTAACATTAATTGTTGACATATATCCATCAGCATAAAGTTAGCATGAATCCATTAGCATTTAGCTGTTATTATGACTCGTCAGCTCATTGCCGACAGTGTTTACAGCTAGCTTGAGCTAATATTTGGGCTGGCAAAGCTAGACCAACACTTTTCCACTGTGCTGACAGCATTGATAGCAATGAATTAGCATAGCATCAGCTTCTCTCAGCTAATAAGTGTTCTGGCATAGCCAGACAGTGTTTACAGCTAGCTTGAGCTAATAACTAAGCTAATAATTAGGCTGAGTGTTTACAGCTAGCTTGAAATAACATTTGGGCTGGCTTTGCAAACCAGACTATTATTACAGCATCCCCTGATCTAAAACTTACATGAGGGGAAGGAAAAAACTCAAAAACCTCAACATGAGGAAAATTAAGGGCAACATCGGGGCCTGAATGGAGCATGCACCCGTTAGCTTACACTTATTAGCATCTACCATTTGTCCATGGTTAAATTTAATGTTGGTCAGTGACCTACTCATGCCACCTCTGGAAACTCCCTGGTTACCATAGTGACCCATTGAAATGAATGGGCCCATGCATTACGGATGGGAAAATCTCAAACCCATTCATTGTTAATGCGGCTTCAACAGCACTCGTTACCACGAGTGCTGTAAGCACAGCACCAGCACCAACTAATTTTGATATCGGTGAAAGAGTGAAGAGACCAAAGCCCTAGAACAAACAGTAAACAATCATCCGAATGAAAGAGCAACACACCATTTTTGCACTTGTTTGCAAGCTTTATTTTCTTGCAAATACACTAGAAATGTTTACAAAAGCACAGTAAGAAAGGTGTGTGTGCATTGGAAATTATCAAAACTAAAAACAAGGAGTACTTGGAATTTTGTTTTTTTTGCACTTTTCGTGACAAAAGGTGGGGGAGATTGTCATTCGGAAAACCAAAAACAACCACCGTCAAACCAGTGACACGTATGTCGTTGAAGAAAGGCAAAAAGAGGGGGTGTGCGGGGACTGCGTCGGGAACCCGGATAAGTTTATGGCACAAATTCTGGTCCCTGAAGAGTAAGGAAGAGGAGGAGGGAGGGGGCGTCATAAATCTTATTCATCACATCAAGATAATCAGCCTGGCCGTCAAAGCCTTCCAGTTTTACGACGCTAGCATGCTACGTTAGCATTTGTGTGTTCGTCAACTTGGACCCAAGCAGTACAAAACAAAATACACATACAAGAAAATAAAGGGGGGGGGGGGGGGGGGAAACCCAAAAAACAAAACATAAATACACAGCCATGTCATTAATGTACACACAACTCCATATTGCTTTTATCTTACATCATAATAATGACGATAATACTGAGATTTCACGCCAAAGTGTTTTTCCGCCTTGATGTCGAGAAGGCACAGCAGCGAATGGCACGAGGGGGGCGGGTGGTAAAAATACGGTAGGCGGTGTCGGTTTGTGGCACGAGGAGCTAAGTCAGGGACGTCTTTGGTCACAGGGGGGACGAAAGGTCTCCAAAAAAGGGATATTAAGGTCTCGAAAATGTAATTTTTTTTCCCGCTTTTTTCTTTTTAAACAGTTGTTTCATTGGTAACCAGATTTTTTTTTTTTTTTTTTACAATTTTTTAAGAAAAAGGGTCCCAAAACAACCGTTATACTGGAGTGCCGATTGGCTAGTGAAGGTGGACATTTTCTATTTTTGCAATTTCTGATATCTGTTACGAAAAAAATCCAAACTAGCATCTTGACTAGGTAGCTAGCCTAAAATAAAATGAACTTTGCATGGAAACTGGCATGACTACTTCGAAATGACAGACAAAAAAGGTTTCCGCGGGTTACGAAATCATTTCTGTCTTGTGTGATTACAGTTACGATATTGACACAACTAGGGGCTAGCACATGCTACAAAGCTAGCCTGAAATGAACAAGACTACTTTGAAATGACACGAAAAGAAAAAGTTGAAAGGTCACGAACATTTTGTTGTTGTTTTCTGATATCAGTCACAAAAGTGTCGACATTCCAGACCTAGCATCGTGGCTAAGTAGCTAGCCTGAAATGAAAATGGCACAGAAATTGACATAACCACTACAAAATGAAAAAACAAAAAACGAAAAAAAAGGTGGTGTAAATACACTTTGTTCTTTTGTGATTTTTTTATATCGGTTACGATAAACGTCTCAACTCCAGACTTAGCATCATGGCTACGTAGCTAGCCTGAATTGTACTCACAGAAATGACATGACTACTATGAAATGACGAAAAAAGAAAGAATTGTTTGTGTTATCCAGTCCGTTACGATAAACGAAATAATACAGACTAGTATCACGGCTACATAGCTAGCCTGAAATGAAATGTACTAGTTACGGAAACGGAGATAACAATGTCACAACAACCGTTTTATTGGGGTGCCGATTGGCTATAGAAGGTGGACTCGTGATTTTGTTTTATGGCACTATCCGATTCCCAAAATTTTGTAACTCCAGACTTAGCATCATGGCTACATAGCCAGTCTGAAATGAATTAAGCATTGAAATAAACGTGATCACTTGTAAATTACAAAAAAGGTCTCCAAAGATCACTAAACTAAATTTTTGTGTTATCGGATACCAGTTATGAAAAATGGCACAACTGAAACTCAGTATCTTGGCTAAGTAGCCATCTTAATACTCGGCACAGGAATGAAGAAGGATACTTCGAAATGACACAAAAGAGTTTAGAAGAACAATATTTTTGTGTTATCCGATATCAGTTACGAAAAATGTCGCAACTCTAGGCTAGCCTGAATTGAACTCCGCACAGATGGACATGAACACTTCAAAATAATAAATACTTGAAACAAGTCCCAAAATTACTATTTGAGTGCCGATTGAATATTAAAGGATAGACGCTTAGTTTTTTTTTTTGCGGTTTCTGTTATCACTTACGAAAAATGTCGCAACTCCAGGCTAGCGTTACGGCTACGTAGCTTGCCTGAAATGACAAACTTTGCACCAAAATGCGTGTTACTGTTTCAAAATGACCCAAAAAGTTTCATGAAACAATTTCCACATTCTGATATCAGTTACGAAGACCGTTGAAACTCAGACCTAGCATCGTGATCACGTAGCTAGCCAGAAATGAAATGAACTCGGAACAGAAATGGACACGACCGCTTCAAAATGACAAAAGATTAGCTAACACACTGAATCGGTGATGTTTTGGGCGATTTATGATAACAGGTTATGAAAAACGTCGCAACTGCAGACTTAGCATCGTGGTTACGTAGCTAGCATGAAACGAACTCGGCACAGAAATGGAACTTATCGCTTTGAAATTAGATTCCTAACATGTAGCAATATTTTTTGTGGTGTCCTCATCTCATCGAGTGCCAAAGAGGGTTGGTTGTATACGTCAAAGTTATATTTAATTGTGCCATGACTCCAAAGTAATATTTGAAAATGTTTACAGTTACGATATTGACACAACTAGGGGCTAGCATATGCTACAAACCTAGCCTGAAATGAACAAGACTACTTTGAAATGACCCGAAAAGAAAAAGTTGAAAGGTCACGAACATTTTGTTGTTGTTTTCTGATATCAGTTACAAAAGTGGCGACATTCCAGACCTAGCATCGTGGCTAAGTAGCTAGCTAGCAAGTAGCTAGAAATGTCAAACTTCACAGTTGGGGAAAAAAACAAGTTTCGAGTCACTAAATAGACCATCAAAGTGTGTTTTCTTCACACGTGGCACAAATTTAACGCGTCGTCTTTCTCCTTTGTCAGATTTCAAGCTGACATACTAAGTTGGACAACAGAAGACCCCCAACGGGGGTCTTGAAATGAACGGGCAGACCACCTGGTGCAGGCAAAACAAAATGTCACACTCCAGGCAAAATAAGTACGCATGGAGAGTAGGGACGGGGGGGGGCTTTTGTTTTGAAATTCGAAGACAACGAGTGATTTAAGTGCTGTGTTTTGCACAGTAACACTGACAGTGTCTTTGACTCTTATAAAAAGAGAAAGAAAAAGAGATGAAGAAGACCCGCGAGGCTCGCCGAGGACCCCCGGTGGTCCAAATTGTGCTTGCGTAACAGTGTAGACGGGCGGACCGTCGTGGCGCTAAGGCAGAGAGGGCGAGTTCGAGTCTTTTTTGTGAGCCCATCTGGTGCTTTTTTTTTTTGTTCCCCGTTCGAGAAAAAAAAAAAAAACGGAACCGCGAGGAAAAGTGTAGTGTTACGAAGGGTCAAAGATAAAGTGATCGCACACACTTTCACAACCAGCTAGTGTGTGAGACAAAAGGCAAGGAAAAAAAAAAGTTTGGCTCAGTCTGTGTTGTTTTCCTTATGTAATATTCGGTGTTAATATGACAAGGCTGTTCCCACAGGTGGGGGGCGCTGCATCCCTGTTGGATCGAAAAACAGCACTTGGTTAAGTCCTTCATTTGGAGGGTGGAAGGGGGTCAATCAGGAGAAGAGAAAAAAATTCTCTCCTTTTTGACTCTGGGCGGTGAATAGATAGTCCTAAAGTGGCTCAGGGAGCATTCCTATCCCGATATCTCCGGAAGAACCCCCCATTTTGTTGCTCCCTCCCTGAGCTTCAGCCTGGGATGTGGGCAGGGAAAGAGAGAAGGGGGCATCACATCAACACTTTTGGGCCTCCACGGGAGACATGGCAATGTAGGATCCGTTTCTCATGGGCTGAGCGGCAGGAGCTTCGGGCGATTCGTCCGTTTTGTCGCTAACTTGCGTGTACGCCGTCTCGTCTTTGGCCGTCTGGAGGGAGAAAGTGAATTCGGTTAGCGTCAAATGGTGGAAAAAGGTGCCGAAACAGGACTTAGAAGACAACTGGCGTGGCAAAGAGGGCCGAAACGATTAATACTACCATAAATTCCGGACTATAAGCCGCTACTTTTTTCCCTAACTTTCAACCCTGCGACTTATTCAGTGATGCGGCCAATTCATGTAATTTTTCTAACGGCCGCTAGCGGCGCTCCAGTGTTGCTACCATTAACTGCCCTGTCAAAACTATATTATTATTAAAGCTTTGAAAACTCTCTCGGTGTACCGTCTTTCTTTGTAAATATGTGTAACCCATATGTAATATGTATTGGCAACTGTATATATTTGTAATGTATTTATTTTAGACACTTATTCTGATATGTTTTGCACGGGTGAATGAAAAATGAGGGGCGGAACAAACGCGGGGTGCCGCTAAAGGTGAGGGACGGACAAGGAAAGAAGAGGGGGTAAAAAGTTGGTTAAAGGAAAAGGAGTTGCGCGAGTAATTGTTCATCTGATATATTTTTCCCACCCTTACCTTTGGAAATATACACTTTTTTTCCTTGAAGTACTTTCAACGGGACCTGGACTCTGCAGGTCTGCATCAAACCTTAAGTATTTTCCTTTTTTTTTTCCATTCATTGTTCCGGCTGTGATTTTTAGACTGTGGACTTTAATGAGGGCCATTTAGTTTCAATTGCGGGACTTGAAGTCGGGTTTGGGTTAATTTTGTGTTACATGTTTAAATGTGAGCGCATGCGGCTTATATACAGGTGCGGCTTGTGTATGTACAAAATCGGTTTTCCTCTTAAAATGTGGTGGGTGCTGCTTATAATCAGGTGCGCTCTATAGTCCGGAATTTACGGTAGTTTTATTTGGACCAAAATATCTTGCTCGCTATTCCACAGGAAATCCACATCACGAGCAGTCTTAGGCGACCAATAGCGACTGCTCACAGCCAGCTGGTTTCCAGTTGGCCCATGCAAACTACTAAAAGTGCTGCAAATTCTTGTGTGTACATCTATTTAAAGTTACAGGAACTTTCATTTTAAATAAATGTAAATAGTCTACATTTATATAGTGTTTTTCAAGTCAATGAAGACCTGCCAAAGCGCTTTACAATGTGCTTCACACTTTTCCCTTAGACAATAATTAACCTGGTAATAACGACCTATTAAAAACATGGTAAGTTGTTATATTACAAATGCATTTCAAACAGGGTGCCATTTGCGCTAATTAGTAACAAGAGGTAGTTCTCAGCTTGAGTATGGTTGGAGAACCCTGCACCAGATGCTAACGAGCAATGTTCCCTGTAATTTTCCACGGGTCTGAGCGTTCACACAAAGTCGGTGAGCAACGCTTGAAACAACAGTGAGCAACAGCAATCCCAAGCGTGGCAACTAAATCATTATAAAACATGTCCAAAACTTGACATCAAGTTACATTTCGCTGAGTTTCCGGCAATGCAAAATTATTTTTCTCTTTTGAATAAATTGACTCATGTACGATTGCAAAGGTTGCACGGCCTACAAACGTCATTTGTTTTTACAACAATTTTTTCACAAGATTTCCATTTCTTTTTTTTTTCTGGTATTGTTTGTCGCATAATACTAACATTTTTGGGGAATTACTTGGTCGGTTGCACGATACACAACTGTATTTAATCACATTTTTTAGTGGAAGTACAATGTTGGCAACAAGATTCACTTGATATAATTGGAAATTATTTGAATGCAACACAAACTTTCTTCTTTTTTCCGTGTTTTTTTTTCTACTTTTTTAAAAAAATCTCATTGTGTTCATTTTTTCCGAGCTGTTACTTTTTTCTTTTTGTTTTCTATTTACTTTTTTCCTACATCTTTCTTTTTTTCTGGCTTTTTTCAAAATGTTTCCTTCTCTTTTTCTTTTCCTTTTGTTTCTTTTTTTTTTCTTCAGCTTTTCACTACTTTTTCATTTTGGTATTTTTTCTTTTTTGTTATATTCCCCCCTTCCTTTAAGTCATTTTGTGCATAATTTTACATAATATTTGGTCATGTTGGGATTAAAGAAGCAAAAACAACCTGAAGAGCCGTTTAGGACCCTTTTAGTGAGCCGAGCTGAGGAAGCCGGTTCTCGACAAACTCTACTAACTTTACTCAACTTCGTTCGACTCAACTTCAAAATACCGCATTTAGGACACAACGTCAGGGGAACCCGTGTATTTTTACCTTCATGCACTGTAACTTTGACTTAAGTCGCTTCTTAATAAGTAATTTTGAGCCCTCATTTTAGTGCGCTGGCTAGATTTTCTTGTGCGCCGAAAATGTGCGAGTAGTGCGCAATTGCGCACGCGCGCAGCTTAGAGGGAATACTGCTAACGAGTAGATGCTAACAACTCCATTTTCCTCAATCTCAATAACTCCAAGACTGCAGCTCATAGTAAAAATCATTACTTTCTCGTGGATTCAAAGAATGTTGCAAATCCAAGTTATAGTAGTAACGATATTTTAATACTACAATATGTAGAAATCGGTGAGAATTGTATAAACACTTTGCCAACATGTATAACTCATTTAGTGATACCTCAAATTTTCCTCACGATCAACAGAATTCCTTAGACATTTTAAGTGTACAGTAAGTGTTTGGGCGTCATCAACAGTCGCATACCTGCCAACCTCAGCCGATTGCTCTATTAATGGTTAGAATTTGCCTAATTAAGCAATAAACCTTATAAACACAGTGCGGCACCTATTTACTCAAAACAAGATAGACTATGTAGAATACCGTGATAATTTTAGCAATCTATGATGGTGTCATCTGCCACCAGTGACCAAGACGATACTAATTAAAGCCGAAAAAGTGCCGTAAATTATTGTGTGTATGTTTACTTAAAATTAAAGCTACTGTAACTTTAAGTGTACAGTAAGTGCTTGCGCATCATCAACAGTCTCATACCGTTCAACCTCAGCCAATTGCTCCCTGTATTATTGGTTAGATTTCCCATAATTTAGCAATAACAAACCTAATAAACACAAAGTAGCACCCATAGCAAGATAGACTACGTAAAATACTGTGGCAATATTCACAATCCACGATGATATTGTTATCTGCTACCAGTTATTTCAACAATACCAATTAAAGCAGAAAAAGTGCAGTAAATTTTTGTGTGTATATCTATTTAAAGTTACAGTAACTTTAATTTAAGGTGTACAGTAAGTGCGCATCAATGAAATGAAATGATTTGCATTTATATAGCGCTTTTCAAGTCAATGACTTCCCAAAGCGCTTTACAGTGTGCTTCACATTGCCCAATAGCGGCCGTGCAGCCATGTAAGGCGCTAACCTGCTTATTGGGGGCTTTAGGGGTTCAGTGTCTTGCCCAAGGACACTTCGACATGTAACACGGAGGAGCCGGGATTCGAACCTGTGATCTCATGATCCCCAGACGAGTGCTCTACCTCCTGAGTCTTCAATTAAAAAATTACTAAATACTGTGTAAAAATTGTTATACAGCACTCACAATTTGAAATGCTCAAAACACGTATAAAATACATGCAAAAATGTCTAAATTGACAGGTATGCAATCTCAGTCGCACCTCCTTAAAAATTAAATGCACGTCTATGCCAGGGGTCTTCAACCTCTAGAAGTTGAGAGTTACTTTTTGTCAATAATTAACGCAAAGGCACACAGTTTGATATGCATTTCTAAAAAACCTTATGTTATTACTATATTTTTACTGTGTTATTACCAGGTCAAATTATTGGAAGTAGGATTAAATACTCAGTCAACAGAAAAAATAATCTTACAGGCAATTCACACAGACTCAGCATCAGTGAGCTATTTTCGAAATAGGTCTGTGGGTACCTGTGCTGTTCTTAGGGGGCACCATATCGGAGACCCCTGATCTATGCCAATTTGTCTAACCCTTTACCTTTGGTCCCAACATTAAAAACAAAACATGCTTTGAAGATACAAGGTCAGAAATGATTCCTCACATTACGTCAATGTTTAGAAACTTCGTAGATGGAAAAAAAGGCTCCTATTAATACCGCATTTCCTCATTCAGTGCCTATATCAATTTACAGGGAGGAGCAGGTGTCTAAAACATAGCAGGTTGGATTGCTAATGTTAGTGTACCAATTCAAATAAAGTCTCTCTCCCATACTAAAGGGGGGAACAACTTTGATGACGTCAATTATAGGGAGGAAGATGAGAACGGTTTACCGTGATTTCTACATGCACGGTATATTTTTATCAACAGACCAGGGGTCATCAGTAATTGATTTTTGGGAAAAAAATAAATATTTAAGTGCGAAAAAATTAATGTTAATTTTTTCGCGGCAAGGCCAATTAATGGGTATTTATTGGATTTCTAGCCATTAATTGGTAATTTAATGGTATACTAGCCGTGTCAATATGGTCGAACAAACTGGTCCCTCTAATCTTTACTTTTAGTACAAAAAATATCTTCTGAGTTATTGGTGATCACATCAGCTACCGTATTGTTGGGGCTTGTTTTTATTCATGTGTTAGCTGTACTGGAGAACCGCAGAATCAACGGAGCGAAATACAAATGAAAGTGGCGGACCTAGATTGCATTCCAAATAACGACATCAATTGATTCAATTGATTGACGACATCAATCTGCGTGAAGTACTCTCTAACCATTTTTTCCTGTGCGAAGATTACAATCAATACAGCGTAGTAGTAGTGTACAACGTGTGCGTATGTGCATCCACGACGTACGTGCTTGAGGCAAAACGTGAGCCAATCAACAAGCCCGATTTTGTCCCGACCAATAAAAAGCTGCTTTGCAACCACACTACGTACGTACAGCTACCGTGTTTCCCCGAATAAAGGCCGGCCTTACTTCAAAATCATCGTCAAAAATTGGGGTTTGAAATAAAAATATGTGCAAAAGTAATAAATTTTCGCTAAAAATTTCTTAGAAAAGCATTGCCGTTGTTAAATAACGTTGATATCTACGGTTTTCATAGGTAATATGAGCCTCTTATTTGCAGGAAGGTTGAATTTCATTTCTCATAAAAAGCTGGGCCTTATATTCAGGGTGGGTCTTATACTGTAATGGGGGAAACACGGTAGCTTACGCGTATGCATGCACTGTCCCGATTGTGCGTGTATGTGACCTTGACCGCATACGAAATGCTTGCGCGGCGTGAAAATTTGCACGTTTGTTGACTAACAAAAAACCCGAATATTTTCGCAATTAATGGGTTGCAATAATTGATAATTATTTAAATTTTGCAATAAATGGATTTATGAGTTTAAGCAACCATTCCATTAATTGTTCGCAATTAATGGCATTAATTTTTCACCAATCATTTATTGCTGACCCCTGCAACAGACCCGTTAAATGTATTGCGAGCGTGTTGTTAGTAGCGTGTTGCTACCCTTCACAGGCACGGTTTGGGATGAAAGTTATAATATTATTATTAAAGCTTTGAAAACTCTCTCGGTGTACCGTCTTTCTTTGTAAATATGTGTAACCATGTATAATATGTATTTGCAACTGTATATTTTTGTAATGTATTTATTTTGGACACTTATTCTGATAAGTCTTGCACTGACCAATTAAAAAGAAGGGGCGTAACAGACGCGGGGGATGACGGGAAGTGGGGACCGGTAAAGGTGAGTGTCTGTGGACACGGCAGACAATAATGGATATATATTTTTCCCCATCCTTGCCTTTAGAAATATACACTTTTTTTCCTTGGATTACTTTTAATGGGACCTGGACTTGCAGGTCTGCATTCAATTTTAAGCACCGGTATCATTTTCCGTAATTTAGCCGGCTGTGGTTTTCGAACTGTTTATTTTATGTTCAGTTAAAATCGAGGGACTCAAAGTAGGATTTGGGTCAATTTTGAGATAGTGTCACATGTTTTAATGTGGGCGCATGCAGCTTATAAACAGGTGCGGCTTGTGTAAGTACAAAAGCGGTTATCCTCTTAAAATGTGGTGGGTGCGGCTTATAATCAGGTGCGCTCTATAGTCCGGAATTTACGGTATGTATACATGATATTCATGCAACCTTGATATAAAAATAGTACCTATATTATCACAAAGTTTACTCTTTTAGGCATTTCCTTTGAAAGTATCCAGCAAAATTAGCGTTTTAAACCAAATACAATAGAAAAGACCCAAAAATGTTAAACTTCAAAAGTCTCCTTTTAGGACTTCTTGAGGAAATACGTTAAATGTGGAGCCCTTATATAAAATACACCAGTATTGAAACAGACTCAAAGCAAAGGCACCGAGTGAAAAACCAATTAAGACCCAAATGGGAATTAAAAATAAGGAAAGATGGCAAACAAAAACAGAAAACATGGCAAACAAGGCAACAAAAAAATTGAAAAAGACTTACAGCAAAAGAATGAAAAGCCTCAGTAAAATCAATGCGTTTTACTTCGTTCTAAAACAGAAAAAGGGGGACAAAAAGGCAGGGTTACTGAAAATTCAAACAGGGTTAATACACAACAAAAAAGGCTTCACATAACAATAAAGGCATCTTCAAAAAATATCACCATGCTAAACCAGAAACATATTTAAACTTCTTCATATAAATAGTGATACGTCAAGTTTAATTTGTTAGCTTAGCACGCTTAGCTTACAAACAACCTCAACCATTTTGAGTTGGCTTAGTGAATGCAGCTTTTTAGGCTAGCACCTGGACAAAAATACACTTGTTATATATAATTACGTTTCTCCACATTTTTTTTTGTTAAACGAACTACAAATGCTTCAATATATGCTTTTGCAGACAAGGATGTCAAAGAGCTAGTGGATTCAGTTACTAGGCTAATGGCTTAGCATGCAAAAGATGCAAATATCAAATATCTTGCTATTAGTCACAATTTTGGGAACATTTCTGAATACAAACAAATAGTGACAAATATCTTGTTGAATGTAGCTTATCAAGCTAGTTTGTCTGGAAGCTAGCCTAAGTGTTTATAAAAATAAAGTAGCCCTTTTAAAGAGTAGATAGTCAAACTGAGGTAACTTTGGCTTAAAATCCAGTCTGATTTAAAAACCTCCCTTTGTCTTCATTTTAAGACATATTTGTACTTTTACTTCATAATTAGTACGTGGAAATGTAAATAAAAACAGACTTCATTTTCTCTAATGTTGGCTTAAGTCTAAGAAATGTCCTAAAATTGAAAGTTCCCAAAAATGTAGGGGATTTAATTATTAATTATTTGTTGGGAAAATAAAACTAGCCGATTCAGTTAACCAGGGTAATAGCCTAGCATGCTAAGAAAGCAAACCATTTATATTCACAATTTGGGGAATAGTTTCAATAAAATGCAAGTGTGTTTTCTTTTAATATTCTGATTTTTAGGATCGTTACGATAAATTAAATGAAGTTTCTCGATTAAAAGATGGGGTGCGCCATTTGAACACTTAAGGCTGAAATCATGGCAGCAGAGTAACACGATCTGCGTGCAGATATATTATATTTCTTAGACTCGCTCATCTTTTTTCATCTTTTAGGGGTTTGTTCCGCCCCGAACAAGCCAAACAAAAGCAAGATGAAAATAGATAGGCGCAATGGAAAACAAAGCACAAGGGCTCTTGGGCATTGTTAGCACATACTTAATCGAGGACACCTCAAACTACGTACCCCACCTTTAAACCAACACAATTTAACATTTGAGAAAGAAGTTACTTAAAGAAAGACAGCATATTACCCAAAAAGATGCATTCATTTATAAATAAAGGAAACTAGTCATGCTAGTTTTGCTGTTAAGGAAGCGTGCAATTTGTTAGTTATCATGCCCCAGGTTTACTGCTTAAAACATTTCACCAAATCTAAATCTAGCGTTTCGTTTAGAACAGGCATGTCAAACTCAGCTTAGGGGTCGGATCCAGACTTTCTCAGGGGACCGGATCAGTTAAAAAAAAAAAAATATCGACGCCAAATATTCAGATTTCTTTTTCAGTACTATGCTTAACCATTCAGTTAAATTTGGACCCTACCCTTCAAATTCTAATCACAAATGATAATGGATCTTTTTTAAGCACATTCATTCATAAACTCTGGAAAGAATGTGTTAACAAATTGTTTATTTTAACATATAATTGCAGCTTTACATCTGAACCAACTCACCACAAACATAAAACAAGTGGGAGCTATGAATAAAAAAAGTGCTTGCCTCAATTGTCATTGCTTTGAGATGAATTGTAAAACAAACCTACAAATTAACAGTTTTGGAAGTGAACGGGCTATATGTCAGATATACTACTAGTCTGGGCTGACTGAAGCTGAGAAAACACTGAACATGAGACCAGACTGGACGTTTTTTACGCTTTTACTGCACTCCAGCGGTGGGAAGGGGCAGTTGGTTTCTATTTATTTAAAAAAAAAAAAAAAATCATAATTTTTGATATAAATGATGTAGAGACTTGCCTTTTATCAACATACTCAAATTTAGGACGGGCTGGATCTGGCCCGTGGGCTGAATATTTGGCATGCCTGTTTTAGCATCAACAACACTAAAACTACACTACTGGCAACTACAGATTATTACATTATCATTACTACAGAGGGGTTAAACCACATTGGTTTTTTTGCGGGGTACTCACCTTCTTCTGGCGATTTCGGCAGAACAAGACCACGAGGACCATCAGCAGAATGAGGCCCATGCCCACGATCAGTAAAGGGAAATTAGACACTAATGTGACGATAAGGAGCAATGTCCTCATCTGGGCGGCTGAATCGTCGTCCACTGTTGCCGTCTATTGCAGGAGAAAAATTCACGTGATGAAAAATTTCAGGTTAAGAGTCCTAAAGTTTACCAGCAGCGGTCATTCTCACCTCATTCACATACATGATGGGGAAAATGGTTTCGTTGAGGAACTTTGTGTCACTGGAATATAATAGAGGGCACTTTAGAAAAGGACGAAGGAAAGATATGGGAAACCAAATCTGCAGAAAGCGACTTACGGGAAACCTGTGATTCTTTTCAGGATGACGTTGAGCTGAGCGCGCTTGCAGGCCCGAATAGGAACCCCAGTTGTCTGTAAATAAGATAATGTAACTGGTTAAAAGATCAAAAACCAAGATTTAAGAGAGCTTACGACTAAAATGGGACTGGAGTATAATATTAGGTTAATTTAAGGTCATTTTAAACAAAAATGATACACTCAACCCTAAAAATTGCTCTTAAATTAAGTTAAAAAAAATCATCCTGTGCAAAACATTGACAATAACCTGTATATTCGTTTTAACACAACTTTACCTTCACAGTTTTGTGCAAAAAAACCCCTCATGTTTATAACATTTCCCTAGCCTCAATTAAGAATTGCTATATATTGGAAATACTGCAATTTCCAGACTGTAAAATATAAATATTTGCTTGAGAAGTTATGGTACTTGCTCAAAAGCTTAAAAATCAATACCAGCTTTGAGTGATTTCAATTAAAGTTTCAAATTCCCTGCCTTTTACGTTTTTATTCAAATTTAAAAACGCAAATTAATTAAATCATTTTAGCAGTCACATTTTAAAAGCTAAAGCTAAACTGTAGTTTCCCATTTTCACCAATTATTAGGATGTTGATTAAAATAAACAACTATTTTATAATGTCATTAAACCCCACCCCCCCCCCACCCCCCCACCCCCCCCCCCCCCAAAAAAAAAAAAAACAGACATAAAAGTTCCCTGAATGTTCCATTTTGCTTTAACGGCATTAGCACTAGCAAATCTGGTTTAGAATTCTGTGGTTACTAAAGAGTCTTAGAATATCTATTGACACCCATTTGGAGCTCGACTTTAAACTAAACACGAAATCATTATTTTTCCTGCTCTTTAATACGTTATATTTCTGAAATAATTGGAAAATTGGGCAGCATGGCTACGCAGTGGTTAGCGCGTGTGCGGCAGAGTTCTGAGGTCATGAGATGGGACCTCCTGTGTGGAGTTTGCATGTTCTCCCCGTGCTTGCATGGGTTCCCTCTCACATTCCAAAACAATGCAGGTCCAACTTGTCCCGAGGTATGTGTGAGTGAGTGAATTGTCTGTCCCTTTGTGCCCTGTGACTGGCTAGCAACCAGTTCACGGTGTCCCCTGCCCAAAGACAGCCTAGATGGGCTCCAGCACCCCCGCGACCCTATTGAGAATAAGCGGTGCAGATAATGGATGTATGGATGGATAATTGGAAAATTTATAGCACGAGTATTATTTTTCCTTCTAAATGATGGACTGATGTAAAAACAAGAATGATTTGTTGTTAGATTTCTGACACCAACACACTACCATATGTGCAGAATCTAAGGAGTTTTAAAGAGTCCTTACCGGCTGCAGGTCCAGGTAGGTCTCGTGCTCCTCCTCGTTGGGATTGAGGCCTTCGATGGCATTGATGTACTTTGGATCGGCCTGGTAGAAGTGCGGGAAGGAAACCACGATGGGGGCGCCTTGAGGAAAGAGCGCGAAAGGAACACAAACAAGTCAACGGTCGCTCTTTAACTCCTCAAGGTAGATAAACACGAACGTGAGATAGACGTGTTTGTGGAGCTATAATTGATGTACAGCTATAGATAGCGCTGGCATGTGTTTTGAGGACACGGGTGACACAAACATCCAGAGTCTAGATTACTTGTCGCATGGAGATTAGGAAATAAACTTTACCATGAAAACACACTCTTGAATTAAACTGGCTTCGTACGCCAAATTCAAGGACTTTCAAAGCCAGTTTTCCAATTTCTCCAGTACCAATACAAGAAGAAATCCAGTGTAAATCATATATTTTGCAGAGCCACATATACATCTTCAATTCACTAGTCTTTCTGCGTTGGAATCGGGGTGGGTTCATAAGACCACACCCAGATTCATTTTCGATTATTGACAGAAAAAGCTATGGCCTCTGAATGGTTTTTTTTTCCATTTATGTTCCAGATCAGGAGTCAAACTTTTTGAACCAGAGAGCTTCTTTGTATGTCATATATTAGTGCGAAGGGATACCAGTTTGGTTTGCATTTCAAAAATAACTTATTAACATTTTGTTACTACGTTATTACCAGGTTGTAATTATAAGGAAAAGAGTAAATAGGTTCTGTCAAACACTCAAACATCTGCCTTGTTTTAAGGGGACAGAATGATTAACATAATATATAGGCTAATTTTAAAAAGACTTTTGGAGGAATTGATCATGTCACTGGTTTTTCATGCCAGTAAGAAATCAAACTTCCCTAGAAAATCACAATGCAACATCACTGGTGAGCTCTTATCAGAAGCGGTCAGTGGGTTAATCAGGGGTTCTTGTTGAGATACCCAGTGCTTTGGAGCACCAGGCTGGTAACCCCTGTTCCCGATGTTTGATGTCAAAGCACTTCTTTAGAACATTTCAAAAAGCAAATTGTGTCACTATCAAAATATTTGCTTAAGGAAACCAATCAGGCAGTGAAAGGTCCCAACAACTGAAGCAGTTTAATTTCCATTTTAGATTTAAAATGTGTGTGAACTTTGATTTTTTTTTTTGACAGTTTATCGTACTAAAGAAATAGCAACCTCAGTTGATACAATGATATCGTTAAAAGCCTTCATTTGTATGGTTTGTCCCTGTAATCCATATAATACGTTAACCCAGGGTGCACTTGTGTCTGATAAGAATGAATGGTTGAAGGAATGCAAACAGCTAAGTCCAGAGGTGAGCGTGCGGCACGATGTCGGGGATGCTCCTTGCGCTCTTTATCTCGGCGGCAGCTCTCCACTCAACATGCTCAAATACTACGATCGTTGCCACAGTCAATCATTAAAAACTATCAAGATTTGCCGGATCGGCTGGATAAGGGAGTCCTTTCAGGTTAAGTGAAAGACTTATTTTAAAGAAAATGTGGGGAAGAGTGTGGACATATTTGGACAATTGATAACTGGTAGTCAGCCAATGATTAACAAGAAAAGGTAAATTGCCTGTATAACTGGCTCGCATAATTTTCTTTGCAAGGGGGAGGGATGAACAGAAATGAAAATTTGGGGCAGAAACTAAAACGAAAATATGAAACGCTTGGTCATAAATCAAAAGTAAAACGCAGAAAAACTGACTAGCTAAAAAAGGTACAATATACAATGATAACTGTCAAGCATATTCCTAGATGCTAACTTTAGGTGATTAATTCATTAAATTCCAGCAGTGGGCTGTTGGGGCTTGCCAGGCCTTCTCTGCTGGCCTAAAGAATATCTGAATCAAGTGTAGTTCACTATATTTTGTCCATGAATACTCATTAAATAATTCTAAATTGGTTCAGCTTCCTTTCATTGTTTTCCACCTGGTTGTGCCGCTTCCAAATGTGTGCTTTCATATTTAAATCAATCACATTTCAGCCATTTCTTGTAACTAGGGTCAGAAACATACTCAAAGGCCCTCACAATCAGCAGTGCAGGCCCATAGGCATAAAATAATACGATAAAGCTGTTGGAATCTGAATTGGTAAACTGAGTTGGTGAACAAATGCCTGCTTGCAGGCCTTGGGAAATGACACCGGTTTCACAAAATAATTGGCTAGGAGTCAGTCTTTGTGTCCACTGCTTCTGCCAAATGAACTTTTTCAGCACGAAATCGATAAAAACGTATGCCAGAAATACGACAGGACAGGCTCGACTTTCAGCGTCATCTTCGAAGAGCCGATTTCTTTCTTACCTTGTCGACAGACGCTGACTTTGAGAACGCCCGTGCCCAAACAGTCTCCAGCGGGCACGCAGAATCCCTCGTTGGCCGGGTTGTCCACGGGACTCATGAGCACGTCATTTGGTGGCGCAAAGCGATACGCTTGGATGCCTTTCACCTCCACGTCCTTCACGTACGAGAGATGGATGGACCTTCAGGAAGAAATAGCGGCAGTTTGTGAACCCCGTGTTCTCATTTCTGCGATTCGAGTTTATTTTGTTTTACTGCAGTGGTTCTGAACTGCTCTAACCTGAGGACTCACCATTTCGCCCTGATGACGAGCTGCGACCAAAATCAAGAAAGAAAATTTTGTTCTCAAATCTATCAAATGAAAGTTTAAAGTAGAGATGGCAAAATATATTCCTATACAGTATCCTTGCACATAAGCCTACATAGCATATAAGTGATTAATTGGCCACATACTAAAAGAAGTTTTGAACCCAAAATATATATTTTTAAAAAACAAAAACATATACCTAAACAACAACAATTAGTTAATTGTATAGAT
This sequence comes from Urocampus carinirostris, assembly GCF_059441175.1. Classification (NCBI taxonomy): domain Eukaryota; kingdom Metazoa; phylum Chordata; class Actinopteri; order Syngnathiformes; family Syngnathidae; genus Urocampus; species Urocampus carinirostris. Next base: position 34,403,959 of record NC_142353.1, on the reverse strand, counting down.
AATACAGATCAATGTACTAGTGTCACCGTTTTCCACTTTTCCTTCCCATTTTCACAAACTATTTTGGGACTAATTATGGGCAGAAAAAGGAAATAAAACTAACAAAATCACAATAAAATGAAATGTGGTCCCTCACAAACTGATTGAGCGACACTAGTTGACTGAGCAGCGAGAAGAGATCGAGCAGGGCATTAACGCCATCTAGTGTGTAATCACCCTCAGTTTTCTCGTCTAAGCATAATTGTAATTAAGGCCTGCGACCCACTGAAAACAAGTCCGCGACCCACTTTTGGGTCCCGACGCACTAGTTGAGAAACACTGTTTAAGGTTTTAGGATAAGACATATCGGATCACACATACCTGCAGAGATCGGCTGCAAAGATATACAAAAGCTCGTTTCTGTTGATGAGAGGGTGGAAAACAGCGCCGTCCGTGCCGTTGATCATGTTGCTCTGGTTGGATGACCAAAATGTCATCTCCCTAGTCACAAAGAAAAAAAAAACATTTTAAAACCTTGGTTTGACACAAAAGATAAGCCGTTAAACAGTATAAACAAACCACTGACAGCTATACACGTCAAACATCAATTCAAGATTGACATGAGGAACTAAATTAATTGAATGGTCGAATATAATGCAGTAGCACATCCAATATCACACTTAAAAAATAAAATATTGTACTCCTGGCATAATAATTTGCTCATTCCAAGTAAATCAAATAAAGAAAAAAATTAAAATGATCTGTTATTGCAGAAGTACCGTTAATAAGATTCTTATTAATACTAAATATATTAATACATAAAATAAGAAAATATAATGTCTATTACAAGAAAACCGTAATGGAAATTACACTAATACATGAAAGTGAAATTATTTTATTAAAATGAAAAAAAAATTACTGCTTAGATATAGTCAAGTCATGTTTATTTGTATCAGCCCTTAATCACTAAGAGTCTCAAAGGGCTGCACAGACCACAGATTATTGCAAACCACAGACTATTATGACACCATCCCCTAATCTAAAACCTACATGAGGACAAGGAAAAACTCAAAAACCTCAACATGAGGAAAACGAAGAAACGAAAATACGTAAAACATTAAATAAAATGAGAATACTTTATCATAGTGTTTCCGTAATGCGGTGGTTAACACATTCGCCTAATGCACGAAAGGTTCCCGGTTCAAGACCAGGGGAAACATTTGTTGGCCTGGAGAGGGATGGCCGCCACCAGGCTGTACTTGCCCAAGACACACCACAGGAAATGGTGCCCCCTACGACCCTAGTGGTTAAGGGAAACCTCCACCCGCCCACATATTATGAGAAATATATCAAAATAAAACACATGTTTTTTTCTATAAAATGTAAAAAAAAAAAGATTTAAAAGGAGTTAAATTATTTGCACTAGATAACTCTCTTTAAAATATGATTATTTTACTGGATTTGGGGGTATACATTTAAAGAGAACTTAACAGTACATATAAATAAATGCCTTCTGATGTGTTTTTAACAATAATTTGCCATCGATAATGTCTCTTACACGCTTTCCAAACTAGGACAAATACTACTTTTTCTTTAATTCTTGTTGTATTGACACTTCCTCAAATCTGTAGTACAAAGTCAAATGGGGTAGCCAAACATTCATTTTGCAATCGTGCTCTACTTAAACGGAGGGAGCAAAGGCTTTCCTCTTAGGTCTTGTGTAACAGAGCAAATATTGAGAAAACCCTTACTGGACATAACTGATAGAGGAAGGAGAACTATTCAAAACAAAATAAAATTAAAAAACAACAACAAAAAAAACCCCTTGACAGCAGTTTTCCTTAAATTGGAAGAGGCCGACTCATTTTCCAAGGCCTACAGAAAATGATGTTCTATTCCTATATAGGTACAAAATATAGCCAAAAAACATCATGTTTCATTAGAAAAAAAATGTATGTTTCCATATTTTACCATTGTTTAATAAACATCAATTGAACAAGTTTCCAAAAAGACTTCTAGAAATTACTTATTTTTTGTGAATGCATTTTTTTGCTGCATTTATGATCCCTTCAATATCTAAAGCATGCTTCCCATAAACACAAGGGCACTTTGCTCGCAAAATATCATTTTATTGCAAGAACACTAAACTGATGTATGAATGCTGCATAATGTGCACGAAATGTCATCCCTCTTCGACCAAGCAATGTCATTGGGACTGTTGAAGCGTTAGCTGTCTGTACTTATCCATTGATTTGCTACTCCGACCAAACTACTTCACTACGCCTACTCGCCATGCACACTTTAATGGCTGGATACAGGAAGCAAGACTGGGAAGTGAGGGGTCACTCAATGTGTGAACAAAGATATGATCAAAGCCCCTCTGCCATCTAACAGTGATTTTTCATATTGAAATTATTCCTAGAGGCTTGATACTTACTGATGAGCAGCAACCAACACTTTATAACAGTTTTTAAAAATAAAAGTCAAGTCATGTTTATTTGTATAGCCCTAATCACAAGGTGTCTCAAAAGGCTGCACAGACCACAGATTATTGTAAACCACAGACTATTATGACACCATCCCATGATCTAAAACCTACATGAGGGCAAGGAAAAACTCAAAAACCTCAACATGAGGAAAATGAAGAAAAATTGATAAGGGGCCGCACAAGGGGAAATCCTCCTGGTATTTTCACATTTTGCCACTCAAAGGAATATGCTTCTGTAAACATTCATACGTTATGGCATTGAATGAAATTATAAAACTATCTTAAATTACCTGAGTCCGTTCCACGTGTCAATTTTGCCATAATCCATGTAGTCCTGCTCACCAGTGTGAAACACAAACTCCCCCTCGTGCGTTCCGTTTTTCTGCAAAAAGGAAAAGCGAAAGAGGGGCAGGTTGAGGCACGGAGCGCATGCTGGTTATGCACCGAGTCAGAACGCGTTTGCGTCCTTTCGCGATAATGAGCAGCATGAAGAAACACCGCTTTGTGTTTGGCTGACGGGACACAATCGTCGAATACAATAACCCTCAGACTGAGCACAAGGAACGGTCGTAATTGGATGTTGGGGGGGAGACAAAGTACAGTAATTATTATTTTACAAAAATGTTTTGGGGACTGGGGTACTCAATGGGATAATGCAACTGACTTTTTTTGAACAAAGAGCTACTTTTTAAAACGGGACATTGTGGAAAATGTGACCACCAGATGTCACTGCATTGTGTAGTGCGATTGAAAACGACTGTTACAAACCGCAAGCAAAGTTAAAAACTACTTTGAAAATCTCTTTAATAAAGCGTTGAGTGATGATTTCGATAAAGAAAACAAAAACAGATTTCCGAAATCATTTTTTACATGACAGTGAAAGTTATTGTATACTGATCAAATAACAAAAACACTTTAAAAGGTCAATTTGTAATTTTTAAATATGAAATGTTGCCTTATGGTGTAGCGCAACCGAAAACGAGTGCTAAAAAGACAAAAATAGAAACTATGAAGACTCAAAGCGCCCAAACCGCACTATTTTTCCTTCTCATTTTTTTTGCAGAGCCTTTGTTTTTTTTGTAGCACCCGTAGCAGCAAAATGGCAAAAAGTCCTGTCAGTTCCCCCCCTAAGAGATACTCCCGTAAAACAAGAAAAAAAAATCCTTGACTTACAAGTATTAAAAAAAGATAGCTAGATAGATAGATAGATAGATACTTTGTTCATCCCCGAAGGGAAATTCACATTTCCAGCAGCATCCCTGAGCTGAGAACAATCGAGAACAATCAAAAATAACACGGGAGCTGCTGGAGTGGCTGCCATTCGTGACGGCGCCGGAAGAAAAGATTCAATTTGAATCATGTACAAACAAACAATTGAATCATGTACAAACAAACAAACAAAATATTCATGTTTCAATAAGTAGATGCAAGTTTATATGATGGTTCGTGCATTTTTGCCATCGTCAGATCAACCGTTTTTTGAAATATTATTTCTAACCATGAGGCGGTGCTAAATAATACACAATGTCCTTTAAAATAGCCATTCATACAAATGCTTGAACCAAAAATTGCTTTATACCATTTGAAACTATTGATAGAGTATTTATCCAAGAGAAAACTGATTCCTTTTAAGACATCTCATAATAATAAGATACCAAAAAAGCCTTTCCATAATAATAAATTTCAAAAATAAGTTTCGGAAATAACATTTAGATTACATTGAAACCAAAATTATATTATATATCTAAAGTAAATGATTATTTAAAAAAAACTAAATTAAAAAACATATTGTCTGACAATTCATGGTCTCCCCCTGTTCATCCAGATAGAAAAACTCAAATTCCACATTATAATACCATCGAGAAAAACAAAAAAAATGTCCCCCTCCCCTCAACTGTCCAGACAATTTTTCACAACCATATATAACCCGGTTTTCCGGACAATAAGGAGCACCTAATAAAAGAAAATTTCCCCAAAATTATAATAATATATAATCCGGCGCGCCTTATAGGCCAGAAACAGTTAACAAAATAAGAAATGCATAACAATAGACTGAAATGCTTCTACATTCAGTAACCATTTATGAAACTATCAACTTCATTTAGTTGGGAAATCAGATCTCCTAATATTTATTATGCGACATTATGCGCATTATGACGTTGAGGGATGGTATTGCGAAGATTAGTGTATAAAATATGTGATTATTATTATTATTGTAACTATCAAAAATTATTGATATCTGACCCATGTAATAAGTATATCCATGAGATTTTGTTGTATTGGACACAAGAGGAGCTATCTATAAAATGTATTTCATAGGGAAGATAAAGGGGTAGGAAAAATAAGCATCTGCTTCTGACTACCCCTTTTCGAACATGTTATGTGACATTCTGTTGTTGACTCATTGTTTTTGTCCTGTTTTTATTTTTATGTTCAAAATAAAAGTTTTCATTCATTCATTCATTTATGTTCTTTGAAATAAGTTTTTTTAGTAGTAGTTGTACCACATATTAAAAAAAATAGCTTACAGGGGGATAATTTGAGGGTGCGCCTTATAATCAGGCGTGCTTCAGTGCAGAAAATGAGGTATTGGAAAGAAATGATAAATCAGCAGAAACACTATGTTATTCAATAAATATGTAAATCTGAACGTCTAAAATTGTGAGTAGTTAAGCTGAAATCTATTTGTAGTTACATACTTCAATGATCGTTTTTCCACAACATTTCTCAAAAAAACTTGAATGGGATTCAACTCCCCTATGTGAACAATATGTTACTTAAACCAAATCAGTTTATGTAAAAAATAAAAATAAATGAATGGTTTTCGTAGAAATTTATGTAACCATTGTGGTTGAAAAAAATAAATACAATAAAAATCCTCGCCACCCAAATGTTCGAATTGGATTGTAACAAAAAATAGGTCCCAAATCTGTAAACACACTGCAGTCTGTTTATAGGTATGGGTGGTCCCATTAATTCCAGTCAACACACTTAGTGAGTCACCAAAATAAGAGGCTCATAAGAGGGCCTGAAAGCGTCATTACACACACTGGAGAAGTTGTGCAACGCCAAAAAGGAAGTCTGAATGCGCAATACTTTACCTTCCACATAAGACCGAAGTACTCGTCCACGTCCGGCTTCATGGAGTGGATTTTTGAGAGGATGGGGTCTTTGAAGCCCCAAAGGTACTCGTGCACAGTTCGGGTGGTGAAAAGCTCGGCTCCCAGGCCTTTAATGTACATGGAAATGATGCTGCGCAGGAAGAATGAGTACGAGTTGAGCTCATTCATCACCACCTGGATAGAAAAAAGGAGAGGAAGAAGGTGGTCAATACGTGGAAAATCACTTTTTCCAATTGAAAAAGTTTATACATTAACAGACACTCAAAATAAGGAGAGGAAACATCAATGGGTTTTAAATTTGTAAGAAGAACAGGAAGACCCAAACCTTAGATATTAACTTATATCCTGTTCTAAAAGCCATTGCCCGAGCCCTTTATCATTTATTAAATCTTCTATGTTACAAAAGAAGATCCGCCTCTAGGATGTGCAAATCAAAGAACAGCAACAACATTGTCCATTAGTGACAATGATGTCCTCCAGCATGGTATTCAAAAAAGGCAGTTCCTTACCACTAAGGGAATATTGATGGTCCTGAGAATGTCCACCTCAGGGTCGCCCACCGACTTCTCCCGGATAAACACAAAGGTTTTGGGATTGAGGGCGTACACTTTGGTGCCATTCTCAAGAAAAGTGACATTTTCCCTGGGCCGGTACTCCCTGTGGTGTGGGTAAGAGACAATGGGTCAGTGGTTAAAAAGGTGAGACGGCTGTGGAGGACATATGTTCCAGTATATTGTACAACCCACAAAATATTGACATGTTCATTATCTCAGCTGGATTTAGCCTCAAGTCGCTTGCATGAAAGCAGGTTAAATTTAGCTTGGCTCAATCATCAAGTACCGGTAGATTAATTCTAACAATTATGCTAACCTTATGCCACAGAGACAGACCTGGCACTTCTATGATCACAAATGTAATTGAATTATAGCATTCCTATGGACTTTTGTGACATTTTGCATCATTTTAAGTATCCTGCATTAAAATTGTACATGTGGGTTCTACTGTAATGTCATTTCATAAAACTGTTGACTGAATAATTGCGACAGTCGTTTTATTGCTATGCTAATTAAGAACATTTGTCAAAAGGCAACAAAGCTTTGATAGATATGTCTAATATAGCCATTTTGGATATTCTAAAAGGTGACACAAACGCAACAATGGCATCAATGGCGTTTTGGACAAGGGTAATAAAATCATAAATCTATATTATATATATTGCCTCCTCAGAGGGGGATAAGTTTGTTCTTTATGAAGGATCATTCAAAGTATAACAAACGAATAAAAACTAGCACAAAAATTAAAATGAGCAAATGATTCAGGCAAAATACTAGTTTAAGCTGAGCTCAGTTAGCCTGGATTTCTTCATTCCACTTTTGTGCAATAGCCCCTCAGGCAACTCTGCGCCAACTCACTGCAACATACTTGGTATTGTAAGGTACTCACTGGATCCTCGTGGCAAGACATTAATATGACAAACGCTTCCAACTAATCATATAAAGTGTGTTGGTGTTGTAGTTTTCGATTTAGGGATTTTCGATGAACTGTAATTATTGATCTTAGCAATTAGCATCCTTCTTTTTTCTTACTATCTAACCTCTGTATGTATCATGATGTATGGACTGCAGTTGACCATTCTCCTGGTTGGCTATGAACGCAGATAGAAGGTTTAAATTGTCCAGTGCTGCATCTTTCACGGATGCTAATCCTAGCTTTTAACCCAATAGCTGCACGGCCAAACAGGCAACTACTCCCACCTGCACAAACACGCAGCCTTAAAAGCCCAGCTCATTCTCTGTGGAATCTCACAACCCCCCTACTCCCCTTAAAACGTTTTCTCCATGGATCTACACAATTCACATAGGTCACCATTTTTTTACTTCAAAACAGTAAATTTCTCCTAAAGATAAGTGATTTTAATGCCTGAATAACAGCAGGACGTGGTCAGAAGGCAGGGTAGAAGTCGGCTCAGGATCAAGAATGGACCCGGACGTTTGATTACCTGTAGGTGTAGGGTCCGATCTGCTGTACGGCTGCCCTGCCGCCCGCTAAGAAGACCTCCGGGTTGGTGACGTTGAAAAAGTAGTACTCCATGTAAACGGGAGGGGGAGGATTCTTCCACGACTCGAACATCTGGCTCTTCTCCGTCAGAGTTATTTCCTGAACGAAAAACCAACACTTAATCCAGAGCAACTGCAAGGAAGGAAGATTGTGAAACATTGAGGGTTTGTGTACCTTTACTTCATGGCCAAATTCAATCATGTTTTAAGGACTTTTAAAGCCTGATTTTGAATTTCTCTAGTACCATTTTAAGAAGTAATCCAGTATGAAACATTTTTCCGAGCTGTAAAAACATCTGCACGTACAAATTTTTAATCTTACTTGTCCATTAATCAAGACAAGATTTTAAGATGTTGAGTAAATCACGAATATATTTGAGGATATGAACAATACATAGTTAAATATTTCTGAAACAAACCTCTCCTCATATAGATGTTGGGTAAAAATGACCGTAACATGTACCGGTACATTATATTTCCAGTTGCAAAAAGTTCTTCCAGATACCATTTACCACTAGAAAACGCAACTTTTTCGCATGGCCCTTAATAAATACCTATAAGTGATATGTAATCCTTGCACTAATTCACATTTCATAGTGCCCTGTTTATATGTAGCATGCCTCTGTCCTGTGGGGGGCGATAACGCTTTATAGGACAATGACCGACAAACTAATGCCAACTGCTGTTGTTCACCAAATAACAGTGTGTCATTTTTAAGTAGACTTGTTCAGAAACAATTTAAATCATTTACAAGCACTTCACCCAAAATCCAAGCACTTTTCAATCATTGAAAATACATCTTTAAGCACCTGAACCACCTCTGAACATGACAAAATATAATTTGGGATTATCTGTCTGTTGTGGTGCATTCAAATCCCTCTGTTTATCCTTTCTGTACAAAATAGGGGCAGGAGCACGCTGCCAAATATGAAATCTTCTTGAAATGGTTAATTTTTCTTATATTAAGGATATTGTTCTCAATTTACAATTTCTGGAGCATTTCTTTTAAAAAATTGAAGATACTTAAAATCAGTCACTCATAGATTTGAATGTCCTTATACAGGTCACATGGTCACTTTTTTATTATCCATTGATTGTCATATAGTATTTATTGTTTTTTATTTATTAATATCATTGTATGTTCTGTGTATAGCGACTTTGGCTGTACTGAAAGGCGGTTCGAAATAAAATGTTTTATTATCATTGAAAAAATTTTGATTCAGCAATTTTGATTATAATTGATTTCAGTGATTTGTTGTTGCAGCCCTAAAAATAAGTCTGATAAAAAAATGACAAACTACAATGCACATACCTGGAAAATGTACCTGAGTATTTGCATTTCCCTCCCACTGGTGTACATAAACCATAAAGCACTTGTCATTGAGGTGCGACCGCGGTTTCCTGTCAAGGCTTTACAACCTTGGTAGATGTTTACAGTGGACGTAGTTATTTGTTGGCCGGTATCCTCGCAACATCAAAACCACAGTTGAGAAACCAAGTATGCCGATTTTATGTTCAAGAATGCTGAAATTACTACTGTACATTCTAAGGAGGGGAAAAGCTTACATTCTCCAAAGACGATGGCAACACTCTGACATTTAGTGACAAAAATAAGCTTTTTTGAAATTGTTATGCCGATTGGAAAATGTGAATTCCCACTCAATTGTCTTGAAAATCGTCAAAATTCATAAAATTGAACTCATACTTTTTAACACAATGATGTTGACCTTTATTTCTCAGTAAAGTATCATGCACATTAAAGAAATTGCTTTAGAAAGGACTAATTTGAAGTATTTTCCCCTCCTTAGGTTGCATTTCTATTCAGCCAAAACAAAAAAGACAAAAAAAATGGAGGCAAGTCTTTTAGAATAGCAGTGAGGATCCATTTTTATGGTTAAAAGTAAATGATTTTTCTTGCTTTTTAAAGAAAGTATTGTTTTATTATGTGCATTTTGTAATACATTATTGCAATTTCTCCCTGTATAGTTACACCCCCCCCATTGTTATTAAAAACATTTCCACTTACTCAAAAATGATTTTAAATATATATATATGCTTTTTAATTTAACAAAAGAAATTCTAGGTTTTTCCACCTAGTTAGTGCACCTAAAATACTCTCTTGCCTTCCTCAAATATTTCACTTAAATTCTCACGAGATTGCAACTCATGAAAACAACAATAAAAAATGCCAGGAGCAAATTTAATGCTGAGCCATAAGGAACGCGATGATATTCAAACAGTCATGTGTGGTCTTTATGTTTGCATCAGAAGAGCTAAAGTAAAACTCCAATCAATTAGAGAGTACTTTTCATTCAATATAAGGCAGTTCAAAGTCTTCTTTAAAATAATCAAATGTTTAAGACTAACACAGCTCTCCTGCAAATAAGGATTAAAAACTGAAAAAAGGGTTTTGGGTGTCCTATTAGGTAGGGTACCTGCAGCCTGTGCTTGCCTAAAATACACCACAGGGAATGGTACCCCTACGACCCTAGTGGTTAAGGGATCCAACCAACCATTTGTAAAAACATTCCTTTTATTTTAAAGGCCTCTTTGATGCTTTTAACTGTTATTTGGACAGCATTTATCAGCAGGGAGGCAATCACTCAAGCCAACAGAAACATACTGTAGCTCAGGGACATGAGTAGACTTGGACAAGGACATATCATAACTAGCCCAATAAATTAAAAAAAATATGAGAATAAAGTGAAAGAACACCTGGCCAAACAAAGCGCGACTTTTTAATACTTTTATGCTCAATCAGTTACTCTTCTGCATTTGCAGTTTCCTGGTTGAAGTACAGTTAAGACTAAAGGGAAGAAAAAATCTCGCCCTTAGGGGTTGAAGAAGGCAAGAAATTCCCCACAAGATTTGTGCTTCCTTCCACGCCCTGAAGCGGGAATTCTGACTCTTTGTGTCCGATGACCTCTCAAGGGTTTTCTCCAAGGACCACCCATTCTTTTTCATTTTAAAAGGAAAGGACTAGTTTTGTGTATAGATATTTTTCAGACGACATGGCGCAACAACAAAAAAAAAAAACATTTCACCAGAAATTTGAAAGTGCGCCTTATACACACACACGCCGCAGAATACAGTGTATATATATATATATATATATATATATATATATATACACATTATAGGTGTGCAATGCTACATGGGGTCTTAAGCAGGGTTGGGTAGGGTTACTTTAACTTGATTACTTTCAATTACTTTTGGATTACTCCAATACCAAGTATGCTAATAAAAGACAAAAGAAACTAAATATGAATAAAATGATGACTCACAACACGTGGTAAGCGTTCTCTCCTGGCTTTGATCTCCAGCAAAACTAACATCAAATGCGACAGAAACAAAATGAAAATAAATCCAAACAGCTTGCCAACATCATTTTTGCCGTTCCATGTATTCCGTTACTCCCCAAGCCCGCACAAAATTTAGTCATTTTATTCATATTTAGTGTCTTTTGTCTTTTATTAGCATATTTGGTATTTGAGTAATCCAAAAGTAATTGAAAGTAATCAAGTTAAAGTTACCCTACCCAACCCTCGTCTTAAGGTATACATAGACCCTTGCCACTTCGAACTTCAATTATCCCAAGTTCACAACTACATAAATTTTTAAGTGAATGGCATTTCTTGTCATTGAAATGAACGCATCGTGCATAGTGTTCCGAGCAGACGTCACACAGCAAATACCATAACCGGAGGGGGGGTTGTGTGCATTTATGTTGGGTGTGTGCGACTAATGGGCCGGTGTATGCGGTCACGCAAACAGCAGGGGTGGGCGCACAAGTTAATGGGTTCACCAAAACAAACTTCGAAGCGTGGCGGCGGTTAGCTTTAAGCAGTTTGTTACATTGAAAATAAATTAAATTGAGATTGAAGAAAGTCACGAGAGCGAAAAGAAATGATGATCGCCACTGGAACTAAAGAGTATGGTTATCGGGAAGGAACCGAAGCTGCGTCGGGAGAGAATGCAGGTCTGCCCTACTGCTACAGCTAAGCTACAGAACAACCATCACAAGCTACCCCTGTGGAGCCAGTATCTCACCAACGCCAGATCCATTACCCATGAAACAGTTGACCTGGAGCTACAACTCGTGGGTAAACCATACATTTGGGACTGTTTATTCTAATCATCACAGAGACCTGGCTTAACTAGAGGATAACAGATGGTAGCTTGCAGCTAGCCAGGCGATCTCCATTTTTTCACTGAAAGGAGAATCCTTCCAATTTTCTTGTACTTCTGTATAATTACAATAAAGACCATTTCGACTGCAATTCTGTGTTCAGTGCTTTTATTTGTAGATCTATATGCATTATATTGGTACAGTCAAATGCTCTCAGTGGGTAGGGACGTCGTCTCGAGGTAATTTTTGCCCCTCGGGGGGCTTTAATGAAGGTACGACACTACTTTGCGGATTTTCACTTTTCGTGAGGGGTTTTGGTCACCACTAACTGCAATAACTGTATTCTGTTTTCAATAAGAGGTATCCTTATAAGATGAATACAGATGTCTTATTTTAAAGAGTTTCCTCAAACAGCAAAAAAGGAGAAAACAAAACAAAAACAATATTATCCGACTCAAGTAGGTCATCATATCCTGAACTAAAACTTTGCAGAAAACCTGCTATTAGAGGAAGATGAGGATTAGCAGTTTCCCCCCTGCCAAGCAACTCCTCATTTGGAGACTCCGAAATTTCATTTACACTAAGAAGCAAAGTGAAGCCGGTTATCTGGCTTCCTCCCTAAGTAGTCCAGATGAGTTGGCACGGTGTTACAACACTTGAAAAAAAATATAGATTCATGTCGACAAGAGGAATGCCAACAATTCTAAAAAGGTCAAAAGGCAGTGGCGGGTGTGCCTTGGTACAATCTATACCATGTCAGTAGCTGGCCTCCAACTGAGATGCTGTTAAACGTTTTTCATCCAGTGTGCCGAGGCGTACTAGTGTGCCAGGAGACCTTGTCTAATGTGCTGCAGGAAATCTCCTCATTTTGTCGATGCTATCGTTCAGTATCTTTGCTTTCTCCCATTGATCAGGAGAGTAACCAAGATTTATCCATATCAGTAGATATTAACAGATTACCATTTTTTCTCCTTAAAACTAATTATGTACTCATGAAGTGCTACAATGAAATATATTTAATAACCCAGACAATGTGTAATAATTCAGCACTAGAGGCCACTTTCACTTTGAATGGACCTGGTGCATCGGACGAAAGAACACCAGACCGAATGATGCACTTTGCAAAATACTTTCTTGTGGGAGCAAGAAATAATTTCAGCCAGCGACATGACATGAAAGTTGATGTTAATCCCTGCGAGCAACAAACAATTGCCAGTAAAAGATTCCAAGAGCAGGCAATCTGTGTATCCTAGCCAGTAGGCGGACATAACACAAGTGGCTAGAGAAGAAGACAATTAAAACAAGTTGGAAATGCCTTAACCATTGTGACCATTAGATTCAGGGCTCTGCTGGGAGCAGTAAGAGGTAAGATTGGGCCTTAAAAAATTCCAGCCCGACCGGCAGGTATTAAAGTCGGGTCCAGCCCGAGCCTGACCAAAGAATCCCCACATCTTCATATTGGATTGGCGGGTACAAGAATGGTGATTTAAGCCGAATATAAATAGTACAGTCGCTGCTCTACTTACAAATGAGATCGTTCGTAATTTGAATTTGTTTATAAGTTGCTTCAGTGTTATATTTTGTATGTTTAAGGTTTATATAAGTATGTTTAAGGCTTGTAGTAGTAACCTGTATTGTTTTGTACTAAAAAAAATAAACATTTCATCAAATAATATGCTCTATAAAGATAAAGTCAATCTTAACTTATTTTTGGAAGATGGGCTTAAAGAGTTAGATGGCTTCCTCCTCCGTGGTAAAAAGTGGCAGAAAAAAGCGATCCAACCATTTTCTCAACCGCATCAAGCTTTCTTATTCCACTTTAATTTCAAAAGAAACGGCTCGCTTCTTCTTGAAGCTTTACACCAACCATATTGAATGGATGAATGAGATATTAAACAATAAAATGTCAAAGTTCTTAGCGCGCTGGAGATACAGCATAGAATGTTTACACATGAACTAGGAAGAGGAAGCCGGATTTCTTCTTCGGGGTGGATACTGGGTGACCTCTCACAGCGCCACACGTCGGTAGTGGCGGAAAGAAGCACTACAGTAATGTCCTGTACTCGGAAAAAGGTGCACACAATACAAAATCTAACTTACAGCAATGTCCGGGTATTTATAAGAAAATGCTCGTATCTACCATTTTTCCTAAGTTGAATGGTTGTATTTAGGGGTGCGTCTATATGTGTTTTTTGAACCAATCCCGTTTTTGGATTATTTTTTAAATGTACATTTCTTTATTCTCTATCCAATGCCACGTCATCCATGACGAACATACGAGAATTGTGACTTGATAGCCATTAGTATTGTTACTCTAGGACAGGGGTGTCAAACTCATTTCAACTCTGGGGCCACAAAATAGAACAAACATTCTTTTGGGGGCCGGACTAGTAGATTAAAGAGAAAGAAAAAAAGAAATAAGAGAAAGGAGGGAGGGAGGGAAAAGGAGAGAGGGCGGGACAAGAAAGAGGGAGAGAGCGTGAGAAACATAAGAAAAAGTCGTGAGATAGGGGGAAAAGAAAGAGAGGAAGGAAGAAATCCAAAGAGAAATAGAAAGACAGAAGGAGAGAAAAGAGAAAAGGCGCGAAGTATATGAAGGGAGAAAGAGAAAAGAGAAAAAAGGAAGTTAGAGCTAAAGAGGTTAAAAGACAGCGTGAAAGAAACAAAGAGCAACAAGGGAAGAGAAAAAGAGACACAGAGAGTGAAAGAGACAGAGACAGAGTGTGAGAAAAGGGGTGGAAAAGAAAGAGAGAGAGATAAATAAATACAAGTACAGTGTCTTTGTGAGAGGCACCTGGCTTTGGCAACATCAAGTTGACATATTTCAACCTGCAGCTCGTTTTTCTCTTGCGCTTCTCTGAGTGTTGTCTCGCGGGCTGGACTCAATCCCTTAGCGCGTATGATCTGGCCCGCGGGCTCTCAGGTTCGATTCCCGGCTCTTCCGTGTTACATGTCGAAGTGTCCTTGGGTAAGACACTGAATCCCAAATGCCCCCAATAAGCAGGTCAGCGCCTTGCATGGCTGACTCCCTATTGGCGTGTGAGTGTGTGTGTGAATGAGTAAGTGTGAAGAAAATTGTCATGCGCTTTGGGAGGTCTTCATTGACTTGAAAAGCGCAATATAAATGCAGACCATTTACCATTTCAGGTGCTACCCAGAAGCTTTTTGTGCACTGTGCACAGTGAGAGAAAGCTTTCTCAGCTAACACAGAGCCCCAACAGCTGTGATTGACTAAGTGGCATAAGAAGTAACTGCTGCCTAAATGAGTCTCAACTCGAGTCAGCATAAACTCAACTAGACAAACACTAAAGGTAAGCAAGTTGCACCCGGGAACTCCCTTCCCCTAGCGCAGTCCCACCTCCGCCTCCTGTCACTACAAGCAGCATTACAAATCCAATCCATTCAATCCTTTTCCACTGAATTGGTCTTTCTTTGGTCCAAATTCATTTAAGGAACACTTCTTCCAAGTTGCAGCCTGCTAAAACCTATACCAAATTTGAATAACTTCCACTAGAACAGAGAAAATATTGCACAGTGGCAGTTCAGTTTCCTTCCCTTTTGCAGCTTGGTCATATTTAATAGATCATGGAAAATTATAGTTTAGAGATGGTGACTCAGTGCTCTTCCCATTAAAAAAACAAAAAAACACCAATAGATGAACTAACAGGATGCAAATAAACTAACGAGTGGGTCAGTGTGTGGTACGACTGGGTAAGACATAAAAAAATAATAATAAATACATAAAGCCAGTCATTGTAATTTCAATAAGAAATTGCCATCTGACAAACTACACACAAGCCATTTCAAAAGTCAAAGAAGACAAGGCATGAAGTCAATGCCCAAACTAACATTGCTGACTCAGAAAATCGGAATACTGTGATACTTTTTTTGTAATTCAATTTATAAATGGTAGATGGTGTGCATTTATATAGCGCTTGAAGACCTCCCAAAGCACTTTACAATGTGCTTCACACTTACCCATTCAGAAATATTTTGAAAAATGAAGTAATCAAATATTAAAAATAAATAAATATATATTTTAAATGAAAGAAATATATATTTTTAATTTACAATACTCAGAAAAAAAGCAAATCAAACAAAAGTAATAACATAAAAAGCAACGTATTTTTGAAAAATCAGGAATAAACAAAAAAATAAAAAACTAATGAAATAATCATTAAAAAACTGAATACAAATTAAAACAAATATTAAAAATACAGGGTATTTTACAATTTAATAATAAAATTAAAAATATTTACAAAAAAGAACGTACATACATTCTGGATTCATTAGAAATCAACTCAAATATAGCAAGCCTTTTGTTTTTTGAAAAATGAGAATAGGTTATTAGTCGATTTTCAGATATTTTGAGCTATATTACATCATTTGCAATATTTCAACAATAAAAGACTTGCTGTATTTCCGTTAATGGATGAAACCAGAATGTATGACATTCAAGGTGCATTTTTTTTTAAATTGCATTACAGAAAAATAAGTAACTTTACCAAAAAGATACCTA
This sequence comes from Urocampus carinirostris, assembly GCF_059441175.1. Taxonomy (NCBI): domain Eukaryota; kingdom Metazoa; phylum Chordata; class Actinopteri; order Syngnathiformes; family Syngnathidae; genus Urocampus; species Urocampus carinirostris. Next base: position 34,387,665 of record NC_142353.1, on the reverse strand, counting down.
ATTTGAGACAACCCTGATAACATAGGACTGTAAGCCTTATACAAAACTGCTATCTTTTGACTTACAGCTTACTAGTATACCATTTATTGATATTCTACCATTTTGAGATTGAATATTTCCGTTTCTGCCATTATCGGCAATGTCAAAACAATAAAAGACTTGCAGTGTTACATAATAAACCCAAAATTTATAAATTTTCCTTTTTTTAATACATTACAACATATAACTTTATCACAATATTCTAAATTTTCTGAGACTGTAAATACTTGATACCCTAAAACTAAGCTTTCTTGTGCGTGTCCCAGTTCCTATTTTTTAATGCACAAAAAACTCCTTGCAGATATCTTTAAAAGCACAATTTTTCACAAATTCACCGTCAGGTTGATTTGTGTTGCAGAAGAAAAGCACTGCGAATGAATGAAAAAACAAGGTCCAAATTTAAGCACTTTTCAAAGAAATTCCTCAATTTCTCCAGTACCAGTAAGAGAAGAAATTCGGTGTGAATTACTGCGGATCTACAAATATATCTGCAATTTTTAATCTTGCGCGTCAAAATATTCTAGACATGTGATTTTGAGATATTGAGTAAATCGCCAATATATTTATGGATCTGAACAATACATGTGTAAACATTTTTGTGACAAATCTTTACCCCGTAAAAGTGTTTGGTAATAATTTGTGTCTTATATTTTCCGTTGCAGAAAGTTCTTCTCGTTATAATTTAACACTGGGAAATGCTACCTTAATTTTTTGCATGGCATATAATAAATGTTCAGATGTGATACGCAAGACACATTTTATAATGCCCTATGTAAGTGTAACAAGCACTTGTCCTCTTGGGTGCGACCCGTAGAGGGCGATGACGCTTCCTAGGACAGCGCTGCACAAACTAATGCCAGCTGCAGTTTAACAAAAGGGAAAAATGCAATGGCAAAGCAAAGCCACCAGAGACCAGTGTTGGTGTCATTTTCAAGCAAACTTGTTGTGTACAATGTCAACATTTTCTAGCATTTGGTAAACACTTCAGGTTCGATTCCCGGCCCCTCTGTATTATATGTCGAAGTGTCCTTGGGCAAGACACTGAAACCCTAATGCCTCCAATAAGAAGGTAGGCGCCTTGCATGGCTGACTCCCTATTGGTGTGTGAGTGTGTGTGTTAATGGGTAAGTGTGAAGCGCTTTGGGAAGTCTTCATTGACTTGAAAAGCGCTATATAAATGCAGACCGTATACCATTTTACTATTTACTTCACCAAAATTCGAGCTTTTGAGGATTTTAAGCATCCCTGAAAAGGCTTGAACCTCACCATAAGTGGGCTAAATGTCTTACCACCCACTTTGGACCCCCCAGAACGGATCTTTTGCTTTGAGGGGTCATGTTAAAACTGAGGATTTTGCAAAACAAGTTCCTATTTCCAAGGCGAGTACCTAGAGCAAATATGTGGATAAAAGGGAGTGGAAACATGAAAGTTCATTAAGAGAACTTGGGACAATGAGGAAAACTGAATGGGGGATGTTTTTAGGATCTAAAAGCGAGGACAGGGTCATAGTACGAGGGAATGTGTCAGTGGGTCATTCTGCATCAGCCGGTCTGATCCCATGTGCAAGAATTACCATGGAAGCATTGATTTTTTTGCAGCATTTACAAAAAATATAAATGCAAACTTACCTTTTTCAAACGATTGTATATGGTGGTCTGAAAGACTTGAGCCACGACCAGCGCGATCCCCACAATGAGGAGGTGGGCACACACGATGCCGGTGGCGTAAATGGCACACGATCTCCGGGTCATGGTGACAAAAATTACGCTGAACTGTAGAAAAATGGAAAAACAACCAAAAAAGGTGGATTTTAAAGCTTGTGCCGGAGATGAGAGGACGTCCCTGAAGCGAGGTGCGTTCGATTAGTGTCCGAGGAGCTACTTTAGGGAGCGGTTTTCTTTGTTTTTTGCTCCGTTTCCCTCGTCCGAATGGTAGCGTGTAAGGCTCCGGGAAGAAGGTGGCGATTTTTGCCGGCTGGAGTGAGTTTTTGAAGCGGACTAATGACGAGGAGGAGCCGCCGTGGTCGCTTCCCTGCCCCTCTTGGTTCCTCTCCAGTGGAATGAAGCCGGCGAGGCGGAGCGCCGCGTTTTCGGAGGTTGAGCGGGGCGGGGCGTCCCGTTGGAGAAAAAGAAAACCCACACCCACTAATTTCTTTATAAAAAGGATGCTCGTCGTACTATTGATAAACGCTTCGAAACGAGTTTTACTACTCACACATATTCCACTCTTTTAGTCATTAATCATTTGATTCTGCGCGAATTGGCAGTGTTAAAAAAAACTTCCCGCTAAGCTTTTAGTCAAATTTCGTCTGTAGAGCCGGGTCTTAGTCGTTGACGGGTGACATTTTACATCTTTAACGTTCCGATTTTACGTATAAAAAAGTTATCATCAACAAAAGCCCCCCATATGAAAAACAATGAAAAATTAGGATTATTATGAGTTGCGTTCTGTGTGGCCATAGTGATAGGTCGTTCGCGGACAAAACGGCTTTTTAAGCCGGCTCTTTGAAGAGAAGCGACGGGAGCTGACTCTCCATCAATAAGGAAGAGGGCTTCCTTTAAAACGCTCCCCGTCTTTCTCTTTTTCTCTCCTTCAGTTACTCTCTCCCCCTTTTCTCTCTATTTTCCTTTCTCTCTCCCTAAGTCCTTCTTTTTTTCCTTCTTTCTTGACTTGACTTCACTCCCCCTCTTTTTCTCTTTCTACCTTTCACTCTCTTTCTCGATTTCTTCATCTTGTTTCCTCTCACTTTCTTTCTCTCCCTCCCTCCTTCCCTCGTTCTGTCTTTCTTTTTTTCTTCTTTCTTTCTTTCTATCTATCTTCCTCCATTACTTCTTTTTCTTTCATTATCTTTCTCTATATTTCACTCTTTTTCCCTCTCTTTTTGTTTTCTCTCTCGTTCTCTCCCTTGCTCTTTCTTTCTCTCACTGTTGTTCTCTCTCTTTCTCTTTCTCCCACTCTTTCACTGTCTTTCTCCATCACCCTTTCTCTCTCTTTATCATTCTTTAACCCTCACTCTTTACATCTCACTGCCTTTTTTACTTTCTCTCTCTCTCTTCTCTCTCTCTCTTCCCTCTTTCTCTCTCTCTCTCACTATCTTGACTGACTGATCAATATAAGCGGCATCATCTCTGTGTTGCTTGTTTCGTATAATTAGAAAGTTTACATTAGGTACTTAATATTCAAACAATAAAAGGTAAGACACAGTAGCACGTTACATTTTTGAAATTAAGTAATTTGGTTCATACTGTTTCATTATTATTAGTAATATTTTATTAAAAACAAACAAAAATCTGAAGAATCGTTTGTGAGCCGAAAGAGTCGACTCTTTTTAGTGAGCTAGCTAAAAAAGCCGTTTTCCTAAAAAGAACCGAAATTCCCCTCACTCGCTGCGAACGTTTCTGACGCCAGTCATCCGTCACCCCCCTTTTTGTCCTTTACACGCGCATGCGCCAAGCTCGGCTCCCCATTTGTCGACGTCCGCACGGACCACCGTCTCGACACCAGCCCCTCGGTTCGCTGATTGGTTAAACGCAGGTGGGCACGATGTCGAATTTGATCGACTGATTTCGGGGCGGGGCTGCTATTTAAAGGGAAGATCCGGCCGCCGGCTTGTATGGGAAGTGAATAAATGGGAAACTGCGAGGAGGATGCTGGAGGAGGATGGGGAGGGGAAGCTGCAGTTTGGTCGATACGTGTGGCGACGTGTTGTAAAGCATCAAACACGTTGGTGAATTTGGCCTAAACTATTTTGTCCCTGAAAAATGACGCCCAAATGTTTGAACAAATACGATCAACGATGATTAGAAGGCTTCATAGCTGGTGGCTATGGCTTCAGAGATAAACAGTTCGGTGTTATGCCGAGATTTGCATCCCCTAGCTACTATAACCACTTGTACCTCGTTTTATCTCACTTTTATATCATTTTTCGGGAATGTAATGGCGAACATCTAACCAAAACCACTTTGTCTTGCATTTGTTGGGAATGTAATACAACTTAACGACGGAATCTTTGTATTTGTGGTGAATGTAATCTTTTGAGAACTGTTATGCACACTACCATAAAGCTCATTATGCTGAAATAAGCTTTATGGTAGAGTGCACAACAGTTTTAATACGAGTGATTTGAGTAGAAAAAGGCAAAATAAACATGTCAGCTGCTCAAAAGTGATTTATATACGGTGTGCATTACCGTTCGATTACATTCACAACAAATACAAAGATTCAGTCTTTAAGTTGTATTACATTCCCAACAAATGCAAGACGAAGTGGTTTTGGTAAAATGTTTGAGATCAAAGCGGCGCTGCCACTGAGCGGCTGCCTTTCCAGCAGCTCGCCCTGTTATCTCTCACTTTTTGTGATTTATTGTTTCATTGTCTGCTTCTATCTTCGGTGTTTTTCTTCCCGTTTGACAACTAAACATTTGGATTACTTTCTATCCTATGGACATGGGTTTTAGCGCACAAAAATGCAGTTATTCGAGGATTCAACTCCTTGCCCTGAAGAATTCTCGTGCCGGCGTGATGAGGGGCCTATCGTGGAAGAAGAGCCGGAGCTAGCGAAGCGGTTAGCGGTGTTATAAGTCTTCGGTACCGTCCGTAATCATGGTAAATGTGAACTCACTACCAAATAAGACCAATGAGTGCTGGTGGAAAACATCGAAGCGCACAGGGAGCGCAGTTGCTGTGTTTTGCGGAAACGTGGCTCACGTTTAGCACCCCGGACGCTAACGTGTAGCCACCCGGAGCTATCCGCCTTCAGCGCTGCTATACAGAGACACGAAAGCCTGCGGGAATCGGAGAGGAGGCGGACTCGCTAACACGAGGCGGTGTATCCCTGGACACAAAGAAAAGATTTCCATCTGCCGCAGGGATGTCGAACATTTGGACTAGCGTGTGACGTCATCCACTCCGCTACAAGCACCAGGGTAGACTGCTGGAGTGTGAATTTCCCTACGAGGATGAATAAAGTATCTAACTATCTCTCTCTCTATCTCTATCCATTACATTCCCGAAAAGTGATATAAAAGTGAGATAAAATGAGGTAAAAGTGGTTATAGTAGCCAGGGGATGGAAATCTCGGCAGGGATGCATTTCTCGGCATAACAACGGCTCTTTAAAACAGTGGTTCTCAACTGGTCTGACTTAAGGGCCAGTCATGCAAACCTATTTACTTTTATTTATTCAAGAATACATTTTCACTTCTAAAATAGATCAAAGGAAAGGACTATGCAATTTAAAGCAGGGACAGTAGATTGTAGATGAAATGACCAGCAAAATCAAAACGACCTTAAGTACTGAAAATACTCTCATACAAGCGGTTCACAGATCCTATAACAGCATGGCTCGTGGGGGCACCAATGAGGACACAACTCTGGACCGCTTTCTCCACTGTTGACAGTTCCTGGTCTGTTTTTTTCCTTAATGTTGCCGGCCCAGTTCTTTATCGGTCTTTGTCTCCTCCTGCCCCCTTGGACTGTGCCCTGGGGAATCATCTTGGTCAATACTGATGATCTTGTGATGTTACCATACCACTGAAGTTTCCGTCTGCCCACAGTTTCCAACAGTTCTCCATAGGGTCCAATGTGTCCTCTCGTTTCGTTTATCACATCGGCTAAGTAGAAGTTTTCTGCAGCATCCCATCTCCATGGCCTGGATTTTCGTTTCCAGTTTTTCTGTGAGAGTCCATGTCTTGCAAATGTACAGGAAGATGGTTGTAACCAGCGCTCGTATGAGTCTGATCTTTGATTTCACTGCTATGTTCTTGTACCTCCAGATGGGTTTGAGTTTGGCAAGTGCGGCTGTGGTTTGAGCTATCCTGGCCATGATTTCTGGTTTAAACTCCCCTTTTGATATGACAGCTCCAATATATTTGAATCTGATGATAGGTTCTAGTTCTCTGGTTGATGGTGATCTTTGAGTTGATACCTTGGGGATTATTCATTCATCCGTTATCTGCACCACTTATCCTCAGTAGGGTCGCAGGGTGCTGGAGCCCATCCCCACTGTCTTCGGCAGTGTGCAGGGGACACCCTGAACTGGTTGCCAGCCAGTCGCAGGGCACACAGTGACAGACAACTTACTCGCTCATTCACATTTAGGGACAATTTGGACCGGCCAATTCATCTGGGAATGTGGAAGGAAACCGGAGCGCCTGGAGAAAACCCACACAAGCGCGGGAAGAACATGCAAACTCTGCACAGAAAGGCTGGTAGCTGGATTAGAACCCATAACTTGAGAACTGTGCTGCGGAAGAGCTAACCACTCAGCTGCTGTGCCGCCCCATTTAGGGGATTATTATTATTATTATTTTTTCTGTGCTTATTTTAATCCCATACTGGCTTGATAATTTGTCCAGGCATTTGACCAGATCTCTGAGTTCATGTTTGTTTCCTAACAATACGGCAATATCATCAGCAAAACCGAGGAAAGTGATGTTGTTTCCCCCAATACTGACTGTACCTTCCTGTTTCTCCCTATCTTCGGACGTGAGTCTCTCCAGGAAGATATTGAAAAAAGTTGGAGAGAGAATGCAGCCTTGTCTTCTACCGACTGGGGTTCGAAACCACGCGCCAATGGTACCATTGATAAGTGCCGCACTGTTGGCATTTGCATACAGTTGTGCAATGGTCTGAACAAGTGTCTGGCCCATTTGGGTACTTTGGTGGCCCATAAAGCAACTTGCCATACTCTGACAAATACTTTCTTGAAATCAACAAAGACGTGATAGAGGTTTCTCTGGTGTTGTTGAAACTTCTCACATAGGATGCTCAGATTAAATATCTGTTCTGCGGTGCTCCTTCCCTCCCTAAAACCTTCGTGTTCTTTGGCTAGGATGTTTTCAGCCTGTGGTTTTAGTCTGTTCAGTAGGACCTTTACCATAACTTGCATGACTGATGAGACTGATGGTTCTGTGGTTGCAGCATATAATACCACATCACATAAAAGCAGACCCCTTAAACTGCTTTAAAAAAGCCACACACTAAAATAAAAGTTGACCCAAAATAGTAATAAACAACGATAATAATTTATGAAGATAAAAAAGATCAGATAAAACATTTTGAAACCATTCACTGTTCCTAAAAGCAGACACCCGTACACCATGTTCATAGTTTGCTATAATATCCTTCTTTGACTTAATTGTTGTCACTATTTTTTACCTTTCTTTCCCTTGTCACTAACATTTTTGGGACCCATTATAATGGGCAAAAAAAGCAAATCACAATTAAATGAGATGTTGTCCTTCTCAAACACAATCTGGACAGCGCCGATTGACTGAACAGGAAGAAGAGATTGAGCAAGGCATCTATTGTTAAGAATTGTCATTGACCCTCAGTCTTCTTGGCATTGGTTTGCCAGAGCAAAGGCCCGCGACCCACTGAAAAGGGGTCTGCAACCGACTTTTGGGTCCTGACCCACCAGTCCAGAAACACTGTTTTAGAACATATAATCCATAAATAGACAACAAGCTATATTCTGTCGGTGTTTTCATAGATTTAGGGGAAAGGGATTGACACAATACATCAAAAGTTACTGCAATATGAAATGTAAAGAATGCTCATCACTAGGTAAAATCATATTTCTCAAAGAGATCTTAATATGTACAGATTGGTGACAGTAACCCAAGTCTTATGAGCTTTAGCTGTGGTGTCTGTCCAAGGTCTCTGTTAGGACCTATTGTCATGATTGCCGATTCAAGGCACCTGTGACTGCCCAATTGGTGCCAACAGCCCTGAGAGCTGATTGGTTTAGAGACTCCTTTTAAACCCCCGGCTTTCAAGGGGAAGCCGTCAGATCGTTGCAAACCGATGCTCCCAGCTAGGCAAGCTCATTCCTTCAGACATTTTTCCTACCCTATTTTCTCCTACCTGATACCTGTTGGCGACCTGTTTCTGGACCTGTTTCTGCCCTGTTCTGCCATCCCTACATCCGACCTGTTTTGCCCCACTTCCTACCTGTTGCCGACCTAGTTTCTGAACTCAATACCGCCCTTGCTCTCCCGTCCCGGCTAATGACCAGTATCCCGGCAGTCTACGATTATCCTCGCTCGACACGGAAGTGCCACTTCCGCGTTCCAGCCACCTGCTACCCGTGTCCGTCAATCATCGGATCGTGGAAGCAAGGCCTGCTCTCCCTCTTTATCAATAAGACTGAGTAAACAAACGCTACTGGGTCCCGTCTGTTTCTGGTCCGTGACACCTATATTGTTTTATTGTACAGGGTGTTCCAAAGGGCTTGGGCACATTTGAAGTCCGTTTGTCTTCTTAACTATGAATGGTACTAAGATAAAAGTTATATAATTTAAAAGTTAATTACGTTAGGTTTTGTGTAAGGCTATTTATTTTTTGTTTCCTTTTCAAACCCATTTTGGCGCTCACTCAACCATAAATGCCATGATTGCTCATTACACTCGTTCGCTCGTTTGGCGCCAGCTGCTGCTGGTTACCTGATTGGTTCCCCGTCCTACTATAGCTCAGTCCTTTTACTCGCCTGTTGTCAGTCCGTCAGCGAACTTCTGTTTTCACAAGGATAGCATTTTTGACTCTGACTCCCGTCAGTCCCGTTTATCACCCGTTTTTTACTCGTCCGTTCCTAATTTCCCTGTTTGTCTCCTGCTACGACCCGTTTTTTGACCCCAACCAAGTTTTGATCTCCCGTCCCGGCTGACGACCTGTTTTCCGTCTAACTACGCTACGATCTACCGCTCCAGGAGATCCACTTCCGCATTAGGAACACGCTCCGGTCCCATGAGCAGCTTGCTTCCCGCGACCAGCGAGTACCGGATCGCTGGCGCTGCCTTTTCGCAATATTTCAATAAACCTGTGTGTAACGTTACGCTTCTGCGTCCTATTTCTGTTCTGGTCGTGACAATAAAAGGCGCTTGTGTGCTTAAATTTGCAAAAAAATTAATCATGGAACGTTGTTCAACGTGCATTTTGAAGAAAATTCACGAAGGCGCCACCAGAGAGGAAGTCCATTCTGACGCAGCATGGTATATTCAGAACAGATGGGTGCTTATGCCCAGCTAAAAGAACGGGACGCCCCTTAACTCCAGAAGATGTGATTCAACAAGTCAATCAGAGGAGCCAATTGGGAACTCCAGTCTCCTACAAAAACTGTTTGGCACGTCTTATAAGAATGCGACTGCACAGGTGTCACAGAGACCGGACCAGATCGGAGGCAGGAAGCAGGAAGGGTGAACTCATTCGCGTTAACGATCAGTTACTTTTATTAAGGAAATAAAAGTCGTCCAACACTCAGGGACAAAAACAAAAATAGGCTTACAGGCAAACAGGAACTCAGACTAGGAATACTCACAAAACAGGCTTTTACTCAGAACGGGCAAGTACAGGTTTCCTCAAGTCAAACAGAACAGAATAATGCCAAGTAATGCAATGAACCCGCAATCCCCAAAACCCGCCCTTAAGAAGCACACACGCAAATTAGAAAATCTGCTACAGCCGGTGCCAAGGGGGCAGGGCCAGCCGGTCGCCACAGCGACCATGCTGGACATGACAACAGGACATCTCAAGAGCTACAGTTAGTCCAACAGTTGAAGGACAGTAATAAACCAGCTCATTGTGGCTTTAGAATTGCATTGCAACATAAGATGAAAGATGACAAATTTGACGACCGACTTTTTATTAGCGACATGGCGACTTTCCACATAAATGGTTAGGTTAACAAGCAAAAAACTCGTAGATGGGGTACTGAGAACTCACATGAAGTTCTTGAGCTTCAGCAAGATTCCCCAAAGGTGTTTTGTTGTATGTCAAAGAATGCCGTCTACAGACCATTCTTCTTTGAAAGAGTCAGTCAATGGTGAGACCTACCTTGTCATGCTGGAAAACTGGTGAATAGATACATTGAGTGAGTCTGGTGACTTCATTTTCCAACATGGTGGGCCACCACCACACTGGAGTCTCACAGTTAGACAGTTCCTGAACACAACACTGCCAGACAGATGGATTGGACGATCACGGCAGAGTGATCATGACCTCATGTCCTGGCCACCCATATCTCACGCCATGCGATTTCTTTTTGTGGGGATTTGTGAAACTATTGGTCTATGTGCCCCCTATTTCAAGAAATGAGGATGAGCTGAAAGCACAAAAAACAGAGGTTGTTAGAACAACTGACCATGCTATGCTGGCACGCGTTTGGCAAGAATTTGACTATCGGCTTAATGTTGTCGTGTGACCAATGGTTACATTGAAAAATTTTCAACATTTCAATTAAAAATTGAGATTACAAGCTTTCTGAATTTACCAGATGTGTACCCTAAATGGTTTCCGAGATATTCAATGTCAAAATGTGCCAAAAAAAGGTGTGCTAAGAGAAATAAAGAAAAATAATAGCAATTTTCTATCATTCAGTCAAACTGAGTCAATATACGCTTTCTTCAAGGAGAAGTAATACTTGGTGTATGATACAAAAATGAGTCAAGATCATCTCAGGGGCCTTAGAAAACCTTCTCACATTCAGCCCACGGGCCTTGACCTTGAAATAAATGTTTTGGACCCATGCTAGAATCTTAAGTATTTATCAATATTGATATCACTAAGACGTACCTGTCGTGTCCAGCATGGTCGCCGTGGTGACCGGCTGGCCCCGCCCCCCTGGGCACCAGCTGATGCAGATCGCCTAAATTTGCGCGTTTGCTTCTTAAGGGTGGGTTGTGGGTTTTGCGGGGGCTGGTTCATTTGCATTTTCTGTCTGCATTTCCCGTTCCGTTTTGCTCTGTCCTGTTTTGTTTGATTCTGTGTTTTCACGTTTTGAGTAAAAGCCTGTTTTTGTTCTGTTTTGTCCCTGAGTTTTGGACGACTTTTATTTTGCTAAATAAAAGTTTTGATTGTCAACGCAATTGAGTTCTCCCTTCCTGCCTCCTGCCTCCGTTCTGGTCCGGTCCCCCGTGACAGTGCCACAGTGGTCACCAACCTTTTAGAAGCTGAGAGCTATTTTTTGTTACTGATTAGTGAAAAGGGCTACGGGTTTGCTTGTTTGATATGAATTGCTGAAATGACTTGTCCTGTTATTACTATGTTATTATTATGTTATTACCAGGTTGTAGTTATTAGAAGTTAGGTAAGCACAGTCAACCACTAATGACGTTTAATGAAAGAACGAGCACCAGACGAGGTTAAATCAGGTTGCGGATAAGGATTTCCTTAAATCATTTTGGTCTGTTCTTCTTGACTTTATGTTCCCAATGACGGTTGATGGTGACGTTTTTTTTGAAAGGACGTGACATTCGTGCAACCTTTTATATTTAGTTTTGGACTGAGGATATCTATTTTTTCACCTTCTTTTGGGTTATTTTATGCTAGCAAGAACCTGACAAACGTGACAGATGTGGCACAGGTTAATATGCAACCTTTTCATTTTGGGTGCGCGGAGCCAGGAAGTATTTTTCCCCCATTTTTGTCTTGACATTGTGTTCCCGTTGCTGTTTTTTTGTTATTCAGCCGGACTTTAGTGACGTTCTATGGAAGGATGCGATGCTGGCCAAGGAACGTTTGGTTTAATTTAGGTGCGATCGAGGAAATCGTCTTTTATTTTGGTTGACATTGGGTGAAAAATGGTTCCCGAACGGTCTGGAAGTTGAAATACACCGATCATCTGATTCCAAAATAATAATGCGTCCTTTGTTATGTTTCTTTCTGCACAACAATCCTTTTACACTGTCCCCTGTTTGTACAGAGAGTATGTCAATTTGGCTGGATTTTGTGTACTACTAAAGATAGAGATAGATAGATAGATAGATAGATAGATAGATAGATAGATAGATAGATAGATAGACAGACAGACAGACAGACAGACAGACAGACAGACAGACAGACAGACAGACAGACAGACAGACAGACAGACAGACAGACAGATAGATAGATAGATAGATAGATAGATAGATAGATAGATAGATAGATAGATAGATAGATAGATAGATACTGTATTCATCCCCGAAGGGAAATTCACATTTCCAGCAGCATCCCCTCTCTGAGAACAATACAATAATAAAGCAAAAGGAATACAATATACAATTACCCAATGTGACGTGCTAATAACCACTGTAGCGTGTTGTATAGAGTATTTAAATAGTGCTACATAAAATACACACTGCAATAAAAGTTTGGTAATATGCAATGTAGGGGGTGTGGTTTAATGTGGGCCTTTACTCCGCCGGGTGGAGTTAAAGAGCCTCATGGCATGAGGAAGAAAAGATCTCTTCAGTCTGTCCGTAGCACAAGACAGTGACAGTAGTCTGTCGCTGAAGCTGCTCTTCTGTCTGGATATAATGCTGTGTAGTGGATGCGATGGATTGTCCATGATTGACCGCAGCTTTTCCAGTGCCCGTCTCTCAGCTACTGTTGTCAGGCTGTCGAGCTCTGTGCCCACAACAGAGCTCGCTTTCCTCGCCAGTTTATTACTAATTGCCAAGTGTTACAATTATACTGACGCTCCCCTACTTACAACCATTCGACCTACGTAAAACGGGAGATACGAACATTTTTTTCGGTATGTCGAATAATACCCGGACATTGCTGTAAGATTTTGTATTGTATAGCCGTCGCTGCTTTTCGATGCTGGCTCCCGGTAAGCCTGGCTAGTCTCTGCCGGTTCTTTGGTCGTCTAGCTTCGCATTCTTCCACCGAGGCTGCAGCCGCCACTTGTTGACCGGTCCTGGTTACCCCGTTTGTGGCTCTCCATGTGTTATTTTTGCCAGTTAACCCTATTTTGGTGGCTTGCCCTTTGTTGCACCACTACTGCATCCACCTGCAACACAACACCTAGGCATTCTCCACAAAACGACAAAAATTTCACTCAAAATACTCATAACCATGATCACACGGAAAACAATATGGTGACTCGCTTGCTAGTGTCATGTTGCCATGGCGCCCAATTGGCCCCGCCCGTTTGGCGCCAGCTGCGGCTCATTGACAGATTGGCTTCCCTTCTATTTAAGCTCAGTGCTCTCACTCACCCTTTGTCAGTCCGTCAACCAACCTCTGCCTCGCAAGAAGTGGGTTTTTGACTCTGTCCGGTTCCCTGCCTGTGTTTCCTGTCCGGTATTGTTCCCGTCTATTTGGCTTGTTTAATATCGATCTCCAGTTTCGTTCCCGTCTAGTTTGTCCCGTTGGGTTAACGTGCATGACTGCCACATTTCCTGTAAAATAAAAGCTTGAAGGAGAAACGTCATGTATTTGGGTTCTCCTCCTGTTCCGGTTCATGCTGATGTTCCTCTGATGACGTCACAGCAGAGAAGGACAAAGACAAGACATGATGTCTTCAAAAGGAACTATCTCAGAAAATAATTGGAATTCCACGCTCAAAATTATATACATTTAACATGTAAAAATATACCATTTCCTAACATTTTCCATGTTTAGGAATTTGGGATTACCTTTAAGACCAGACATGCCAACTGGCCAAAGTTTCTAGGCCAAGGGTGACGTAGTTGGAATTCTACGAGACCATTTCGCACTGTGGAATTGGGAATATCTCGTCGGGCTATGGAGAAGAAACGGGATACTGGACACTTGCTGGGGACCAACAGCAAAGCTTATTTACAGACAACACCAGCTGCCAATCTCGGCTTCATTCTTAGAAGAGAGCGAAACCTCGTTCAAGAGATGCTTGAGCAAATATGAGCATGATCGCAATGCAGCGTTCAGTGTAATGCTGTAGCTGCACCTGAACTTTTGCAGGAAGGCCTTCAAAATGGTCAGATGAGACCCATAGGCATTTAAAAGAGACATTCATTTCAAATATTATTTTGAGCAATATAAAAAGTAGCATACCACAGCCATATCCCTCTAGTGGGAGGTGGCTAGAGTCATTTCTGACTCTTTTTGGGAGATTGATTTAGAGGAGGGGATTCCCAGCCCCCTCGCTCGACCCAACTGAGATGTTGGGAGTCATTAGCGATTGGCTGGCAACCAGTTCAGGGTGTCCCCTGCCCACTGCCCGATGATTGCTGGGATGGGCTCCAGCACCCCCGCGACCCTACTGCGGATAAGCGGTGCAGCTAATGAGATGAGATGAGATAAAAAGTAGCACAAAAAAACACGTAAAACAAGGTAACAAAAGATAGCACATAAGAGGGAGTTTGTTGACATAAACATTGCAACTTTTCTTTGGCTTGAGTCGCAATCAATTTGCAATTAATCACTTAACTTAAAACAATTAACTGTTGAGTTAAAGCAGAATTAAATGGTTAACTTCAAATTGAAGCTTTAAAAGGGCCATCCGGGATTGCGGACGCCATCTGCTGGCTTAAGTCATCATTGCAGCCTCAGGCAAACTGCTGGTGTGGTGTGTGCAAGTGCATGCATTTCTTGGAAGCGCTCGAATAATTTTTGGACTTTTTTGGGGTTTGGGTTTTGACTGTATTCAAAAAAGTCCTCTCTTAATTTCATCATTTTAACGCCGCACTAACAGAAAACATCGAGCACAAGCATACAATCATGTCATGATTGCCCATTGCCCTCACCTGTGCCCGCTTGTTTGGTGCCAGCTGCTGCTCGTTACCTGATTGTTTCCCCTCCTATTTAAACTCAGTACTCCATTCACTCCTTGTCAGTCCGTCAGCGAACCTCCGCACATGCAAGGCAAGCACTATTTGACTCTGGCTCCTGTCTGTCCCGTCTTTACCTGTATCCTGCTCGTCTGCCCTTGGCTTCCCGATCGTCTCCGGCTCCCTGACATTTTCCTTCCTTCGACCACGCTCCGATCTCCCTCCCTGGCTACTCGGCCCGTTTTTCCCCATCGACCACGCTCTGATCTCCCGTCCCGGCGACTCAACTCGTTTCTGCCCATCGACCACGCTCGATCGTCCGTCCCGGCTACTCAACTCGTTTCCGCCTTCCGACCACGCTCCAATCCCGTGAGCTCCTTGCTACTCCTGTCCAGCGATCGCCGGATTGCTGGCGTTTGCTTTCTCGTACCTGACTTCTCAGCTTCCGCAATAAAGTTCATTATGAAACATTACGCGTTTGGGTCCACCATCTGTTCTGGTTCTGAGAAATCACTCTACATCTGCCCGCCCCTGTCATCCCAAACACCTTCCTGTTTCCTAAATTGTTGCGAGTCATGAACATGTAAGATAAAAGCAGATAGTTGTGGTGGGAAAAAAAAACATATAAAGGCTCTTTGAACTCAGTTGGGCATTGTCAACACGCACTTAATAGAGAAAATATTCTACTTTTTAAGGACACCTCAACCCCATCTTTAACAAATGACAGCCCAACAATCAAGAAAATACATGTCAAAAATAGTGTTAAAGGGACTGTGTGTATTATTTAACGCCATTGATTCGAATACTAGGCAAAAATAGATGAACTATCGTAGCAATGTTAATTTTTATTAAAAAAAATCATAGGTTCTGAAATTTGTATTTCTTTTACATAGTGAAATCTCTACTTTGGTTGTTGCTGTGTTTGTCTGGCATCCTGCTGCTATGCTGTGCTCATTTGGCACTGCTTTTTGTTTGCACTAGACCAGGGGGGGGCATGTCCAGCATGGTCGCCGTGGCGACCGGCTGGCCCCGCCAGTTTAGCAGATTTTCTAATTTGCGTGTGTGCTTCTTAAGGGCAGGTTTTGGGGATTGCCGGTTGCGGGTTCATTGCATTACTTTGCATTATTCTGTTCTGTTTGACTTGAGGAAACCTGTACTTGCCCGTTCTGAGTAAAAGCCTGTTTTGTGAGTATTCCTAGTCTGAGTTCCTGTTTGCCTGTAAGCCTGTTTTTGTCTATGTCCCTGGTGTTGGACGACTTTTATTTCCTGAATAAAAGTAACTGATCGTTAACGCGAATGAGTTCACCCTTCCTGCCTCCTGCCTCCGATCTGGTCCGGTCTCCGTGACAAGGGGTGTCATGACATATTTCAACCTGCAGCTTGTTTTTCTCTTGCGCTTCTCTGAGTGTTGTGTCGCGGGCCGGATTAAATCCCTTAGCGGGCCTGATCTAGCCCGTGGGCCGCCTGTTTGACACCCGTGCACTAGACAATACATCTAGCGGTCAAATAATACACTCTGGGGGTTTAATAAATATCTAAAGACGTGATTTAAATTTTCTTTTCCAAAGTACTAACAATGAGGAAAAATATTCGAACAAGAGAGTCAAAAGGAGCAAAAAAAATCTGGCAACTGGTTAAATTGTATCCTTTGCTTTTTATGACATGTAAGCATTGAAGCAACCGATTGCTGGCAAGCTGGTGGCATGCCCGACTATTTTTACAAACTTTATGGGCAACGTTGTGATACTTAACCTAGGAAAAAATGGACAGATTTCCTGTGCATGCAACGCCAAAGAACGTTCGCAATTTGATGACATCATCGGTTAAGTTGTACCGTATTTTCCGCACTATAAGGCGCACCTAAAAGCCTTTATTTTTTTCAAAAGCTGACCATGCGCCTTATAATACAGTGCGCCTTATTTATGGATCAATTTTAAAATTGCAAAGATTTCCAACTAACTTGCAGCCGCCGACTAGATTTTCCCCCGAACGCCAAGTAGTACGCGGTGTATGCTGGGATTTATTTACCGGCGTTTCATTGGCTAACCAATGTGTCAATCATCATTTGAATCGATCACTATTGGCTAAAGTTATTCGGAGGTCAAGGGGCGGATCCTTTCTATCATTTACAGACTGGCATTGGCTGAAGCGGCAAAACAAAGCCTGCAATTGGCCGAAAAAGATGAATGCGTATAGCACGTGGCTGACGGCATAGAGAAAGCATTTTTTTCTATTCTGTGTTTGAAAATATTTTATTTTCCTGGATTTACTAAACTCACGGATATAAGAGGACCATGGCTGCACATTCTTATTGAACACAACGACTTTGGTGAGCTATTCCGGGTTTTATATTGTCCCTGTATCTTGTTTCAGACTGAACTCGATGTTTCTGTGATAAGTGGTGCAGATAATGGATGGAATGGAGTGTCTATTTTTAAAGTAAACTCAATTCCAAGTGTTTATCGTCATATGCACAGTAAAGTTGCGAGCGAAAAAGAAAATAGATACGAAGGAATGGTTGGCATTTCTTGAATCCCAAGACTTTAACCTTCCGAATGATGGAACGATGCATTTGAGTGACATCGTACGGACACTGCATCCGCACGTGTTCTCGACACATATTTTCGTCTTTGCAAGCTTTGGGAATGTTAAGGGGGTAATAAGTTGGACTGAACTATCTGACTGTTTTGTCCACGTTCCCATTGTAGCGCCTTATAATCCGGTGCGTCTTATGTATGTCAAAAATAGGACCAAAAACTATTTTTTCGAGGTGCGCCCTACAACCCGGTGCGCCTTATAGTGCGGAAAATACGGTATTTATTCGTGAATTAATCTGGATAAGAGTTTCATTCGCGAATGCTTGCATGCAAAGCATGACTCTTATCTTCCACTATTGTTTCTCCACAGAATAAACGTCGTAAAAGGTGAGCTAGGAATCAAATCTTGCATAAGAGCCATTCTTAAATTTGGCGTCCTCTATTTTATTCTGACGCTGGAAGTGAGTTACGGCAGTGTCTGAAACTCATGAGAAAAAGTTAGCGGACACCAAGGCAGACAATTCTTAAAGTTGCTTGCCCCATTTTTCACAACTTGAAACACAATAAGACAACTCATAGCAAAAATAGAAAAATTGTTGCAAAGTATTAAGGATTGATAATAAAAATATATGACAGAACAACACTTTAAAATTAGGTTTATTATAAATCTACTTATAAAATCCATTGCATGTACAGTGGGACCTCGCTACTTCGCGTTTTTTGTTGTTTTTTTTTTAAGCATTTTTAAAGAGGCGTCGCTACTTCGTGGTTTCACGTTCGCGGGTTCAGAGCTTTGCAGGTCTAAAAAAAAATAATAATAATTAAATAAAATAATTAAAAGAAAAATGTCTTTTTTTTTTTTTTTTAAGCATATTTGAAGGGGCGCAGCTACTTCGCGGATTTTCACTTTTCGCGGGTGGTTTTGGTCCCCATTAACCGCGATAACCGAGGGATTACTGTATATGACATTGCTGTTTTCCATCTGCCATCAGTATGTACCTGTATTTACTCATCTTCATTCATGCAATGTTTGCGTTGCGTCGTGAACTCCTCTTTCCACGATGCTTTTGATGTAGGTTTACGTTTTGTAGCGTCATCAATTTTGTCAGCTTCTTTTGAATCTTTCTGCTGAGGCTGAGGTTTTGGCGTGATTCTTAACCACTTCTCCATTTTTCTTGTGTTCTCTTTGCGTCTTCTTTGGAAAATGATATGCAAATGCGAGACCTTATAACGCATGGGAAAGTCCGGAAGCACGAAGTTATTGTCAGAAGGACCAGAACAGGAAACCCCAGAGCGTTCGTTACAGTTCTTTATTTAGGTAAGCGTACAGGGCTAGCGGGAGACGCGATTGCTGTCGGACGTCAGCAGCGGAGCAGGGAAAGTAGCTTCGGAACACGTAGCCAATCGGAGTGCGGAAGTCTAGCTGGTCAAGTTTACCGTGGCTGGAGAGAAGATCGTAGCGTGGGACGGAAGCATGTCGGATCGGAGGCAGGCAGAATCGGGTAAACAGATCAAGACGGAACAGGTAATAAGGAGAGTCATACAGGGTACAAACGTAATCCTCAGACGAAGAGGTCTGGGCGTGGCGTGCTTAAGAAGGGAACATGAGCCAATCAGAGGGCGTCCACGTGATTGCTCCAGGTGACTCGAGTTAGCAATAACGACAGTTATTCGATGCGGGCTTCTGATTGGCTTCCGAGTATGCAAATTGCCTAACGAACCGAAATTCCCAAAATTCCAAACCGAACGAAGATTTTGAAATCGGAATAAAGCAAACATTTGATTTGAAAAAAATAAAAAATAAAAACGAAAGATTTTTTTTTTCTATAAAAAGTCTCTTATACCGAGCCACTCCTTTGCACATCTGTTCTCCTCTGTACTACCGTACTCCAGTGTTATTGTTATTGTATAATGACTTGTTTACCTGACTGCCCATTTTGCACATCTGGTTAGCTGCTCCTCTTGCACATCTGTTCTCCTCTGTACTACCGTACTCCAGTGTTAATGTTACTGTTTACCTGACTTGTTAACCTGAATGCCCATTTTGCACATCTGGTTTAGCTGCTCCTCTTGCACTCTTTGCACTACTGTATAATACTTTACATAGCTATAAATTATTTAGCATATTATCAGTACTTCAATACTCTAACTCAGTACAACATTTATTTATATCTGTACATTCAAGGAAACTGTGCGGGTCGGATGTATCGACATTTCGTTCTGTATACACGTGTACAAGAATGACAACAAAGTAGATCTGAATCTGTCGGCCACCCGGGCAGAGACACTAGCTAAGTTGTACGCCCGACGTAAAAGATGCACGCCCTGGGCGTCCGGGCAGACGTTATTTCAAACATTGGTTACGGGGCTGCGTTTGATGCGTTCCTTTCTCTGAGAGAAACCGACCGGGTGCTGAACTCCTAATGCCACAGAGTGTTATATCTTATTGTACTTCAGGGGATGGGGGTTGGGGGTTGTTTTGGGGTCCTGCATCTGTTCAAACAAGAAAAATGCAGAGCAGAGTTGTAGGGCCGTGGAGGGGGGGGGTTAACAGTTGGAGTAATTTGTTTGGAAGAAAAGACTGAAGCGGTTCAAGCGCTCGTCTTTTTGTGATTGCTCGGTAGAGCGACACAGACGCCTTTTCTTTTGCACGTCAGTAGAGTCACCAGTTTTTGGGGCGTACATTTTTTCCATTTTCAAACAGAAAAATGTCATTGTTTTTTTTGTTGCTGAACCCAAATGTCTTTAAAAATACGAATGCAAAAGTAAGACGGATAAAACTTGTTCATTACCTGTTGAAAAATGTAATCAATAACGTAATCCAAATACCGTAATATCGCAGTAATGCAGTGGTTCTCAAAAGTGGGGCGCGCCCCCCTGAGGCCCATTTTTGGGAGTGTTCAAATTGAATCCATGCATCCCGTAAAACAATAGCATTTTTAAAACTATTTTCCTGAATAAAGGACAGGATCATTTAAAATATGATGAAAAACGCAAGATGAAAAAAAAGGAAAACAAAACTAAAATGTGAGCAACGCAGCATTGGAAATACAACCCCTAGCAAAAAGTATGGAATCACTAACCTTGGGCAAGCCCTCACAATTTTACTCTGTAGAAAAAACTCAGATCACAAACGTGAAACAATCGTAAGATCATTCCAAAGTGCAACGAATTGGCATTCAGAAACACTAAAATAAATAAGAAAGACATTGCAATGGTCAATAAATGTTACTTTTATAGTGCAGGTGCAGGGAAATAAATATGAAATCACTTAATTCTGGGGAAAAATATACAATCAGTGCATTTGAGTAGAAAATAAGGACAAACCAAGTCAATTTTGTTTCCTTGATAGGGCACCTGGCTTAGATGAAGTCTGCTTGTTAGCAGGGTTGGGTAGGGTTACTTTAACTTGATTACTTTCAATTACTTTTGGATTACTCCAATACCAAATATGCTAATAAAAGACAAAAGAAACTAAATATGAATAAAATTACAAAATTTTGTGCAGGCTTGGGGAATAACGGAATACATGGTCGGCTGCCGGGACTGGGAGAGCAAGGCAGGTTCGGGGTCGGAAACGAGTCGTAAGCCAGAACGGGAGAGTAGACATAGTCGGGGAGAAAAGAGGTCGTAAGCCGGAACGGGAGAGCAGACGTGGTCAGGAGCAAAACAGGTCGTAGCCCGAGACAGAAGGGAGCAAAAACGGGACAGGTGGGAGTCAGGGTCGAAAAAGGCTTGCCTAGTATACAGTGAAGTTCGCAGACGGACTGACAACAGGGGACAGACAGGACTGGGTTTAAGTCAGGACAGGGAGCCAATCAGAACCCGCGGCAGTTGGCGCCAAATGAGCGGGCACAGCTGAGTCACATCAGTAATCATGACAGCAGGTTTACAAGGTACCCCCAAAAACCTTTCGCCTGATTAAAATGATTAGAAATGCAGATGAAAATATATAAAAAATATTTGACCACTACGTGGTGCTGTATCATCTAATGGGAACGAAAACCAGTACCACAGATTACAGCGTAGCAGCAAGACGAATTGTTCATTTTGTATTGTTGTTTGATTGTTTCATGCCGATTTTGTTCGCGGTGATGCGACGTTCAATTAAAAAAATAGAAAAAGATGCCAGACAGACATGGCAGTGACATATGAATGGGAGGGCGGCATTAGCTCAGGCGGGAGAGCGCTCGTCTTGGGATCAAGAAGTTGCAGGTCCGATTCCCGGCTCCTCCGTGTTATATGTGGAAGTGTCCTTGGGCAAGACATTGAATCCCTAATGCCCCCGATAAGCAGGTCGGCGCGTTGCATGGCTGACTCCCTATTGGTGTGTGAGTGTGTGTGTGAATGTGTGAGTGTGAAGCACATTGTAAAGCGCTTCATTGACTTGAAAAGCGCTTTATAAATGCAGACCATTTACCATTCCGTTATGTTTTTTTTCCTCTTTGTACGGCCCCGTTGCCAGATATTCAGACCTAAAATCTTTGCCCACCCTTGCTCTATCGGGTGGCACACGAAATTTGAGTTTAGGTTTCAAATATTTTGCGATGCCACTCCTGGAACTTTTTAAAACGCTCCAATTTTGGCACTTAGGTCGAATGTAAACAAAAACTTTCTTCTTATTAAGAAAACAAAACAGACTTCGTGCAAACATTGAGTCATGAGAACTCAAAGTCCCCTCAGCCTTCAAATGGCAACTTAGTGGGAGTACAAATAACACACCAAGGATAAATAACAGGTGTGTTTTAAATGAAGGCAAATAAAGTTCAGCTCTGAGTTCAGGGCGTGTTCGTTTTATGTACTACAAATCATCGTGATTGAAAAGTCAACTGTAAGCAATAAAAGCTGTCATTAAGTGTTCATTTTTGACCAGTGGATGTCGCTGTAACCAAAAATGAGTGCTAAAAAGTGCAGGGAACAACACAAACTATGGAGTCTCAAAGTGACTAAAATGTATGACTAAGTGCAACCCCAAAGGTGTTAAAAAGCACAAAGAGTACGGAAACTCAGTGACCAATATTCACCATTTTATTTTTTTTTCCCTTTTTTTTGACTGAGCCTGTTTTAAGGTTTTTGGTTACCTGTAGTAGCAAGATGGTGGGCAAATATCTAAGCTCCCTTTAGGTGAGGCTCATGAATATAAAATAAATGGTAATTTTTTAACCTATATGCATTTAAAAAAATGCATGTTTATTGGATAATTCCTGTATTTGTCACGGTTGCCATGGCCCCCAATTGGCCCCGCCCATGTGGCGCCAGCTGCGGGTCGTTGACAGATTGGCTTTCCATCTATTTAAGCTCAGTGCTCTCACTCTTCATTTGTCAGTCCGTGAACGAACCTCTGCCCCGCAAGAGGTGGGTTTAGACTCAGTCCTGTTTCCTGTTGGCATTTCCTGTCCGGTATTGTTCCCGTTTATTTTTGTCCTGTTTGATATCGGTTTTCGGTTTCGTTCCTGTCTATTTTTGTCCTGTTCATTATCCTCTCCAGTTTTCGTTCCCGTCTAGTTTGTCCTGTTTATTTTTGATATCCTGTTTCATTATGTATCCTGTCTGTATCAACCCCTTCTGTCTAATAGCAACTCGGGCAATTGGTATCAATCTCGTTGGCCTCTGGCTTCCTATCATTTCATGCCAGACTGCTGCCTAACGTGCATGACTCCCCATTTCCCTTAAACGTCATGCGCTTGGGTCCTGATCCAGTTCCGGTTCTTGACAGTATTTTTTACCTATTTTTTAAATCAATGGTGTTTTTTTAATGAGTTGGGGGTAGGTTTTTTTCTACCACTGAGAGGTGCTAAATATTACATACTATCTCTTTAACTTTGTAATATATATATATTTTTTTTTTTTAAACTTAAATGTTGTGTCACACAAAATATGTCTGTAACAGGGGACATATTATTATTATGCATTTATTAGTTTCATAAAGAAGATCACATGCATATACCATACCTGTCAACTTCAGCAAATTTCTCCCTTTATTCGTAATTGCGATTCCCTCTATTAAGCGATAATAAACCCTACAAACGTGTGCCACCTGTTTACTCACAACAAGACAGACTACCGTAAAATTTGGACTATAAGCCGTACATTTTTTTTTTAAGCTTTCAACCCTGCGACTTATACAACGATGCGGCTAATTTATGCATTTTTTTCTAGGGGCCGCCAGGGGCCCCGAGCAGTAAAGGCGAGACAGGTGGAATATATGTCTCGAAAAAGGCGCAAGTTTAATGTACCTTTACACTTTGTGCATGAATAAAACTAGCATGAACAGACCCTCGTCGTGGATAAGGGGTCAATCAAAAGGGGAGTGCAAACTACTATATAGGAAATAATTTTTATTGAAGGTGCGGTGGTTTATTTTTAATGTACAGTAGTGCTCTGCATAACATCCATCCATTTTATATCTGCACCGCTTATCCTCAGTAGGGTCACGGGGGTGCTGGAGCCCATCTCAGCTATCTTCAGGCAGGTGGCAGGGGACACTCCGAACTGGTTGCCAGCCAGAGACCGACAACTCAGTCGCTCATTTGCACCTAGGGACAATTTGGAGCGGCCAATTAATCTGGAATGTGGGGTGAAACCGGAGTGCGCGGAGAAAACCCACGCAAGCACGGGGAGAACATGCAAACTTTGGTTTAATTCCATGACTTCAGAACTGAGCAGCGGATGCTCTAACCAGTCAGCCGCCGTGCCGCCCCTCCGCAAAACATGTTTGGGATAATAATAGTTGTGATCATATCACTCCAAGGGGGCAGCACGGCGGCGCAGTGGTTAGCGCTTGTGCGGCACAGTTCATGTCATGGGAACCTGTCGTGGGTTCAAATCCAGCTCCAGACTTTCTGTGCGGAATTTGTATGTTCTCCGTGGGTTTCCTCCGGGCACTCCGGTTTCCTCCCACATTCCAAAAACATGCATTTTCAGGTGAATTGGCCGGTCCAAATTGTCCCTAGGTGTGAATGAGCGAATAAGTTGTCTGTGCCCGTGTGCCCTGCGATTGGCTGGCAACCAGTTCAGGGTGTCCCCTGCCCACTGCCCGAAGATGGCTGGGATGGGCTCCAGCCCCCCCGCGACCCAAATGAGGATAAGCGGTACGGCTAATGAGATGAGATGAGATATCACTCCAATTTAAACTTACACTGGCTGGTTGTGTTAATAACTTAAAAACGTTTGCATGGACTTACTCTCTGATTTGATTTCCCTCTAGCTTCCTGTTCGGAGCCTCAGCTTGGGAAATTATGGTTTACTTGGGAATCCATGAGCCAAGAAGAAATCTGAAGGCCAGGAGTGTTTGATTCATGCCCCAGTGCTGTGAAATGCTTTGTCCCCCGAGATAAGATCTGCAACCTCAGTGGAACTGTTTGAATCTAGGCTTAAAACACACTTATATTGTGGGGTCCAAATGTGGGTAAACCCCGTGTGGCCGGTCATCAGATATAAAAGGAAATTCAGGCAGAGACAATGTACATTTTCGTTCCGCTGCAGCGGGGAAGAAACGGGGAGAAACACAGGGGATGTGTTCTCGGCTCCACAATCGTCCTCCTGGTTCTTCCCCTCCGCAGCTGGCTTTATTTAGTACAAGTATGGTGGACTTTAGACTGACACATCATTGGGTGGACATTAGACTGACACATCATTGGGTGGACATTAGACTGAAACAGCAAAAGATATATAGACAGTGAATATTAGGGGAATGTTCAGAGAAATACACAAAATATATATATATAGAACATTCTTAAGCAACTTCACAATATTATATAGCTTATGATTGGTGCCAACCTCAGACACTCGTTCACCAGTCCTCTCTGGCTGCCTCGCCGGTGGCAGACGGAGGGAGAAGAAGAACCGGATGAGTCAGCAGACCTGGACCTGAAGCATGTCATCATCTGCATCGACCAGCTGGCCAAGATGGGAAGCTGAATTCTGCAGATTACAAGCTGCAAATCGTGAAAGATTTTGCCAAAATTCAGAAAGAAAGTTTGTAAAGCTTGTAAGCTACTGGCAAGGAGCAGAAATGACGGCTGACATAAGGGAGGTGGAAGGAGGAACCTGCGCGTCTTTTACTCCAACCAACCAAGTAAAATTTTGGGTGATTTAGTGATTTTGCGTCAAAACAGTTTGATAGGAGTTTTCTTTATCTAAATAATTACTTGAGTAGAAGTAAGTGCATGCTGTGAAGATCCTTCCTGAAGGGAAACAAAAAAAAACTGCGAGAGAGAAGCTCGACCGGTCCAACTTAATGATTGACAGTGCTGCCCCGGGCCAAGATCTTACCTCTACACCCAATCTACTGCAACCTGGTCGTTCTGGAAGAGGAATACCACTTTTCTGGCCCTTTCTTACTGTTTCTCATTTTCCTCACGCTGACGTTTTTGAGTTTTTCCTTGCCTGCATGTAGGTTTCAGATCAGGGGATGGTGTCATTGTGGCCAGTGCAGTCCCTTGAGACAATTAGTGATTAAGGGCAATACAAATAAATGTAACTTGACTTGACTATTGCACACTTGTTAAGTCTCCCGATTTGCCGGGAGACTACCGCTTTGGTTACGATTCTCCCGCCTACAGATCTGAGAGCAACATCTACCGATTTCTAAAAATTTCCTTTTTTTTTTTGGGTCGCCGAAATTTTTATGTGAACAAAGTTTTGCCGATTTAAATGTAGCCGAATTATCCATAGTCTTTATCATCGTCTTTTTCGCCATTCTACATCGGAAAAAGCTTTGATCGAGACTCGGCAATCATAATCTCGAACTCCACGTGATCTCATTCCTTCGAGAGCAGCAGACGAATAAGAGTGCTACATATGACTATGTTAAAAACACCCGAAAATTTGGAACAATTAAACATTGTAATAATCACATGTAAACATAAAATAACAATAAAGTACAGTGGAACCTCGGTTTTCGAACGCCTCTCAGTTCGAACAAATCGGTTCTCGACCAAAAATTTCGAGAAATTCTTGCTTCGCTGTTCGGTCAAAAAATCGGAGTTCGAACGCCGGTACGCTAGGGTGCGATGCTGAGCGGCGTATGGGTGTTTTAGCCCCTAATTATGCCTCCGAAGAAGGTCGGTGCAAGCAGGACAGGTGAAAAAAGAGAAGTTGTTCGTAAAACTATTGCCTTTAAGAAAGACATAATAGCTAAATAGGAAAGAGGTGTACGAATTTCCGATCTTGCTAGTGAATACAGCATGGCTAAATCTACTATCGGTACGATAGTAAAGAATAAGGAGGCTGTGAAATCGAGTGATGCGGCTAAGGAAGTTAGCGCTATAAGCGAGCAACTGCCGCAAGTTTTGGAAGAGGTTGAAAAACCTTTGATGATTTTTCTCTCCCTACCGTCCACCACAAAGGTAAGAAATCCTATTCATAATCCTTTTTTTTTTATTTTGACACGTTCATGTTAGCGTAATCTTTCGTACGGAAGATTACGCTAACGCGAACGTACGATTAGCCTGGGTTAGCTTTATGTTTACGTTCATGGTAAACATTCAGGGTGTTGAAACGGATTAAAACGATTTTACATTACTTTTAATGGGAAAACAAATCGGTTTTCGAACAGGGTTCTGGAACGGATTATGGTCGAGAACTGAGGTTCCGCTGTAGATTAAAAAACGAATTTTATTGTTGTCTTTTCAAATAATAATAATCGCGTCGAAAAAAAAACTCCCAATTTCCAAAACTTAACATGTATGCTATTGCGTCTACAATACATTTACCCCCCCTTAAATTATGAAATTCCAGTATGGGGCTCTACCAAATCGGAGCCTGGTACAGCACGGTCCTGTCGCTTTGTAAGGGCCCCCCGAGACAGGCCGTGTAAGGTGAGGCAGACGTAGAGTTGATATACAAGTTGTCTGGGCATCAAGAGGGGGAGCGATGAGGCCCTTTTCACAAAAGCTGATAGATGAGTGCCAGCCAGCCATTAAGTATAAAGTAAGCTAGGATTTATCCCACCCCGACTAATTCCTGGTTTCCTGGGAGAGAACAGCGGCAGAGGAAGAACTTGTAGCTGGAATGTGGGATTACAGTATTTCAAGGAATTGGTAGATCATTTGGGGTAAAACCACATTCAGGAGTTCTAATACAAAAATGAGTGCTGCTGTTGAAAATTTAAAATTGTCTCACTAGCATTCCTTCGGGACATAAATCCCAAGAATCATTTGAAGGAAATTGTGTGTCTCATACAAATTCAGTAATAAAAGAGATGTTTTGTTTACTGTGAGGAAAAAAAATCTCTCTATCTATCTATTGTCTGCACCGCTTATCCTCAGTAGGGTCACGGGGGTGCTGGAGCCCATCCCAGCTATCTTCAGGCAGTGGGCAGGGGACACCTAGGGGACACCCTGAACTGGTTGCCAGCCAATCGCAGGACACAGAGACAGACAACTCTCTCGGTCATTCACACCTAGGGACAATTTGGACCAGCCTATTAACCAAACATGCATGTTTTTGGATTGAGGGAGGAAACCGGAGAGCCCGGAGGAAACCCTCGCAAGCACGGGGAGAACATGAAAACTCCACACAGGGAGGTTTGATAACAACATAGTTTACATTGTTTACGAAATTGACGATAAACATGTCA
Source organism: Urocampus carinirostris (assembly GCF_059441175.1). Taxonomy (NCBI): domain Eukaryota; kingdom Metazoa; phylum Chordata; class Actinopteri; order Syngnathiformes; family Syngnathidae; genus Urocampus; species Urocampus carinirostris. The sequence goes on along the minus strand of NC_142353.1, from coordinate 34,359,999 downwards.
TAAAAGCCTTAAATGAAAAAAAATCAAGATAAAAAAGAATACAGTGGAACCTCGGTTTTCGAACGCCTCTCAGTTCGAACAAATCGGAGTCCGACCAAAAATTTCGAGAAATTCTTGCTTCGCTGTTCGGTCAAAAAATCGGCGTTCGAACGCCGATGCTGAGCGGCGTACGGATGTAGATCACTCTTTTCCTGACCAAGTGTTATCGCGTGCGGAAGTGCTTCGTTTTGCTTTCGCTTTATTACACGTTCATGTTAGCGTAATCTTTTGTACGGAAGATTACGATAACGCGGACGTACGATTAGCCTGGGTTAGCTTTATGTTTTATTAAACATTCAAGGTAAACATTCAGGGTGTTGGAACGGATTAAAACGATTTACATTATTTTTAATGGGAAAAATGATTTCGGTGATCAAACAATTTGGTTTTTGTACAGGGTTCTGGAACCGATTATGGTCGAGAACCGAGGTTCCGCTGTACTAGGATAGGCAGTATTAGCAAGGTCAGTGCTTGTAAACTGTGCATCAGAACACCAGTGCAATGAGCAACATTTTCTGTTGGGTCATCAACCTTTTTGAACCTGAGAGCTACTTTTTGATACTGATTAGTACAGAGTTTGATATGTATTTCTAAAATAACAATATATTGTGTTATTACCATGTTGTTACTATTTTATTCAAGTTACTACCAGGTTTTAGCTATTAGGAATAGGATAAATCATGTTCAGTTAACCACTGAAACATTAGGACAGTTTGTCACGACCAGAACGGAATTAGGACCCAGACGCGTAACGTTAATCACAAGTTTATTGAGATATAGAGGAAAGGCAGCGCCCGTGATCCGGTGCTCGCTGGATGCGGGAGGCAAGCCACTCACAGAATCGGAACGTGTTCCGAATGCGGAAGTGGATCTTCCGGAGCGGGAGATCGTAGCGTGGTAGACGGAAAAACAGGTCGATAGCCGGGACGGGAGAGTAGAACGTGGTCGGGGTCAAAAAACGAGTCGTTAGCCGGGACGGGAGATCAAAACGTGGTCGGGGTCAAAAACGGGTCGTAGCCAGAGACAAACGGGCAAATCAGGAAACGGGCGGGTGGAAATCGGGTGAAAAATCGGGACCGACGGGAGTCAGAGTCAAAAATGGTTGCCTTGTGGAAACAGAGGTTCGCTGACGGACTGACAACAGGCGAGTGAAAAGACGGAGCTTAAGTAGGACGGGGAACCAATCAGGAAGCCCGCAGCGGCTGGCGCCAAACGAGCGGGCAAAGGTGAAATTAATCAGTCATCATGACACAGTTAGAAATCAAATATCCTAGAAAATCGGAATGACCAGTCGCTGGTGAGCTAGTTTCAGAACAGGTCTATGGGATACTGAATAGGTTCTTAGGGGGCTGTAGGAACCAGGTATGTGACCCTGGGTGTAGATCATTGACTTAGTCAACTGGGGCATAAAGAAGAATTGTGCAGAAACAATTTAAGAGAACATTAAAGTTTTATATTTCTTTCACCTCTAGCCTCGATTACTGTAATGTCCTACTCTCCGGTCTCCCGAAGTCCAAAATCAAGAGCCTACAGCTGGCACAGTGTCATGATTACCCAAGTGGAGCCACCTGGGGTAATCATGTGGCGCGCTGGAATGTGCTTCCTGATTGGTTAATGCTCCCTTTTTAAACGCGTTACGCGGAGAACTCTTTGTCGGAGGATTACTTCTGTACCCCGTAAGACTCTCCCGATTACATGTGCCTTCTTGTTTACCTGATTCTGCCTGCCTGCCTCCGATCCGACCTGTCTCCGATCCGACCTGCTTCCGTCCCACGCTACGATCTTCTCTTCAGTCCCGGTAAACTCGACCTGCTTCCGTCCCACGCTACGATTGGTTACGTCTTCCGAAGTTGTCTTCACGTCGTTGCTGCTGCTGACGTTCGACGGTCATCACGTCTCCCGCTAACCCTTACGCTTCCCCAAATAAAGAATTGTACGAACGCTCTGGGGTCTCCTGCTCTGTTCTGGTCTTCCCTGACAGCACAGAATGCTACGGCGAGGCTTTCAACTAAGTCAAGTCACATTACCCCGATTTTAGCGAACCTGCATTGGCTCCCTGTTAGCTTAAAATGTGATTTTAAGGTTCTGTTGGTATTATACCAAATCATGCATGGACTTGCTCCCTCATATCTTTCTGATTTGATTTCCACCTATATTCCTGCTTGGAGCCATAGCCCAGAAAATGCTGGTCTGCTAGTGATCCCAAGAGCCAAGAAGAGTTCCGCAGGTCCGAAAGCGTTCTCCATTCGGGCCTTGAAGCTGTGGAATGCTCTGCCCTCTGAGATTCGATCTGCAACATCAGTGGAAATGTTTAAATCTAGGCTTAAAACACACTTCTACTCTATAGAATATCAATAACCAATATTTCATGTTGACAATATCTGTGTACTGTTCGTTAATGCAACATCCATTGCAGCCTGGTCATCCTGGAAGGGGGATAACCTCATGTGCGGTCCCTTTTCATTTTCCTCATGTTAAGATTTTTTAGTTTTTCCTTGCCCTCATGTAGGTTTTAGATCAAGGGATGTAATGATAGTGTTATGATTACTGATGCGAGGCATCCGGGCCTGCTCCTTTGGCGCCAACAGCCTCAGACGTTGATTGGCTCCCTGTCACTTTTTATACCCCTGCCTTTCTGTCACCGGTTGTCAGTCCGTCTGCGAACCTCAGCTTACGCTAGGCAAGCTTTTCGACCCTGACTCTCTCCTGTTCTGGTTCCCGTCTGTTTCTCTGACACTTTTTCTGATCTCGACCACGATTTTTTGCTCCCCGTCCCGGCTACCGACCTGTTTTTTTCCACTCTCGACACCGCCATCGTTTGCCACGGAAATACCACTTCCGCGTCTGAGCAACCTGCTCCCCGCAATCTACGGATGGTGTGTACTATCCTTTCCCTTCTTCACAATAAAACTCAGAGAGACGCACGCAAGTGGGTCCTGTCACCGTTCTTGTCCTGACAAATAGTCTGTGCAGCCCTTTGAGAATTCTTGTGATAAAGAGCGTCACAAACAAACATGACTTAACTTGACTTTTACATAAGTTTTAAAAATGTTTACATAGAAAAATAGTGAATACCACAAAAGCTTAAATTTTGGGAAACAGGCGCACACCTTTGGGACCAAAAGGAATGCGTACGTCAGGTTAAGGTCAAGCTGGAGGAGTTTATTTACTCCAAGTGATGGTCCTTCCATAGGATTGTTTTGTCCCCTGGAGGCGCGGTTCATTTCCCACGATTCACATCCCCCCCCCGACAGGTTTTGTAAGCGTACCCGGGGGTTCATTGTTTTAACGTGTTCGTTTAAGATGTTAAGAAAGCAGCGCGTCACAATAGCAGAGAATAAAGACTACAACCTGGACCGAGGGCTATTTTTCTCTCTCTTTTGTATTTCAAAGTGTCCGCGGTGACCTGAGCGCAACTGCAGGTTTTTGGTGGAGTTACACAACAGCACCGCATTGTCCGCCACCGCATAGCTAAGCGCTCGACAATTCGCTACGCTTCATTAGTTTCTTTGTGAGTTCGGGTCGGAAAATACAGTACACTAAAAAAGTCTTGGCCCCCTTCCTGATTTCGGTGTTTTTTTTTGCATAGTTATCACTCACAAAGGTTTCAGAACATCAAACCAATTTTAATATTACACAGAGATAACCCGGGGATATACAAAATGCAGTTTTAAAAGATTGATTCCATTTATGAAGGCGCAAAACAACCAAAAACTTTTTGGGCCCTATGTGAAAAAGTAATCGCCCCCTGAACCTAAAAGCCAATTGGGCCACCTTAAGCAGCGATACCAGAAATCCAACGTTTATGATAATGGGTAATGAGTCTTTCACAACGCCGAAGAGGAATTTTGGCCCACTCTTCTTGGCAAAATTGTTTCAAATCTGCCATATGGTAGGGTTATTTTGTTGTGATTGCCCAAGTGAAGTCACCTGGGGCAATCGTTTGGCGCACTGGGGCGCACTTCCTGATTGGCTGACATTCTCCACTTAAGCGGTCTGCGTCCAGAGATGGACGTCTAGGTATACTCTTTGTATCCCTGAGTGTTTCTCCAGACTACAAGGTACTCACGACTCCTCTTGCCTGATTCATGCCTGCCTTCTGTTTTTGACCTGTTTCCGTTCCACGTTTTGCGACCTACTCTCCCGCCCCGGCCATCGACTTACCTGCTCAGCTGTACCCGTCACAGAGCTGCCATTCCGCCCGAAGAGGCTGACAACCGACAAGCGCCGACGTCCCAAGCCAGTTTCAACAACTCTTTAAAATAAAAGCATTTTTGAAACTAACGCTATTGGATCCGAGAGTCCGTTCTGGTTGATGACATTTTTAGCATAAACTGTTTCTGGTTACACAACAGCATCTCAATTGGATCTAAATCTGGACTTAGACTTGGTCACTCCGTTACCTTCATTTTTTTAATTGTTTGGCCATTCAGAGGTGGACTTGCTGGTGTGTTTCGGACTGTTGTCCTGCTGCATGATAAAGGAGCGCTTGAGTTTGAGGGCGAACTGATGGCCGGACGTGTTCCTTTAGGATCTTCTGGTAAACACCAGAATTCATTACTCCATCATCCAAAGTTAGTTGTCCTACTCCTGAGGCAGCAAAGCAGCCCCAGACCATCACACTGCCACCAATATGCTTTACGTTTAGCAACATGTTCTTTTTGTCAAATGTTGTTCCATGTTTACGCCAGATGTAACAGGCTGCACACCTTCCAAAAAGTTCAATTTCTGACTCATCCAAAAATCGTGAGGCTAATCAAGATACTTTCTGGCAAATGTGTGAAAATGTAATAGCCCCCTGAACCTAAAAGCCAATTGGGTCACCTTAGGCATCGATACCAGAAATCAAATGTTTACGATAATGTGTAATGAGTCTTTCACAACGCTGAAGATACATTTTGGCCCACTCTTCTTTGCAAAATTGTCTAAAATCTGGGAGGGTTTTCTAGCATAAACTGTCCGTTTCTGGTCACACAACAGCATCTCAATTGGATTTATATCTAGACTTTTACTTGGCCACCCCGGAACCTTCATTTTTTTTATTGTTTGGCCATTCAGAGGTGGACTGATTCACGTGTTTGTTACCTCCCGTCTCGATTACTGTAATGCATTACTCTCCGTTCTCCCCAAGTCCAAAATCAAGAGCCTCCAGCTGGTACGAAATGCTGCAGCGAGGCTTTTATCAAGTTTGATCAAGTTACCCCGATTTTAGCGAACCTGCATTGGCTCCCTGTTAGCTTAAGATGTGATTTTAAGGTTCTGTTGGTAGTATACAAAACGATGCATGAACTTGCTCCCTCATATTTTTCAGATTTAATTTCCACCTATGTTCTGGTCCGGAGCCTTCCAGTGAAAACCCTGGTCTACTAGTGATCCCAAGAGCCAAGAAGAGATCCGCAGGTTCGAAAGCGTTCTCCATTCGGGCCCTGGTCCTGTGGAATGCTCTTTCCCCTGAGATTCGATCTGCAACCTCAGTGGAACTGTTTAAATCTAGGCTTAAAACACACTTCTACTCTATAGCACGCGCGTGTCAAACGGGCGGCCCGCGGGCCAGATCAGGCCCACTAAAGGATTGAATCAGAGACAACACTCAGAGAAGCGCAAGAGAAAAACAAGCTGCAGGTTGTAATATGTCAACTTGATGTTGCCAAAGCCAGGTGCCTCTCACAGACACTGTACTTATATTTATTTCTCTCTCTCTCACTCTCTCTTTCTTTTCCACCCCTTTTCTCCCTCTCTGTCTCTGTCTCTTTCTCCCTCTGTGTCTTTTAACCTCTTTTGCGCCAACTTCCTTTTTTCCTTTTCTCTTTCTCTCTTTCTACCCATCGCGCTTTCTTTTCTTTTTTCTCTCCTTCTGTCCTTCTATTTCTCATTGGATTTACTTCTTCCTCTCCCTTTCTTTTCACCCTCCCTCATGACTTTTTATCTTTTTTTTGTCACACTCTCCCTCTCTCTCTTTTTCTTTCTTTGTCCCACCCTCTCCTTTTCCCTCCCTCTTTCTCTTATTTCTTTATCTCTCTTTTTCTTTCTCTTTAATCTACTAGTCCGGCAACCGACAGAACGTTTATTCTATCGTGTGGCCCCCGAGTTAAAATTAGTTTGACACCCCTGCTCTATAGCATATGAATAACCTATATTTCATGTTGACAATATCTGTGTATTATCTTTTATTGCAGCCTGGACATCCAGGAAGGGAGATTACCTCATGCGCGGTCCCTCCTCAAAGTTTCTTCATTTTCCTCATTTTGAGGTCTTTGAGTTTTTCCTTGCCCTCATGTAGGTTGTAGATCAGGGGATGGTGTCATAATAGACTGTAGTTTGCAATAATATGTGCAGCCCTTTGAGACTCTTTGTGATTAAGGGCGTCACAAATAAACATGACTTGACTTGTCTCGCTCGTGTGTTTCGTACCGTTGTCCTGCTGCATGATAAAGGAGCGCTTGAGTTTGAGGACATGAACCGATGGCACCAGAATCACTATTCCGTCAACCGCAGCAAGTTGTCACGGTCCTTAAGGAGCAAAACAGCCCCACACCATCACACAGCCCTTCTGCTCGTTTTTGGGAGGCCCCTATAAGAAATGACAAGAGAAGATGGAGTACTTCCAATGATGAGATATAAACATCGTGGAAGCAACGCGCTAAAAATAGACGAAATCCGTAATATAAGGGATTAATTTGTCCCCACCTTGCAGGATGTTGTCCCACTGATCTCAAAAAGGGAAACCTGTCACACCTGCTCTGCATCCTCACCGACGTATTGTTTTCTTTTCCATCTGACCCCTCCGCCCCTTCACATCCTTAAGAACAGCTATTAAAAATGGCCGTCAATCCTCTGAGTGGAAAACCGGCTGGCTGCCAGAGCCGATTTTTTTGACCATAAACAAAAACATTTCCTGTGTATCGCACCCGTTTCCCCCGATTGTGCTTCTCCCGTCAATAAGAGGGCCCAAAGTCTCTGGAGTGAAATTAATGTTCTTCGGTAGCCTTTGTTTTTTTCTTAATTTATTTCCACAGGACTTTGCAGGATGTATTAACGTTACAATGTGAATCAAAGCCCTTTAAGTTGGCATATCTGAAATTGTGCTTTGAAAAATTGGACATACTATTCATATCTTTCGGACTTTCGTGAAAGAAAATTGGTGAAAATTAAAGGGACGGTGTGAAATATTTGACCACTGGACGTCACTGTATTGTGTAGTGTAGAGGTCTCCATTGTGGTGCCTGCTGTCACCAGGGTGCTTCCTAAGGTCAGCTGAGGTGGCCGCTGCCCTTTTCTGAAAATAGCTTACCAGTGCTGGGACTTGGTGATTTTGTAGTAAAAATATTTTTGAGTGGTTGACTGAGTCAATTTAACCCTACATACAATAATTAACCTGGAAACAACATAGTAACATCATAGTAATAACATGATAATTTGTTATTAGTCAAATGGATATCAAACTAGGTGATCTTTGCACCTTACTTTTAAAGTAACAAAGCTTGAAAAGGGTTGGAAATCCCTGGTGTAGTGCAACAGAAAATAAGGGCTACAAAGCACAAAGAAGAATACAAAATACAGAGTGTTAAAGTGACCAAACCTACTGCAGCTCCTGACCACCCCAAGCAGCCAAATCCAATCTTCTATCAGAACCAACACCTTAAGTGATGCAATTGTTTCTCAGGTACAAGTTTCAACAAACAACAGCCCGCTACGTCGTTCTGCTTGTGTAAAACAGATAAACATTTATTGGCGTATGAGTATTTTAAAAAAATGCACCTTAATCTACTAGTCATGTATTTTTGCTCGTTAATGAAATACTTTTTTTTACCACAAGGCACTAAATAATACACAACGCTTTAAAGGAATTCCCAAATTCTAAAACATACAAAATGTGAGAAAACAGTCTATGTTATTGCATATATGTCATTGGTATATTCGAATTATTTTCAGGGGTCATGCATTTTGAAGACAGTCTGGCTCGTCTTTGTCTTCCTGAGCTCAGACATATGTGAAAAACACCAGCATCCAAGCAAGCCAGTCACCCTATTGGTTTACATGTTACTAGTCGAAAAGGTTTTGACTGTTTAAAGCTGTAGTTCAGTTTGTGGTTTTTGTGAAGAATGCCTAGGCGACGTGTCGCAGATGGGTGTAGCAATGGTACAACAAATGGCGAGCAGCTAAAAGTGGGCAAACTAGCAAAAAAAAAAAAACACGCAGAAATAACAGCGGCTGAACCAGCCGGGACACTGCAGGCTAGCCAGCTGCCATAGAGGACGAAACAGGACCAATCGGCAGAAAAAAAGGGAAGCTGGCTGACCAAAATCATGCAGTAAGCAGTCAAGATAACCGTGAGGCAACAAGAAAACACTATCACGGCAACAAACCTAATTCCAGCCGGGAGAAAAAAGAATGAGCACAGCAAGCTGGCCAGCTTGCCGACAGTCAACGGGGCTAACCTAGACCAAACAAAGCTGGAAGCGCTCGGGTGCCCGCATACTCACGGGAGCTATCTGGACAATATTATATTAATCGCAAGACAAGCGACAAAAAAAAAGAAAGGAAAAGTCACAATCACATACCTAAAATGAGGCAAAGTCAAAAAAGGAAAGCGCGCTGTACACAACGGCAGGTAAACTTACCCTTTGATGGGGAAAAAAACAGTCAACAACACCCTAAACAAAGTTCCAATTACTCCGAGCTGATAGAGCGCTATGCAATCGCTTTTGACTACAGTCGTGCCTGTTTTTCGTAGTCATTCGATGACGTCTAGCGTGTGAAAAGATAATGGGTACGATAAACCCCCCAACCGCCCTTGAAAAAAATTCCCCTCGGAACTACACAAATCACATAGGTCACCCTATTTTACTTCAAAACATTGAATTGCTCCAATAGGTGAGCTTTTCATGTTTGATATAAAAATTGTAATTGAAGGTTTTTGTAGCTATTTACGAGTGTTAGTCCAATATTTGCGCTCATCTGTAAACTAGAAGCCACCAAACAAATATAGTTCGTTAACGGCGTCCTTTTACAGTGGAACCTCGGTTTTCGAACGCCTCACAGTTCGAAGAAATTGGAGTCTGACCAAAAATTTCGAGAAATTCTTGCTTCGCTGTTCGGTCAAAAAAACGTTCGAACGCCGGTAATGCGTGATTGCGTACGCTAGGATGCGATGCCGAGCGGCGTACAGGTGTTTTAGCCCCTTCTTATGCCTCCGAAGAATGTCAGTGCAAGCAGCAAAGTTGCTACAGGTGAAAAAAGAAAAGTAGTGCGTACAACTATTGCATTTAAGAAAGAAATAATAGCCTAATATGAAGGAGGTGTGCGAGCGCCTTCTGCTGACCACCACAAAGGTAAGAAATCCTATTCATGAGGTTACGATAACGCAAACGTACGATTAGCCTGGGTTAGCTTTAAGTTTACGTTAAACATTCAGGGTGTTGGAACGGAGCCCAACATTGAGGGTGTTGGAACGGAGCCCCCTTTCCAATGAACCGCTCACCACTTGTTGTGGAGACCCGGGTGTTACATGACTTGTAAACGACCTGATTTTTTATTTTTACACGTTCATGTAAGGGGAATATTTCGTATGGAAGATTACGATAACGCGAACGTACGATTACCCTGGGTTATCTTTATGTTTACGTTGAACATTCAAGGTAAACATTCAGGGTGTTGGAACGGATTAAAACGATTTACATTATTTTTAATGGGAAAAATGATTTCGGTGATCGAACAAATCGGTTTTCGAACAGGGTTCTGGAACCGATTATGGTCGAGAACCGAGGTTCCACTGTATTTTGATGATTCCTCGTAGTAATATCAAGCGATTACTCAACAGAGGGGCCGAGCTTTTCCCAGTCACACCACCCCCGAGCAGCCATTTAGAGAGTTTTCTGTGAACAATGCCTCATCTCACGAGCTGTTTTCTTTCAATATTTATACTCAGTCCGGGACACACGAGGAGGAAATCCTCCTGGAGGGGAACCGGAGCTACCGTATGGCGCGTTAAAAAGAAAAGCCTCTCAAGTCCACAGCGTTTCCTGGCTTTTTCCTCGCGCTGCAATCAAGTGAGAGCGAGAATGAGGGCCACGGTAAAAATAAAGCGCTTATCTGAGCTCTCATCTTCAACAACACGCCAGAAGTGCTCTCATGTAAACGCAATCTCCAAACATGTTACCTCCTTCAAGGAGGTTTGTTTGTCGGCGGGATCGCAAGAAACTGGGTGTGGCGCAGGAGCAAAGAAGAATGCTTATCGCCCTTTGGTGTGGAGCCTGGATTTATTTGGATATTTTTATTAATGGCATTCCTCAATTCGTCTGTACGGTTGCCACGTATAATATTTACTGCTGACTTTCCTGTGGCCTTTTTCTGACCATCTGGTGTCACCATTAAAGCCTGAATGATTAATTAGCCGATTGGGTTTTTTGCGGGGGGTAACATATTACGTGAACCATAATAAGGACATTTCTTTTGTCCTTGAATTAAAGTTATTGTCATGATTGCTGATTCAGGGCACCTGTGACTGCCCGATTGGCGCCAACAGCCATGAGCGCCGATTGGTTCAGAGACTCTTTTTAAACCCCCGGCTTTCAAGAGGAAGCCGTCAGATCGTTTGCGAACCTATGCTCCCAGCTAGGCAAGCTCACACCTTCCGACATTTTCTGCCCTGTTTTCTCCTGTTTCATACCTGTTGCCAACTTGTTTCTGGACCCGATCCTGCCCTGATCTGCCATCCCGACCACTGTTCTGTTTTGCCCTGTTTCCTGCCTAATACCTGTTGGCGACCTCTTTTCAGAACTCGATACTGCCCTTGCTCTCCCGTCCCGGCTAGTGACCAGTATCCCTGCAGTTTACGATTATCCTCGCTCGACACGTAAGCGCCACTTCCACGTTCCAGCCACCTGCTACCCGTGTCCGTTGATCATCGGATCGTGGAAGCAAGCCCTGCTCTCCTTCTTTATCAATAAAACTGAGTAAACATCTGCTTCTGACTACCCCTTTTCGAACGTGTTATGTTACATTATTTTGTTGTTGACTCATTGTTTTTGTCCTGTTTTTATTTTAATGTTCGAAATAAAGTTTTCATTCATTCATTCATTCATAAACGAACGCTACTGGGTCCTGTCTCCGTTTCTGGCTTGTGACAGTTATTAATAATGAGAACAGGCCAGCAAGGCGGTGCAGTGGTTAGCGCGTGTGCGGCACAGTTCTGAGGTCATGGGATTGAACCTCCTGTGTGAAGTTTGCATGTTCTCCCTGTGCCTGTGTGGGTTTCCTCCGGGCACTACCACATTCCAAAAACATGCGAATTTTCTGTCCCTGTGTGCCCTGCAACTGTCTGGCAACCAGTTCAGAGTGTCCCCAGCCCACTGCCCGAAGATAGCTGGGATGGGCTCCAGCACTCCCGCGACCCTACTGAGGATGAGCGGTGTAGATAATGGATGAATGGATAATGAGAACATTTTATTGAAATAAACCTTTATTGGTTGCGAGCTTAAGCGAACTGAAAATTGACTTCAAACATTACATATCGTAAACCTCAGGCGAAAATGGAACTACTGAATTATTTTTCAATATTTTGTTTAATGCATGGGAGTTAGGAAAACCGTCTCAGTCTCGGGCCATTATTGCATACGATATTTTTTTGAAATGCAGTACATTTGGTTATTTTTTTTCCGACAAATTCATCAGATGTTAATAGGGCCATTATGGCATAAGATATCTGTAACAGTAAGGTCACTATTGCACGCGATTATCCGCTAAACAGTGATTTTTTTTTTCGCCATATCCAATATGTTGTATCCATCCTAAGTAATTGGGGATTTCAAAAAGACTATGTTGTCACGGTTGCCATGGCACCCAATTGGCCCCGCCCGTGTGGCACCAGCCGCGGCTCTGGACTTTCTGTCTATTTAAGCTCAGTGCTCTCATTTTTCCTTTGTCTGTCTGTCAACGAACCTCTGCCCCGCAAGACGTGGGTTCTGACTCAGTCATGTTTTCCTGTTGGTATTTCCATTCCGGTATTTTTCCCGTTTATTTTTGTCCTGTTTATTATTCTCTTCAGTTTTCGTTCCTGTCCAGTTTATTTTCGATATCCTGTTTCATTATCAATCCTGTCCGTCCGTCCTGTCCGGTATCGACCCTACCTGTCCGATATCAACTTGGGCAATTGGTATCGATCTCGTCGGCCTCTGGCTCCCCATGTTGGCTGCGGCTGCATCGGCTCGCTACAACGGGTCAGGTGCAATCGACATTTCGTTCTGTGGACATTGTTACACAGAATGACAATACAAGGAAATAATTATTATTATTATTATTATTTCACGCCAGACTGCAGCCAAACGTGCATGACTCCCCATTTCCCGTAAAATAAAAGGCTTGTGTGAGAACGTCACACTTTTGGGTCTTGATCCTGTTCTGGTTCTTGCCATACGTAGTTATTGTTTTCAAAATTTAACAGTTTTTATCCTTTTTCCCC